>NC_134366.1:64671306-65307655 GCF_035582795.1 Mycteria americana
GGAAAGCTGCCAGCACTGAAAGCTGTAGCTGGTTTTCACTCTCCCTTGGAACTGCATTCGCTGCCACACAGACATTCGCGCTCTACAAAAGCTTTGCTAGGTAATGGGGCAACACTCTGTTTGACTCTCTCCCAGTGCCAGGCAGTGAAATTGGAAACGTCCAGAGATTGCGCCCACAGGAAAGCTGCCAGCACTGAAAGCTGTAGCTGGTTTTCACTGTCCCTTGGAACTACATTCGCTGCCAGACAGACGTTCGCGCTGTGCTAAAGCTTTGCTTCGTAATACGGCAACACTCTGTATCTCTCTCTGGCAGAGCCCGGCAGTGAAATTGGAAACGTCCAGAGATTGCGCCCACAGGAAAG
Source organism: Mycteria americana (assembly GCF_035582795.1). Lineage (NCBI taxonomy): Eukaryota > Metazoa > Chordata > Aves > Ciconiiformes > Ciconiidae > Mycteria > Mycteria americana. Next base: position 64,671,669 of record NC_134366.1, read on the forward strand.
CAGCCAGCAGTGAAAGCAGTAGCTGGTTTTCACTGTCCCTTGGAAGTGTATTCGCTGCCACACAGACATTCGCGCTCTACTACAGCTTTGCTAGGTAATGGGGCAACACCCTGTATAACTGTCTCCCAGTGCCCCGCAGTGAAATTGGAAACGTCCAGAGATTGCGCCCACAGGAAAGCTGCCAGCACGGAAAGCTGTAGCTGGTTTTCACTGTCCCTTGGAACTGCATTCGCTGCCACACAGACATTCGCGCTCTACTACAGCTTTGCTAGGTAATGGGGCAACACTCTGTATCTCTCTCTGGCAGAGCCCGGCAGTGAAATTGGAAACGTCCAGAGATTGCGCCCACAGGAAAGCTGCCAGCACTGAAAGCTGTAGCTGGTTTTCACTCTCCCTTGGAACTACATTCGCTGCCACACAGACGTTCGCGCTGTGCTAAAGCTTTGCTTCGTAATAGGGCAACACTCTGTATCTCTCTCTGGCAGAGCCCGGCAGTGAAATTGGAAACGTCCAGAGATTGCGCCCACAGGAAAGCAGCCAGCAGTGAAAGCAGTAGCTGGTTTTCACTGTCCCTTGGAAGTGTATTCGCTGCCACACAGACATTCGCGCTCTACTAAAGCTTTGCTAGGTAATGGCGCAACACCCTGTATAACTGTCTCCCAGTGCCCCGCAGTGAAATTGGAAACGTCCAGAGATTGCGCCCACAGGAAAGGTGCCAGCACGGAAAGCTGTAGCTGGTTTTCACTGTCCCTTGGAACTGCATTCGCTGCCACACAGACATTCGCGCTCTACAAAAGCTTTGCTAGGTAATGGGGCAACACTCTGTATCTCTCTCTGGCAGAGCCCAGCAGTGAAATTGGAAACGTCCAGAGATTGCGCCCACAGGAAAGCTGCCAGCACTGAAAGCTGTAGCTGGTTTTCACTCTCCCTTGGAACTACATTCGCTGCCACACAGACGTTCGCGCTGTGCTAAAGCTTTGCTTCGTAATCGGGCAACACTCTGTATCTCTCTCTGGCAGAGCCCGGCTGCCAAATTGGAAACGTCCAGAGATTGCGCCCACAGGAAAGCAGCCAGCACTGAAAGCTGTAGCTGGTTTTCACTGTCCCTTGGAACTGCATTCGCTGCCATACAGACATTCGCGCTCTGCTAAAGCATTGCTTGGTAAAGGGGCAACATTCTGTTTGACTCTCTCCCAATGCCCAGCAGTGAAATTGGAAACGTCCAGAGATTGCGCCCACCGGAAAGCTGCCAGCACTGAAAGCTGTAGCTGGTTTTCACTCTCCCTTGGAACTGCATTCGCTGCCACACAGACATTCGCGCTCTACAAAAGCTTTGCTAGGTAATGGGGCAACACTCTGTTTGACTCTATCCCAGTGCCAGGCAGTGAAATTGGAAACGTCCAGAGATTGCGCCCACAGGAAAGCTGCCAGCACTGAAAGCTGTAGCTGGTTTTCACTGTCCCTTGGAACTACATTCGCTGCCAGACAGACGTTCGCGCTGTGCTAAAGCTTTGCTTCGTAATACGGCAACACTCTGTATCTCTCTCTGGCAGAGCCCGGCAGTGAAATTGGAAACGTCCAGAGATTGCGCCCACAGGAAAGCAGCCAGCAGTGAAAGCAGTAGCTGGTTTTCACTGTCCCTTGGAAGTGTATTCGCTGCCACACAGACATTCGCGCTCTACTACAGCTTTGCTAGGTAATGGGGCAACACCCTGTATAACTGTCTCCCAGTGCCCCGCAGTGAAATTGGAAACGTCCAGAGATTGCGCCCACAGGAAAGCTGCCAGCACGGAAAGCTGTAGCTGGTTTTCACTGTCCCTTGGAACTGCATTCGCTGCCACACAGACATTCGCGCTCTACTACAGCTTTGCTAGGTAATGGGGCAACACTCTGTATCTCTCTCTGGCAGAGCCCGGCAGTGAAATTGGAAACGTCCAGAGATTGCGCCCACAGGAAAGCTGCCAGCACTGAAAGCTGTAGCTGGTTTTCACTCTCCCTTGGAACTACATTCGCTGCCACACAGACGTTCGCGCTGTGCTAAAGCTTTGCTTCGTAATAGGGCAACACTCTGTATCTCTCTCTGGCAGAGCCCGGCAGTGAAATTGGAAACGTCCAGAGATTGCGCCCACAGGAAAGCAGCCAGCAGTGAAAGCAGTAGCTGGTTTTCACTGTCCCTTGGAAGTGTATTCGCTGCCACACAGACATTCGCGCTCTACTAAAGCTTTGCTAGGTAATGGGGCAACACCCTGTATAACTGTCTCCCAGTGCCCCGCAGTGAAATTGGAAACGTCCAGAGATTGCGCCCACAGGAAAGCTGCCAGCACGGAAAGCTGTAGCTGGTTTTCACTGTCCCTTGGAACTGCATTCGCTGCCACACAGACATTCGCGCTCTACAAAAGCTTTGCTAGGTAATGGGGCAACACTCTGTATCTCTCTCTGGCAGAGCCCAGCAGTGAAATTGGAAACGTCCAGAGATTGCGCCCACAGGAAAGCTGCCAGCACTGAAAGCTGTAGCTGGTTTTCACTCTCCCTTGGAACTACATTCGCTGCCACACAGACGTTCGCGCTGTGCTAAAGCTTTGCTTCGTAATCGGGCAACACTCTGTATCTCTCTCTGGCAGAGCCCGGCTGCCAAATTGGAAACGTCCAGAGATTGCGCCCACAGGAAAGCAGCCAGCACTGAAAGCTGTAGCTGGTTTTCACTGTCCCTTGGAACTGCATTCGCTGCCATACAGACATTCGCGCTCTGCTAAAGCATTGCTTGGTAAAGGGGCAACATTCTGTTTGACTCTCTCCCAATGCCCAGCAGTGAAATTGGAAACGTCCAGAGATTGCGCCCACCGGAAAGCTGCCAGCACTGAAAGCTGTAGCTGGTTTTCACTCTCCCTTGTAACTGCATTCGCTGCCACACTACATTCGCGCTCTACAAAAGCTTTGCTAGGTAATGGGGCAACACTCTGTTTGACTCTCTCCCAGTGCCCGGCAGTGAAATTGGAAACGTCCAGAGATTGCGCCCACAGGAAAGCTGCCAGCACTGAAAGCTGTAGCTGGTTTTCACTCTCCCTTGGAACTGCATTCGCTGCCACACCGACATTCGCGCTCTACAAAAGGTTTGCTAGGTAATGGGGCAACACTCTGTATCTCTCTCTGGCAGAGCCCGGCAGTGAAATTGGAAACGTCCAGAGATTGCGCCCACAGGAAAGCAGCCAGCACTGAAAGCTGTAGCTGGTTTTCACTGTCGCTTGGAACTACATTCGCTGCCACACAGACGTTCGACTTGTGCTAAAGCTTTGCTTCGTAATCGGGCAACACTCTGTATCTCTCTCTGGCAGAGCCCGGCAGTGAAATTGGAAACGTCCAGAGATTGCGCCCACAGGAAAGCTGCCAGCACGGAAAGCAGTAGCTGGTTTTCACTGTCGCTTGGAACTACATTCGCTGCCACACAGACTTTCGCGCTGTGCTAAAGCTTTGCTTCGTAATCGGGCAACACTCTGTATCTCTCTCTGGCAGAGCCCGGCTGCCAAATTGGAAACGTCCAGAGATTGCGCCCACCGGAAAGCAGCCAGCAGTGAAAGCAGTAGCTGGTTTTCACTGTCCCTTGGAAGTGTATTCGCTGCCACACAGACATTCGCGCTCTACTACAGCTTTGCTAGGTAATGGGGCAACACCCTGTATAACTGTCTCCCAGTGCCCGGCAGTGAAATTGGAAACGTCCAGAGATTGCGCCCACAGGAAAGCTGCCAGCACGGAAAGCTGTAGCTGGTTTTCACTGTCCCTTGGAACTGCATTCGCTGCCACACAGACATTCGCGCTCTACAAAAGCTTTGCTAGGTAATGGGGCAACACTCTGTATCTCTCTCTGGCAGAGCCCGGTTGCCAAATTGGAAACGTCCAGAGATTGCGCCCACAGGAAAGCTGCCAGCACTGAAAGCTGTAGCTGGTTTTCACTGTCCCTTGGAACTGCATTCGCTGCCACACAGACATTCGCGCTCTACTACAGCTTTGCTAGGTAATGGGGCAACACTCTGTTTGACTCTCTCCCAGTGCCAGGCAGTGAAATTGGAAACGTCCTGAGATTGCGCCCACAGGAAAGCTGCCAGCACTGAAAGCTGTAGCTGGTTTTCACTGTCCCTTGGAACTGCATTCGCTGCCATACAGACATTCGCGCTCTGCTAAAGCATTGCTTGGTAAAGGGGCAACATTCTGTTTGACTCTCTCCCAATGCCCAGCAGTGAAATTGGAAACGTCCAGAGATTGCGCCCACCGGAAAGCTGCCAGCACTGAAAGCTGTAGCTGGTTTTCACTCTCTCTTGGAACTGCATTCGCTGCCACACAGACATTCGCGCTCTACAAAAGCTTTGCTAGGTAATGGGGCAACACTCTGTTTGACTCTCTCCCAGTGCCAGGCAGTGAAATTGGAAACGTCCAGAGATTGCGCCCACAGGAAAGCTGCCAGCACTGAAAGCTGTAGCTGGTTTTCACTGTCCCTTGGAACTACATTCGCTGCCAGACAGACGTTCGCGCTGTGCTAAAGCTTTGCTTCGTAATACGGCAACACTCTGTATCTCTCTCTGGCAGAGCCCGGCAGTGAAATTGGAAACGTCCAGAGATTGCGCCCACAGGAAAGCAGCCAGCAGTGAAAGCAATAGCTGGTTTTCACTGTCCCTTGGAAGTGTATTTGCTGCCACACAGACATTCGCGCTCTACTACAGCTTTGCTAGGTAATGGGGCAACACCCTGTATAACTGTCTCCCAGTGCCCCGCAGTGAAATTGGAAACGTCCAGAGATTGCGCCCACAGGAAAGCTGCCAGCACGGAAAGCTGTAGCTGGTTTTCACTGTCCCTTGGAACTGCATTCGCTGCCACACAGACATTCGCGCTCTACTACAGCTTTGCTAGGTAATGGGGCAACACTCTGTATCTCTCTCTGGCAGAGCCCGGCAGTGAAATTGGAAACGTCCAGAGATTGCGCCCACAGGAAAGCTGCCAGCACTGAAAGCTGTAGCTGGTTTTCACTCTCCCTTGGAACTACATTCGCTGCCACACAGACATTCGCGCTGTGCTAAAGCTTTGCTTCGTAATAGGGCAACACTCTGTATCTCTCTCTGGCAGAGCCCGGCAGTGAAATTGGAAACGTCCAGAGATTGCGCCCACAGGAAAGCAGCCAGCAGTGAAAGCAGTAGCTGGTTTTCACTGTCCCTTGGAAGTGTATTCGCTGCCACACAGACATTCGCGCTCTACTAAAGCTTTGCTAGGTAATGGGGCAACACCCTGTATAACTGTCTCCCAGTGCCCCGCAGTGAAATTGGAAACGTCCAGAGATTGCGCCCACAGGAAAGCTGCCAGCACGGAAAGCTGTAGCTGGTTTTCACTGTCCCTTGGAACTGCATTCGCTGCCACACAGACATTCGCGCTCTACAAAAGCTTTGCTAGGTAATGGGGCAACACTCTGTATCTCTCTCTGGCAGAGCCCAGCAGTGAAATTGGAAACGTCCAGAGATTGCGCCCACAGGAAAGCTGCCAGCACTGAAAGCTGTAGCTGGTTTTCACTCTCCCTTGGAACTACATTCGCTGCCAGACAGACGTTCGCGCTGTGCTAAAGCTTTGCATCGTAATACGGCAACACTCTGTATCTCTCTCTGGCAGAGCCCGGCAGTGAAATTGGAAACGTCCAGAGATTGCGCCCACAGGAAAGCAGCCAGCACTGAAAGCAGTAGCTGGTTTTCACTGTCGCTTGGAACTACATTCGCTGCCACACAGACTTTCGCGCTGTGCTAAAGCTTTGCTTCGTAATCGGGCAACACTCTGTATCTCTCTCTGGCAGAGCCCGGCTGCCAAATTGGAAACGTCCAGAGATTGCGCCCACCGGAAAGCAGCCAGCAGTGAAAGCAGTAGCTGGTTTTCACTGTCCCTTGGAAGTGTATTCGCTGCCACACAGACATTCGCGCTCTACTACAGCTTTGCTAGGTAATGGGGCAACACCCTGTATAACTGTCTCCCAGTGCCCCGCAGTGAAATTGGAAACGTCCAGAGATTGCGCCCACAGGAAAGCTGCCAGCACGGAAAGCTGTAGCTGGTTTTCACTGTCCCTTGGAACTGCATTCGCTGCCACACAGACATTCGCGCTCTGCTAAAGCATTGCTTGGTAAAGGGGCAACACTCTGTTTGACTCTCTCCCAGTGCCCGGAAGTGAAATTGGAAACGTCCAGAGATTGCGCCCACAGGAAAGCTGCCAGCACTGAAAGCTGTAGCTGGTTTTCACTCTCCCTTGGAACTACATTCGCTGCCACACAGACGTTCGCGCTGTGCTAAAGCTTTGCTTCGTAATAGGGCAACACCCTGTATCTCTCTCTGGCAGAGCCCGGCAGTGAAATTGGAAACGTCCAGAGATTGCGCCCACAGGAAAGCTGCCAGCAGTGAAAGCAGTAGCTGGTTTTCACTGTCCCTTGGAACTGCATTCGCTGCCACAGAGACATTCGCGCTCTACAAAAGCTTTGCTAGGCAATGGGGCAACACTCTGTTTGACTCTCTCCCAGTGCCCGACAGTGAAATTGAAATCGTCCAGAGATTGCGCCCACAGGAAAGCTGCCAGCACTGAAAGCTGTAGCTGGTTTTCACTCTCCCTTGGAACTGCATTCGCTGCCACACAGACATTCGCGCTCTGCTAAAGCATTGCTTGGTAAAGGGGCAACACTCTGTTTGACTCTCTCCCAGTGCCCGGCAGTGAAATTGGAAACGTCCAGAGATTGCGCCCACAGGAAAGCTGCCAGCACTGAAAGCTGTAGCTGGTTTTCACTCTCCCTTGGAACTGCATTCGCTGCCACAAAGACTTTCACGCTGTGCTAAAGCATTTCTTCCTAATGGGGCAACACTGTATCTCTCTGTGACAGAGCCCGGCTGCCAAATTGGAAACGTCCAGAGATTGCGCCCACAGGAAAGCTGCCAGCACTGAAAGCTGTAGCTGGTTTTCACTGTCCCTTGGAACTGCATTCGCTGCCACACAGACATTCGTGCTCTGCTAAAGCATTGCTTGGTAAAGGGGCAACACTCTGTTTGACTCTCTCCCAGTGCCCGGCAGTGAAATTGGAAACGTCCAGAGATTGCGCCCACAGGAAAGCTGCCAGCACTGAAAGCTGTAGCTGGTTTTCACTCTCCCTTGGAACTGCATTCGCTGCCACACAGACATTCGCGCTCTACAAAAGCTTTGCTAGGTAATGGGGCAACACTCTGTATCTCTCTCTGGCAGAGCCCGGCAGTGAAATTGGAAACGTCCAGAGATTGCGCCCACAGGAAAGCAGCCAGCACTGAAAGCTGTAGCTGGTTTTCACTCTCCCTTGGAACTGCATTCGCTGCCACACAGACTTTCGCGCTGTGCTAAAGCATTTCTTCCTAATGGGGCAACACTGTATCTCTCTGTGACAGAGCCCGGCTGCCAAATTGGAAACGTCCAGAGATTGCGCCCACAGGAAAGCTGCCAGCACTGAAAGCTGTAGCTGGTTTTCACTGTCCCTTGGAACTGCATTCGCTGCCACACAGACATTCGCGCTCTACAAAAGCTTTGCTAGGCAATGGGGCAACACTCTGTTTGACTCTCTCCCAGTGCCCGGCAGTGAAATTGGAAACGTCCAGAGATTGCGCCCACAGGAAAGCTGCCAGCACTGAAAGCTGTAGCTGGTTTTCACTCTCCCTTGGAACTGCATTCGCTGCCACACCGACATTCGCGCTCTACAAAAGGTTTGCTAGGTAATGGGGCAACACTCTGTATCTCTCTCTGGCAGAGCCCGGCAGTGAAATTGGAAACGTCCAGAGATTGCGCCCACAGGAAAGCAGCCAGCACTGAAAGCTGTAGCTGGTTTTCACTGTCGCTTGGAACTACATTCGCTGCCACACAGACGTTCGACTTGTGCTAAAGCTTTGCTTCGTAATCGGGCAACACTCTGTATCTCTCTCTGGCAGAGCCCGGCAGTGAAATTGGAAACGTCCAGAGATTGCGCCCACAGGAAAGCTGCCAGCACTGAAAGCTGTAGCTGGTTTTCACTCTCCCTTGGAACTGCATTCGCTGCCACACAGACGTTCGCGCTGTGCTAAAGCTTTGCTTCGTAATCGGGCAACACTCTGTATCTCTCTCTGGCAGAGCCCGGCTGCCAAATTGGAAACGTCCAGAGATTGCGCCCACAGGAAAGCAGCCAGCACTGAAAGCTGTAGCTGGTTTTCACTGTCCCTTGGAACTGCATTCGCTGCCACACAGACATTCGCGCTCTACTACAGCTTTGCTAGGTAATGGGGCAACACTCTGTTTGACTCCCTCCCAGTGCCCCGCAGTGAAATTGGAAACGTCCAGAGATTGCGCCCACAGGAAAGCTGCCAGCACTGAAAGCTGTAGCTGGTTTTCACTGTCCCTTGGAACTGCATTCGCTGCCATACAGACATTCGCGCTCTGCTAAAGCATTGCTTGGTAAAGGGGCAACATTCTGTTTGACTCTCTCCCAATGCCCAGCAGTGAAATTGGAAACGTCCAGAGATTGCGCCCACCGGAAAGCTGCCAGCACTGAAAGCTGTAGCTGGTTTTCACTCTCCCTTGGAACTGCATTCGCTGCCACACAGACATTCGCGCTCTACTACAGCTTTGCTAGGTAATGGGGCAACACTCTGTTTGACTCTCTCCCAGTGCCAGGCAGTGAAATTGGAAACGTCCAGAGATTGCGCCCACAGGAAAGCTGCCAGCACTGAAAGCTGTAGCTGGTTTTCACTGTCCCTTGGAACTACATTCGCTGCCAGACAGACGTTCGCGCTGTGCTAAAGCTTTGCTTCGTAATACGGCAACACTCTGTATCTCTCTCTGGCAGAGCCCGGCAGTGAAATTGGAAACGTCCAGAGATTGCGCCCACAGGAAAGCAGCCAGCAGTGAAAGCAGTAGCTGGTTTTCACTGTCCCTTGGAAGTGTATTCGCTGCCACACAGACATTCGCGCTCTACTACAGCTTTGCTAGGTAATGGGGCAACACCCTGTATAACTGTCTCCCAGTGCCCCGCAGTGAAATTGGAAACGTCCAGAGATTGCGCCCACAGGAAAGCTGCCAGCACGGAAAGCTGTAGCTGGTTTTCACTCTCCCTTGGAACTACATTCGCTGCCACACAGACGTTCGCGCTGTGCTAAAGCTTTGCTTCGTAATCGGGCAACACTCTGTATCTCTCTCTGGCAGAGCCCGGCTGCCAAATTGGAAACGTCCAGAGATTGCGCCCACAGGAAAGCAGCCAGCACTGAAAGCTGTAGCTGGTTTTCACTGTCCCTTGGAACTGCATTCGCTGCCATACAGACATTCGCGCTCTGCTAAAGCATTGCTTGGTAATGGGGCAACACTCTGTTTGACTCTCTCCCAATGCCCAGCAGTGAAATTGGAAACGTCCAGAGATTGCGCCCACCGGAAAGCTGCCAGCACTGAAAGCTGTAGCTGGTTTTCACTCTCCCTTGGAACTGCATTCGCTGCCACACTACATTCGCGCTCTACAAAAGCTTTGCTTGGTAATGGGGCAACACTCTGTTTGACTCTCTCCCAGTGCCAGGCAGTGAAATTGGAAACGTCCTGAGATTGCGCCCACAGGAAAGCTGCCAGCACTGAAAGCTGTAGCTGGTTTTCACTGTCCCTTGGAACTACATTCGCTGCCAGACAGACGTTCGCGCTGTGCTAAAGCTTTGCTTCGTAATACGGCAACACTCTGTATCTCTCTCTGGCAGAGCCCGGCAGTGAAATTGGAAACGTCCAGAGATTGCGCCCACAGGAAAGCAGCCAGCACTGAAAGCAGTAGCTGGTTTTCACTGTCGCTTGGAACTACATTCGCTGCCACACAGACTTTCGCGCTGTGCTAAAGCTTTGCTTCGTAATCGGGCAACACTCTGTATCTCTCTCTGGCAGAGCCCGGCTGCCAAATTGGAAACGTCCAGAGATTGCGCCCACCGGAAAGCAGCCAGCAGTGAAAGCAGTAGCTGGTTTTCACTGTCCCTTGGAAGTGTATTCGCTGCCACACAGACATTCGCGCTCTACTACAGCTTTGCTAGGTAATGGGGCAACACCCTGTATAACTGTCTCCCAGTGCCCGGCAGTGAAATTGGAAACGTCCAGAGATTGCGCCCACAGGAAAGCTGCCAGCACGGAAAGCTGTAGCTGGTTTTCACTCTCCCTTGGAACTGCATTCGCTGCCACACAGACATTCGCGCTCTACAAAAGCTTTGCTAGGTAATGGGGCAACACTCTGTATCTCTCTCTGGCAGAGCCCGGCTGCCAAATTGGAAACGTCCAGAGATTGCGCCCACAGGAAAGCTGCCAGCACTGAAAGCTGTAGCTGGTTTTCACTCTCCCTTGGAACTACATTCGCTGCCACACAGACTTTCGCGCTGTGCTAAAGCTTTGCTTCGTAATCGGGCAACACTCTGTATCTCTCTCTGGCAGAGCCCGGCTGCCAAATTGGAAACGTCCAGAGATTACGCCCACAGGAAAGCAGCCAGCACTGAAAGCTATAGCTGGTTTTCACTGTCCCTTGGAACTGCATTCGCTGCCACACAGACATTCGCGCTCTACTACAGCTTTACTAGGTAATGGGGCAACACTCTGTTTGACTCTCTCCCAGTGCCCTGCAGTGAAATTGGAAACGTCCAGAGATTGAGCCCACAGGAAAGCTGCCAGCACTGAAAGCTGTAGCTGGTTTTCACTGTCCCTTGGAACTGCATTCGCTGCCACACAGACATTCGCGCTCTGCTAAAGCATTGCTTGGTAAAGGGGCAACATTCTGTTTCACTCTCTCCCAGTGCCCGGCAGTGAAATTGGAAACGTCCAGAGATTGCGCCCACAGGAAAGCTGCCAGCACTGAAAGCTGTAGCTGGTTTTCACTCTCCCTTGGAAATGCATTCGCTGCCACACAGACATTCACGCTCTACTAAAGCTTTGCTAGGTAATGGGACAACACGCTGTATGACTCTCTCTCAGTGCCCCGCAGTGAAATTGGAAACGTCCAGAGATTGTGCCCACAGGAAAGCTGCCAGCACTGAAAGCTGTAGCTGGTTTTCACTGTCCCTTGGAACTGCATTCGCTGCCACACAGACATTCGCGCTCTACTAAAGCTTTGCTACGTAATGGGGCAACACTCTGTATCTCTCTCTAGCAGAGCCCGGCTACCAAATTGGAAAAGTCCAGAGATTGCGCCCACAGGAAAGCTGCCAGCACTGAAAGCTGTAGCTGGTTTTCACTCTCCCTTGGAACTGCATTCGCTGCCACACAGACTTTCGCGCTGTGCTAAAGCATTTCTTCCTAATGGGGCAACACTGTATCTCTCTGTGACAGAGCCCGGCTGCCAAATTGGAAACGTCCAGAGATTGCGCCCACAGGAAAGCTGCCAGCACTGAAAGCTGTAGCTGGTTTTCACTGTCCCTTGGAACTGCATTCGCTGCCACACAGACATTCGCGCTCTACAAAAGCTTTGCTAGGCAATGGGGCAACACTCTGTTTGACTCTCTCCCAGTGCCCGGCAGTGAAATTGGAAACGTCCAGAGATTGCGCCCACAGGAAAGCTGCCAGCACTGAAAGCTGTAGCTGGTTTTCACTGTCCCTTGGAACTGCATTCGCTGCCACACAGACATTCGCGCTCTGCTAAAGCATTGCTTGGTAAAGGGGCAACACTCTGTTTGAGTCTCTCCCAGTGCCCGGCAGTGAAATTGGAAACGTCCAGAGATTGCGCCCACAGGAAAGCTGCCAGCACTGAAAGCTGTAGCTGGTTTTGACTGTCCCTTGGAACTGCATTCGCTGCCACACAGATATTCGCGCTCTAAAAAAGCTTTGCTAGGCAATGGGGCAACACTCTGTTTGACTCTCTCCCAGTGCTCGGCAGTGAAATTGGAAACGTCCAGAGATTGCGCCCACAGGAAAGCTGCCAGCACTGAAAGCTGTAGCTGGTTTTCACTGTCCCTTGGAACTGCATTCGCTGCCACACAGACATTCGCGCTCTACTACAGCTTTGCTAGGTAATGGGGCAACACTCTGTTTGACTCTCTCCCAGTGCCCCGCAGTGAAATTGGAAACGTCCAGAGATTGCGCCCACAGGAAAGCTGCCAGCACTGAAAGCTGTAGCTGGTTTTCACTGTCCCTTGGAACTGCATTCACTGCCATACAGACATTCGCGCTCTGCTAAAGCATTGCTTGGTAAAGGGGCAACATTCTGTTTGACTCTCTCCCAATGCCCAGCAGTGAAATTGGAAACGTCCAGAGATTGCGCCCACCGGAAAGCTGCCAGCACTGAAAGCTGTAGCTGGTTTTCACTCTCCCTTGGAACTGCATTCGCTGCCACACTACATTCGCGCTCTACAAAAGCTTTGCTAGGTAATGGGGCAACACTCTGTTTGACTCTCTCCCAGTGCCAGGCAGTGAAATTGGAAACGTCCAGAGATTGCGCCCACAGGAAAGCTGCCAGCACTGAAAGCTGTAGCTGGTTTTCACTGTCCCTTGGAACTACATTCGCTGCCAGACAGACGTTCGCGCTGTGCTAAAGCTTTGCTTCGTAATAGGGCAACACTCTGTATCTCTCTCTGGCAGAGCCCGGCAGTGAAATTGGAAACGTCCAGAGATTGCGCCCACAGGAAAGCAGCCAGCACTGAAAGCAGTAGCTGGTTTTCACTGTCGCTTGGAACTACATTCGCTGCCACACAGACTTTCGCGCTGTGCTAAAGCTTTGCTTCGTAATCGGGCAACACTCTGTATCTCTCTCTGGCAGAGCCCGGCTGCCAAATTGGAAAAGTCCAGAGATTGCGCCCACCGGAAAGCAGCCAGCAGTGAAAGCAGTAGCTGGTTTTCACTGTCCCTTGGAAGTGTATTCGCTGCCACACAGACATTCGCGCTCTACAACAGCTTTGCTAGGTAATGGGGCAACACCCTGTATAACTGTCTCCCAGTGCCCCGCAGTGAAATTGGAAACGTCCAGAGATTGCGCCCACAGGAAAGCTGCCAGCACGGAAAGCTGTAGCTGGTTTTCACTGTCCCTTGGAACTGCATTCGCTGCCACACAGATATTCGCGCTCTGCTAAAGCTTTGCTAGGTAATGGGGCAACACTCTGTATCTCTCTCTGGCAGAGCCCGGCAGTGAAATTGGAAACGTCCAGAGATTGCGCCCACAGGAAAGCTGCCAGCACTGAAAGCTGTAGCTTGTTTTCACTCTCCCTTGGAACTGCATTCGCTGCCACACAGACATTCGCGCTCTACTAAAGCTTTGCTACGTAATGGGGCAACACTCTGTATCTCTCTCTAGCAGAGCCCGGCTACCAAATTGGAAACGTCCAGAGATTGCGCCCACAGGAAAGCTGCCAGAACTGAAAGCTGTAGCTGGTTTTCACTCTCCCTTGGAACTGCATTCGCTGCCACACAGACTTTCGCGCTGTGCTAAAGCATTTCTTCCTAATGGGGCAACACTCTGTATCTCTCTCTGGCAGAGCCCGGCTGCCAAATTGGAAACGTCCAGAGATTGCGCCCACAGGAAAGCTGCCAGCACTGAAAGCTGTAGCTGGTTTTCACTGTCCCTTGGAACTGCATTCGCTGCCACACAGACATTCGCGCTCTGCTAAAGCATTGCTTGGTAAAGGGGCAACACTCTGTTTGACTCTCTCCCAGTGCCCGGCAGTGAAATTGGAAACGTCCAGAGATTGCGCCCACAGGAAAGCTGCCAGCACTGAAAGCTGTAGCTGGTTTTGACTGTCCCTTGGAACTGCATTCGCTGCCACACAGACATTCGCGCTCTACAAAAGCTTTGCTAGGCAATGGGGCAACACTCTGTTTGACTCTCTCCCAGTGCCCGGCAGTGAAATTGGAAACGTCCAGAGATTGCGCCCACAGGAAAGCTGCCAGCACTGAAAGCTGTAGCTGGTTTTCACTGTCCCTTGGAACTGCATTCGCTGCCACACAGACATTCGCGCTCTGCTAAAGCATTGCTTGGTAAAGGGGCAACACTCTGTTTGACTCTCTCCCAGTGCCCGGCAGTGAAATTGGAAACGTCCAGAGATTGCGCCCACAGGAAAGCTTCCAGCACTGAAAGCTGTAGCTGGTTTTGACTGTCCCTTGGAACTGCATTCGCTGCCACACAGACATTCGCGCTCTACAAAAGCTTTGCTAGGTAATGGGGCAACACTCTGTTTGACTCTCTCCCAGTGCCAGGCAGTGAAATTGGAAACGTCCAGAGATTGCGCCCACAGGAAAGCTGCCAGCACTGAAAGCTGTAGCTGGTTTTCACTGTCCCTTGGAACTACATTCGCTGCCACACAGACGTTCGCGCTGTGCTAAAGCTTTGCTTCGTAATAGGGCAACACTCTGTATCTCTCTCTGGCAGAGCCCGGCAGTGAAATTGGAAACGTCCAGAGATTGCGCCCACAGGAAAGCAGCCAGCAGTGAAAGCAGTAGCTGGTTTTCACTGTCCCTTGGAACTGCATTCGCTGCCACAGAGACATTCGCGCTCTACAAAAGCTTTGCTAGGCAATGGGGCAACACTCTGTTTGACTCTCTCCCAGTGCCCGGCAGTGAAATTGAAATCGTCCAGAGATTGCGCCCACAGGAAAGCTGCCAGCACTGAAAGCTGTAGCTGGTTTTCACTCTCCCTTGGAACTGCATTCGCTGCCACAAAGACTTTCACGCTGTGCTAAAGCATTTCTTCCTAATGGGGCAACACTGTATCTCTCTGTGACAGAGCCCGGCTGCCAAATTGGAAACGTCCAGAGATTGCGCCCACAGGAAAGCTGCCAGCACTGAAAGCTGTAGCTGGTTTTCACTGTCCCTTGGAACTGCATTCGCTGCCACACAGACATTCGTGCTCTGCTAAAGCATTGCTTGGTAAAGGGGCAACACTCTGTTTGACTCTCTCCCAGTGCCCGGCAGTGAAATTGGAAACGTCCAGAGATTGCGCCCACAGGAAAGCTGCCAGCACTGAAAGCTGTAGCTGGTTTTCACTCTCCCTTGGAACTGCATTCGCTGCCACACAGACATTCGCGCTCTACAAAAGCTTTGCTAGGTAATGGGGCAACACTCTGTATCTCTCTCTGGCAGAGCACGGCAGTGAAATTGGAAACGTCCAGAGATTGCGCCCACAGGAAAGCAGCCAGCACTGAAAGCTGTAGCTGGTTTTCACTCTCCCTTGGAACTGCATTCGCTGCCACACAGACTTTCGCGCTGTGCTAAAGCATTTCTTCCTAATGGGGCAACACTGTATCTCTCTGTGACAGAGCCCGGCTGCCAAATTGGAAACGTCCAGAGATTGCGCCCACAGGAAAGCTGCCAGCACTGAAAGCTGTAGCTGGTTTTCACTGTCCCTTGGAACTGCATTCGCTGCCACACAGACATTCGCGCTCTACAAAAGCTTTGCTAGGCAATGGGGCAACACTCTGTTTGACTCTCTCCCAGTGCCCGGCAGTGAAATTGGAAATGTCCAGAGATTGCGCCCACAGGAAAGCTGCCAGCACTGAAAGCTGTAGCTGGTTTTCACTGTCCCTTGGAACTGCATTCGCTGCCACACAGACATTCGCGCTCTGCTAAAGCACTGCTTGGTAAAGGGGCAACACTCTGTTTGAGTCTCTCCCAGTGCCCGGCAGTGAAATTGGAAACGTCCAGAGATTGCGCCCACAGGAAAGCTGCCAGCACTGAAATCTGTAGCTGGTTTTCACTCTCCCTTGGAACTGCATTCGCTGCCACAAAGACTTTCGCGCTGTGCTAAAGCATTTCTTCCTAATGGGGCAACACTGTATCTCTCTGTGACAGAGCCCGGCTGCCAAATTGGAAACGTCCAGAGATTGCGCCCACAGGAAAGCTGCCAGCACTGAAAGCTGTAGCTGGTTTTCACTGTCCCTTGGAACTGCATTCGCTGCCACACAGACATTCGTGCTCTGCTAAAGCATTGCTTGGTAAAGGGGCAACACTCTGTTTGACTCTCTCCCAGTGCCCGGCAGTGAAATTGGAAACGTCCAGAGATTGCGCCCACAGGAAAGCTGCCAGCACTGAAAGCTGTAGCTGGTTTTCACTCTCCCTTGGAACTGCATTCGCTGCCACACAGACATTCGCGCTCTACAAAAGCTTTGCTAGGTAATGGGGCAACACTCTGTATCTCTCTCTGGCAGAGCCCGGCAGTGAAATTGGAAACGTCCAGAGATTGCGCCCACAGGAAAGCTGCCAGCACTGAAAGCAGTAGCTGGTTTTCACTGTCGCTTGGAACTACATTCGCTGCCACACAGACGTTCGCGCTGTGCTAAAGCTTTGCTTCGTAATCGGTCAACACTCTGTATCTCTCTCTGGCAGAGCCCGGCTGCCAAATTGGAAACGTCCAGAGATTGCGCCCACAGGAAAGCAGCCAGCACTGAAAGCTGTAGCTGGTTTTCACTGTCCCTTGGAACTGCATTCGCTGCGACACAGACATTCGCGCTCTACTACAGCTTTGCTAGGTAATGGGGCAACACTCTGTTTGACTCTCTCCCAGTGCCCCGCAGTGAAATTGGAAACGTCCAGAGATTGAGCCCGCAGGAAAGCTGCCAGCACTGAAAGCTGTAGCTGGTTTTCACTGTCTCTTGGAACTGCATTGGCTGCCACACAGACATTCGCGCTCTGCTAAAGCATTGCTTGGTAAAGGGGCAACATTCTGTTTGACTCTCTCCCAGTGCCCAGCAGTGAAATTGGAAACGTCCAGAGATTGCGCCCACCGGAAAGCTGCCAGCACTGAAAGCTGTAGCTGGTTTTCACTGTCCCTTGGAACTGCATTCGCTGCCACACAGACATTCGCGCTCTACAAAAGCTTTGCTAGGTAATGGGGCAACACTCTGTTTGACTCTCTCCCAGTGCAGGCAGTGAAATTGGAAACGTCCAGAGATTGTGCCCACAGGAAAGCTGCCAGCACTGAAAGCTGTAGCTGGTTTTCACTGTCCCTTGGAACTACATTCGCTGCCACACAGACGTTCGCGCTGTGCTAAAGCTTTGCTTCGTAATAGGGCAACACTCTGTATCTCTCTCTGGCAGAGCCCGGCAGTGAAATTGGAAACGTCCAGAGATTGCGCCCACAGGAAAGCAGCCAGCACTGAAAGCAGTAGCTGGTTTTCACTGTCCCTTGGAAGTGCATTCGCTGCCACACAGACATTCGCGCTCTGCTAAAGCATTGCTTGCTAAAGGGGCAACACTCTGTTTGACTCTCTCACAGTGCCCGGCAGTGAAATTGGAAACGTCCAGAGATTGCGCCCACAGGAAAGCTGCCAGCACTGAAAGCTGTAGCTGGATTTCACTCTCCCTTGGAACTGCATTCGCTGCCACACAGACATTCGCGCTCCACAAAAGCTTTGCTAGGTAATGGGGCAACACTCTGTTTGACTCTCTCCCAGTGCCAGGCAGTGAAATTGGAAACGTCCAGAGATTGCGCCCACAGGAAAGCTGCCAGCACTGAAAGCTGTAGCTGGTTTTCACTGTCCCTTGGAACTACATTCGCTGCCACACAGACGTTCGCGCTGTGCTAAAGCTTTGCTTCGTAATCGGGCAACACTCTGTATCTCTCTCTGGCAGAGCCCGGCAGTGAAATTGGAAACGTCCAGAGATTGCGCCCACAGGAAAGCAGCCAGCACTGAAAGCTATAGCTGGTTTTCACTGTCCCTTGGAACTGCATTCGCTGCCACACAGACATTCGCGCTCTACTACAGCTTTACTAGGTATTGGGGCAACACTCTGTTTGACTCTCTCCCAGTGCCCTGCAGTGAAATTGGAAACGTCCAGAGATTGAGCCCACAGGAAAGCTGCCAGCACTGAAAGCTGTAGCTGGTTTTCACTGTCCCTTGGAACTGCATTCGCTGCCACACAGACATTCGCGCTCTGCTAAAGCATTGCTTGGTAAAGGGGCAACATTCTGTTTCACTCTCTCCCAGTGCCCGGCAGTGAAATTGGAAACGTCCAGAGATTGCGCCCACAGGAAAGCTGCCAGCACTGAAAGCTGTAGCTGGTTTTCACTCTCCCTTGGAAATGCATTCGCTGCCACACAGACATTCACGCTCTACTACAGCTTTGCTAGGTAATGGGACAACACGCTGTATGACTCTCTCTCAGTGCCCCGCAGTGAAATTAGAAACGTCCAGAGATTGTGCCCACAGGAAAGCTGCCAGCACTGAAAGCTGTAGCTGGTTTTCACTGTCCCTTGGAACTGCATTCGCTGCCACACAGACATTCGCGCTCTACTAAAGCTTTGCTACGTAATGGGGCAACACTCTGTATCTCTCTCTAGCAGAGCCCGGCTACCAAATTGGAAACGTCCAGAGATTGCGCCCACAGGAAAGCTGCCAGCACTGAAAGCTGTAGCTGGTTTTCACTCTCCCTTGGAACTGCATTCGCTGCCACACAGACTTTCGCGCTCTACAAAAGCTTTGCTAGGCAATGGGGCAACACTCTGTTTGACTCTCTCCCAGTGCCCGGTAGTGAAATTGGAAACGTCCAGAGATTGCGCCCACAGGAAAGCTGCCAGCACTGAAAGCTGTAGCTGGTTTTCACTGTCCCTTGGAACTGCATTCGCTGCCACACAGACATTCGCGCTCTGCTAAAGCATTGCTTGGTAAAGGGGCAACACTCTGTTTGACTCTCTCCCAGTGCCCGGCAGTGAAATTGGAAACGTCCAGAGATTGCGCCCACAGGAAAGCTGCCAGCACTGAAAGCTGTAGCTGGTTTTGACTGTCCCTTGGAACTGCATTCGCTGCCACACAGACATTCGCGCTCTACAAAAGCTTTGCTAGGCAATGGGGCAACACTCTGTTTGACTCTCTCCCAGTGCCCGGCAGTGAAATTGGAAACGTCCAGAGATTGCGCCCACAGGAAAGCTGCCAGCACTGAAAGCTGTAGCTGGTTTTCACTGTCCCTTGGAACTGCATTCGCTGCCACACAGACATTCGCGCTCTGCTAAAGCATTGCTTGGTAAAGGGGCAACACTCTGTTTGACTCTCTCCCAGTGCCCGGCAGTGAAATTGGAAACGTCCAGAGATTGCGCCCACAGGAAAGCTTCCAGCACTGAAAGCTGTAGCTGGTTTTGACTGTCCCTTGGAACTGCATTCGCTGCCACACAGACATTCGCGCTCTACAAAAGCTTTGCTAGGTAATGGGGCAACACTCTGTTTGACTCTCTCCCAGTGCCAGGCAGTGAAATTGGAAACGTCCAGAGATTGCGCCCACAGGAAAGCTGCCAGCACTGAAAGCTGTAGCTGGTTTTCACTGTCCCTTGGAACTACATTCGCTGCCACACAGACGTTCGCGCTGTGCTAAAGCTTTGCTTCGTAATAGGGCAACACTCTGTATCTCTCTCTGGCAGAGCCCGGCAGTGAAATTGGAAACGTCCAGAGATTGCGCCCACAGGAAAGCAGCCAGCAGTGAAAGCAGTAGCTGGTTTTCACTGTCCCTTGGAACTGCATTCGCTGCCACAGAGACATTCGCGCTCTACAAAAGCTTTGCTAGGCAATGGGGCAACACTCTGTTTGACTCTCTCCCAGTGCCCGGCAGTGAAATTGAAATCGTCCAGAGATTGCGCCCACAGGAAAGCTGCCAGCACTGAAAGCTGTAGCTGGTTTTCACTCTCCCTTGGAACTGCATTCGCTGCCACAAAGACTTTCACGCTGTGCTAAAGCATTTCTTCCTAATGGGGCAACACTGTATCTCTCTGTGACAGAGCCCGGCTGCCAAATTGGAAACGTCCAGAGATTGCGCCCACAGGAAAGCTGCCAGCACTGAAAGCTGTAGCTGGTTTTCACTGTCCCTTGGAACTGCATTCGCTGCCACACAGACATTCGTGCTCTGCTAAAGCATTGCTTGGTAAAGGGGCAACACTCTGTTTGACTCTCTCCCAGTGCCCGGCAGTGAAATTGGAAACGTCCAGAGATTGCGCCCACAGGAAAGCTGCCAGCACTGAAAGCTGTAGCTGGTTTTCACTCTCCCTTGGAACTGCATTCGCTGCCACACAGACATTCGCGCTCTACAAAAGCTTTGCTAGGTAATGGGGCAACACTCTGTATCTCTCTCTGGCAGAGCCCGGCAGTGAAATTGGAAACGTCCAGAGATTGCGCCCACAGGAAAGCAGCCAGCACTGAAAGCTGTAGCTGGTTTTCACTCTCCCTTGGAACTGCATTCGCTGCCACACAGACTTTCGCGCTGTGCTAAAGCATTTCTTCCTAATGGGGCAACACTGTATCTCTCTGTGACAGAGCCCGGCTACCAAATTGGAAACGTCCAGAGATTGCGCCCACAGGAAAGCTGCCAGCACTGAAATCTGTAGCTGGTTTTCACTCTCCCTTGGAACTGCATTCGCTGCCACAAAGACTTTCGCGCTGTGCTAAAGCATTTCTTCCTAATGGGGCAACACTGTATCTCTCTGTGACAGAGCCCGGCTGCCAAATTGGAAACGTCCAGAGATTGCGCCCACAGGAAAGCTGCCAGCACTGAAAGCTGTAGCTGGTTTTCACTGTCCCTTGGAACTGCATTCGCTGCCACACAGACATTCGTGCTCTGCTAAAGCATTGCTTGGTAAAGGGGCAACACTCTGTTTGACTCTCTCCCAGTGCCCGGCAGTGAAATTGGAAACGTCCAGAGATTGCGCCCACAGGAAAGCTGCCAGCACTGAAAGCTGTAGCTGGTTTTCACTCTCCCTTGGAACTGCATTCGCTGCCACACAGACATTCGCGCTCTACAAAAGCTTTGCTAGGTAATGGGGCAACACTCTGTATCTCTCTCTGGCAGAGCCCGGCAGTGAAATTGGAAACGTCCAGAGATTGCGCCCACAGGAAAGCTGCCAGCACTGAAAGCTGTAGCTGGTTTTCACTCTCCCTTGGAAATGCATTCGCTGCCACACAGACATTCACGCTCTACTACAGCTTTGCTAGGTAATGGGACAACACGCTGTATGACTCTCTCTCAGTGCCCCGCAGTGAAATTGGAAACGTCCAGAGATTGTGCCCACAGGAAAGCTGCCAGCACTGAAAGCTGTAGCTGGTTTTCACTGTCCCTTGGAACTGCATTCGCTGCCACACAGACATTCGCGCTCTACTAAAGCTTTGCTACGTAATGGGGCAACACTCTGTATCTCTCTCTAGCAGAGCCCGGCTACCAAATTGGAAACGTCCAGAGATTGCGCCCACAGGAAAGCTGCCAGCACTGAAAGCTGTAGCTGGTTTTCACTCTCCCTTGGAACTGCATTCGCTGCCACACAGACTTTCGCGCTCTACAAAAGCTTTGCTAGGCAATGGGGCAACACTCTGTTTGACTCTCTCCCAGTGCCCGGTAGTGAAATTGGAAACGTCCAGAGATTGCGCCCACAGGAAAGCTGCCAGCACTGAAAGCTGTAGCTGGTTTTCACTGTCCCTTGGAACTGCATTCGCTGCCACACAGACATTCGCGCTCTGCTAAAGCATTGCTTGGTAAAGGGGCAACACTCTGTTTGACTCTCTCCCAGTGCCCGGCAGTGAAATTGGAAACGTCCAGAGATTGCGCCCACAGGAAAGCTGCCAGCACTGAAAGCTGTAGCTGGTTTTGACTGTCCCTTGGAACTGCATTCGCTGCCACACAGACATTCGCGCTCTACAAAAGCTTTGCTAGGCAATGGGGCAACACTCTGTTTGACTCTCTCCCAGTGCCCGGCAGTGAAATTGGAAACGTCCAGAGATTGCGCCCACAGGAAAGCTGCCAGCACTGAAAGCTGTAGCTGGTTTTCACTGTCCCTTGGAACTGCATTCGCTGCCACACAGACATTCGCGCTCTGCTAAAGCATTGCTTGGTAAAGGGGCAACACTCTGTTTGACTCTCTCCCAGTGCCCGGCAGTGAAATTGGAAACGTCCAGAGATTGCGCCCACAGGAAAGCTTCCAGCACTGAAAGCTGTAGCTGGTTTTGACTGTCCCTTGGAACTGCATTCGCTGCCACACAGACATTCGCGCTCTACAAAAGCTTTGCTAGGTAATGGGGCAACACTCTGTTTGACTCTCTCCCAGTGCCAGGCAGTGAAATTGGAAACGTCCAGAGATTGCGCCCACAGGAAAGCTGCCAGCACTGAAAGCTGTAGCTGGTTTTCACTGTCCCTTGGAACTACATTCGCTGCCACACAGACGTTCGCGCTGTGCTAAAGCTTTGCTTCGTAATAGGGCAACACTCTGTATCTCTCTCTGGCAGAGCCCGGCAGTGAAATTGGAAACGTCCAGAGATTGCGCCCACAGGAAAGCAGCCAGCAGTGAAAGCAGTAGCTGGTTTTCACTGTCCCTTGGAACTGCATTCGCTGCCACAGAGACATTCGCGCTCTACAAAAGCTTTGCTAGGCAATGGGGCAACACTCTGTTTGACTCTCTCCCAGTGCCCGGCAGTGAAATTGAAATCGTCCAGAGATTGCGCCCACAGGAAAGCTGCCAGCACTGAAAGCTGTAGCTGGTTTTCACTCTCCCTTGGAACTGCATTCGCTGCCACAAAGACTTTCACGCTGTGCTAAAGCATTTCTTCCTAATGGGGCAACACTGTATCTCTCTGTGACAGAGCCCGGCTGCCAAATTGGAAACGTCCAGAGATTGCGCCCACAGGAAAGCTGCCAGCACTGAAAGCTGTAGCTGGTTTTCACTGTCCCTTGGAACTGCATTCGCTGCCACACAGACATTCGTGCTCTGCTAAAGCATTGCTTGGTAAAGGGGCAACACTCTGTTTGACTCTCTCCCAGTGCCCGGCAGTGAAATTGGAAACGTCCAGAGATTGCGCCCACAGGAAAGCTGCCAGCACTGAAAGCTGTAGCTGGTTTTCACTCTCCCTTGGAACTGCATTCGCTGCCACACAGACATTCGCGCTCTACAAAAGCTTTGCTAGGTAATGGGGCAACACTCTGTATCTCTCTCTGGCAGAGCCCGGCAGTGAAATTGGAAACGTCCAGAGATTGCGCCCACAGGAAAGCAGCCAGCACTGAAAGCTGTAGCTGGTTTTCACTCTCCCTTGGAACTGCATTCGCTGCCACACAGACTTTCGCGCTGTGCTAAAGCATTTCTTCCTAATGGGGCAACACTGTATCTCTCTGTGACAGAGCCCGGCTACCAAATTGGAAACGTCCAGAGATTGCGCCCACAGGAAAGCTGCCAGCACTGAAATCTGTAGCTGGTTTTCACTCTCCCTTGGAACTGCATTCGCTGCCACAAAGACTTTCGCGCTGTGCTAAAGCATTTCTTCCTAATGGGGCAACACTGTATCTCTCTGTGACAGAGCCCGGCTGCCAAATTGGAAACGTCCAGAGATTGCGCCCACAGGAAAGCTGCCAGCACTGAAAGCTGTAGCTGGTTTTCACTGTCCCTTGGAACTGCATTCGCTGCCACACAGACATTCGTGCTCTGCTAAAGCATTGCTTGGTAAAGGGGCAACACTCTGTTTGACTCTCTCCCAGTGCCCGGCAGTGAAATTGGAAACGTCCAGAGATTGCGCCCACAGGAAAGCTGCCAGCACTGAAAGCTGTAGCTGGTTTTCACTCTCCCTTGGAACTGCATTCGCTGCCACACAGACATTCGCGCTCTACAAAAGCTTTGCTAGGTAATGGGGCAACACTCTGTATCTCTCTCTGGCAGAGCCCGGCAGTGAAATTGGAAACGTCCAGAGATTGCGCCCACAGGAAAGCTGCCAGCACTGAAAGCAGTAGCTGGTTTTCACTGTCGCTTGGAACTACATTCGCTGCCACACAGACGTTCGCGCTGTGCTAAAGCTTTGCTTCGTAATCGGTCAACACTCTGTATCTCTCTCTGGCAGAGCCCGGCTGCCAAATTGGAAACGTCCAGAGATTGCGCCCACAGGAAAGCAGCCAGCACTGAAAGCTGTAGCTGGTTTTCACTGTCCCTTGGAACTGCATTCGCTGCGACACAGACATTCGCGCTCTACTACAGCTTTGCTAGGTAATGGGGCAACACTCTGTTTGACTCTCTCCCAGTGCCCCGCAGTGAAATTGGAAACGTCCAGAGATTGAGCCCACAGGAAAGCTGCCAGCACTGAAAGCTGTAGCTGGTTTTCACTGTCTCTTGGAACTGCATTGGCTGCCACACAGACATTCGCGCTCTGCTAAAGCATTGCTTGGTAAAGGGGCAACATTCTGTTTGACTCTCTCCCAGTGCCCAGCAGTGAAATTGGAAACGTCCAGAGATTGCGCCCACCGGAAAGCTGCCAGCACTGAAAGCTGTAGCTGGTTTTCACTGTCCCTTGGAACTGCATTCGCTGCCACACAGACATTCGCGCTCTACAAAAGCTTTGCTAGGTAATGGGGCAACACTCTGTTTGACTCTCTCCCAGTGCCAGGCAGTGAAATTGGAAACGTCCAGAGATTGTGCCCACAGGAAAGCTGCCAGCACTGAAAGCTGTAGCTGGTTTTCACTGTCCCTTGGAACTACATTCGCTGCCACACAGACGTTCGCGCTGTGCTAAAGCTTTGCTTCGTAATAGGGCAACACTCTGTATCTCTCTCTGGCAGAGCCCGGCAGTGAAATTGGAAACGTCCAGAGATTGCGCCCACAGGAAAGCAGCCAGCACTGAAAGCAGTAGCTGGTTTTCACTGTCCCTTGGAAGTGCATTCGCTGCCACACAGACATTCGCGCTCTGCTAAAGCATTGCTTGCTAAAGGGGCAACACTCTGTTTGACTCTCTCCCAGTGCCCGGCAGTGAAATTGGAAACGTCCAGAGATTGCGCCCACAGGAAAGCTGCCAGCACTGAAAGCTGTAGCTGGTTTTCACTCTCCCTTGGAACTGCATTCGCTGCCACAAAGACTTTCGCGCTGTGCTAAAGCATTTCTTCCTAATGGGGCAACACTGTATCTCTCTGTGACAGAGCCCGGCTGCCAAATTGGAAACGTCCAGAGATTGCGCCCACAGGAAAGCTGCCAGCACTGAAAGCTGTAGCTGGTTTTCACTGTCCCTTGGAACTGCATTCGCTGCCACACAGACATTCGCGCTCTGCTAAAGCATTGCTTGGTAAAGGGGCAAGTTTCTGTTTGACTCTCTCCCAGTGCCCGGCAGTGAAATTGGAAACGTCCAGAGATTGCGCCCACAGGAAAGCTGCCAGCACTGAAAGCTGTAGCTGGTTTTCACTCTCCCTTGGAACTGCATTCGCTGCCACACAGACTTTCGCGCTGTGCTAAAGCATTTCTTCGTAATGGGGCAACACTGTATCTCTCTGTGACAGAGCCCGGCTGCCAAATTGGAAACGTCCAGAGATTGCGCCCACAGGAAAGCTGCCAGCACTGAAAGCTGTAGCTGGTTTTCACTCTCCCTTGGAACTGCATTCGCTGCCACACAGACATTCGCGCTCTACAAAAGCTTTTCTAGGTAATGGGGCAACACTCTGTATCTCTCTCTGGCAGAGCCCGGCAGTGAAATTGGAAACGTCCAGAGATTGCGCCCACAGGAAAGCTGCCAGCACTGAAAGCAGTAGCTGGTTTTCACTGTCGCTTGGAACTACATTCGCTGCCACACAGACGTTCGCGCTGTGCTAAAGCTTTGCTTCGTAATCGGGCAACACTCTGTATCTCTCTCTGGCAGAGCCCGGCTGCCAAATTGGAAACGTCCAGAGATTGCGCCCACAGGAAAGCAGCCAGCACTGAAAGCTGTAGCTGGTTTTCACTGTCCCTTGGAACTGCATTCGCTGCGACACAGACATTCGCGCTCTACTACAGCTTTGCTAGGTAATGGGGCAACACTCTGTTTGACTCTCTCCCAGTGCCCCGCAGTGAAATTGGAAACGTCCAGAGATTGAGCCCACAGGAAAGCTGCCAGCACTGAAAGCTGTAGCTGGTTTTCACTGTCTCTTGGAACTGCATTGGCTGCCACACAGACATTCGCGCTCTGCTAAAGCATTGCTTGGTAAAGGGGCAACATTCTGTTTGACTCTCTCCCAGTGCCCAGCAGTGAAATTGGAAACGTCCAGAGATTGCGCCCACCGGAAAGCTGCCAGCACTGAAAGCTGTAGCTGGTTTTCACTGTCCCTTGGAACTGCATTCGCTGCCACACAGACATTCGCGCTCTACAAAAGCTTTGCTAGGTAATGGGGCAACACTCTGTTTGACTCTCTCCCAGTGCCAGGCAGTGAAATTGGAAACGTCCAGAGATTGTGCCCACAGGAAAGCTGCCAGCACTGAAAGCTGTAGCTGGTTTTCACTGTCCCTTGGAACTACATTCGCTGCCACACAGACGTTCGCGCTGTGCTAAAGCTTTGCTTCGTAATAGGGCAACACTCTGTATCTCTCTCTGGCAGAGCCCGGCAGTGAAATTGGAAACGTCCAGAGATTGCGCCCACAGGAAAGCAGCCAGCACTGAAAGCAGTAGCTGGTTTTCACTGTCCCTTGGAAGTGCATTCGCTGCCACACAGACATTCGCGCTCTGCTAAAGCATTGCTTGCTAAAGGGGCAACACTCTGTTTGACTCTCTCCCAGTGCCCGGCAGTGAAATTGGAAACGTCCAGAGATTGCGCCCACAGGAAAGCTGCCAGCACTGAAAGCTGTAGCTGGTTTTCACTCTCCCTTGGAACTGCATTCGCTGCCACAAAGACTTTCGCGCTGTGCTAAAGCATTTCTTCCTAATGGGGCAACACTGTATCTCTCTGTGACAGAGCCCGGCTGCCAAATTGGAAACGTCCAGAGATTGCGCCCACAGGAAAGCTGCCAGCACTGAAAGCTGTAGCTGGTTTTCACTGTCCCTTGGAACTGCATTCGCTGCCACACAGACATTCGCGCTCTGCTAAAGCATTGCTTGGTAAAGGGGCAAGTTTCTGTTTGACTCTCTCCCAGTGCCCGGCAGTGAAATTGGAAACGTCCAGAGATTGCGCCCACAGGAAAGCTGCCAGCACTGAAAGCTGTAGCTGGTTTTCACTCTCCCTTGGAACTGCATTCACTGCCACACAGACATTCGCGCTCTACAAAAGCTTTGCTAGGTAATGGGGCAACACTCTGTATCTCTCTCTGGCAGAGCCCGGCAGTGAAATTGGAAACGTCCAGAGATTGCGCCCACAGGAAAGCAGCCAGCACTGAAAGCTGTAGCTGGTTTTCACTCTGCCTTGGAACTGCATTCGCTGCCACAAAGACTTTCGCGCTGTTCTAAAGCATTTCTTCCTAATGGGGCAACACTGTATCTCTCTGTGACAGAGCCCGGCTGCCAAATTGGAAACGTCCAGAGATTGCGCCCACAGGAAAGCTGCCAGCACTGAAAGCTGTAGCTGGTTTTCACTGTCCCTTGGAACTGCATTCGCTGCCACACAGACATTCGCGCTGTGCTAAAGCTTTGCTTCGTAATAGGGCAACACTCTGTATCTCTCTCTGGCAGAGCCCGGCAGTGAAATTGGAAACGTCCAGAGATTGCGCCCACAGGAAAGCAGCCAGCACTGAAAGCAGTAGCTGGTTTTCACTGTCCCTTGGAAGTGCATTCGCTGCCACACAGACATTCGCGCTCTGCTAAAGCATTGCTTGGTAAAGGGGCAACACTCTGTTTGAGTCTCTCCCAGTGCCCGGCAGTGAAATTGGAAACGTCCAGAGATTGCGCCCACAGGAAAGCTGCCAGCACTGAAATCTGTAGCTGGTTTTCACTCTCCCTTGGAACTGCATTCGCTGCCACAAAGACTTTCGCGCTGTGCTAAAGCATTTCTTCCTAATGGGGCAACACTGTATCTCTCTGTGACAGAGCCCGGCTGCCAAATTGGAAACGTCCAGAGATTGCGCCCACAGGAAAGCTGCCAGCACTGAAAGCTGTAGCTGGTTTTCACTGTCCCTTGGAACTGCATTCGCTGCCACACAGACATTCGTGCTCTGCTAAAGCATTGCTTGGTAAAGGGGCAAGTTTCTGTTTGACTCTCTCCCAGTGCCCGGCAGTGAAATTGGAAACGTCCAGAGATTGCGCCCACAGGAAAGCTGCCAGCACTGAAAGCTGTAGCTGGTTTTCACTCTCCCTTGGAACTGCATTCGCTGCCACACAGACATTCGCGCTCTACAAAAGCTTTGCTAGGTAATGGGGCAACACTCTGTTTGACTCTCTCCCAGTGCCCGGCAGTGAAATTGGAAACGTCCAGAGATTGCGCCCACAGGAAAGCAGCCAGCACTGAAAGCTGTAGCTGGTTTTCACTGTCCCTTGGAACTGCATTCTCTGCCACACAGACATTCGCGCTCTGCTAAAGCATTGCTTGGTAAAGGGGCAACACTCTCTTTGACTCTCTCCCAGTGCCCGGCAGTGAAATTGGAAACGTCCAGAGATTGCGCCCACAGGAAAGCTGCCAGCACTGAAAGCTGTAGCTGGTTTTGACTGTCCCTTGGAACTGCATTCGCTGCCACACAGACATTCGCGCTCTACAAAAGCTTTGCTAGGTAAAGGGGCAACACTCTGTTTGACTCTCTCCCAGTGCCCGGCAGTGAAATTGGAAACGTCCAGAGATTGCGCCCACAGGAAAGCTGCCAGCACTGAAAGCTGTAGCTGGTTTTCACTCTCCCTTGGAACTGCATTCGCTGCCACAAAGACTTTCGCGCTGTGCTAAAGCATTTCTTCCTAATGGGGCAACACTGTATCTCTCTGTGACAGAGCCCGGCTGCCAAATTGGAAACGTCCAGAGATTGCTCCCACAGGAAAGCTGCCAGCACTGAAAGCTGGAGCTGGTTTTCACTGTCCCTTGGAACTGCATTCGCTGCCACACAGACATACGTGCTCTGCTAAAGCATTGCTTGGTAAAGGGGCAACACTCTGTTTGACTCTCTCCCAGTGCCCGGCAGTGAAATTGGAAACGTCCAGAGATTGCGCCCACAGGAAAGCTGCCAGCACTGAAAGCTGTAGCTGGTTTTCACTCTCCCTTGGAACTGCATTCGCTGCCACACAGACATTCGCGCTCTACAAAAGCTTTGCTAGGTAATGGGGCAACAATCTGTATCTCTCTCTGGCAAAGCCCGGCAGTGAAATTGGAAACGTCCAGAGATTGCGCCCACAGGAAAGCTGCCAGCACTGAAAGCTGTAGCTGGTTTTCACTGTCCCTTGGAACTACATTCGCTGCCACACAGACGTTCGCGCTGTGCTAAAGCTTTGCTTCGTAATAGGGCAACACTCTGTATCTCTCTCTGGCAGAGCCCGGCAGTGAAATTGGAAACGTCCAGAGATTGCGCCCACAGGAAAGCAGCCAGCAGTGAAAGCAGTAGCTGGTTTTCACTGTCCCTTGGAAGTGCATTCGCTGCCACACAGACATTCGCGCTCTACTAAAGCTTTGCTAGGTAATGGGGCAACACCCTGTATAACTGTCTCCCAGTGCCCCGCAGTGAAATTGGAAACGTCCAGAGATTGCGCCCACAGGAAAGCTGCCAGCACGGAAAGCTGTAGCTGGTTTTCACTGTCCCTTGGAACTGCATTCGCTGCCACACAGACATTCGCGCTCTACTACAGCTTTGCTAGGTAATGGGGCAACAATCTGTATCTCTCTCTGGCAGAGCACGGCTGCCAAATTGGAAACGTCCAGAGATTGCGCCCACAGGAAAGCAGCCAGCACTGAAAGCTGTAGCTGGTTTTCACTGTCCCTTGGAACTGCATTGGCTGCCACACAGACATTCGCGCTCTACTACAGCTTTGCTAGGTAATGGGGCAACACTCTGTTTGACTCTCTCCCAGTGCCCCGCAGTGAAATTGGAAACGTCCAGAGATTGTGCCCACAGGAAAGCTGCCAGCACTGAAAGCTGTAGCTGGTTTTCACTGTCCCTTGGAACTGCATTCGCTGCCACAGAGACATTCGCGCTCTACAAAAGCTTTGCTAGGCAATGGGGCAACACTCTGTTTGACTCTCTCCCAGTGCCCCGCAGTGAAATTGGAAACGTCCAGAGATTGCGCCCACAGGAAAGCTGCCAGCACTGAAAGCTGTAGCTGGTTTTCACTGTCCCTTGGAACTACATTCGCTGCCACACAGACGTTCGCGCTGTGCTAAAGCTTTGCTTCGTAATAGGGCAGCACTCTGTATCTCTCTCTGGCAGAGCCCGGCAGTGAAATTGGAAACGTCCAGAGATTGCGCCCACAGGAAAGCAGCCAGCACTGAAAGCAGTAGCTGGTTTTCACTGTCCCTTGGAACTGCATTCGCTGCCACACAGACATTCGCGCTCTACAAAAGCTTTGCTAGGTAATGGGGCAACACTCTTTTTGACTCTATCCCAGTGCCCGGCAGTGAAATTGGAAACGTCCAGAGATTGCGCCCACAGGAAAGCTGCCAGCACTGAAAGCTGTAGCTGGTTTTCACTGTCCCTTGGAACTGCATTCGCTGCCACACAGACATTCGCGCTCTGCTAAAGCATTGCTTGGTAAAGGGGCAACACTCTGTTTGACTCTCTCCCAGTGCCCGGCAGTGAAATTGGAAACGTCCAGAGATTGCGCCCACAGGAAAGCTGCCAGCACTGAAAGCTGTAGCTGGTTTTCACTCTCCCTTGGAACTGCATTCGCTGCCACAAAGACTTTCGCGCTGTGCTAAAGCATTTCTTCCTAATGGGGCAAACCTGTATCTCTCTGTGACAGAGCCCGGCTGCCAAATTGGAAACGTCCAGAGATTGCGCCCACAGGAAAGCTGCCAGCACTGAAAGCTGTAGCTGGTTTTCACTGTCCCTTGGAACTGCATTCGCTGCCACACAGACATTCGCGCTCTACAAAAGCTTTGCTAGGCAATGGGGCAACAGTCTGTTTGACTCTCTCCCAGTGCCAGGCAGTGAAATTGGAAACGTCCAGAGATTGCGCTCACAGGAAAGCTGCCAGCACTGAAAGCTGTAGCTGGTTTTCACTGTCCCTTGGAACTGCATTGGCTGCCACACAGACATTCGCGCTCTGCTAAAGCATTGCTTGGTAAAGGGGCAACATTCTGTTTGACTCTCTCCCAGTGCCCAGCAGTGAAATTGGAAACGTCCAGAGATTGCGCCCACCGGAAAGCTGCCAGCACTGAAAGCAGTAGCTGGTTTTCACTCTCCCTTGGAACTGCATTCGCTGCCACACAGACATTCGCGCTCTACAAAAGCTTTGCTAGGTAATGGGGCAACACTCTGTTTGACTCTCTCCCAGTGCCAGGCAGTGAAATTGGAAACGTCCAGAGATTGCGCCCACAGGAAAGCTGCCAGCACTGAAAGCTGTAGCTGGTTTTCACTGTCCCTTGGAACTACATTCGCTGCCACACAGACGTTCGCGCTGTGCTAAAGCTTTGCTTCGTAATAGGGCAACACTCTGTATCTCTCTCTGGCAGAGCCCGGCAGTGAAATTGGAAACGTCCAGAGATTGCGCCCACAGGAAAGCAGCCAGCACTGAAAGCAGTAGCTGGTTTTCACTGTCCCTTGGAAGTGCATTCGCTGCCACACAGACATTCGCGCTCTACAAAAGCTTTGCTAGGTAATGGGGCAACACCCTGTATAACTGTCTCCCAGTGCCCCGCAGTGAAATTGGAAACGTCCAGAGATTGCGCCCACAGGAAAGCTGCCAGCACGGAAAGCTGTAGCTGGTTTTCACTGTCCCTTGGAACTGCATTCGCTGCCACACAGACATTCGCGCTCTACTACAGCTTTGCTAGGTAATGGGGCAACACTCTGTATCTCTCTCTGGCAGAGCCCGGCTGCCAAATTGGAAACGTCCAGAGATTGCGCCCACAGGAAAGCAGCCAGCACTGAAAGCTGTAGCTGGTTTTCACTGTCCCTTGGAACTGCATTCGCTGCCACACAGACATTCGCGCTCTACTACAGCTTTGCTAGGTAATGGGGCAACACTCTGTTTGACTCTCTCCCAGTGCCCCGCAGTGAAATTGGAAACGTCCAGAGATTGTGCCCACAGGAAAGCTGCCAGCACTGAAAGCTGTAGCTGGTTTTCACTGTCCCTTGGAACTGCATTCGCTGCCACAGAGACATTCGCGCTCTACAAAAGCTTTGCTAGGCAATGGGGCAACACTCTGTTTGACTCTCTCCCAGTGCCCGGCAGTGAAATTGGAAACGTCCAGAGATTGCGCCCACAGGAAAGCTGCCAGCACTGAAAGCTGTAGCTGGTTTTCACTGTCCCTTGGAACTGCATTCGCTGCCACACAGACATTCGCGCTCTGCTAAAGCATTGCTTGGTAAAGGGGCAACACTCTGTTTGACTCTCTCCCAGTGCCCGGCAGTGAAATTGGAAACGTCCAGAGATTGCGCCCACAGGAAAGCTGCCAGCATTGAAAGCTGTAGCTGGTTTTGACTGTCCCTTGGAACTGCATTCGCTGCCACACAGACATTCGCGCTCTACAAAAGCTTTGCTAGGTAATGGGGCAACACTCTGTTTGACTCTCTCCCAGTGCCAGGCAGTGAAATTGGAAACGTCCAGAGATTGCGCCCACAGGAAAGCTGCCAGCACTGAAAGCTGTAGCTGGTTTTCACTGTCCCTTGGAACTACATTCGCTGCCACACAGACGTTCGCGCTGTGCTAAAGCTTTGCTTCGTAATAGGGCAGCACTCTGTATCTCTCTCTGGCAGAGCCCGGCAGTGAAATTGGAAACGTCCAGAGATTGCGCCCACAGGAAAGCAGCCAGCAGTGAAAGCAGTAGCTGGTTTTCACTGTCCCTTGGAACTGCATTCGCTGCCACACAGACATTCGCGCTCTACAAAAGCTTTGCTAGGTAATGGGGCAACACTCTTTTTGACTCTATCCCAGTGCCAGGCAGTGAAATTGGAAACGTCCAGAGATTGCGCCCACAGGAAAGCTGCCAGCACTGAAAGCTGTAGCTGGTTTTCACTGTCCCTTGGAACTGCATTCGCTGCCACACAGACTTTCGCGCTGTGCTAAAGCATTTCTTCCTAATGGGGCAACACTGTATCTCTCTGTGACAGAGCCCGGCTGCCAAATTGGAAACATCCAGAGATTGCGCCCACAGGAAAGCTGCCAGCACTGAAAGCTGTAGCTGGTTTTCACTGTCCCTTGGAACTGCATTCGCTGCCACACAGACATTCGCGCTCTACAAAAGCTTTGCTAGGCAATGGGGCAACACTCTGTTTGACTCTCTCCCAGTGCCCGGCAGTGAAATTGGAAACGTCCAGAGATTGCGCCCACAGGAAAGCTGCCAGCACTGAAAGCTGTAGCTGGTTTTCACTGTCCCTTGGAACTGCATTCGCTGCCACACAGACATTCGCGCTCTGCTAAAGCATTGCTTGGTAAAGGGGCAACACTCTGTTTGACTCTCTCCCAGTGCCCGGCAGTGAAATTGGAAACGTCCAGAGATTGCGCCCACAGGAAAGCTGCCAGCACTGAAAGCTGTAGCTGGTTTTCACTGTCCCTTGGAACTGCATTCGCTGCCACACAGACATTCGCGCTCTACAAAAGCTTTGCTAGGCAATGGGGCAACACTCTGTTTGACTCTCTCCCAGTGCCCGGCAGTGAAATTGGAAACGTCCAGAGATTGCGCCCACAGGAAAGCTGCCAGCACTGAAAGCTGTAGCTGGTTTTCACTGTCCCTTGGAACTGCATTCGCTGCCACACAGACATTCGAGCTCTGCTAAAGCATTGCTTGGTAAAGGGGCAACACTCTTTTTGACTCTATCCCAGTGCCCGGCAGTGAAATTGGAAACGTCCAGAGATTGCGCCCACAAGAAAGCAGCCAGCAGTGAAAGCAGTAGCTGGTTTTCACTGTCCCTTGGAAGTGCATTCGCTGCCACACAGACATTCGCGCTCTACTAAAGCTTTGATAGGTAATGGAGCAACACCCTGTATAACTGTCTCCCAGTGCCCCGCAGTGAAATTGGAAACGTCCAGAGATTGCGCCCACAGGAAAGCTGCCAGCACGGAAAGCTGTAGCTGGTTTTCACTGTCCCTTGGAACTGCATTCGCTGCCACACAGACATTCGCGCTCTACAAAAGCTTTGCTAGGTAATGGGGCAACACACTTTTTGACTCTATCCCTGTGCCGGCAGTGAAATTGGAAACGTCCAGAGATTGCGCCCACAGGAAAGCTGCCAGCACTGAAAGCTGTAGCTGGTTTTCACTGTCCCTTGGAACTGCATTCGCTGCCACACAGACTTTCGCGCTGTGCTAAAGCATTTCTTCCTAATGGGGCAACACTGTATCTCTCTGTGACAGAGCCCGGCTGCCAAATTGGAAACGTCCAGAGATTGCGCCCACAGGAAAGCTGCCAGCACTGAAAGCTGTAGCTGGTTTTCACTGTCCCTTGGAACTGCATTCGCTGCCACACAGACATTCGCGCTCTACAAAAGCTTTGCTAGGCAATGGGGCAACACTCTGTTTGACTCTCTCCCAGTGCCCGGCAGTGAAATTGGAAACGTCCAGAGATTGCGCCCACAGGAAAGCTGCCAGCACTGAAAGCTGTAGCTGGTTTTCACTGTCCCTTGGAACTGCATTCGCTGCCACACAGACATTCGCGCTCTGCTAAAGCATTGCTTGGTAAAGGGGCAACACTCTGTTTGACTCTCTCCCAGTGCCCGGCAGTGAAATTGGAAACGTCCAGAGATTGCGCCCACAGGAAAGCTGCCAGCACTGAAAGCTGTAGCTGGTTTTCACTCTCCCTTGGAACTGCATTCGCTGCCACACAGACATTCGCGCTCTACAAAAGCTTTGCTAGGTAATGGGGCAACACTCTGTATCTCTCTCTGGCAGAGCCCGGCAGTGAAATTGGAAACGTCCAGAGATTGCGCCCACAGGAAAGCAGCCAGCACTGAAAGCAGTAGCTGGTTTTCACTGTCGCTTGGAACTACATTCGCTGCCACACAGACGTTCGCGCTGTGCTAAAGCTTTGCTTCGTAATGGGGCAACACTCTGTATCTCTCTCTGGCAGAGCCCGGCTGCCAAATTGGAAACGTCCAGAGATTGCGCCCACAGGAAAGCAGCCAGCACTGAAAGCTGTAGCTGGTTTTCACTGTCCCTTGGAACTGCATTCGCTGCCACACAGACATTCGCGCTCTGCTACAGCTTTGCTAGGTAATGGGGCAACACTCTGTTTGACTCTCTCCCAGTGCCCCGCAGTGAAATTGGAAACGTCCAGAGATTGCGTCCACAGGAAAGCTGCCAGCACTGAAAGCTGTAGCTGGTTTTCACTGTCCCTTGGAACTGCATTCGCTGCCACACAGACATTCGCGCTCTGCTAAAGCATTGCTTGGTAAAGGGGCAACACTCTGTTTGACTCTCTCCCAGTGCCCGGCAGTGAAATTGGAAACGTCCAGAGATTGCGCCCACAGGAAAGCTGCCAGCACTGAAAGCTGTAGGTGGTTTTCACTGTCCCTTGGAACTGCATTCGCTGCCACACAGACATTCGCGCTCTACAAAAGCTTTGCTAGGTAATAAGGCAACACTCTGTATGACTCTCTCCCAGTGCCCCGCAGTTAAATTGGAAAC
The DNA here is from genome assembly GCF_035582795.1 of Mycteria americana. Taxonomy (NCBI): domain Eukaryota; kingdom Metazoa; phylum Chordata; class Aves; order Ciconiiformes; family Ciconiidae; genus Mycteria; species Mycteria americana. The sequence goes on from NC_134366.1 coordinate 64,707,018, forward strand.
GTCCAGAGATTGCTCCCACAGGAAAGCTGCCAGCACTGAAAGCTGTAGCTGGTTTTCACTGTCCCTTGGAACTGCATTCGCTGCCGCACAGACTTTCGCGCTGTGCTAAAGCATTTCTTCCTAATGGGGCAACACTGTATCTCTCTGTGACAGAGCCCGGCTGCCAAATTGGAAACGTCCAGAGATTGCGCCCACAGGAAAGCTGCCAGCAGTGAAAGCAGTAGCTGGTTTTCACTGTCCCTTGGAAGTGCATTCGCTGCCACACAGACATTCGCGCTCTACAAAAGCTTTGCTAGGTAATGGGGCAACACTCTTTTTGACTCTATCCCTGTGCCGGCAGTGAAATTGGAAACGTCCAGAGATTGCGCCCACAGGAAAGCTGCCAACACTGAAAGCTGTAGCTGGTTTTGACTGTCCCTTGGGACTGCATTCGCTGCCACACAGACATTCGCGCTCTGCTAAAGCATTGCTTGGTAATGGGGCAACACGCTGTATGACTCTCTCCCAGTGCCCCGCAGTGAAATTGGAAACGTCCAGAGATTGCGCCCACAGGAAAGCTGCCAGCACTGAAAGCTGTAGCTGGTTTTGACTGTCCCTTGGAACTGCATTCGCTGCCACACAGACATATGCCCTCTACTAAAGCTTTGCTAGGTAATGGGGCAACACCCTGTATAACTGTCTCCCAGTGCCCCGCAGTGAAATTGGAAACGTCCAGAGATTGCGCCCACAGGAAAGCTGCCAGCACTGAAAGCTGTAGCTGGTTTTCACTCTCCCTTGGAACTGCATTCGCTGGCACACAGACTTTCGCGCTGTGCTAAAGCATTTCTTCCTAATGGGGCAACACTGTATCTCTCTGTGACAGAGCCCGGCTGCCAAATTGGAAACGTCCAGAGATTGCGCCCACAGGAAAGCTGCCAGCACTGAAAGCTGTAGCTGGTTTTCACTGTCCCTTGGAACTGCATTCGCTGCCACACAGACATTCGCGCTCTACAAAAGCTTTGCTAGGCAATGGGGCAACACTCTGTTTGACTCTCTCCCAGTGCCCGGCAGTGAAATTGGAAACGTCCAGATATTGCGCCCACAGGAAAGCTGCCAGCACTGAAAGCTGTAGCTGGTTTTCACTGTCCCTTGGAACTGCATTCGCTGCCACACAGACGTTCGCGCTGTGCTAAAGCTTTGCTTCGTAATAGGGCAACACTCTGTATCTCTCTCTGGCAGAGCCCGGCAGTGAAATTGGAAACGTCCAGAGATTGCGCCCACAGGAAAGCAGCCAGCAGTGAAAGCAGTAGCTGGTTTTCACTGTCCCTTGGAAGTGCATTCGCTGCCACACAGACATTCGCGCTCTACTAAAGCTTTGCTAGGTAATGGAGCAACACCCTGTATAACTGTCTCCCAGTGCCCCGCAGTGAAATTGGAAACGTCCAGAGATTGCGCCCACAGGAAAGCTGCCAGCACGGAAAGCTGTAGCTGGTTTTCACTGTCCCTTGGAACTGCATTCGCTGCCACACAGACATTCGCGCTCTACAAAAGCTTTGCTAGGTAATGGGGCAACACACTTTTTGACTCTATCCCTGTGCCGGCAGTGAAATTGGAAACGTCCAGAGATTGCGCCCACAGGAAAGCTGCCAGCACTGAAAGCTGTAGCTGGTTTTCACTGTCCCTTGGAACTGCATTCGCTGCCACACAGACTTTCGCGCTGTGCTAAAGCATTTCTTCCTAATGGGGCAACACTGTATCTCTCTGTGACAGAGCCCGGCTGCCAAATTGGAAACGTCCAGAGATTGCGCCCACAGGAAAGCTGCCAGCACTGAAAGCTGTAGCTGGTTTTCACTGTCCCTTGGAACTGCATTCGCTGCCACACAGACATTCGCGCTCTACAAAAGCTTTGCTAGGCAATGGGGCAACACTCTGTTTGACTCTCTCCCAGTGCCCGGCAGTGAAATTGGAAACGTCCAGAGATTGCGCCCACAGGAAAGCTGCCAGCACTGAAAGCTGTAGCTGGTTTTGACTGTCCCTTGGGACTGCATTCGCTGCCTCACAGACATTCGCGCTCTACAAAAGCTTTGCTAGGCAATGGGGCAACACTCTGTTTGACTCTCTCCCAGTGCCCGGAAGTGAAATTTGAAACGTCCAGAGATTGCGCCCACAGGAAAGCTGCCAGCACTGAAAGCTGTAGCTGGTTTTCACTCTCCCTTGGAACTGCATTCGCTGCCACACAGACATTCGCGCTCTACAAAAGCTTTGCTAGGTAATGGGGCAACACTCTGTACCTCTCTCTGGCAGAGCCCGGCAGTGAAATTGGAAACGTCCAGAGATTGCGCCCACAGGAAAGCAGCCAGCACTGAAAGCAGTAGCTGGTTTTCACTGTCGCTTGGAACTACATTCGCTGCCACCCAGACGTTCGCGCTGTGCTAAAGCTTTGCTTCGTAATGGGGCAACACTCTGTATCTCTCTCTGGCAGAGCCCGGCTGCCAAATTGGAAACGTCCAGAGATTGCGCCCACAGGAAAGCAGCCAGCACTGAAAGCTGTAGCTGGTTTTCACTGTCCCTTGGAACTGCATTCGCTGCCACACAGACATTCGCGCTCTGCTACAGCTTTGCTAGGTAATGGGGCAACACTCTGTTTGACTCTCTCCCAGTGCCCCGCAGTGAAATTGGAAACGTCCAGAGATTGAGCCCACAGGAAAGCTGCCAGCACTGAAAGCTGTAGCTGGTTTTCACTGTCTCTTGGAACTGCATTCGCTGCCACACAGACATTCGCGCTCTACAAAAGCTTTGCTAGGTAATGGGGCAACACTCTGTTTGACTCTATCCCTGTGCCCGGCAGTGAAATTGGAAACGTCCAGAGATTGCGCCCACAGGAAAGCTGCCAGCACTGAAAGCTGTAGCTGGTTTTCACTGTCCCTTGGAACTGCATTCGCTGCCACACAGACATTCGCGCTCTACAAAAGCTTTGCTAGGTAATAAGGCAACACTCTGTATGACTCTCTCCCAGTGCCCCGCAGTTAAATTGGAAACGTCCAGAGATTGCGCCCACAGGAAAGCTGCCAGCACTGAAAGCTGTAGCTGGTTTTCACTGTCCCTTGGAACTGCATTCGCTGCCACACAGACTTTCGCGCTGTGCTAAAGCATTTCTTCCTAATGGGGCAACACTGTATCTCTCTGTGACAGAGCCCGGCTGCCAAATTGGAAACGTCCAGAGATTGCGCCCACAGGAAAGCTGCCAGCAGTGAAAGCAGTAGCTGGTTTTCACTGTCCCTTGGAAGTGCATTCGCTGCCACACAGACATTCGCGCTCTACAAAAGCTTTGCTAGGTAATGGGGCAACACTCTTTTTGACTCTATCCCTGTGCCGGCAGTGAAATTGGAAACGTCCAGAGATTGCGCCCACAGGAAAGCTGCCAGCACTGAAAGCTGTAGCTGGTTTTGACTGTCCCTTGGGACTGCATTCGCTGCCACACAGACATTCGTGCTCTACAAAAGCTTTGCTAGTTAATGGGGCAACACTCTGTATCTCTCTCTGGCAGAGCCCGGCAGTGAAATTGGAAACGTCCAGAGATTGCGCCCACAGGAAAGCTGCCAGCACTGAATGCTATAGCTGGTTTTCACTGTCCCTTGGAACTACATTCACTGCCACACAGACGTTCGCGCTCTACTAAAGCTTTGCTAGGTAATGGGAAAACACTCTTTATCTCCATCTGACAGAGCCCGGCTGCCAAATTGGAAACGTCCACAGATTGCGCCCACAGGAAAGCTGCCAGCACTGAAAGCTGTAGCTGGTTTTCACTGTCCCTTGGAACTGCATTCGCTGCCACAAAGACATTCGCGCTCTACTAAAGCTTTGTTAGGTAATGGGGCAACACTCTTTATCTCTCTCTGGCAGAGCCCGGCAGTGAAATTGGAAACGTCCAGAGATTGCGCCCACAGGAAAGCTGCCAGCACTGAAAGCTGTAGCTGGTTTTCACTCTCCCTTGGAACTGCATTCGCTGCCACACAGACATTCGCGCTCTACTAAAGCTTTGCTAGGTAATGGGGCAACACGCTGTATGACTCTCTCCCAGTGCCCCGCAGTGAAATTGGAAACGTCCAGAGATTGTGCCCACAGGAAAGCTGCCAGCACTGAAAGCTGTAGCTGGTTTTCACTGTCCCTTGGAACTGCATTCGCTGCCACACAGATATTCGCGCTCTACTAAAGCTTTGCTAGGTAATGGGGCAACACGCTGTATCTCTCTCTGGCAGAGCCCGGCAGTGAAATTGGAAACGTCCAGAGATTGCGCCCACAGGAAAGCTGCCAGCACTGAAAGCTGTAGCTGGTTTTCACTCTCCCTTGGAAGTGCATTCGCTGCCACACAGACATTCGCGCTCTACTAAAGCTTTGCTAGGTAATGGGGCAAAACCCTGTATAACTGTCTCCCAGTGCCCCGCAGTGAAATTGGAAACGTCCAGAGATTGCGCCCACAGGAAAGCTGCCAGCACGGAAAGCTGTAGCTGGTTTTCACTCTCCCTTGGAACTGCATTCGCTGCCACACAGACATTCGCGCTCTACAAAAGCTTTGCTAGGTAATGGGGCAACACTCTGTATCTCTCTCTGGCAGAGCCCGGCAGTGAAATTGGAAACGTTCAGAGGTTGCGCCCACAGGAAAGCTGCCAGCACTGAATGCTATAGCTGGTTTTAACTGTCCCTTGGAACTACATTCGCTGCCACACAGACGTTCGCGCTCTACTAAAGCTTTGCTAGGTAATGGGACAACACTCTTTATCTCCATCTGACAGAGCCCGGCTGCCAAATTGGAAACGTCCACAGATTGCGCCCACAGGAAAGCTGCCAGCACTGAAAGCTGTAGCTGGTTTTCACTGTCCCTTGGAACTGCATTCGCTGCCACAAAGACATTCGCGCTCTACTAAAGCTTTGCTAGGTAATGGGGCAACACTCTTTATCTCTCTGTGACAGAGCCCGGCTGCCAAATTGGAAACGTCCAGAGATTGCGCCCACAGGAAAGCTGCCAGCACTGAAAGCTGTAGCTGGTTTTCACTGTCCCTTGGAACTGCATTCGCTGCCACACAGACATTCGCGCTGTACAAAAGCTTTGCTAGGCAATGGGGCAACACTCTGTTTGACTCTTTCCCAGTGCCCGGCAGTGAAATTGGAAACGTCCAGATATTGCGCCCACAGGAAAGCTGCCAGCACTGAAAGCTGTAGCTGGTTTTCACTGTCCCTTGGAACTGCATTCGCTGCCACACAGACATTCGCGCTCTGCTAAAGCTTTGCTTCGTAATGGGGCAACACTCAGTTTGACTCTCTCCCAGTGCCAGGCAGTGAAATTGGAAACGTCCAGAGATTGCGCCCACAGGAAAGCTGCCAGCACTGAAAGCTGTAGCTGGTTTTCACTCTCCCTTGGAACTGCATTCGCTGCCACACAGACATTCGCGCTCTACAAAAGCTTTGCTAGGTAATGGGGCAACACTCAGTTTGACTCTCTCCCAGTGCCAGGCAGTGAAATTGGAAACGTCCAGAGATTGCGCCCACAGGAAAGCTGCCAGCACTGAAAGCTGTAGCTGGTTTTCACTGTCCCTTGGAACTACATTCGCTGCCACACAGACGTTCGCGCTGTGCTAAAGCTTTGCTTCGTAATAGGGCAACACTCTGTATCTCTCTCTGGCAGAGCCCGGCAGTGAAATTGGAAACGTCCAGAGATTGCGCCCACAGGAAAGCAGCCAGCAGTGAAAGCAGTAGCTGGTTTTCACTTTCCCTTGGAAGTGCATTCGCTGCCACACAGACATTCGCGCTCTACTAAAGCTTTGCTAGGTAATGGGGCAACACCCTGTATAACTGTCTCCCAGTGCCCCGCAGTGAAATTGGAAACGTCCAGAGATTGCGCCCACAGGAAAGCTGCCAGCACGGAAAGCTGTAGCTGGTTTTCACTGTCCCTTGGAACTGCATTCGCTGCCACACAGACATTCGCGCTCTACAAAAGCTTTGCTAGGTAATGGGGCAACACTCTGTATCTCTCTCTGGCAGAGCCCGGCTGCCAAATTGGAAACGTCCAGAGATTGCGCCCACAGGAAAGCAGCCAGCACTGAAAGCTGTAGCTGGTTTTCACTGTCCCTTGGAACTGCATTCGCTGCCACACAGACATTCGCGCTCTACTACAGTTTTGCTAGGCAATGGGGCAACACTCTGTTTGACTCTCTCCCAGTGCCCCGCAGTGAAATTGGAAACGTCCAGAGATTGCGCCCACAGGAAAGCTGCCAGCACTGAAAGCTGTAGCTGGTTTTCACTGTCCCTTGGAACTGCATTCGCTGCCACACAGACATTCGCGCTCTGCTAAAGCATTGCTTGGTAAAGGGGCAACATTCTGTTTGACTCTCTCCCAGTGCCCAGCAGTGAAATTGGAAACGTCCAGAGATTGCGCCCACCGGAAAGCTGCCAGCACTGAAAGCTGTAGCTGGTTTTCACTCTCCCTTGGAACTGCATTCGCTGCCACACAGACATTCGCGCTCTACAAAAGCTTTGCTAGGTAATGGGGCAACACTCTGTTTGACTCTCTCCCAGTGCCCCGCAGTGAAATTGGAAACGTCCAGAGCTTGCGCCCACAGGAAAGCTGCCAGCACTGAAAGCTGTAGCTGGTTTTCAATCTCCCTTGGAACTGCATTCGCTGCCACACAGGCATTCGCGCTCTACAAAAGCTTTCCTAGGTAATGGGGCAACACTCTGTATCTCTCTCTGGCAGAGCCCGGCAGTGAAATTGGAAACGTCCAGAGATTGCGCCCACAGGAAAGCTGCCAGCACTGAAAGCTGTAGCTGGTTTTCACTGTCCCTTGGAACTACATTCGCTGCCACACAGACGTTCGCGCTGTGCTAAAGCTTTGCTTCGTAATCGGGCAACACTCTGTATCTCTCTCTGGCAGAGCCCGGCTGCCAAATTGGAAACGTCCAGAGATTGCGCCCACAGGAAAGCAGCCAGCACTGAAAGCTGTAGCTGGTTTTCACTGTCCCTTGGAACTGCATTCGCTGCCACACAGACATTCGCGCTCTACTACAGCTTTGCTAGGTAATGGGGCAACACTCTGTTTGACTCTCTCCCAGTGCCCCGCAGTGAAATTGGAAACGTCCAGAGATTGCGCCCACAGGAAAGCTGCCAGCACTGAAAGCTGTAGCTGGTTTTCACTGTTCCTTGGAGCTGCATTCGCTGCCACACAGACATTCGCGCTCTGCTAAAGCATTGCTTGGTAAAGGGGCAACATTCTGTTTGACTCTCTCCCAGTGCCCAGCAGTGAAATTGGAAACGTCCAGAGATTGCGCCCACCGGAAAGCTGCCAGCACTGAAAGCTGTAGCTGGTTTTCACTGTCCCTTGGAACTGCATTCGCTGCCACAAAGACATTCGCGCTCTACTAAAGCTTTGCTAGGTAATGGGGCAACACTCTTTATCTCTCTGTGACAGAGCCCGGCTGCCAAATTGGAAACGTCCAGAGATTGCGCCCACAGGAAAGCTGCCAGCACTGAAAGCTGTAGCTGGTTTTCACTGTCCCTTGGAACTGCATTCGCTGCCACACAGACATTCGCGCTGTACAAAAGCTTTGCTAGGCAATGGGGCAACACTCTGTTTGACTCTTTCCCAGTGCCCGGCAGTGAAATTGGAAACGTCCAGATATTGCGCCCACAGGAAAGCTGCCAGCACTGAAAGCTGTAGCTGGTTTTCACTGTCCCTTGGAACTGCATTCGCTGCCACACAGACATTCGCGCTCTGCTAAAGCTTTGCTTCGTAATGGGGCAACACTCAGTTTGACTCTCTCCCAGTGCCAGGCAGTGAAATTGGAAACGTCCAGAGATTGCGCCCACAGGAAAGCTGCCAGCACTGAAAGCTGTAGCTGGTTTTCACTCTCCCTTGGAACTGCATTCGCTGCCACACAGACATTCGCGCTCTACAAAAGCTTTGCTAGGTAATGGGGCAACACTCAGTTTGACTCTCTCCCAGTGCCAGGCAGTGAAATTGGAAACGTCCAGAGATTGCGCCCACAGGAAAGCTGCCAGCACTGAAAGCTGTAGCTGGTTTTCACTGTCCCTTGGAACTACATTCGCTGCCACACAGACGTTCGCGCTGTGCTAAAGCTTTGCTTCGTAATAGGGCAACACTCTGTATCTCTCTCTGGCAGAGCCCGGCAGTGAAATTGGAAACGTCCAGAGATTGCGCCCACAGGAAAGCAGCCAGCAGTGAAAGCAGTAGCTGGTTTTCACTTTCCCTTGGAAGTGCATTCGCTGCCACACAGACATTCGCGCTCTACTAAAGCTTTGCTAGGTAATGGGGCAACACCCTGTATAACTGTCTCCCAGTGCCCCGCAGTGAAATTGGAAACGTCCAGAGATTGCGCCCACAGGAAAGCTGCCAGCACGGAAAGCTGTAGCTGGTTTTCACTGTCCCTTGGAACTGCATTCGCTGCCACACAGACATTCGCGCTCTACAAAAGCTTTGCTAGGTAATGGGGCAACACTCTGTATCTCTCTCTGGCAGAGCCCGGCTGCCAAATTGGAAACGTCCAGAGATTGCGCCCACAGGAAAGCAGCCAGCACTGAAAGCTGTAGCTGGTTTTCACTGTCCCTTGGAACTGCATTCGCTGCCACACAGACATTCGCGCTCTACTACAGTTTTGCTAGGCAATGGGGCAACACTCTGTTTGACTCTCTCCCAGTGCCCCGCAGTGAAATTGGAAACGTCCAGAGATTGCGCCCACAGGAAAGCTGCCAGCACTGAAAGCTGTAGCTGGTTTTCACTGTCCCTTGGAACTGCATTCGCTGCCACACAGACATTCGCGCTCTGCTAAAGCATTGCTTGGTAAAGGGGCAACATTCTGTTTGACTCTCTCCCAGTGCCCAGCAGTGAAATTGGAAACGTCCAGAGATTGCGCCCACCGGAAAGCTGCCAGCACTGAAAGCTGTAGCTGGTTTTCACTCTCCCTTGGAACTGCATTCGCTGCCACACAGACATTCACGCTCTACAAAAGCTTTGCTAGGTAATGGGGCAACACTCTGTTTGACTCTCTCCCAGTGCCCCGCAGTGAAATTGGAAACGTCCAGAGCTTGCGCCCACAGGAAAGCTGCCAGCACTGAAAGCTGTAGCTGGTTTTCACTGTCCCTTGGAACTACATTCGCTGCCACACAGACGTTCGCGCTGTGCTAAAGCTTTGCTTCGTAATAGGGCAACACTCTGTATCTCTCTCTGGCAGAGCCCGGCAGTGAAATTGGAAACGTCCAGAGATTGCGCCCACAGGAAAGCAGCCAGCAGTGAAAGCAGTAGCTGGTTTTCACTGTCCCTTGGAAGTGCATTCGCTGCCACACAGACATTCGCGCTCTACAAAAGCTTTGCTAGGTAATGGGGCAACACACTTTTTGACTCTATCCCTGTGCCGGCAGTGAAATTGGAAACGTCCAGAGATTGCGCCCACAGGAAAGCTGCCAGCACTGAAAGCTGTAGCTGGTTTTGACTGTCCCTTGGGACTGCATTCGCTGCCACACAGACATTCGCGCTCTGCTAAAGCATTGCTTGGTAATGGGGCAACACGCTGTATGACTCTCTCCCAGTGCCCCGCAGTTAAATTGGAAACGTCCAGAGATTGCGCCCACAGGAAAGCTGCCAGCACTGAAAGCTGTAGCTGGTTTTCACTGTCCCTTGGAACTGCATTCGCTGCCACACGGACTTTCGCGCTGTGCTAAAGCATTTCTTCCTAATGGGGCAACACTGTATCTCTCTGTGACAGAGCCCGGCTGCCAAATTGGAAACGTCCAGAGATTGCGCCCACAGGAAAGCTGCCAGCACTGAAAGCTGTAGCTGGTTTTCACTGTCCCTTGGAACTGCATTCGCTGCCACACAGACATTCACGCTCTACAAAAGCTTTGCTAGGCAATGGGGCAACACTCTGTTTGACTCTCTCCCAGTGCCCGGCAGTGAAATTGGAAACGTCCAGAGATTGCGCCCACAGGAAAGCTGCCAGCACTGAAAGCTGTAGCTGGTTTTCACTGTCCCTTGGAACTGCATTCGCTGCCACACAGACATTCGCGCTCTGCTAAAGCATTGCTTGGTAAAGGGGCAACACTCTGTTTGACTCTCTCCCAGTGCCCGGCAGTGAAATTGGAAACGTCCAGAGATTGCGCCCACAGGAAAGCTGCCAGCACTGAAAGCTGTAGCTGGTTTTCACTCTCCCTTGGAACTGCATTCGCTGCCACACAGACATTCGCGCTCTACAAAAGCTTTGCTAGGTAATGGGGCAACACTCTGTTTGACTCTCTCCCAGTGCCAGGCAGTGAAATTGGAAACGTCCAGAGATTGCGCCCACAGGAAAGCTGCCAGCACTGAAAGCTGTAGCTGGTTTTCACTGTCCCTTGGAACTACATTCGCTGCCACACAGACGTTCGCGCTGTGCTAAAGCTTTGCTTCGTAATAGGGCAACACTCTGTATCTCTCTCTGGCAGAGCCCGGCAGTGAAATTGGAAACGTCCAGAGATTGCGCCCACAGGAAAGCAGCCAGCAGTGAAAGCAGTAGCTGGTTTTCACTTTCCCTTGGAAGTGCATTCGCTGCCACACAGACATTCGCGCTCTACTAAAGCTTTGCTAGGTAATGGGGCAACACCCTGTATAACTGTCTCCCAGTGCCCCGCAGTGAAATTGGAAACGTCCAGAGATTGCGCCCACAGGAAAGCTGCCAGCACGGAAAGCTGTAGCTGGTTTTCACTGTCCCTTGGAACTGCATTCGCTGCCACACAGACATTCGCGCTCTACAAAAGCTTTGCTAGGTAATGGGGCAACACTCTGTATCTCTCTCTGGCAGAGCCCGGCTGCCAAATTGGAAACGTCCAGAGATTGCGCCCACAGGAAAGCAGCCAGCACTGAAAGCTGTAGCTGGTTTTCACTGTCCCTTGGAACTGCATTCGCTGCCACACAGACATTCGCGCTCTACTACAGCTTTGCTAGGCAATGGGGCAACACGCTGTTTGACTCTCTCCCAGTGCCCCGCAGTGAAATTGGAAACGTCCAGAGATTGCGCCCACAGGAAAGCTGCCAGCACTGAAAGCTGTAGCTGGTTTTCACTGTCCCTTGGAACTGCATTCGCTGCCACACAGACATTCGCGCTCTGCTAAAGCATTGCTTGGTAAAGGGGCAACATTCTGTTTGACTCTCTCCCAGTGCCCAGCAGTGAAATTGGAAACGTCCAGAGATTGCGCCCACCGGAAAGCTGCCAGCACTGAAAGCTGTAGCTGGTTTTCACTGTCCCTTGGAACTGCATTCGCTGCCACACAGACATTCGCGCTCTACAAAAGCTTTGCTAGGTAATGGGGCAACACTCTGTTTGACTCTCTCCCAGTGCCCGGCAGTGAAATTGGAAACGTCCAGAGATTGCGTCCACAGGAAAGCTGCCAGCACTGAAAGCTGTAGCTGGTTTTCACTGTCCCTTGGAACTGCATTCGCTGCCACACAGACATTCGCGCTCTGCTAAAGCATTGGTTGGTAAAGGGGCAACACTCTGTTTGACACTCTCCCAGTGCCCGGCAGTGAAATTGGAAACGTCCAGAGATTGCGCCCACAGGAAAGCTGCCAGCACTGAAAGCTGTAGCTGGTTTTGACTGTCCCTTGGAACTGCATTCGCTGCCACACAGACATTCGCGCTCTACAAAAGCTTTGCTAGGTAATGGGGCAACACTCTCTTTGACTCTCTCCCAGTGCCAGGCAGTGAAATTGGAAACGTCCAGAGATTGCGCCCACAGGAAAGCTGCCAGCACTGAAAGCTGTAGCTGGTTTTCACTGTCGCTTGGAACTACATTCGCTGCCACACAGACGTTCGCGCTGTGCTAAAGCTTTGCTTCGTAATAGGGCAACACTCTGTATCTCTCTCTGGCAGAGCCCGGCAGTGAAATTGGAAACGTCCAGAGATTGCGCCCACAGGAAAGCTGCCAGCACTGAAAGCTGTAGCTGGTTTTCACTCTCCCTTGGAACTACATTCGCTGCCACACAGACGTTCGCGCTGTGCTAAAGCTTTGCTTCGTAATCGGGCAACACTCTGTATCTTTCTCTGGCAGAGCCCGGCTGCCAAATTGGAAACGTCCAGAGATTGCGCCCACAGGAAAGCAGCCAGCACTGAAAGCTGTAGCTGGTTTTCACTGTCCCTTGGAACTGCATTCGCTGCCACACAGACATTCGCGCTCTACAAAAGCTTTGCTAGGTAATGGGGCAAAACTCTGTTTGACTCTCTCCTAGTGCCCCGCAGTGAAATTGGAAACGTCCAGAGATTGCGCCCACAGGAAAGCTGCCAGCACTGGAAGCTGTAGCTGGTTTTCACTGTTCCTTGGAGCTGCATTCGCTGCCACACAGACATTCGCGCTCTGCTAAAGCATTGCTTGGTAAAGGGGCAACATTCTGTTTGACTCTCTCCCAGTGCCCAGCAGTGAAATTGGAAACGTCCAGAGATTGCGCCCACCGGAAAGCTGCCAGCACTGAAAGCTGTAGCTGGTTTTCACTGTCCCTTGGAACTGCATTCGCTGCCACACAGACATTCGCGCTCTACAAAAGCTTTGCTAGGTAATGGGGCAACACTCTGTTTGACTCTCTCCCAGTGCCCGGCAGTGAAATTGGAAACGTCCAGAGATTGCGCCCACAGGAAAGCTGCCAGCACTGAAAGCTGTAGCTGGTTTTCACTGTCCCTTGGAACTACATTCGCTGCCACACAGACGTTCGCGCTGTGCTAAAGCTTTGCTTCGTAATAGGGCAACACTCTGTATCTCTTTCTGGCAGAGCCCGGCAGTGAAATTGGAAACGTCCAGAGATTGCGCCCACAGGAAAGCAGCCAGCAGTGAAAGCAGTAGCTGGTTTTCACTGTCCCTTGGAAGTGCATTCGCTGCCACACAGACATTCGCGCTCTACAAAAGCTTTGCTAGGTAATGGGGCAACACACTTTTTGACTCTATCCCTGTGCCGGCAGTGAAATTGGAAACGTCCAGAGATTGCGCCCACAGGAAAGCTGCCAGCACTGAAAGCTGTAGCTGGTTTTGACTGTCCCTTGGGACTGCATTCGCTGCCACACAGACATTCGCGCTCTGCTAAAGCATTGCTTGGTAATGGGGCAACACGCTGTATGACTCTCTCCCAGTGCCCCGCAGTTAAATTGGAAACGTCCAGAGATTGCGCCCACAGGAAAGCTGCCAGCACTGAAAGCTGTAGCTGGTTTTCACTGTCCCTTGGAACTGCATTCGCTGCCACACAGACTTTCGCGCTGTGCTAAAGCATTTCTTCCTAATGGGGCAACACTGTATCTCTCTGTGACAGAGCCCGGCTGCCAAATTGGAAACGTCCAGAGATTGCGCCCACAGGAAAGCAGCCAGCACTGAAAGCTGTAGCTGGTTTTCACTGTCCCTTGGAACTGCATTCGCTGCCACACAGACATTCGCGCTCTACAAAAGCTTTGCTAGGCAATGGGGCAACACTCTGTTTGACTCTCTCCCAGTGCCCGGCAGTGAAATTGGAAACGTCCAGAGATTGCGCCCACAGGAAAGCTGCCAGCACTGAAAGCTGTAGCTGGTTTTCACTGTCCCTTGGAACTGCATTCGCTGCCACACAGACATTCGCGCTCTGCTAAAGCATTGCTTGGTAAAGGGGCAACACTCTGTTTGACTCTCTCCCAGTGCCCGGCAGTGAAATTGGAAACGTCCAGAGATTGCGCCCACAGGAAAGCTGCCAGCACTGAAAGCTGTAGCTGGTTTTCACTGTCCCTTGGAACTGCATTCGCTGCCACACAGACATTCGCGCTCTACAAAAGCTTTGCTAGGTAATGGGGCAACACTCTCTTTGACTCTCTCCCAGTGCCCCGCAGTGAAATTGGAAACGTCCAGAGCTTGCGCCCACAGGAAAGCTGCCAGCACTGAAAGCTGTAGCTGGTTTTCAATCTCCCTTGGAACTGCATTCGCTGCCACACAGGCATTCGCGCTCTACAAAAGCTTTCCTAGGTAATGGGGCAACACTCTGTATCTCTCTCTGGCAGAGCCCGGCAGTGAAATTGGAAACGTCCAGAGATTGCGCCCACAGGAAAGCTGCCAGCACTGAAAGCTGTAGCTGGTTTTCACTGTCCCTTGGAACTACATTCGCTGCCACACAGACGTTCGCGCTGTGCTAAAGCTTTGCTTCGTAATCGGGCAACACTCTGTATCTCTCTCTGGCAGAGCCCGGCTGCCAAATTGGAAACGTCCAGAGATTGCGCCCACAGGAAAGCAGCCAGCACTGAAAGCTGTAGCTGGTTTTCACTGTCCCTTGGAACTGCATTCGCTGCCACACAGACATTCGCGCTCTACTACAGCTTTGCTAGGTAATGGGGCAACACTCTGTTTGACTCTCTCCCAGTGCCCCGCAGTGAAATTGGAAACGTCCAGAGATTGCGCCCACAGGAAAGCTGCCAGCACTGAAAGCTGTAGCTGGTTTTCACTGTTCCTTGGAGCTGCATTCGCTGCCACACAGACATTCGCGCTCTGCTAAAGCATTGCTTGGTAAAGGGGCAACATTCTGTTTGACTCTCTCCCAGTGCCCAGCAGTGAAATTGGAAACGTCCAGAGATTGCGCCCACCGGAAAGCTGCCAGCACTGATAGCTGTAGCTGGTTTTCACTGTCCCTTGGAACTGCATTCGCTGCCACACAGACGTTCGCGCTGTGCTAAAGCTTTGCTTCGTAATAGGGCAACACTCTGTATCTCTTTCTGGCAGAGCCCGGCAGTGAAATTGGAAACGTCCAGAGATTGCGCCCACAGGAAAGCAGCCAGCAGTGAAAGCAGTAGCTGGTTTTCACTGTACCTTGGAAGTGCATTCGCTGCCACACAGACATTCGCGCTCTACAAAAGCTTTGCTAGGTAATGGGGCAACACACTTTTTGCCTCTATCCCTGTGCCGGCAGTGAAATTGGAAACGTCCAGAGATTGCGCCCACAGGAAAGCTGCCAGCACTGAAAGCTGTAGCTAGTTTTGACTGTCCCTTGGGACTGCATTCGCTGCCACACAGACATTCGCGCTCTGCTAAAGCATTGCTTGGTAATGGGGCAACACGCTGTATGACTCTCTCCCAGTGCCCCGCAGTTAAATTGGAAACGTCCAGAGATTGCGCCCACAGGAAAGCTGCCAGCACTGAAAGCTGTAGCTGGTTTTCACTGTCCCTTGGAACTGCATTCGCTGCCACACGGACTTTCGCGCTGTGCTAAAGCATTTCTTCCTAATGGGGCAACACTGTATCTCTCTGTGACAGAGCCCGGCTGCCAAATTGGAAACGTCCAGAGATTGCGCCCACAGGAAAGCTGCCAGCACTGAAAGCTGTAGCTGGTTTTCACTGTCCCTTGGAACTGCATTCGCTGCCACACAGACATTCGCGCTCTACAAAAGCTTTGCTAGGCAATGGGGCAACACTCTGTTTGACTCTCTCCCAGTGCCCGGCAGTGAAATTGGAAACGTCCAGATATTGCGCCCACAGGAAAGCTGCCAGCACTGAAAGCTGTAGCTGGTTTTCACTGTCCCTTGGAACTGCATTCGCTGCCACACAGACATTCGCGCTCTGCTAAAGCATTGCTTGGTAAAGGGGCAACACTCTGTTTGACTCTCTCCCAGTGCCCGGCAGTGAAATTGGAAACGTCCAGAGATTGCGCCCACAGGAAAGCTGCCAGCACTGAAAGCTGTAGCTGGTTTTCACTCTCCCTTGGAACTGCATTCGCTGCCACACAGACATTCGCGCTCTACAAAAGCTTTGCTAGGTAATGGGGCAACACTCAGTTTGACTCTCTCCCAGTGCCAGGCAGTGAAATTGGAAACGTCCAGAGATTGCGCCCACAGGAAAGCTGCCAGCACTGAAAGCTGTAGCTGGTTTTCACTGTCCCTTGGAACTACATTCGCTGCCACACAGACGTTCGCGCTGTGCTAAAGCTTTGCTTCGTAATAGGGCAACACTCTGTATCTCTCTCTGGCAGAGCCCGGCAGTGAAATTGGAAACGTCCAGAGATTGCGCCCACAGGAAAGCAGCCAGCAGTGAAAGCAGTAGCTGGTTTTCACTTTCCCTTGGAAGTGCATTCGCTGCCACACAGACATTCGCGCTCTACTAAAGCTTTGCTAGGTAATGGGGCAACACTCTGTATCTCTCTCTGGCAGAGCCCGGCTGCCAAATTGGAAACGTCCAGAGATTGCGCCCACAGGAAAGCAGCCAGCACTGAAAGCTGTAGCTGGTTTTCACTGTCCCTTGGAACTGCATTCGCTGCCACACAGACATTCGCGCTCTACTACAGCTTTGCTAGGCAATGGGGCAACACTCTGTTTGACTCTCTCCCAGTGCCCCGCAGTGAAATTGGAAACGTCCAGAGATTGCGCCCACAGGAAAGCTGCCAGCACTGAAAGCTGTAGCTGGTTTTCACTGTCCCTTGGAACTGCATTCGCTGCCACACAGACATTCGCGCTCTGCTAAAGCATTGCTTGGTAAAGGGGCAACATTCTGTTTGACTCTCTCCCAGTGCCCAGCAGTGAAATTGGAAACGTCCAGAGATTGCGCCCACCGGAAAGCTGCCAGCACTGAAAGCTGTAGCTGGTTTTCACTCTCCCTTGGAACTGCATTCGCTGCCACACAGACATTCGCACTCTACAAAAGCTTTGTTAGGTAATGGGGCAACACCCTGTTTGACTCTCTCCCAGTGCCCGGCAGTGAAATTGGAAACGTCCAGAGATTGCGTCCACAGGAAAGCTGCCAGCACTGAAAGCTGTAGCTGGTTTTCACTGTCCCTTGGAACTGCATTCGCTGCCACACAGACATTCGCGCTCTGCTAAAGCATTGGTTGGTAAAGGGGCAACACTCTGTTTGACTCTCTCCCAGTGCCCGGCAGTGAAATTGGAAACGTCCAGAGATTGCGCCCACAGGAAAGCTGCCAGCACTGAAAGCTGTAGCTGGTTTTGACTGTCCCTTGGAACTGCATTCGCTGCCACACAGACATTCGCGCTCTACAAAAGCTTTGCTAGGTAATGGGGCAACACTCTGTTTGACTCTCTCCCAGTGCCAGGCAGTGAAATTGGAAACGTCCAGAGATTGCGCCCACAGGAAAGCTGCCAGCACTGAAAGCTGTAGCTGGTTTTCACTGTCGCTTGGAACTACATTCGCTGCCACACAGACGTTCGCGCTGTGCTAAAGCTTTGCTTCCTAATAGGGCAACACTCTGTATCTCTCTCTGGCAGAGCCCGGCAGTGAAATTGGAAACGTCCAGAGACTGCGCCCACAGGAAAGCTGCCAGCACTGAAAGCTGTAGCTGGTTTTCACTCTCCCTTGGAACTACATTCGCTGCCACACAGACGTTCGCGCTGTGCTAAAGCTTTGCTTCGTAATCGGGCAACACTCTGTATCTTTCTCTGGCAGAGCCCGGCTGCCAAATTGGAAACGTCCAGAGATTGCGCCCACAGGAAAGCAGCCAGCACTGAAAGCTGTAGCTGGTTTTCACTGTCCCTTGGAACTGCATTCGCTGCCACACAGACATTCGCGCTCTACTACAGCTTTGCTAGGTAATGGGGCAAAACTCTGTTTGACTCTCTCCTAGTGCCCCGCAGTGAAATTGGAAACGTCCAGAGATTGCGCCCACAGGAAAGCTGCCAGCACTGGAAGCTGTAGCTGGTTTTCACTGTTCCTTGGAGCTGCATTCGCTGCCACACAGACATTCGCGCTCTGCTAAAGCATTGCTTGGTAAAGGGGCAACATTCTGTTTGACTCTCTCCCAGTGCCCAGCAGTGAAATTGGAAACGTCCAGAGATTGCGCCCACCGGAAAGCTGCCAGCACTGAAAGCTGTAGCTGGTTTTCACTGTCCCTTGGAACTGCATTCGCTGCCACACAGACATTCGCGCTCTACAAAAGCTTTGCTAGGTAATGGGGCAACACTCTGTTTGACTCTCTCCCAGTGCCCGGCAGTGAAATTGGAAACGTCCAGAGATTGCGCCCACAGGAAAGCTGCCAGCACTGAAAGCTGTAGCTGGTTTTCACTGTCCCTTGGAACTACATTCGCTGCCACACAGACGTTCGCGCTGTGCTAAAGCTTTGCTTCGTAATAGGGCAACACTCTGTATCTCTTTCTGGCAGAGCCCGGCAGTGAAATTGGAAACGTCCAGAGATTGCGCCCACAGGAAAGCAGCCAGCAGTGAAAGCAGTAGCTGGTTTTCACTGTCCCTTGGAAGTGCATTCGCTGCCACACAGACATTCGCGCTCTACAAAAGCTTTGCTAGGTAATGGGGCAACACACTTTTTGACTCTATCCCTGTGCCGGCAGTGAAATTGGAAACGTCCAGAGATTGCGCCCACAGGAAAGCTGCCAGCACTGAAAGCTGTAGCTGGTTTTGACTGTCCCTTGGGACTGCATTCGCTGCCACACAGACATTCGCGCTCTGCTAAAGCATTGCTTGGTAATGGGGCAACACGCTGTATGACTCTCTCCCAGTGCCCCGCAGTTAAATTGGAAACGTCCAGAGATTGCGCCCACAGGAAAGCTGCCAGCACTGAAAGCTGTAGCTGGTTTTCACTGTCCCTTGGAACTGCATTCGCTGCCACACAGACTTTCGCGCTGTGCTAAAGCATTTCTTCCTAATGGGGCAACACTGTATCTCTCTGTGACAGAGCCCGGCTGCCAAATTGGAAACGTCCAGAGATTGCGCCCACAGGAAAGCAGCCAGCACTGAAAGCTGTAGCTGGTTTTCACTGTCCCTTGGAACTGCATTCGCTGCCACACAGACATTCGCGCTCTGCTAAAGCATTGCTAGGTAATGGGGCAACACTCTGTTTGACTCTCTCCCAGTGCCCGGCAGTGAAATTGGAAACGTCCAGATATTGCGCCCACAGGAAAGCTGCCAGCACTGAAAGCTGTAGCTGGTTTTCACTGTCCCTTGGAACTGCATTCGCTGCCACACAGACATTCGCGCTCTGCTAAAGCATTGCTTGGTAAAGGGGCAACACTCTGTTTGACTCTCTCCCAGTGCCCGGCAGTGAAATTGGAAACGTCCAGAGATTGCGCCCACAGGAAAGCTGCCAGCACTGAAAGCTGTAGCTGGTTTTCACTCTCCCTTGGAACTGCATTCGCTGCCACACAGACATTCGCGCTCTACAAAAGCTTTGCTATGTAATGGGGCAACACTCAGTTTGACTCTCTCCCAGTGCCAGGCAGTGAAATTGGAAACGTCCAGAGATTGCGCCCACAGGAAAGCTGCCAGCACTGAAAGCTGTAGCTGGTTTTCACTGTCCCTTGGAACTACATTCGCTGCCACACAGACGTTCGCGCTGTGCTAAAGCTTTGCTTCGTAATAGGGCAACACTCTGTATCTCTCTCTGGCAGAGCCCGGCAGTGAAATTGGAAACGTCCAGAGATTGCGCCCACAGGAAAGCTGCCAGCACTGAAAGCAGTAGCTGGTTTTCACTGTCCCTTGGAAGTGCATTCGCTGCCACACAGACATTCGCGCTCTACTAAAGCTTTGCTAGGTAATGGGGCAACACCCTGTATAACTGTCTCCCAGTGCCCCGCAGTGAAATTGGAAACGTCCAGAGATTGCGCCCACAGGAAAGCTGCCAGCACGGAAAGCTGTAGCTGGTTTTCACTGTCCCTTGGAACTGCATTCGCTGCCACACAGACATTCGCGCTCTACAAAAGCTTTGCTAGGTAATGGGGCAACACTCTGTATCTCTCTCTGGCAGAGCCCGGCTGCCAAATTGGAAACGTCCAGAGATTGCGCCCACAGGAAAGCAGCCAGCACTGAAAGCTGTAGCTGGTTTTCACTGTCCCTTGGAACTGCATTCGCTGCCACACAGACATTCGCGCTCTACTACAGCTTTGCTAGGCAATGGGGCAACACTCTGTTTGACTCTCTCCCAGTGCCCCGCAGTGAAATTGGAAACGTCCAGAGATTGCGCCCACAGGAAAGCTGCCAGCACTGAAAGCTGTAGCTGGTTTTCACTGTCCCTTGGAACTGCATTCGCTGCCACACAGACATTCGCGCTCTGCTAAAGCATTGCTTGGTAAAGGGGCAACATTCTGTTTGACTCTCTCCCAGTGCCCAGCAGTGAAATTGGAAACGTCCAGAGATTGCGCCCACCGGAAAGCTGCCAGCACTGAAAGCTGTAGCTGGTTTTCACTCTCCCTTGGAACTGCATTCGCTGCCACACAGACATTCGCGCTCTACAAAAGCTTTGCTAGGTAATGGGGCAACACTCTGTTTGACTCTCTCCCAGTGCCAGGCAGTGAAATTGGAAACGTCCAGAGATTGCGCCCACAGGAAAGCTGCCAGCACTGAAAGCTGTAGCTGGTTTTCACTGTCCCTTGGAACTACATTCGCTGCCACACAGACGTTCGCGCTGTGCTAAAGCTTTGCTTCGTAATAGGGCAACACTCTGTATCTCTCTCTGGCAGAGCCCGGCAGTGAAATTGGAAACGTCCAGAGATTGCGCCCACAGGAAAGCAGCCAGCAGTGAAAGCAGTAGCTCGTTTTTCACTGTCCCTTGGAACTGCATTCGCTGCCACACAGACATTCGCGCTCTGCTAAAGCATTGCTTGGTAAAGGGGCAACACTCTGTTTGACTCTCTCCCAGTGCCCGGCAGTGAAATTGGAAACGTCCAGAGATTGCGCCCACAGGAAAGCAGCCAGCAGTGAAAGCAGTAGCTGGTTTTCACTTTCCCTTGGAAGTGCATTCGCTGCCACACAGACATTCGCGCTCTACTAAAGCTTTGCTAGGTAATGGGGCAACACCCTGTATAACTGTCTCCCAGTGCCCCGCAGTGAAATTGGAAACGTCCAGAGATTGCGCCCACAGGAAAGCTGCCAGCACGGAAAGCTGTAGCTGGTTTTCACTGTCCCTTGGAACTGCATTCGCTGCCACACAGACATTCGCGCTCTACAAAAGCTTTGCTAGGTAATGGGGCAACACTCTGTATCTCTCTCTGGCAGAGCCCGGCTGCCAAATTGGAAACGTCCAGAGATTGCGCCCACAGGAAAGCAGCCAGCACTGAAAGCTGTAGCTGGTTTTCACTGTCCCTTGGAACTGCATTCGCTGCCACACAGACATTCGCGCTCTACTACAGCTTTGCTAGGTAATGGGGCAAAACTCTGTTTGACTCTCTCCTAGTGCCCCGCAGTGAAATTGGAAACGTCCAGAGATTGCGCCCACAGGAAAGCTGCCAGCACTGGAAGCTGTAGCTGGTTTTCACTGTTCCTTGGAGCTGCATTCGCTGCCACACAGACATTCGCGCTCTGCTAAAGCATTGCTTGGTAAAGGGGCAACATTCTGTTTGACTCTCTCCCAGTGCCCAGCAGTGAAATTGGAAACGTCCAGAGATTGCGCCCACCGGAAAGCTGCCAGCACTGAAAGCTGTAGCTGGTTTTCACTGTCCCTTGGAACTGCATTCGCTGCCACACAGACATTCGCGCTCTACAAAAGCTTTGCTAGGTAATGGGGCAACACTCTGTTTGACTCTCTCCCAGTGCCCGGCAGTGAAATTGGAAACGTCCAGAGATTGCGCCCACAGGAAAGCTGCCAGCACTGAAAGCTGTAGCTGGTTTTCACTGTCCCTTGGAACTACATTCGCTGCCACACAGACGTTCGCGCTGTGCTAAAGCTTTGCTTCGTAATAGGGCAACACTCTGTATCTCTTTCTGGCAGAGCCCGGCAGTGAAATTGGAAACGTCCAGAGATTGCGCCCACAGGAAAGCAGCCAGCAGTGAAAGCAGTAGCTGGTTTTCACTGTCCCTTGGAAGTGCATTCGCTGCCACACAGACATTCGCGCTCTACAAAAGCTTTGCTAGGTAATGGGGCAACACACTTTTTGACTCTATCCCTGTGCCGGCAGTGAAATTGGAAACGTCCAGAGATTGCGCCCACAGGAAAGCTGCCAGCACTGAAAGCTGTAGCTGGTTTTGACTGTCCCTTGGGACTGCATTCGCTGCCACACAGACATTCGCGCTCTGCTAAAGCATTGCTTGGTAATGGGGCAACACGCTGTATGACTCTCTCCCAGTGCCCCGCAGTTAAATTGGAAACGTCCAGAGATTGCGCCCACAGGAAAGCTGCCAGCACTGAAAGCTGTAGCTGGTTTTCACTGTCCCTTGGAACTGCATTCGCTGCCACACAGACTTTCGCGCTGTGCTAAAGCATTTCTTCCTAATGGGGCAACACTGTATCTCTCTGTGACAGAGCCCGGCTGCCAAATTGGAAACGTCCAGAGATTGCGCCCACAGGAAAGCAGCCAGCACTGAAAGCTGTAGCTGGTTTTCACTGTCCCTTGGAACTGCATTCGCTGCCACACAGACATTCGCGCTCTGCTAAAGCATTGCTAGGTAATGGGGCAACACTCTGTTTGACTCTCTCCCAGTGCCCGGCAGTGAAATTGGAAACGTCCAGATATTGCGCCCACAGGAAAGCTGCCAGCACTGAAAGCTGTAGCTGGTTTTCACTGTCCCTTGGAACTGCATTCGCTGCCACACAGACATTCGCGCTCTGCTAAAGCATTGCTTGGTAAAGGGGCAACACTCTGTTTGACTCTCTCCCAGTGCCCGGCAGTGAAATTGGAAACGTCCAGAGATTGCGCCCACAGGAAAGCTGCCAGCACTGAAAGCTGTAGCTGGTTTTCACTCTCCCTTGGAACTGCATTCGCTGCCACACAGACATTCGCGCTCTACAAAAGCTTTGCTATGTAATGGGGCAACACTCAGTTTGACTCTCTCCCAGTGCCAGGCAGTGAAATTGGAAACGTCCAGAGATTGCGCCCACAGGAAAGCTGCCAGCACTGAAAGCTGTAGCTGGTTTTCACTGTCCCTTGGAACTACATTCGCTGCCACACAGACGTTCGCGCTGTGCTAAAGCTTTGCTTCGTAATAGGGCAACACTCTGTATCTCTCTCTGGCAGAGCCCGGCAGTGAAATTGGAAACGTCCAGAGATTGCGCCCACAGGAAAGCTGCCAGCACTGAAAGCAGTAGCTGGTTTTCACTGTCCCTTGGAAGTGCATTCGCTGCCACACAGACATTCGCGCTCTACTAAAGCTTTGCTAGGTAATGGGGCAACACCCTGTATAACTGTCTCCCAGTGCCCCGCAGTGAAATTGGAAACGTCCAGAGATTGCGCCCACAGGAAAGCTGCCAGCACGGAAAGCTGTAGCTGGTTTTCACTGTCCCTTGGAACTGCATTCGCTGCCACACAGACATTCGCGCTCTACAAAAGCTTTGCTAGGTAATGGGGCAACACTCTGTATCTCTCTCTGGCAGAGCCCGGCTGCCAAATTGGAAACGTCCAGAGATTGCGCCCACAGGAAAGCAGCCAGCACTGAAAGCTGTAGCTGGTTTTCACTGTCCCTTGGAACTGCATTCGCTGCCACACAGACATTCGCGCTCTACTACAGCTTTGCTAGGCAATGGGGCAACACTCTGTTTGACTCTCTCCCAGTGCCCCGCAGTGAAATTGGAAACGTCCAGAGATTGCGCCCACAGGAAAGCTGCCAGCACTGAAAGCTGTAGCTGGTTTTCACTGTCCCTTGGAACTGCATTCGCTGCCACACAGACATTCGCGCTCTGCTAAAGCATTGCTTGGTAAAGGGGCAACATTCTGTTTGACTCTCTCCCAGTGCCCAGCAGTGAAATTGGAAACGTCCAGAGATTGCGCCCACCGGAAAGCTGCCAGCACTGAAAGCTGTAGCTGGTTTTCACTCTCCCTTGGAACTGCATTCGCTGCCACACAGACATTCGCGCTCTACAAAAGCTTTGCTAGGTAATGGGGCAACACTCTGTTTGACTCTCTCCCAGTGCCAGGCAGTGAAATTGGAAACGTCCAGAGATTGCGCCCACAGGAAAGCTGCCAGCACTGAAAGCTGTAGCTGGTTTTCACTGTCCCTTGGAACTACATTCGCTGCCACACAGACGTTCGCGCTGTGCTAAAGCTTTGCTTCGTAATAGGGCAACACTCTGTATCTCTCTCTGGCAGAGCCCGGCAGTGAAATTGGAAACGTCCAGAGATTGCGCCCACAGGAAAGCAGCCAGCAGTGAAAGCAGTAGCTCGTTTTTCACTGTCCCTTGGAACTGCATTCGCTGCCACACAGACATTCGCGCTCTGCTAAAGCATTGCTTGGTAAAGGGGCAACACTCTGTTTGACTCTCTCCCAGTGCCCGGCAGTGAAATTGGAAACGTCCAGAGATTGCGCCCACAGGAAAGCAGCCAGCAGTGAAAGCAGTAGCTGGTTTTCACTTTCCCTTGGAAGTGCATTCGCTGCCACACAGACATTCGCGCTCTACTAAAGCTTTGCTAGGTAATGGGGCAACACCCTGTATAACTGTCTCCCAGTGCCCCGCAGTGAAATTGGAAACGTCCAGAGATTGCGCCCACAGGAAAGCTGCCAGCACGGAAAGCTGTAGCTGGTTTTCACTGTCCCTTGGAACTGCATTCGCTGCCACACAGACATTCGCGCTCTACAAAAGCTTTGCTAGGTAATGGGGCAACACTCTGTATCTCTCTCTGGCAGAGCCCGGCTGCCAAATTGGAAACGTCCAGAGATTGCGCCCACAGGAAAGCAGCCAGCACTGAAAGCTGTAGCTGGTTTTCACTGTCCCTTGGAACTGCATTCGCTGCCACACAGACATTCGCGCTCTACTACAGCTTTGCTAGGTAATGGGGCAAAACTCTGTTTGACTCTCTCCTAGTGCCCCGCAGTGAAATTGGAAACGTCCAGAGATTGCGCCCACAGGAAAGCTGCCAGCACTGGAAGCTGTAGCTGGTTTTCACTGTTCCTTGGAGCTGCATTCGCTGCCACACAGACATTCGCGCTCTGCTAAAGCATTGCTTGGTAAAGGGGCAACATTCTGTTTGACTCTCTCCCAGTGCCCAGCAGTGAAATTGGAAACGTCCAGAGATTGCGCCCACCGGAAAGCTGCCAGCACTGAAAGCTGTAGCTGGTTTTCACTGTCCCTTGGAACTGCATTCGCTGCCACACAGACATTCGCGCTCTACAAAAGCTTTGCTAGGTAATGGGGCAACACTCTGTTTGACTCTCTCCCAGTGCCCGGCAGTGAAATTGGAAACGTCCAGAGATTGCGCCCACAGGAAAGCTGCCAGCACTGAAAGCTGTAGTTGGTTTTCACTGTCCCTTGGAACTACATTCGCTGCCACACAGACGTTCGCGCTGTGCTAAAGCTTTGCTTCGTAATAGGGCAACACTCTGTATCTCTTTCTGGCAGAGCCCGGCAGTGAAATTGGAAACGTCCAGAGATTGCGCCCACAGGAAAGCAGCCAGCAGTGAAAGCAGTAGCTGGTTTTCACTGTCCCTTGGAAGTGCATTCGCTGCCACACAGACATTCGCGCTCTACAAAAGCTTTGCTAGGTAATGGGGCAACACACTTTTTGACTCTATCCCTGTGCCGGCAGTGAAATTGGAAACGTCCAGAGATTGCGCCCACAGGAAAGCTGCCAGCACTGAAAGCTGTAGCTGGTTTTGACTGTCCCTTGGGACTGCATTCGCTGCCACACAGACATTCGCGCTCTGCTAAAGCATTGCTTGGTAATGGGGCAACACGGTGTATGACTCTCTCCCAGTGCCCCGCAGTTAAATTGGAAACGTCCAGAGATTGCGCCCACAGGAAAGCTGCCAGCACTGAAAGCTGTAGCTGGTTTTCACTGTCGCTTGGAACTGCATTCGCTGCCACACAGACTTTCGCGCTGTGCTAAAGCATTTCTTCCTAATGGGGCAACACTGTATCTCTCTGTGACAGAGCCCGGCTGCCAAATTGGAAACGTCCAGAGATTGCGCCCACAGGAAAGCTGCCAGCACTGAAAGCTGTAGCTGGTTTTCACTGTCCCTTGGAACTGCATTCGCTGCCACACAGACATTCGCGCTCTACAAAAGCTTTGATAGGCAATGGGGCAACACTCTGTTTGACTCTCTCCCAGTGCCCGGCAGTGAAATTGGAAACGTCCAGAGATTGCGCCCACAGGAAAGCTGCCAGCACTGAAAGCTGTAGCTGGTTTTCACTGTCCCTTGGAACTGCATTCGCTGCCACACAGACATTCGCGCTCTGCTAAAGCATTGCTTGGTAAAGGGGCAACACTCTGTTTGACTCTCTCCCAGTGCCCGGCAGTGAAATTGGAAACGTCCAGAGATTGCGCCCACAGGAAAGCTGCCAGCACTGAAAGCTGTAGCTGGTTTTCACTCTCCCTTGGAACTGCATTCGCTGCCAA
This sequence comes from Mycteria americana, assembly GCF_035582795.1. NCBI lineage: Eukaryota > Metazoa > Chordata > Aves > Ciconiiformes > Ciconiidae > Mycteria > Mycteria americana. The sequence goes on from NC_134366.1 coordinate 64,733,244, forward strand.
AAAGACTTTCAGGCTGTGCTAAAGCATTTCTTCCTAATAGGGCAACACTGTATCTCTCTGTGACAGAGCCCGGCTGCCAAATTGGAAACGTCCAGAGATTGCGCCCACAGGAAAGCTGCCAGCACTGAAAGCTGTAGCTGGTTTTCACTCTCCCTTGGAACTGCATTCGCTGCCACACAGACATTCGCGCTCTACAAAAGCTTTGCTACGCAATGGGGCAACACTCTGTTTGACTCTCTCCCAGTGCCCGGCAGTGAAATTGGAAACGTCCAGATATTGCGCCCACAGGAAAGCTGCCAGCACTGAAAGCTGTAGCTGGTTTTCACTGTCACTTGGAACTGCATTCGCTGCCACACAGACATTTGCGCTCTGCTAAAGCATTGCTTGGTAAAGGGGCAACACTCTGTTTGACTCTCTCCCAGTGCCCGGCAGTGAAATTGGAAACGTCCAGAGATTGCGCCCACAGGAAAGCTGCCAGCACTGAAAGCTGTAGCTGGTTTTCACTCTCCCTTGGAACTGCATTCGCTGCCACACAGACATTCGCGCTCTACAAAAGCTTTGCTAGGTAATGGGGCAACACTCTGTATCTCTCTCTGGCAGAGCCCGGCAGTGAAATTGGAAACGTCCAGAGATTGCGCCCACAGGAAAGCAGCCAGCACTGAAAGCAGTAGCTGGTTTTCACTGTCGCTTGGAACTACATTCGCTGCCACACAGACGTTCGCGCTGTGCTAAAGCTTTGCTTCGTAATGGGGCAACACTCTGTATCTCTCTCTGGCAGAGCCGGGCTGCCAAATTGGAAACGTCCAGAGATTGCGCCCACAGGAAAGCAGCCAGCACTGAAAGCTGTAGCTGGTTTTCACTGTCTCTTGGAACTGCATTGGCTGCCACACAGACATTCGCGCTCTACAAAAGCTTTGCTAGGTAATGGGGCAACACTCTGTTTGACTCTATCCCTGTGCCCGGCAGTGAAATTGGAAACGTCCAGAGATTGCGTCCACAGGAAAGCTGCCAGCACTGAAAGCTGTAGGTGGTTTTCACTGTCCCTTGGAACTGCATTCGCTGCCACACAGACATTCGCGCTCTACAAAAGCTTTGCTAGGTAATAAGGCAACACTCTGTATGACTCTCTCCCAGTGCCCCGCAGTTAAATTGGAAACGTCCAGAGATTGCTCCCACAGGAAAGCTGCCAGCACTGAAAGCTGTAGCTGGTTTTCACTGTCCCTTGGAACTGCATTCGCTGCCACACAGACTTTCGCGCTGTGCTAAAGCATTTCTTCCTAATGGGGCAACACTGTATCTCTCTGTGACAGAGCCCGGCTGCCAAATTGGAAACGTCCAGAGATTGCGCCCACAGGAAAGCTGCCAGCAGTGAAAGCAGTAGCTGGTTTTCACTGTCCCTTGGAAGTGCATTCGCTGCCACACAGACATTCGCGCTCTACAAAAGCTTTGCTAGGTAATGGGGCAACACTCTTTTTGACTCTATCCCTGTGCCGGCAGTGAAATTGGAAACGTCCAGAGATTGCGCCCACAGGAAAGCTGCCAGCACTGAAAGCTGTAGCTGGTTTTGACTGTCCCTTGGGACTGCATTCGCTGCCACACAGACATTCGCGCTCTGCTAAAGCATTGCTTGGTAATGGGGCAACACGCTGTATGACTCTCTCCCAGTGCCCCGCAGTGAAATTGGAAACGTCCAGAGATTGCGCCCACAGGAAAGCTGCCAGCACTGAAAGCTGTAGCTGGTTTTCACTGTCCCTTGGAACTGCATTCGCTGCCACACAGACATATGCCCTCTACTAAAGCTTTGCTAGGTAATGGGGCAACACCCTGTATAACTGTCTCCCAGTGCCCCGCAGTGAAATTGGAAACGTCCAGAGATTGCGCCCACAGGAAAGCTGCCAGCACTGAAAGCTGTAACTGGTTTTCACTGTCCCTTGGAAATGCATTCGCTGCCACACAGACATTCGTGCTCTACTAAAGCTTTGCTAGGTAAAGGGGCAACACTCTGTTTGACTCTCTCCCAGTGCCCAGCAGTGAAATTGGAAACGTCCAGAGATTGCGCCCACAGGAAAGCTGCCAGCACTGAAAGCTGTAGCTGGTTTTCACTCTCCCTTGGAACTGCATTCGCTGGCACACAGACTTTCGCGCTGTGCTAAAGCATTTCTTCCTAATGGGGCAACACTGTATCTCTCTGTGACAGAGCCCGGCTGCCAAATTGGAAACGTCCAGAGATTGCGCCCACAGGAAAGCTGCCAGCAGTGAAAGCTGTAGCTGGTTTTCACTGTCCCTTGGAACTGCATTCGCTGCCATACAGACATTCGCGCTCTACTACACCTTTGCTAGGCAATGGGGCAACACTCTGTTTGACTCTCTCCCAGTGCCCGGCAGTGAAATTTGAAACGTCCAGAGATTGCGCCCACAGGAAAGCTGCCAGCACTGAAAGCTGTAGCTGGTTTTCACTGTCCCTTGGAACTGCATTCGCTGCCACACAGACATTCGCGCTCTGCTAAAGCATTGCTTGGTAAAGGGGCAACACTCTGTTTGACTCTCTCCCAGTGCCCAGCAGTGAAATTGGAAACGTCCAGAGATTGCGCCCACAGGAAAGCTGCCAGCACTGAAAGCTGTAGCTGGTTTTCACTCTCCCTTGGAACTGCATTCGCTGGCACACAGACTTTCGCGCTGTGCTAAAGCATTTCTTCCTAATGGGGCAACACTGTATCTCTCTGTGACAGAGCCCGGCTGCCAAATTGGAAACGTCCAGAGATTGCGCCCACAGGAAAGCTGCCAGCAGTGAAAGCTGTAGCTGGTTTTCACTGTCCCTTGGAACTGCATTCGCTGCCATACAGACATTCGCGCTCTACTACACCTTTGCTAGGCAATGGGGCAACACTCTGTTTGACTCTCTCCCAGTGCCCGGCAGTGAAATTTGAAACGTCCAGAGATTGCGCCCACAGGAAAGCTGCCAGCACTGAAATCTGTAGCTGGTTTTCACTGTCCCTTGGAACTGCATTCGCTGCCATACAGACATTCGCGCTCTACTACACCTTTGCTAGGCAATGGGGCAACACTCTGTTTGACTCTCTCCCAGTGCCCGGCAGTGAAATTGGAAACGTCCAGAGATTGCGCCCACAGGAAAGCTGCCAGCACTGAAAGCTGTAGCTGGTTTTCACTCTCCCTTGGAACTGCATTCGCTGCCACACAGACGTTCGCGCTGTGCTAAAGCTTTGCTTCGTAATGGGGCAACACTCTGTATCTCTCTCTGGCAGAGCCCGGTTGCCAAATTGGAAACGTCCAGAGATTGCGCCCACAGGAAAGCAGCCAGCACTGAAAGCTGTAGCTGGTTTTCACTGTCCCTTGGAACTGCATTCGCTGCCACACAGACATTCGCGCTCTGCTACAGCTTTGCTAGGTAATGGGGCAACACTCTGTTTGACTCTCTCCCAGTGCCCCGCAGTGAAATTGGAAACGTCCAGAGATTGAGCCCACGGGAAAGCTGCCAGCACTGAAAGCTGTAGCTGGTTTTCACTGTCTCTTGGAACTGCATTGGCTGCCACACAGACATTCGCGCTCTACAAAAGCTTTGCTAGGTAATGGGGCAACACTCTGTTTGACTCTATCCCTGTGCCCGGCAGTGAAATTGGAAACGTCCAGAGATTGCGCCCACAGGAAAGCTGCCAGCACTGAAAGCTGTAGGTGGTTTTCACTGTCCCTTGGAACTGCATTCGCTGCCACACAGACATTCGCGCTCTACAAAAGCTTTGCTAGGTAATAAGGCAACACTCTGTATGACTCTCTCCCAGTGCCCCGCAGTTAAATTGGAAACGTCCAGAGATTGCGCCCACAGGAAAGCTGCCAGCACTGAAAGCTGTAGCTGGTTTTCACTGTCCCTTGGAACTGCATTCGCTGCCACACAGACTTTCGCGCTGTGCTAAAGCATTTCTTCCTAATGGGGCAACACTGTATCTCTCTGTGACAGAGCCCGGCTGCCAAATTGGAAACGTCCAGAGATTGCGCCCACAGGAAAGCTGCCAGCAGTGAAAGCAGTAGCTGGTTTTCACTGTCCCTTGGAAGTGCATTCGCTGCCACACAGACATTCGCGCTCTACAAAAGCTTTGCTAGGTAATGGGGCAACACTCTTTTTGACATTATCCCTGTGCCGGCAGTGAAATTGGAAACGTCCAGAGATTGCGCCCACAGGAAAGCTGCCAGCACTGAAAGCTGTAGCTGGTTTTGACTGTCCCTTGGGACTGCATTCGCTGCCACACAGACATTCGCGCTCTGCTAAAGCATTGCTTGGTAATGGGGCAACACGCTGTATGACTCTCTCCCAGTGCCCCGCAGTGAAATTGGAAACGTCCAGAGATTGCGCCCACAGGAAAGCTGCCAGCACTGAAAGCTGTAGCTGGTTTTGACTGTCCCTTGGAACTGCATTCGCTGCCACACAGACATATGCCCTCTACTAAAGCTTTGCTAGGTAATGGGGCAACACCCTGTATAACTGTCTCCCAGTGCCCCGCAGTGAAATTGGAAACGTCCAGAGATTGCGCCCACAGGAAAGCTGCCAGCACTGAAAGCTGTAACTGGTTTTCACTGTCCCTTGGAAATGCATTCGCTGCCACACAGACATTCGCGCTGTGCTAAAGCTTTGCTAGGTAAAGGGGCAACACTCTGTTTGACTCTCTCCCAGTGCCCCGCAGTGAAATTGGAAACGTCCAGAGATTGCGCCCACAGGAAAGCTGCCAGCACTGAAAGCTGTAGCTGGTTTTCACTCTCCCTTGGAACTGCATTCGCTGGCACACAGACTTTCGCGCTGTGCTAAAGCATTTCTTCCTAATGGGGCAACACTGTATCTCTCTGTGACAGAGCCCGGCTGCCAAATTGGAAACGTCCAGAGATTGCGCCCACAGGAAAGCTGCCAGCACTGAAAGCTGTAGCTGGTTTTCACTGTCCCTTGGAACTGCATTCGCTGCCATACAGACATTCGCGCTCTACTACACCTTTGCTAGGCAATGGGGCAACACTCTGTTTGACTCTCTCCCAGTGCCCGGCAGTGAAATTTGAAACGTCCAGAGATTGCGCCCACAGGAAAGCTGCCAGCACTGAAAGCTGTAGCTGGTTTTCACTGTCCCTTGGAACTGCATTCGCTGCCACACAGACATTCGCGCTCTGCTAAAGCATTGCTTGGTAAAGGGGCAACACTCTGTTTGACTCTCTCCCAGTGCCCGGCAGTGAAATTGGAAACGTCCAGAGATTGCGCCCACAGGAAAGCTGCCAGCACTGAAAGCTGTAGCTGGTTTTGACTGTCCCTTGGGACTGCATTCGCTGCCTCACAGACATTCGCGCTCTACAAAAGCTTTGCTAGGCAATGGGGCAACACTCTGTTTGACTCTCTCCCAGTGCCCGGAAGTGAAATTTGAAACGTCCAGAGATTGCGCCCACAGGAAAGCTGCCAGCACTGAAAGCTGTAGCTGGTTTTCACTCTCCCTTGGAACTGCATTCGCTGCCACACAGACATTCGCGCTCTACAAAAGCTTTGCTAGGTAATGGGGCAACACTCTGTACCTCTCTCTGGCAGAGCCCGGCAGTGAAATTGGAAACGTCCAGAGATTGCGCCCACAGGAAAGCAGCCAGCAGTGAAAGCAGTAGCTGGTTTTCACTGTCCCTTGGAAGTGCATTCGCTGCCACACAGACATTCGCGCTCTACAAAAGCTTTGCTAGGTAATGGGGCAACACACTTTTTGACTCTATCCCTGTGCCGGCAGTGAAATTGGAAACGTCCAGAGATTGCGCCCACAGGAAAGCTGCCAGCACTGAAAGCTGTAGCTGGTTTTGACTGTCCCTTGGGACTGCATTCGCTGCCACACAGACATTCGCGCTCTGCTAAAGCATTGCTTGGTAATGGGGCAACACGGTGTATGACTCTCTCCCAGTGCCCCGCAGTTAAATTGGAAACGTCCAGAGATTGCGCCCACAGGAAAGCTGCCAGCACTGAAAGCTGTAGCTGGTTTTCACTGTCCCTTGGAACTGCATTCGCTGCCACACAGACTTTCGCGCTGTGCTAAAGCATTTCTTCCTAATGGGGCAACACTGTATCTCTCTGTGACAGAGCCCGGCTGCCAAATTGGAAACGTCCAGAGATTGCGCCCACAGGAAAGCTGCCAGCACTGAAAGCTGTAGCTGGTTTTCACTGTCCCTTGGAACGGCATTCGCTGCCACACAGACATTCGCGCTCTACAAAAGCTTTGCTAGGCAATGGGGCAACACTCTGTTTGACTCTCTCCCAGTGCCCAGCAGTGAAATTGGAAACGTCTAGAGATTGCGCCCACAGGAAAGCTGCCAGCACTGAAAGCTGTAGCTGGTTTTCACTGTCCCTTGGAACTGCATTCGCTGCCACACAGACATTCGCGCTCTGCTAAAGCATTGCTTGGTAAAGGGGCAACACTCTGTTTGACTCTCTCCCAGTGCCCGGAAGTGAAATTGGAAACGTCCAGAGATTGCGCCCACAGGAAAGCTGCCAGCACTGAAAGCTGTAGCTGGTTTTCACTCTCCCTTGGAACTGCATTCGCTGCCACAAAGACTTTCAGGCTGTGCTAAAGCATTTCTTCCTAATGGGGCAACACTTTATCTCTCTGTGACAGAGCCCGGCTGCCAAATTGGAAACGTCCAGAGATTGCGCCCACAGGAAAGCTGCCAGCACTGAAAGCTGTAGCTGGTTTTCACTCTCTCTTGGAACTGCATTCTCTGCCACACAGACATTCGCGCTCTACAAAAGCTTTGCTACGCAATGGGGCAACACTCTGTTTGACTCTCTCCCAGAGCCCGGCAGTGAAATTGGAATCGTCCAGATATTGCGCCCACAGGAAAGCTGCCAGCACTGAAAGCTGTAGCTGGTTTTCACTGTCCCTTGGAACTGCATTCGCTGCCACACAGACATTCGCGCTCTGCTAAAGCATTGCTTGGTAAAGGGGCAACACTCTGTTTGACTCTCTCCCAGTGCCCGGCAGTGAAATTGGAAACGTCCAGAGATTGCGCCCACAGGAAAGCTGCCAGCACTGAAAGCTGTAGCTGGTTTTCACTCTCCCTTGGAACTGCATTCGCTGCCACACAGACATTCGCGCTCTACAAAAGCTTTGCTAGGTAATGGGGCAACACTCTGTATCTCTCTCTGGCAGAGCCCGGCAGTGAAATTGGAAACGTCCAGAGATTGCGCCCACAGGAAAGCAGCCAGCACTGAAAGCAGTAGCTAGTTTTCACTGTCGCTTGGAACTACATTCGCTGCCACACAGACGTTCGCGCTGTGCTAAAGCTTTGCTTCGTAATGGGGCAACACTCTGTATCTCTCTCTGGCAGAGCCCGGCTGCCAAATTGGAAACGTCCAGAGATTGCGCCCACAGGAAAGCAGCCAGCACTGAAAGCTGTAGCTGGTTTTCACTGTCCCTTGGAACTGCATTCGCTGCCACACAGACATTCGCGCTCTGCTACAGCTTTGCTAGGTAATGGGGCAACACTCTGTTTGACTCTCTCCCAGTGCCCCGCAGTGAAATTGGAAACGTCCAGAGATTGACCCACAGGAAAGCTGCCAGCACTGAAAGCTGTAGCTGGTTTTCACTGTCTCTTGGAACTGCATTGGCTGCCACACAGACATTCGCGCTCTACAAAAGCTTTGCTAGGTAATGGGGCAACACTCTGTTTGACTCTATCCCTGTGCCCGGCAGTGAAATTGGAAACGTCCAGAGATTGCGCCCACAGGAAAGCTGCCAGCACTGAAAGCTGTAGGTGGTTTTCACTGTCCCTTGGAACTGCATTCGCTGCCACACAGACATTCGCGCTCTACAAAAGCTTTGCTAGGTAATAAGGCAACACTCTGTATGACTCTCTCCCAGTGCCCCGCAGTTAAATTGGAAACGTCCAGAGATTGCGCCCACAGGAAAGCTGCCAGCACTGAAAGCTGTAGCTGGTTTTCACTGTCCCTTGGAACTGCATTCGCTGCCACACAGACTTTCGCGCTGTGCTAAAGCATTTCTTCCTAATGGGGCAACACTGTATCTCTCTGTGACAGAGCCCGGCTGCCAAATTGGAAACGTCCAGAGATTGCGCCCACAGGAAAGCTGCCAGCAGTGAAAGCAGTAGCTGGTTTTCACTGTCCCTTGGAAGTGCATTCGCTGCCACACAGACATTCGCGCTCTACAAAAGCTTTGCTAGGTAATGGGGCAACACTCTGTTTGACTCTATCCCTGTGCCGGCAGTGAAATTGGAAACGTCCAGAGATTGCGCCCACAGGAAAGCTGCCAGCACTGAAAGCTGTAGCTGGTTTTGACTGTCCCTTGGGACTGCATTCGCTGCCACACAGACATTCGCGCTCTGCTAAAGCATTGCTTGGTAATGGGGCAACACGCTGTATGACTCTCTCCCAGTGCCCCGCAGTGAAATTGGAAACGTCCAGAGATTGCGCCCACAGGAAAGCTGCCAGCACTGAAAGCTGTAGCTGGTTTTGACTGTCCCTTGGAACTGCATTCGCTGCCACACAGACATATGCCCTCTACTAAAGCTTTGCTAGGTAATGGTGCAACACCCTGTATAACTGTCTCCCAGTGCCCCGCAGTGAAATTGGAAACGTCCAGAGATTGCGCCCACAGGAAAGCTGCCAGCACTGAAAGCTGTAACTGGTTTTCACTGTCCCTTGGAAATGCATTCGCTGCCACACAGACATTCGCGCTCTACTAAGGCTTTGCTAGGTAAAGGGGCAACACTCTGTTTGACTCTCTCCCAGTGCCCCGCAGTGAAATTGGAAACGTCCAGAGATTGCGCCCACAGGAAAGCTGCCAGCACTGAAAGCTGTAGCTGGTTTTCACTCTCCCTTGGAACTGCATTCGGTGCCACACAGACTTTCGCGCTGTGCTAAAGCATTTCTTCCTAATGGGGCAACACTGTATCTCTATGTGACAGAGCCCAGCTGCCAAATTGGAAACGTCCAGAGATTGCGCCCACAGGAAAGCTGCCAGCAGTGAAAGCTGTAGCTGGTTGTCACTGTCCCTTGGAACTGCATTCGCTGCCATACAGACATTCGCGCTCTACTACACCTTTGCTAGGCAATGGGGCAACACTCTGTTTGACTCTCTCCCAGTGCCCGGCAGTGAAATTTGAAACGTCCAGAGATTGCGCCCACAGGAAAGCTGCCAGCACTGAAAGCTGTAGCTGGTTTTCACTGTCCCTTGGAACTGCATTCGCTGCCACACAGACATTCGCGCTCTGCTAAAGCATTGCTTGGTAAAGGGGCAACACTCTGTTTGACTCTCTCCCAGTGCCCGGCAGTGAAATTGGAAACGTCCAGAGATTGCGCCCACAGGAAAGCTGCCAGCACTGAAAGCTGTAGCTGGTTTTGACTGTCCCTTGGGACTGCATTCGCTGCCACACAGACATTCGCGCTCTACAAAAGCTTTGCTAGGCAATGGGGCAACACTCTGTTTGACTCTCTCCCAGTGCCCGGAAGTGAAATTTGAAACGTCCAGAGATTGCGCCCACAGGAAAGCTGCCAGCACTGAAAGCTGTAGCTGGTTTTCACTCTCCCTTGGAACTGCATTCGCTGCCACACAGACATTTGCGCTCTACTAAAGCTTTGCTAGGTAACGCAGCAACACTCTGTACCTCTCTCTGGCAGAGCCCGGCAGTGAAATTGGAAACGTCCAGAGATTGCGCCCACAGGAAAGCAGCCAGCACTGAAAGCTGTAGCTGGTTTTCACTGTCCCTTGGAACTGCATTCGCTGCCACACAGACATTCGCGCTCTACTAAAGCTTTGCTAGGTAATGGGGCAACACGCTGTATGACTCTCTCTCAGTGCCCCGCAGTGAAATTGGAAACGTCCAGAGATTGTGCCCACAGGAAAGCTGCCAGCACTGAAAGCTGTAGCTGGTTTTCACTGTCCCTTGGAACTGCATTCGCTGCCACACAGACATTCGCGCTCTACTAAAGCTTTGCTAGGTAATGGGGAAACACGCTGTATCTCTCTCTGGCAGAGCCCGGCAGTGAAATTGGAAACGTCCAGAGATTGCGCCCACAGAAAAGCTGCCAGCACTGAAAGCTGTAGCTGGTTTTCACTCTCCCTTGGAAGTGCATTCGCTGCCACACAGACATTCGCGCTCTACTAAAGCTTTGCTAGGTAATGGGGCAACACCCTGTATAACTGTCTCCCAGTGCCCGGCAGTGAAATTGGAAACGTCCAGAGATTGCGCCCACAGGAAAGCAGCCAGCACTGAAAGCTGTAGCTGGTATTGACTGTCCCTTGGAACTGCTTTTGCTGCCACACAGACATTCGCGCTCTGCTAAAGCATTGCTTGGTAAAGGGGCAACATTCTGTTTCACTCTCTCCCAGTGCCCGGCAGTGAAATTGGAAACGTCCAGAGATTGCGCCCACAGGAAAGCTGCCAGCACTGAAAGCTGTAGCTGGTTTTCACTGTCCCTTGGAACTGCATTCGCTGCCACACAGACGTTCGCGCTCTACTAAAGCTTTGCTAGGTAATGGGGCAACACTCTGTATCTCTCTCTAGCAGAGCCCGGCTACCAAATTGGAAACGTCCAGAGATTGCGCCCACAGGAAAGCTGCCAGCACTGAAAGCTGTAGCTGGTTTTCACTCTCCCTTGGAACTGCATTCGCTGCCACACAGACTTTCGCGCTGTGCTAAAGCATTTCTTCCTAATGGGGCAACACTGTATCTCTCTGTGACAGAGCCCGGCTGCCAAATTGGAAACGTCCAGAGATTGCGCCCACAGGAAAGCTGCCAGCACTGAAAGCTGTAGCTGGTTTTCACTGTCCCTTGGAACTGCATTCGCTGCCACACAGACATTCGCGCTCTACAAAAGCTTTGCTAGGCAATGGGGAACACTCTGTTTGACTCTCTCCCAGTGCCCGGCAGTGAAATTGGAAACGTCCAGAGATTGCGCCCACAGGAAAGCTGCCAGCACTGAAAGCTGTAGCTGGTTTTCACTGTCCCTTGGAACTGCATTCGCTGCCACACAGACATTCGCGCTCTGCTAAAGCATTGCTTGGTAAAGGGGCAACACTCTGTTTGACTCTCTCCCAGTGCCCGGCAGTGAAATTGGAAACGTCCAGAGATTGCGCCCACAGGAAAGCTGCCAGCACTGAAAGCTGTAGCTGGTTTTCACTCTCCCTTGGAACTGCATTCGCTGCCACACAGACATTCGTGCTCTACAAAAGCTTTGCTAGGTAATGGGGCAACACTCTGTATCTCTCTCTGGCAGAGCCCGGCAGTGAAATTGGAAACGTCCAGAGATTGCGCCCACAGGAAAGCTGCCAGCACTGAATGCTATAGCTGGTTTTCACTGTCCCTTGGAACTACATTCACTGCCACACAGACGTTCGTGCTCTACTAAAGCTTTGCTAGGTAATGGGACAACACTCTTTATCTCCATCTGACAGAGCCCGGCTGCCAAATTGGAAACGTCCACAGATTGCGCCCACAGGAAAGCTGCCAGCACTGAAAGCTGTAGCTGGTTTTCACTGTCCCTTGGAACTGCATTCGCTGCCACAAAGACATTCGCGCTCTACTAAAGCTTTGTTAGGTAATGGGGCAACACTCTTTATCTCTCTCTGGCAGAGCCCGGCAGTGAAATTGGAAACGTACAGAGATTGCGCCCACAGGAAAGCTGCCAGCACTGAAAGCTGTAGCTGGTTTTCACTCTCCCTTGGAACTGCATTCGCTGCCACACAGACATTCGCGCTCTACTAAAGCTTTGCTAGGTAATGGGGCAACACGCTGTATGACTCTCTCCCAGTGCCCCGCAGTGAAATTGGAAACGTCCAGAGATTGTGCCCACAGGAAAGCTGCCAGCACTGAAAGCTGTAGCTGGTTTTCACTGTCCCTTGGAACTGCATTCGCTGCCACACAGATATTCGCGCTCTACTAAACCTTTGCTAGGTAATGGGGCAACACGCTGTATCTCTCTCTGGCAGAGCCCGGCAGTGAAATTGGAAACGTCCAGAGATTGCGCCCACAGGAAAGCTGCCAGCACTGAAAGCTGTAGCTGGTTTTCACTCTCCCTTGGAAGTGCATTCGCTGCCACACAGACATTCGCGCTCTACTAAAGCTTTGCTAGGTAATGGGGCAAAACCCTGTATAACTGTCTCCCAGTGCCCCGCAGTGAAATTGGAAACGTCCAGAGATTGCGCCCACAGGAAAGCTGCCAGCACTGAAAGCTGTAGCTGGTTTTCACTCTCCCTTGGAACTGCATTCGCTGCCACACAGACATTCGCGCTCTACAAAAGCTTTGCTAGGTAATGGGGCAACACTCTGTATCTCTCTCTGGCAGAGCCCGGCAGTGAAATTGGAAACGTCCAGAGATTGCACCCACAGGAAAGCTGCCAGCACTGAAAGCTGTAGCTGGTTTTCACTCTCCCTTGGAACTACATTCGCTGCCACACAGACGTTCGCGCTGTGCTAAAGCTTTGCTTCGTAGTCGGGCAACACTCTGTATCTCTCTCTGGCAGAGCCCGGCTGCCAAATTGGAAACGTCCAGAGATTGCGCCCACAGGAAAGCAGCCAGCACTGAAAGCTGTAGCTGGTTTTCACTGTCCCTTGGAACTGCATTCGCTGCCACACAGACATTCGCGCTCTACTACAGCTTTGCTAGGCAATGGGGCAACACTCTGTTTGACTCTCTCCCAGTGCCCCGCAGTGAAATTGGAAACGTCCAGAGATTGCGCCCACAGGAAAGCTGCCAGCACTGAAAGCTGTAGCTGGTTTTCACTGTCCCTTGGAACTGCATTCGCTGCCACACAGACATTCGCGCTCTGCTAAAGCATTGTTTGGTAAAGGGGCAACATTCTGTTTGTCTCTCTCCCAATGCCCAGCAGTGAAATTGGAAACGTCCAGAGATTGCGCCCACCGGAAAGCTGCCAGCACTGAAAGCTGTAGCTGGTTTTCACTCTCCCTTGGAATTGCATTCGCTGCCACACAGACATTCGCGCTCTACAAAAGCTTTGCTAGGTAATGGGGCAACACTCTGTTTGACTCTCTCCCAGTGCCAGGCAGTGAAATTGGAAACGTCCAGAGATTGCGCCCACAGGAAAGCTGCCAGCACTGAAAGCTGTAGCTGGTTTTCACTGTCCCTTGGAACTACATTCGCTGCCACACAGACGTTCGCGCTGTGCTAAAGCTTTGCTTCGTAATAGGGCAACACTCTGTATCTCTCTCTGGCAGAGCCCGGCAGTGAAATTGGAAACGTCCAGAGATTGCGCCCACAGGAAAGCAGCCAGCAGTGAAAGCAGTAGCTGGTTTTCACTGTCCCTTGGAAGTGCATTCGCTGCCACACAGACATTCGCGCTCTACAAAAGCTTTGCTAGGTAATGGGGCAACACACTTTTTGACTCTATCCCTGTGCCGGCAGTGAAATTGGAAACGTCCAGAGATTGCGCCCACAGGAAAGCTGCCAGCACTGAAAGCTGTAGCTGGTTTTCACTGTCCCTTGGAACTGCATTCGCTGCCACACAGACATTCGCGCTCTACAAAAGCTTTGCTAGGCAATGGGGCAACACTCTGTTTGACTCTCTCCCAGTGCCCGGCAGTGAAATTGGAAACGTCCAGAGATTGCGCCCACAGGAAAGCTGCCAGCACTGAAAGCTGTAGCTGGTTTTCACTGTCCCTTGGAACTGCATTCGCTGCCACACAGACATTCGCGCTCTGCTAAAGCATTGCTTGGTAAAGGGGCAACACTCTGTTTGACTCTCTCCCAGTGCCCGGCAGTGAAATTGGAAACGTCCAGAGATTGCGCCCACAGGAAAGCTGCCAGCACTGAAAGCTGTAGCTGGTTTTCACTCTCCCTTGGAACTGCATTCGCTGCCACAAAGACTTTCAGGCTGTGCTAAAGCATTTCTTCCTAATGGGGCAACACTGTATCTCTCTGTGACAGAGCCCGGCTGCCAAATTGGAAACGTCCAGAGATTGCGCCCACAGGAAAGCTGCCAGCACTGAAAGCTGTAGCTGGTTTTCACTGTCCCTTGGAACTGCATTCGCTGCCACACAGACATTCGCGCTCTACAAAAGCTTTGCTAGGCAATGGGGCAACACTCTGTTTGACTCTCTCCCAGTGCCCGGCAGTGAAATTGGAAACGTCCAGATATTGCGCCCACAGGAAAGCTGCCAGCACTGAAAGCTGTAGCTGGTTTTCACTGTCCCTTGGAACTGCATTCGCTGCCACACAGACATTCGCGCTCTGCTAAAGCATTGCTTGGTAAAGGGGCAACACTCTGTTTGACTCTCTCCCAGTGCCCGGCAGTGAAATTGGAAACGTCCAGAGATTGCGCCCACAGGAAAGCTGCCAGCACTGAAAGCTGTAGCTGGTTTTCACTGTCGCTTGGAACTACATTCGCTGCCACACAGAGGTTCGCGCTCTACAAATGCTTTGCTAGGTAATGGGGCAACACTCTGTATCTCTCTCTGGCAGAGCCCGGCAGTGAAATTGGAAACGTCCAGAGATTGCGCCCACAGGAAAGCAGCCAGCACTGAAAGCTGTAGCTGGTTTTCACTGTCCCTTGGAACTGCATTCGCTGCCACACAGACATTCGCGCTCTGCTAAAGCATTGCTTGGTAAAGGGGCAACATTCTGTTTGACTCTCTCCCAGTGCCCAGCAGTGAAATTGGAAACGTCCAGAGATTGCGCCCACCGGAAAGCTGCCAGCACTGAAAGCTGTAGCTGGTTTTCACTCTCCCTTGGAACTGCATTCGCTGCCACACAGACATTCGCGCTCTACAAAAGCTTTGCTAGGTAATGGGGCTACAATCTGTTTGACTCTCTCCCAGTGCCAGTCAGTGAAATTGGAAACGTCCAGAGATTGCGCCCACAGGAAAGCTGCCAGCACTGAAAGCTGTAGCTGGTTTTCACTGTCCCTTGGAACTACATTCGCTGCCACACAGACGTTTCGCGCTGTGCTAAAGCTTTGCTTCGTAATAGGGCAACACTCTGTATCTCTCTCTGGCAGAGCCCGGCAGTGAAATTGGAAACGTCCAGAGATTGCGCCCACAGGAAAGCAGCCAGCAGTGAAAGCAGTAGCTGGTTTTCACTGTCCCTTGGAACTGCATTCGCTGCCACACAGACATTCGCGCTCTACTAAAGCTTTGCTAGGTAATGGGGCAACACCCTGTATAACTGTCTCCCAGTGCCCGGCAGTGAAATTGGAAACGTCCAGAGATTGCGCCCACAGGAAAGCTGCCAGCACGGAAAGCTGTAGCTGGTTTTCACTGTCCCTTGGAACTGCATTCGCTGCCACACAGACATTCGCGCTCTACAAAAGCTTTGCTAGGTAATGGGGCAACACTCTGTTTGACTCTCTCCCAGTGCCAGGCAGTGAAATTGGAAACGTCCAGAGATTGCGCCCACAGGAAAGCTGCCAGCACTGAAAGCTGTAGCTGGTTTTCAGTCTCCCTTGGAACTACATTCGCTGCCACACAGACGTTCGCGCTGTGCTAAAGCTTTGCTTCGTAGTCGGGCAACACTCTGTATCTCTCTCTGGCAGAGCCCGGCTGCCAAATTGGAAACGTCCAGAGATTGCGCCCACAGGAAAGCAGCCAGCACTGAAAGCTGTAGCTGGTTTTCACTGTCCCTTGGAACTGCATTCGCTGCCACACAGACATTCGCGCTCTACTACAGCTTTGCTAGGCAATGGGGCAACACTCTGTTTGACTCTCTCCCAGTGCCCCGCAGTGAAATTGGAAACGTCCAGAGATTGCGCCCACAGGAAAGCTGCCAGCACTGAAAGCTGTAGCTGGTTTTCACTGTCCCTTGGAACTGCATTCGCTGCCACACAGACATTCGCGCTCTGCTAAAGCATTGTTTGGTAAAGGGGCAACATTCTGTTTGTCTCTCTCCCAATGCCCAGCAGTGAAATTGGAAACGTCCAGAGATTGCGCCCACCGGAAAGCTGCCAGCACTGAAAGCAGTAGCTGGTTTTCACTCTCCCTTGGAACTGCATTCGCTGCCACACAGACATTCGCGCTCTACAAAAGCTTTGCTAGGTAATGGGGCAACACTCTGTTTGACTCTCTCCCAGTGCCAGGCAGTGAAATTGGAAACGTCCAGAGATTGCGCCCACAGGAAAGCTGCCAGCACTGAAAGCTGTAGCTGGTTTTCACTGTCCCTTGGAACTACATTCGCTGCCACACAGACGTTCGCGCTGTGCTAAAGCTTTGCTTCGTAATAGGGCAACACTCTGTATCTCTCTCTGGCAGAGCCCGGCAGTGAAATTGGAAACGTCCAGAGATTGCGCCCACAGGAAAGCAGCCAGCAGTGAAAGCAGTAGCTGGTTTTCACTGTCCCTTGGAAGTGCATTCGCTGCCACACAGACATTCGCGCTCTACAAAAGCTTTGCTAGGTAATGGGGCAACACACTTTTTGACTCTATCCCTGTGCCGGCAGTGAAATTGGAAACGTCCAGAGATTGCGCCCACAGGAAAGCTGCCAGCACTGAAAGCTGTAGCTGGTTTTGACTGTCCCTTGGGACTGCATTCGCTGCCACACAGACATTCGCGCTCTGCTAAAGCATTGCTTGGTAATGGGGCAACACGCTGTATGACTCTCTCCCAGTGCCCCGCAGTTAAATTGGAAACGTCCAAAGATTGCGCCCACAGGAAAGCTGCCAGCACTGAAAGCTGTAGCTGGTTTTCACTGTCCCTTGGAACTGCATTAGCTGCCACACAGACTTTCGCCCTGTGCTAAAGCATTTCTTCCTAATGGGGCAACACTGTATCTCTCTGTGACAGAGCCCGGCTGCCAAATTGGAAACGTCCAGAGATTGCGCCCACAGGAAAGCTGCCAGCACTGAAAGCTGTAGCTGGTTTTCACTGTCCCTTGGAACTGCATTCGCTGCCACACAGACATTCGCGCTCTACAAAAGCTTTGCTAGGCAATGGGGCAACACTCTGTTTGACTCTCTCCCAGTGCCCGGCAGTGAAATTGGAAACGTCCAGAGATTGCGCCCACAGGAAAGCTGCCAGCACTGAAAGCTGTAGCTGGTTTTCACTGTCCCTTGGAACTGCATTCGCTGCCACACAGACATTCGCGCTCTACAAAAGCTTTGCTAGGTAATGGGGCAACACTCTGTTTGACTCTCTCCCAGTGCCAGGCAGTGAAATTGGAAACGTCCAGAGATTGCGCCCACAGGAAAGCTGCCAGCACTGAAAGCTGTAGCTGGTTTTCAGTCTCCCTTGGAACTACATTCGCTGCCACACAGACGTTCGCGCTGTGCTAAAGCTTTGCTTCGTAGTCGGGCAACACTCTGTATCTCTCTCTGGCAGAGCCCGGCTGCCAAATTGGAAACGTCCAGAGATTGCGCCCACAGGAAAGCAGCCAGCACTGAAAGCTGTAGCTGGTTTTCACTGTCCCTTGGAACTGCATTCGCTGCCACACAGACATTCGCGCTCTACTACAGCTTTGCTAGGCAATGGGGCAACACTCTGTTTGACTCTCTCCCAGTGCCCCGCAGTGAAATTGGAAACGTCCAGAGATTGCGCCCACAGGAAAGCTGCCAGCACTGAAAGCTGTAGCTGGTTTTCACTGTCCCTTGGAACTGCATTCGCTGCCACACAGACATTCGCGCTCTGCTAAAGCATTGTTTGGTAAAGGGGCAACATTCTGTTTGTCTCTCTCCCAATGCCCAGCAGTGAAATTGGAAACGTCCAGAGATTGCGCCCACCGGAAAGCTGCCAGCACTGAAAGCTGTAGCTGGTTTTCACTCTCCCTTGGAACTGCATTCGCTGCCACACAGACATTCGCGCTCTACAAAAGCTTTGCTAGGTAATGGGGCAACACTCTGTTTGACTCTCTCCCAGTGCCAGGCAGTGAAATTGGAAACGTCCAGAGATTGCGCCCACAGGAAAGCTGCCAGCACTGAAAGCTGTAGCTGGTTTTCACTGTCCCTTGGAACTACATTCGCTGCCACACAGACGTTCGCGCTGTGCTAAAGCTTTGCTTCGTAATAGGGCAACACTCTGTATCTCTCTCTGGCAGAGCCCGGCAGTGAAATTGGAAACGTCCAGAGATTGCGCCCACAGGAAAGCAGCCAGCAGTGAAAGCAGTAGCTGGTTTTCACTGTCCCTTGGAAGTGCATTC
Source organism: Mycteria americana (assembly GCF_035582795.1). Classification (NCBI taxonomy): domain Eukaryota; kingdom Metazoa; phylum Chordata; class Aves; order Ciconiiformes; family Ciconiidae; genus Mycteria; species Mycteria americana. The sequence continues at coordinate 64,751,359 of NC_134366.1, forward strand.
GCTGCCACACAGACATTCGCGCTCTACAAAAGCTTTGCTAGGTAATGGGGCAACACACTTTTTGACTCTATCCCTGTGCCGGCAGTGAAATTGGAAACGTCCAGAGATTGCGCCCACAGGAAAGCTGCCAGCACTGAAAGCTGTAGCTGGTTTTGACTGTCCCTTGGGACTGCATTCGCTGCCACACAGACATTCGCGCTCTGCTAAAGCATTGCTTGGTAATGGGGCAACACGCTGTATGACTCTCTCCCAGTGCCCCGCAGTTAAATTGGAAACGTCCAAAGATTGCGCCCACAGGAAAGCTGCCAGCACTGAAAGCTGTAGCTGGTTTTCACTGTCCCTTGGAACTGCATTAGCTGCCACACAGACTTTCGCCCTGTGCTAAAGCATTTCTTCCTAATGGGGCAACACTGTATCTCTCTGTGACAGAGCCCGGCTGCCAAATTGGAAACGTCCAGAGATTGCGCCCACAGGAAAGCTGCCAGCACTGAAAGCTGTAGCTGGTTTTCACTGTCCCTTGGAACTGCATTCGCTGCCACACAGACATTCGCGCTCTACAAAAGCTTTGCTAGGCAATGGGGCAACACTCTGTTTGACTCTCTCCCAGTGCCCGGCAGTGAAATTGGAAACGTCCAGAGATTGCGCCCACAGGAAAGCTGCCAGCACTGAAAGCTGTAGCTGGTTTTCACTGTCCCTTGGAACTGCATTCGCTGCCACACAGACAGTCGCGCTCTGCTAAAGCATTGCTTGGTAAAGGGGCAACACTCTGTTTGACTCTCTCCCAGTGCCCGGCAGTGAAATTGGAAACGTCCAGAGATTGCGCCCACAGGAAAGCTGCCAGCACTGAAAGCTGTAGCTGGTTTTCACTCTCCCTTGGAACTGCATTCGCTGCCACAAAGACTTTCAGGCTGTGCTAAAGCATTTCTTCCTAATGGGGCAACACTGTATCTCTCTGTGACAGAGCCCGGCTGCCAAATTGGAAACGTCCAGAGATTGCGCCCACAGGAAAGCTGCCAGCACTGAAAGCTGTAGCTGGTTTTCACTGTCCCTTGGAACTGCATTCGCTGCCACACAGACATTCGCGCTCTACAAAAGCTTTGCTAGGCAATGGGGCAACACTCTGTTTGACTCTCTCCCAGTGCCCGGCAGTGAAATTGGAAACGTCCAGAGATTGCGCCCACAGGAAAGCTGCCAGCACTGAAAGCTGTAGCTGGTTTTCACTGTCCCTTGGAACTGCATTCGCTGCCACACAGACATTCGCGCTCTGCTAAAGCATTGCTTGGTAAAGGGGCAACACTCTGTTTGACTCTCTCCCAGTGCCCGGCAGTGAAATTGGAAACGTCCAGAGATTGCGCCCACAGGAAAGCTGCCAGCACTGAAAGCTGTAGCTGGTTTTCACTCTCCCTTGGAACTGCATTCGCTGCCACACAGACATTCGCGCTCTACAAAAGCTTTGCTAGGTAATGGGGCAACACTCTGTTTGACTCTCTCCCAGTGCCCGGCAGTGAAATTGGAAACGTCCATAGATTGCGCCCACAGGAAAGCTGCCAGCACTGAAAGCTGTAGCTGGTTTTCACTCTCCCTTGGAACTGCATTCGCTGCCACACAGACATTCGCGCTCTACAAAAGCTTTGCTAGGTAATGGGGCAACACTCTGTTTCTCTCTCTGGCATAGCCCGGCAGTGAAATTGGAAACGTCCAGAGATTGCGCCCACAGGAAAGCAGCCAGCACTGAAAGCTGTAGCTGGTTTTCACTGTCCCTTGGAACTGCATTCGCTGCCACACAGACATTCGCGCTCTACTACAGCTTTGCTAGGTAATGGGGCAAAACTCTGTTTGACTCTCTCCCAGTGCCCCGCAGTGAAATTGGAAACGTCCAGAGATTGAGCCCACAGGAAAGCTGCCAGCACTGAAAGCTGTAGCTGGTTTTCACTGTCTCTTGGAACTGCATTGGCTGCCACACAGACATTCGCGCTCTACAAAAGCTTTGCTAGGTAATGGGGCAACACTCTGTTTGACTCTATCCCTGTGCCCGGCAGTGAAATTGGAAACGTCCAGAGATTGCGCCCACAGGAAAGCTGCCAGCACTGAAAGCTGTAGCTGGTTTTCACTGTCCCTTGGAACTGCATTCGCTGCCACACAGACATTCGCGCTGTGCTAAAGCATTGCTTGGTAAAGGGGCAACATTCTGTTTGACTCTCTCCCAGTGCCCAGCAGTGAAATTGGAAACGTCCAGAGATTGCGCCCACCGGAAAGCTGCCAGCACTGAAAGCTGTAGCTGGTTTTCACTCTCCCTTGGAACTGCATTCGCTGCCACACAGACTTTCGCGCTCTACAAAAGCTTTGCTAGGTAATGGGGCAACACTCTGTTTGACTCTCTCCCAGTGCCCCGCAGTGAAATTGGAAACGTCCAGAGATTGCGCCCACAGGAAAGCTGACAGCACTGAAAGCTGTAGCTGGTTTTCACTCTCCCTTGGAACTACATTCGCTGCCACACAGACGTTCGCGCTGTGCTAAAGCTTTGCTTCGTAATAGGGCAACACTCTGTATCTCTCTCTGGCAGAGCCCGGCAGTGAAATTGGAAACGTCCAGAGATTGCGCCCACAGGAAAGCAGCCAGCAGTGAAAGCAGTAGCTGGTTTTCACTGTCCCTTGGAAGTGCATTCGCTGCCACACAGACATTCGCGCTCTACAAAAGCTTTGCTAGGTAATGGGGCAACACTCTTTTTGACTCTATCCCTGTGCCGGCAGTGAAATTGGAAACGTCCAGAGATTGCGCCCACAGGAAAGCTGCCAGCACTGAAAGCTGTAGCTGGTTTTGACTGTCCCTTGGGACTGCATTCGCTGCCACACAGACATTCGCGCTCTGCTAAAGCATTGCTTGGTAATGGGGCAACACGCTGTATGACTCTCTCCCAGTGCCCCGCAGTGAAATTGGAAACGTCCAGAGATTGCGCCCACAGGAAAGCTGCCAGCACTGAAAGCTGTAGCTGGTTTTCACTCTCCCTTGGAACTGCATTCGCTGCCACACAGACTTTCGCGCTGTGCTAAAGCATTTCTTCCTAATGGGGCAACACTGTATCTCTCTGTGACAGAGCCCGGCTGCCAAATTGGAAACGTCCAGAGATTGCGCCCACAGGAAAGCTGCCAGCACTGAAAGCTGTAGCTGGTTTTCACTGTCCCTTGGAACTGCATTCGCTGCCACACAGACATTCGCGCTCTACAAAAGCTTTGCTAGGCAATGGGGCAACACTGTGTTTGACTCTCTCCCAGTGCCCGGCAGTGAAATTGGAAACGTCCAGAGATTGCGCCCACAGGAAAGCTGCCAGCACTGAAAGCTGTAGCTGGTTTTCACTGTCCCTTGGAACTGCATTCGCTGCCACACAGACATTCGCGCTCTGCTAAAGCATTGCTTGGTAAAGGGGCAACACTCTGTTTGACTCTCTCCCAGTGCCCGGCAGTGAAATTGGAAACGTCCAGAGATTGCGCCCACAGGAAAGCTGCCAGCACTGAAAGCTGTAGCTGGTTTTCACTCTCCCTTGAAACTGCATTCGCTGCCACACAGACATTCGTGCTCTACAAAAGCTTTGCTAGGTAATGGGGCAACACTCTGTATCTCTCTCTGGCAGAGCCCGGCAGTGAAATTGGAAACGTCCAGAGATTGCGCCCACAGGAAAGCTGCCAGCACTGAATGCTATAGCTGGTTTTCACTGTCCCTTGGAACTACATTCACTGCCACACAGACGTTCGCGCTCTACTAAAGCTTTGCTAGGTAATGGGACAACACTCTTTATCTCCATCTGACAGAGCCCGGCTGCCACATTGGAAACGTCCACAGATTGCGCCCACAGGAAAGCTGCCAGCACTGAAAGCTGTAGCTGGTTTTCACTGTCCCTTGGAACTGCATTCGCTGCCACAAAGACATTCGCGGTCTACTAAAGCTTTATTAGGTAATGGGGCAACACTCTTTATCTCTCTCTGGCAGAGCCCGGCAGTGAAATTGGAAACGTCCAGAGATTGCGCCCACAGGAAAGCTGCCAGCACTGAAAGCTGTAGCTGGTTTTCACTCTCCCTTGGAACTGCATTCGCTGCCACACAGACATTCGCGCTCTACTAAAGCTTTGCTAGGTAATGGGGCAACACGCTGTATGACTCTCTCTCAGTGCCCCGCAGTGAAATTGGAAACGTCCAGAGATTGTGCCCACAGGAAAGCTGCCAGCACTGAAAGCTGTAGCTGGTTTTCACTGTCCCTTGGAACTGCATTCGCTGCCACACAGACATTCGCGCTCTACTAAAGCTTTGCTAGGTAATGGGGCAAGACGCTGTATCTCTCTCTGGCAGAGCCCGGCAGTGAAATTGGAAACGTCCAGAGATTGCGCCCACAGGAAAGCTGCCAGCACTGAAAGCTGTAGCTGGTTTTCACTCTCCCTTGGAAGTGCATTCGCTGCCACACAGACATTCGCGCTCTACTAAAGCTTTGCTAGGTAATGGGGCAACACGCTGTATCTCTCTCTGGCAGAGCCCGGCAGTGAAATTGGAAACGTGCAGAGATTGCGCCCACAGGAAAGCTGCCAGCACTGAAAGCTGTAGCTGGTTTTCACTCTCCCTTGGAACTGCACTCGCTGCCACACAGACATTCGCGCTCTACAAAAGCTTTGCTAGGTAATGGGGCAACACTCTGTATCTCTCTCTGGCAGAGCCCGGCAGTGAAATTGGAAACGTCCAGAGATTGCGCCCACAGGAAAGCTGCCAGCACTGAATGCTATAGCTGGTTTTAACTGTCCCTTGGAACTACATTCGCTGCCACACAGACGTTCGCGCTCTACTAAAGCTTTGCTAGGTAATGGGACAACACTCTTTATCTCCATCTGACAGAGCCCGGGTGCCAAATTGGAAACGTCCACAGATTGCGCCCACAGGAAAGCTGCCAGCACTGAAAGCTGTAGCTGGTTTTCACTGTCCCTTGGAACTGCATTCGCTGCCACAAAGACATTCGCGATCTACTAAAGCTTTGCTAGGTAATGGGGCAACACTCTTTATCTCTCTGTGACAGAGCCCGGCTGCCAAATTGGAAACGTCCGGAGATTGCGCCCACAGGAAAGCTGCCAGCACTGAAAGCTGTATCTGGTTTTCGCTGTCCCTTGGAACTGCATTCGCTGCCACACAGACATTCGCGCTCTGCTAAAGCTTTGCTAGGTAATGGGGCAACACGCTGTATCTCTCTCTGGCAGAGCCCGGCAGTGAAATTGGAAACGTCCAGAGATTGCGCCCACAGGAAAGCTGCCAGCACTGAAAGCTGTAGATGGTTTTCACTGTCGCTTGGAACTGCATTCGCTGCCACACAGACATTCGCGCTCTGCTAAAGCTTTGCTTCGTAATCGGGCAACACTCATTATCTCTCTCTGGCAGAGCCCGGCTGCCAAATTGAAAACGTCCAGAGATTGCGCCCACAGGAAAGCTGCCAGCACTGAAAGCTGTAGCTGGTTTTCACTGTCCCTTGGAACTGCATTCGCTGCCACACAGACATTCGCGCTCTACTAAAGCTTTGCTAGGTAATGGGGCAACACGCTGTATCTCTCTCTGGCAGAGCCCGGCAGTGAAATTGGAAACGTCCAGAGATTGCGCCCACAGGAAAGCTGCCAGCACTGAAAGCTGTAGCTGGTTTTCACTGTCGCTTGGAACTGCATTCGCTGCCACACAGACATTCGCGCTCTGCTAAAGCTTTGCTTCGTAATCGGGCAACACACTGTATCTCTCTCTGGCAGAGCCCGGCTGCCAAATTGGAAACGTCCAGAGATTGCGCCCACAGGAAAGCAGCCAGCACTGAAAGCTGTAGCTGGTTTTCACTGTCCCTTGGAACTGCATTCGCTGCCACACAGACATTCGCGCTCTACAAATGCTTTGCTAGGTAATGCGGCAACACTCTGTATCTCTCTCTGGCAGAGCCCGGCAGTGAAATTGGAAACGTCCAGAGATTGCGCCCACAGGAAAGCAGCCAGCACTGAAAGCTGTAGCTGGTTTTCACTCTCCCTTGGAACTGCATTCGCTGCCACACAGACATTCGCGCTATGCTAAAGCATTGCTTGGTAATGGGGCAACACGCTGTATGACTCTCTCCCAGTGCCCCGCAGTGAAATTGGAAACGTCCAGAGATTGCGCCCACAGGAAAGCTGCCAGCACTGAAAGCTGTAGCTGGTTTTCACTGTCCCTTGGAACTGCATTCGCTGCCACACAGACATATGCCCTCTACTAAAGCTTTGCTAGGTAATGGGGCAACACCCTGTATAACTGTCTCCCAGTGCCCCGCAGTGAAATTGTAAACGTCCAGAGATTGAGCCCACAGGAAAGCTGCCAGCACTGAAAGCTGTAGCTGGTTTTCACTGTCCCTTGGAACTGCATTCGCTGCCACACAGACATTCGCGCTCTACTAAAGCTTTGCTAGGTAACGGGGCAACACTCTGTATGACTCTCTCCCAGTGCCCGGCAGTGAAATTGGAAACGTCCAGAGATTGCGCCCACAGGAAAGCTGCCAGCACTGAAAGCTGTAGCTGGTTTTCACTGTCCCTTGGAACTGCATTCGCTGCCACACAGACATTCGCGCTCTACAAAAGCTTTGCTACGTAATGGGGCAACACTCTGTATCTCTCTCTGGCAGAGCCCGGCTACCAAATTGGAAACGTCCAGAGATTGCGCCCACAGGAAAGCTGCCAGCACTGAAAGCTGTAGCTGGTTTTCACTGTCTCTTGGAACTGCATTGGCTGCCACACAGACATTCGCGCTCTACAAAAGCTTTGCTAGGTAATGGGGCAACACTCTGTTTGACTCTCTCCCAGTGCCCCGCAGTGAAATTGGAAACGTCCAGAGATTGCGCCCACAGGAAAGCTGCCAGCACTGAAAGCTGTAGCTGGTTTTCACTGTCCCTTGGAACTGCATTCGCTGCCACACAGACATTCGCGCTGTACTAAAGCTTTGCTAGGTAATGGGGCAACAGTCTGTTTGACTCTATCCCTGTGCCCGGCAGTGAAATTGGAAACGTCCAGAGATTGCGCCCACAGGAAAGCTGCCAGCACTGAAAGCTGTAGCTGGTTTTCACTGTCCCTTGGAACTGCATTCGCTGCCATACAGACATTCGCGCTCTGCTAAAGCTTTGCTAGGTAATCGGGCAACACTCTGTATCTCTCTCTGGCAGAGCCCGGCTGCCAAATTGGAAACGTCCAGAGATTGCGCCCACAGGAAAGCAGCCAGCACTGAAAGCTGTAGCTGGTTTTCACTGTCCCTTGGAACTGCATTCGCTGCCACACAGACATTCGCGCTCTACTAAAGCTTTGCTAGGTAATGGGGCAACACGCTGTATCTCTCTCTGGCAGAGCCCGGCAGTGAAATTGGAAACGTCCAGAGATTGCGCCCACAGGAAAGCTGCCAGCACTGAAAGCTGTAGCTGGTTTTCACTCTCCCTTGGAACCTCATTCGCTGCCACACAGACATTTGCGCTCTGCTAAAGCATTGCTTGGTAAAGGGGCAACATTCTGTTTGACTCTCTCCCAGTGCCCGGCAGTGAAATTGGAAACGTCCAGAGATTGCGCCCACAGGAAAGCTGCCAGCACTGAAAGCTGTAGCTGGTTTTCACTCTCCCTTGGAACTGCATTCGCTGCCACACAGACATTCGCGCTCTGCAAAAGCTTTGCTAGGTAATGGGGCAACACTCTGTATCTCTCTCTGGCAGAGCCCGGCAGTGAAATTGGAAACGTCCAGAGATTGCGCCCACAGGAAAGCAGCCAGCAGTGAAAGCTGTAGCTGGTTTTCACTGTCCCTTGGAACTGCATTCGCTGCCACACAGACATTCGCGCTCTACTAAAGCTTTGCTAGGTAATGGAGCAACACTCTGTATCTCCATCTGACAGAGCCCGGCTGCCAAATTGGAAAAGTCCAGAGATTGCACCCACAGGAAAGCTGCCAGCACTGAAAGCTGTAGCTGGTTTTCACTGTCCCTTGGAACTGCATTCGCTGCCACACAGACATTCGCGCTCTACTAAAGCTTTGCTAGGTAATGGGGCAACAGTCTGTTTGACTCTATCCCTGTGCCCGGCAGTGAAATTGGAAACGTCCAGAGATTGCGCCCACAGGAAAGCTGCCAGCACTGAAAGCTGTAGCTGGTTTTCACTGTCCCTTGGAACTGCATTCGCTGCCACACAGACATTCGCGCTCTGCTAAAGCTTTGCTTCGTAATCGGGCAACACTCTGTATCTCTCTCTGGCAGAGCCCGGCTGCCAAATTGGAAACGTCCAGAGATTGCGCCCACAGGAAAGCAGCCAGCACTGAAAGCTGTAGCTGGTTTTCACTGTCCCTTGGAACTGCATTCGCTGCCACACAGACATTCGCGCTCTACTAAAGCTTTGCTAGGTAATGGGGCAACACGCTATATCTCTCTCTGGCAGAGCCCGGCAGTGAAATTGGAAACGTCCAGAGATTGCGCCCACAGGAAAGCTGCCAGCACTGAAAGCTGTAGCTGGTTTTCACTGTCCCTTGGAACTACATTCGCTGCCACACAGACGTTCGCGCTGTGCTAAAGCTTTGCTTCGTAATCGGGCAACACACTGTATCTCTCTCTGGCAGAGCCCGGCTGCCAAATTGGAAACGTCCAGAGATTGCGCCCACAGGAAAGCAGCCAGCACTGAAAGCTGTAGCTGGTTTTCACTGTCCCTTGGAACTACATTCGCTGCCACACAGACATTCGCGCTCTACAAAAGCTTTGCTAGGTAATGGGGCAACACTCTGTATCTCTCTCTGGCAGAGCCCGGCAGTGAAATTGGAAACGTCCAGAGATTGCGCCCACAGGAAAGCAGCCAGCACTGAAAGCTGTAGCTGGTTTTCACTCTCCCTTGGAACTGCATTCGCTGCCACACAGACATTCGCGCTATGCTAAAGCATTGCTTGGTAATGGGGCAACACGCTGTATGACTCTCTCCCAGTGCCCCGCAGTGAAATTGGAAACGTCCAGAGATTGCGCCCACAGGAAAGCTGCCAGCACTGAAAGCTGTAGCTGGTTTTCACTGTCCCTTGGAACTGCATTCGCTGCCACACAGACATATGCCCTCTACTAAAGGTTTGCTAGGTAATGGGGCAACACCCTGTATAACTGTCTCCCAGTGCCCCGCAGTGAAATTGGAAACGTCCAGAGCTTGCGCCCACAGGAAAGCTGCCAGCACTGAAAGCTGTAGCTGGTTTTCACTGTCCCTTGGAACTGCATTCGCTGCCACACAAACATTCGCGCTCTACTAAAGCTTTGCTAGGTAACGGGGCAACACTCTGTATGACTCTCTCCCAGTGCCCGGCAGTGAAATTGGAAACGTCCAGAGATTGCGCCCACAGGAAAGCTGCCAGCACTGAAAGCTGTAGCTGGTTTTCACTGTCCCTTGGAACTGCATTCGCTGCCACACAGACATTCGCGCTCTGCTAAGCATTGCTTGGTAAAGGGGCAACACTCTGTTTGACTCTCTCCCAGTGCCCGGCAGCGAAATTGGAAACGTCCAGAGATTGCGCCCACAGGAAAGCTGCCAGCACTGAAAGCTGTAGCTGGTTTTCACTGTCCCTTGGAACTGCATTCGCTGCCACACAGACATTCGCGCTCTACAAAAGCTTTGCTAGGTAATGGGGCAACACTCTGTTTGACTCTCTCCCAGTGCCCGGCAGTGAAATTGGAAACGTCCAGAGATTGCGCCCACAGGAAAGCTGCCAGCACTGAAAGCTGTAGCTGGTTTTCACTGTCCCTTGGAACTACTTTCGCTGCCACACAGACGTTCGCGCTGTGCTAAAGCTTTGCTTCGTAATAGGGCAACACTCTGTATCTCTCTCTGGCAGAGCCCGGCAGTGAAATTGGAAACGTCCAGAGATTGCGCCCACAGGAAAGCAGCCAGCACTGAAAGCAGTAGCTGCTTTTCACTGTCCCTTGGAAGTGCATTCGCTGCCACACAGATATTCGCGCTCTACAAAAACTTTGCTAGGTAATGGGGCAACACTCTTTTTGACTCTATCCCTGTGCCGGCAGTGAAATTGGAAACGTACAGAGATTGCGCCCACAGGAAAGCTGCCAGCACTGAAAGCTGTAGCTGGTATTGACTGTCCCTTGGGACTGCATTCGCTGCCACACAAACATTCGCGCTCTGCTAAAGCATTGCTTGGTAATGGGGCAACACGCTGTATGACTCTCTCCCAGTGCCCCGCAGTGAAATTGGAAACGTCCAGAGATTGCTCCCACAGGAAAGCTGCCAGTACTGAAAGCTGTAGCTGGTTTTCACTGTCCCTTGGAACTGCATTCGCTGCCACACAGACATATGCCCTCTACTAAAGGTTTGCTAGGTAATGGGGCAACACCCTGTATAACTGTCTCCCAGTGCCCCGCAGTGAAATTGGAAACGTCCAGAGCTTGCGCCCACAGGAAAGCTGCCAGCACTGAAAGCTGTAGCTGGTTTTCACTGTCCCTTGGAACTGCATTCGCTGCCACACAGACATTCGCGCTCTACTAAAGCTTTGCTAGGTAACGGGGCAATACTCTGTATGACTCTCTCCCAGTGCCCAACAGTGAAATTGGAAACGTCCAGAGATTGCGCCCACAGGAAAGCTGCCAGCACTGCATGCTATAGCTGGTTTTCAGTGTCCCTTGGAACTACATTCGCTGCCACACAGACGTTCGCGCTCTACTAAAGCTTTGCTAGGTAATGGGACAACACTCTTTATCTCCATCTGACAGAGCCCGGCTGCCAAATTGGAAACGTCCACAGATTGCGCCCACAGGAAAGCTGCCAGCACTGAAAGCTGTAGCTGGTTTTCACTGTCACTTGGAACTGCATTCGCTGCCACACAGACATTCGCGCTCTACAAAAGCTTTGCTAGGTAATGAGGCAACACTCTGTATCTCTCTCTGGCAGAGCCCGGCTGCCAAATTGGAAACGTCCAGAGATTGCGCCCACAGGAAAGCTGCCAGCACTGAAAGCTGTAGCTGGTTTTCACTGTCTCTTGGAATTGCATTCGCTGCCACACAGACATTCGCGCTCTACTACAGCTTTGCTAGGTAATGGGGCAACACTCTGTTTGACTCTCTCCCAGTGCCCCGCAGTGAAATTGGAAACGTCCAGAGATTGAGCCCACAGGAAAGCTGCCAGCACTGAAAGCTGTAGCTGGTTTTCACTGTCTCTTGGAACTGCATTGGCTGCCACACAGACATTCGCGCTCTACAAAAGCTTTGCTAGGTAATGGGGCAACACTCTGTTTGACTCTCTCCCAGTGCCACGCAGTGAAATTGGAAACGTCCAGAGATTGCGCCCACAGGAAAGCTGCCAGCACTGAAAGATGTAGCTGGTTTTGACTGTCCCTTGGAACTACATTCGCTGCCACACAGATGTTCGCGCTGTGCTAAAGCTTTGCTTCCTAATAGGGCAACACTCTGTATCTCTCTCTGGCAGAGCCCGGCTACCAAATTGGAAACGTCCAGAGATTGCGCCCACAGGAAAGCTGCCAGCACTGAAAGCTGTAGCTGGTTTTGACTGTCCCTCGGAACTGCATTCGCTGCCACACAGACATTCGCGCTCTACTAAAGCTTTGCTAGGTAATGGGGCAACACGCTGTATGACTCTCTCCCAGTGCCCCGCAGTGAAATTGGAAACGTCCAGAGATTGTGCCCACAGGAAAGCTGCCAGCACTGAAAGCTGTAGCTGGTTTTCACTGTCCCTTGGAACTGCATTCGCTGCCACACAGACATTCGCGCTCTACAAAAGCTTTGCTAGGTAATGGGGCAACAGTCTGTTTGACTCTATCCCTGTGCCCGGCAGTGAAATTGGAAACGTCCAGAGATTGCGCCCACAGGAAAGCTGCCAGCACTGAAAGCTGTAGCTGGTTTTCACTGTCCCTTGGAACTGCATTCGCTGCCACACAGACATTCGCGCTCTGCTAAAGCTTTGCTTCGTAATCGGGCAACACTCTGTATCTCTCTCTGGCAGAGCCCGGCTGCCAAATTGAAAACGTCCAGAGATTGCGCCCACAGGAAAGCAGCCAGCACTGAAAGCTGTAGCTGGTTTTCACTGTCCCTTGGAACTGCATTCGCTGCCACACAGACATTCGCGCTCTACTAAAGCTTTGCTAGGTAATGGGGCAACACGCTGTATCTCTCTCTGGCAGAGCCCGGCAGTGAAATTGGAAACGTCCAGAGCTTGCGCCCACAGGAAAGCTGCCAGCACTGAAAGCTGTAGCTGGTTTTCACTGTCGCTTGGAACTACATTCGCTGCCACACAGACGTTCGCGCTGTGCTAAAGCTTTGCTTCGTAATCGGACAACACTCTGTATCTCTCTCTGGCAGAGCCCGGCAGTGAAATTGGAAACGTCCAGAGATTGCGCCCACAGGAAAGCAGCCAGCACTGAAAGCAGTAGCTGGTTTTCACTGTCCCTTGGAACTGCATTCGCTGCCACACAGATATTCGCGCTCTACAAAAGCTTTGCTAGGTAATGGGGCAACACTCTTTTTGACTCTATCCCTGTGCCGGCAGTGAAATTGGAAACGTCCAGAGATTGCGCCCACAGGAAAGCTGCCAGCACTGAAAGCTGTAGCTGGTTTTGACTGTCCCTTGGGACTGCATTCGCTGCCACACAAACATTCGCGCTCTACAAAAGCTTTGCTAGGTAATGGGGCAACACTCTGTTTGACTCTCTCCCAGTGCCCGGCAGTGAAATTGGAAACGTCCAGAGATTGCGCCCACAGGAAAGCTGCCAGCACTGAAAGCTGTAGCTGGTTTTCACTCTCCCTTGGAACTGCATTCGCTGCCACACAGACATTCGCGCTCTGCAAAAGCTTTGCTAGGTAATGGGGCAACACTCTGTATCTCTCTCTGGCAGAGCCCGGCAGTGAAATTGGAAACGTCCAGAGATTGCGCCCACAGGAAAGCAGCCAGCACTGAAAGCTGTAGCTGGTTTTCACTGTCCCTTGGAACTGCATTCGCTGCCACACAGACATTCGCGCTCTACTAAAGCTTTGCTAGGTAATGGAGCAACACTCTGTATCTCCACCTGACAGAGCCCGGCTGCCAAATTGGAAACGTCCAGAGATTGCGCCCACAGGAAAGCTGCCAGCACTGAAAGCTGTAGCTGGTTTTCACTGTCCCTTGGAACTGCATTCGCTTCCACACAGACATTCGCGCTCTACTAAAGCTTTGCTAGGTAGTGGGGCAACAGTCTGTTTGACTCTATCCCTGTGCCCGGCAGTGAAATTGGAAACGTCCAGAGATTGCGCCCACAGGAAAGCTGCCAGCACTGAAAGCTGTAGCTGGTTTTCACTCTCCCTTGGAACTGCATTCGCTGCCACACAGACATTCGCGCTCTACTAAAGCTTTGCTAGGTAATGGGGCAACACGCTGTATCTCTCTCTGGCAGATGCCGGCTACCAAATTGGAAACGTCCAGAGATTGCGCCCACAGGAAAGCTGCCAGCACTGAAAGCTGTAGCTGGTTTTCACTGTCGCTTGGAACTACATTCGCTGCCACACAGACGTTCGCGCTGTGCTAAAGCTTTGCTTCGTAATCGGGCAACACACTGTATCTCTCTCTGGCAGAGCCCGGCTGCCAAATTGGAAACGTCCAGAGATTGCGCCCACAGGAAAGCAGCCAGCACTGAAAGCTGTAGCTGGTTTTCACTGTCCCTTGGAACTGCATTCGCTGCCACACAGACATTCGAGCTCTACAAATGCTTTGCTAGGTAATGGGGCAACACTGTGTATCTCTCTCTGGCAGAGCCCGGCAGTGAAATTGGAAACGTCCAGAGATTGCGCCCACAGGAAAGCTGCCAGCACTGAAAGCTGTAGCTGGTTTTCACTGTCCCTTGGAACTGCATTCGCTGCCACACAGACATTCGCGCTCTGCTAAGCATTGCTTGGTAAAGGGGCAACACTCTGTTTGACTCTCTCCCAGTGCCCGGCAGCGAAATTGGAAACGTCCAGAGATTGCGCCCACAGGAAAGCTGCCAGCACTGAAAGCTGTAGCTGGTTTTCACTGTCCCTTGGAACTGCATTCGCTGCCACACAGACATTCGCGCTCTACAAAAGCTTTGCTAGGTAATGGGGCAACACTCTGTTTGACTCTCTCCCAGTGCCCGGCAGTGAAATTGGAAACGTCCAGAGATTGCGCCCACAGGAAAGCTGCCAGCACTGAAAGCTGTAGCTGGTTTTCACTGTCCCTTGGAACTACTTTCGCTGCCACACAGACGTTCGCGCTGTGCTAAAGCTTTGCTTCGTAATAGGGCAACACTCTGTATCTCTCTCTGGCAGAGCCCGGCAGTGAAATTGGAAACGTCCAGAGATTGCGCCCACAGGAAAGCAGCCAGCACTGAAAGCAGTAGCTGCTTTTCACTGTCCCTTGGAAGTGCATTCGCTGCCACACAGATATTCGCGCTCTACAAAAACTTTGCTAGGTAATGGGGCAACACTCTTTTTGACTCTATCCCTGTGCCGGCAGTGAAATTGGAAACGTACAGAGATTGCGCCCACAGGAAAGCTGCCAGCACTGAAAGCTGTAGCTGGTATTGACTGTCCCTTGGGACTGCATTCGCTGCCACACAAACATTCGCGCTCTGCTAAAGCATTGCTTGGTAATGGGGCAACACGCTGTATGACTCTCTCCCAGTGCCCCGCAGTGAAATTGGAAACGTCCAGAGATTGCGCCCACAGGAAAGCTGCCAGTACTGAAAGCTGTAGCTGGTTTTCACTGTCCCTTGGAACTGCATTCGCTGCCACACAGACATATGCCCTCTACTAAAGGTTTGCTAGGTAATGGGGCAACACCCTGTATAACTGTCTCCCAGTGCCCCGCAGTGAAATTGGAAACGTCCAGAGCTTGCGCCCACAGGAAAGCTGCCAGCACTGAAAGCTGTAGCTGGTTTTCACTGTCCCTTGGAACTGCATTCGCTGCCACACAGACATTCGCGCTCTACTAAAGCTTTGCTAGGTAACGGGGCAACACTCTGTATGACTCTCTCCCAGTGCCCAACAGTGAAATTGGAAACGTCCAGAAATTGCGCCCACAGGAAAGCTGCCAGCACTGAAAGCTGTAGCTGGTTTTTACTCTCCCTTGGAACTGCGTTCGCTGCCACACAGACATTCGCGCTCTACAAAAGCTTTGCTACGTAATGGGGCAACACTCTGTATCTCTCTCTGGCAGAGCCCGGCTACCAAATTGGAAACGTCCAGAGATTGCGCCCACAGGAAAGCTGCCAGCACTGCATGCTATAGCTGGTTTTCAGTGTCCCTTGGAACTACATTCGCTGCCACACAGACGTTCGCGCTCTACTAAAGCTTTGCTAGGTAATGGGACAACACTCTTTATCTCCATCTGACAGAGCCCGGCTGCCAAATTGGAAACGTCCACAGATTGCGCCCACAGGAAAGCTGCCAGCACTGAAAGCTGTAGCTGGTTTTCACTGTCACTTGGAACTGCATTCGCTGCCACACAGACATTCGCGCTCTACAAAAGCTTTGCTAGGTAATGAGGCAACACTCTGTATCTCTCTCTGGCAGAGCCCGGCAGTGAAATTGGAAACGTCCAGAGATTGCGCCCACAGGAAAGCTGCCAGCACTGAAAGCTGTAGCTGGTTTTCACTGTCTCTTGGAATTGCATTCGCTGCCACACAGACATTCGCGCTCTACTACAGCTTTGCTAGGTAATGGGGCAACACTCTGTTTGACTCTCTCCCAGTGCCCCGCAGTGAAATTGGAAACGTCCAGAGATTGAGCCCACAGGAAAGCTGCCAGCACTGAAAGCTGTAGCTGGTTTTCACTGTCTCTTGGAACTGCATTGGCTGCCACACAGACATTCGCGCTCTACAAAAGCTTTGCTAGGTAATGGGGCAACACTCTGTTTGACTCTCTCCCAGTGCCACGCAGTGAAATTGGAAACGTCCAGAGATTGCGCCCACAGGAAAGCTGCCAGCACTGAAAGATGTAGCTGGTTTTGACTGTCCCTTGGAACTACATTCGCTGCCACACAGATGTTCGCGCTGTGCTAAAGCTTTGCTTCCTAATAGGGCAACACTCTGTATCTCTCTCTGGCAGAGCCCGGCTACCAAATTGGAAACGTCCAGAGATTGCGCCCACAGGAAAGCTGCCAGCACTGAAAGCTGTAGCTGGTTTTGACTGTCCCTCGGAACTGCATTCGCTGCCACACAGACATTCGCGCTCTACTAAAGCTTTGCTAGGTAATGGGGCAACACGCTGTATGACTCTCTCCCAGTGCCCCGCAGTGAAATTGGAAACGTCCAGAGATTGTGCCCACAGGAAAGCTGCCAGCACTGAAAGCTGTAGCTGGTTTTCACTGTCCCTTGGAACTGCATTCGCTGCCACACAGACATTCGCGCTCTACAAAAGCTTTGCTAGGTAATGGGGCAACAGTCTGTTTGACTCTATCCCTGTGCCCGGCAGTGAAATTGGAAACGTCCAGAGATTGCGCCCACAGGAAAGCTGCCAGCACTGAAAGCTGTAGCTGGTTTTCACTGTCCCTTGGAACTGCATTCGCTGCCACACAGACATTCGCGCTCTGCTAAAGCTTTGCTTCGTAATCGGGCAACACTCTGTATCTCTCTCTGGCAGAGCCCGGCTGCCAAATTGAAAACGTCCAGAGATTGCGCCCACAGGAAAGCAGCCAGCACTGAAAGCTGTAGCTGGTTTTCACTGTCCCTTGGAACTGCATTCGTTGCCACACAGACATTCGCGCTCTACTAAAGCTTTGCTAGGTAATGGGGCAACACGCTGTATCTCTCTCTGGCAGAGCCCGGCAGTGAAATTGGAAACGTCCAGAGCTTGCGCCCACAGGAAAGCTGCCAGCACTGAAAGCTGTAGCTGGTTTTCACTGTCGCTTGGAACTACATTCGCTGCCACACAGACGTTCGCGCTGTGCTAAAGCTTTGCTTCGTAATCGGACAACACTCTGTATCTCTCTCTGGCAGAGCCCGGCAGTGAAATTGGAAACGTCCAGAGATTGCGCCCACAGGAAAGCAGCCAGCACTGAAAGCAGTAGCTGGTTTTCACTGTCCCTTGGAACTGCATTCGCTGCCACACAGATATTCGCGCTCTACAAAAGCTTTGCTAGGTAATGGGGCAACACTCTTTTTGACTCTATCCCTGTGCCGGCAGTGAAATTGGAAACGTCCAGAGATTGCGCCCACAGGAAAGCTGCCAGCACTGAAAGCTGTAGCTGGTTTTGACTGTCCCTTGGGACTGCATTCGCTGCCACACAAACATTCGCGCTCTACAAAAGCTTTGCTAGGTAATGGGGCAACACTCTGTTTGACTCTCTCCCAGTGCCCGGCAGTGAAATTGGAAACGTCCAGAGATTGCGCCCACAGGAAAGCTGCCAGCACTGAAAGCTGTAGCTGGTTTTCACTCTCCCTTGGAACTGCATTCGCTGCCACACAGACATTCGCGCTCTGCAAAAGCTTTGCTAGGTAATGGGGCAACACTCTGTATCTCTCTCTGGCAGAGCCCGGCAGTGAAATTGGAAACGTCCAGAGATTGCGCCCACAGGAAAGCAGCCAGCACTGAAAGCTGTAGCTGGTTTTCACTGTCCCTTGGAACTGCATTCGCTGCCACACAGACATTCGCGCTCTACTAAAGCTTTGCTAGGTAATGGAGCAACACTCTGTATCTCCACCTGACAGAGCCCGGCTGCCAAATTGGAAACGTCCAGAGATTGCGCCCACAGGAAAGCTGCCAGCACTGAAAGCTGTAGCTGGTTTTCACTGTCCCTTGGAACTGCATTCGCTTCCACACAGACATTCGCGCTCTACTAAAGCTTTGCTAGGTAGTGGGGCAACAGTCTGTTTGACTCTATCCCTGTGCCCGGCAGTGAAATTGGAAACGTCCAGAGATTGCGCCCACAGGAAAGCTGCCAGCACTGAAAGCTGTAGCTGGTTTTCACTCTCCCTTGGAACTGCATTCGCTGCCACACAGACATTCGCGCTCTACTAAAGCTTTGCTAGGTAATGGGGCAACACGCTGTATCTCTCTCTGGCAGATGCCGGCTACCAAATTGGAAACGTCCAGAGATTGCGCCCACAGGAAAGCTGCCAGCACTGAAAGCTGTAGCTGGTTTTCACTGTCGCTTGGAACTACATTCGCTGCCACACAGACGTTCGCGCTGTGCTAAAGCTTTGCTTCGTAATCGGGCAACACACTGTATCTCTCTCTGGCAGAGCCCGGCTGCCAAATTGGAAACGTCCAGAGATTGCGCCCACAGGAAAGCAGCCAGCACTGAAAGCTGTAGCTGGTTTTCACTGTCCCTTGGAACTGCATTCGCTGCCACACAGACATTCGAGCTCTACAAATGCTTTGCTAGGTAATGGGGCAACACTGTGTATCTCTCTCTGGCAGAGCCCGGCAGTGAAATTGGAAACGTCCAGAGATTGCGCCCACAGGAAAGCAGCCAGCACTGAAAGCTGTAGCTGGTTTTCACTCTCCCTTGGAACTGCATTCGCTGCCACACAGACATTCGCGCTATGCTAAAGCATTGCTTGGTAATGGGGCAACACGCTGTATGACTCTCTCCCAGTGCCCCGCAGTGAAATTGGAAACGTCCAGAGATTGCGCCCACAGGAAAGCTGCCAGCACTGAAAGCTGTAGCTGGTTTTCACTGTCCCTTGGAACTGCATTCGCTGCCACACAGACATATGCCCTCTACTAAAGCTTTGCTAGGTAATGGGGCAACACCCTGTATAACTGTCTCCCAGTGCCCCGCAGTGAAATTGTAAACGTCCAGAGATTGAGCCCACAGGAAAGCTGCCAGCACTGAAAGCTGTAGCTGGTTTTCACTGTCCCTTGGAACTGCATTCGCTGCCACACAGACATTCGCGCTCTACTAAAGCTTTGCTAGGTAACGGGGCAACACTCTGTATGACTCTCTCCCAGTGCCCGGCAGTGAAATTGGAAACGTCCAGAGATTGCGCCCACAGGAAAGCTGCCAGCACTGAAAGCTGTAGCTGGTTTTCACTGTCCCTTGGAACTGCATTCGCTGCCACACAGACATTCGCGCTCTACAAAAGCTTTGCTACGTAATGGGGCAACACTCTGTATCTCTCTCTGGCAGAGCCCGGCTACCAAATTGGAAACGTCCAGAGATTGCGCCCACAGGAAAGCTGCCAGCACTGAAAGCTGTAGCTGGTTTTCACTGTCTCTTGGAACTGCATTGGCTGCCACACAGACATTCGCGCTCTACAAAAGCTTTGCTAGGTAATGGGGCAACACTCTGTTTGACTCTCTCCCAGTGCCCCGCAGTGAAATTGGAAACGTCCAGAGATTGCGCCCACAGGAAAGCTGCCAGCACTGAAAGCTGTAGCTGGTTTTCACTGTCCCTTGGAACTGCATTCGCTGCCACACAGACATTCGCGCTGTACTAAAGCTTTGCTAGGTAATGGGGCAACAGTCTGTTTGACTCTATCCCTGTGCCCGGCAGTGAAATTGGAAACGTCCAGAGATTGCGCCCACAGGAAAGCTGCCAGCACTGAAAGCTGTAGCTGGTTTTCACTGTCCCTTGGAACTGCATTCGCTGCCATACAGACATTCGCGCTCTGCTAAAGCTTTGCTAGGTAATCGGGCAACACTCTGTATCTCTCTCTGGCAGAGCCCGGCTGCCAAATTGGAAACGTCCAGAGATTGCGCCCACAGGAAAGCAGCCAGCACTGAAAGCTGTAGCTGGTTTTCACTGTCCCTTGGAACTGCATTCGCTGCCACACAGACATTCGCGCTCTACTAAAGCTTTGCTAGGTAATGGGGCAACACGCTGTATCTCTCTCTGGCAGAGCCCGGCAGTGAAATTGGAAACGTCCAGAGATTGCGCCCACAGGAAAGCTGCCAGCACTGAAAGCTGTAGCTGGTTTTCACTCTCCCTTGGAACCTCATTCGCTGCCACACAGACATTTGCGCTCTGCTAAAGCATTGCTTGGTAAAGGGGCAACATTCTGTTTGACTCTCTCCCAGTGCCCGGCAGTGAAATTGGAAACGTCCAGAGATTGCGCCCACAGGAAAGCTGCCAGCACTGAAAGCTGTAGCTGGTTTTCACTCTCCCTTGGAACTGCATTCGCTGCCACACAGACATTCGCGCTCTGCAAAAGCTTTGCTAGGTAATGGGGCAACACTCTGTATCTCTCTCTGGCAGAGCCCGGCAGTGAAATTGGAAACGTCCAGAGATTGCGCCCACAGGAAAGCAGCCAGCAGTGAAAGCTGTAGCTGGTTTTCACTGTCCCTTGGAACTGCATTCGCTGCCACACAGACATTCGCGCTCTACTAAAGCTTTGCTAGGTAATGGAGCAACACTCTGTATCTCCATCTGACAGAGCCCGGCTGCCAAATTGGAAACGTCCAGAGATTGCACCCACAGGAAAGCTGCCAGCACTGAAAGCTGTAGCTGGTTTTCACTGTCCCTTGGAACTGCATTCGCTGCCACACAGACATTCGCGCTCTACTAAAGCTTTGCTAGGTAATGGGGCAACAGTCTGTTTGACTCTATCCCTGTGCCCGGCAGTGAAATTGGAAACGTCCAGAGATTGCGCCCACAGGAAAGCTGCCAGCACTGAAAGCTGTAGCTGGTTTTCACTGTCCCTTGGAACTGCATTCGCTGCCACACAGACATTCGCGCTCTGCTAAAGCTTTGCTTCGTAATCGGGCAACACTCTGTATCTCTCTCTGGCAGAGCCCGGCTGCCAAATTGGAAACGTCCAGAGATTGCGCCCACAGGAAAGCAGCCAGCACTGAAAGCTGTAGCTGGTTTTCACTGTCCCTTGGAACTGCATTCGCTGCCACACAGACATTCGCGCTCTACTAAAGCTTTGCTAGGTAATGGGGCAACACGCTATATCTCTCTCTGGCAGAGCCCGGCAGTGAAATTGGAAACGTCCAGAGATTGCGCCCACAGGAAAGCTGCCAGCACTGAAAGCTGTAGCTGGTTTTCACTGTCCCTTGGAACTACATTCGCTGCCACACAGACGTTCGCGCTGTGCTAAAGCTTTGCTTCGTAATCGGGCAACACACTGTATCTCTCTCTGGCAGAGCCCGGCTGCCAAATTGGAAACGTCCAGAGATTGCGCCCACAGGAAAGCAGCCAGCACTGAAAGCTGTAGCTGGTTTTCACTGTCCCTTGGAACTACATTCGCTGCCACACAGACATTCGCGCTCTACAAAAGCTTTGCTAGGTAATGGGGCAACACTCTGTATCTCTCTCTGGCAGAGCCCGGCAGTGAAATTGGAAACGTCCAGAGATTGCGCCCACAGGAAAGCAGCCAGCACTGAAAGCTGTAGCTGGTTTTCACTCTCCCTTGGAACTGCATTCGCTGCCACACAGACATTCGCGCTATGCTAAAGCATTGCTTGGTAATGGGGCAACACGCTGTATGACTCTCTCCCAGTGCCCCGCAGTGAAATTGGAAACGTCCAGAGATTGCGCCCACAGGAAAGCTGCCAGCACTGAAAGCTGTAGCTGGTTTTCACTGTCCCTTGGAACTGCATTCGCTGCCACACAGACATATGCCCTCTACTAAAGGTTTGCTAGGTAATGGGGCAACACCCTGTATAACTGTCTCCCAGTGCCCCGCAGTGAAATTGGAAACGTCCAGAGCTTGCGCCCACAGGAAAGCTGCCAGCACTGAAAGCTGTAGCTGGTTTTCACTGTCCCTTGGAACTGCATTCGCTGCCACACAAACATTCGCGCTCTACTAAAGCTTTGCTAGGTAACGGGGCAACACTCTGTATGACTCTCTCCCAGTGCCCGGCAGTGAAATTGGAAACGTCCAGAGATTGCGCCCACAGGAAAGCTGCCAGCACTGAAAGCTGTAGCTGGTTTTCACTGTCCCTTGGAACTGCATTCGCTGCCACACAGACATTCGCGCTCTGCTAAGCATTGCTTGGTAAAGGGGCAACACTCTGTTTGACTCTCTCCCAGTGCCCGGCAGCGAAATTGGAAACGTCCAGAGATTGCGCCCACAGGAAAGCTGCCAGCACTGAAAGCTGTAGCTGGTTTTCACTGTCCCTTGGAACTGCATTCGCTGCCACACAGACATTCGCGCTCTACAAAAGCTTTGCTAGGTAATGGGGCAACACTCTGTTTGACTCTCTCCCAGTGCCTGGCAGTGAAATTGGAAACGTCCAGAGATTGCGCCCACAGGAAAGCTGCCAGCACTGAAAGCTGTAGCTGGTTTTCACTGTCCCTTGGAACTACTTTCGCTGCCACACAGACGTTCGCGCTGTGCTAAAGCTTTGCTTCGTAATAGGGCAACACTCTGTATCTCTCTCTGGCAGAGCCCGGCAGTGAAATTGGAAACGTCCAGAGATTGCGCCCACAGGAAAGCAGCCAGCACTGAAAGCAGTAGCTGCTTTTCACTGTCCCTTGGAAGTGCATTCGCTGCCACACAGATATTCGCGCTCTACAAAAACTTTGCTAGGTAATGGGGCAACACTCTTTTTGACTCTATCCCTGTGCCGGCAGTGAAATTGGAAACGTACAGAGATTGCGCCCACAGGAAAGCTGCCAGCACTGAAAGCTGTAGCTGGTATTGACTGTCCCTTGGGACTGCATTCGCTGCCACACAAACATTCGCGCTCTGCTAAAGCATTGCTTGGTAATGGGGCAACACGCTGTATGACTCTCTCCCAGTGCCCCGCAGTGAAATTGGAAACGTCCAGAGATTGCTCCCACAGGAAAGCTGCCAGTACTGAAAGCTGTAGCTGGTTTTCACTGTCCCTTGGAACTGCATTCGCTGCCACACAGACATATGCCCTCTACTAAAGGTTTGCTAGGTAATGGGGCAACACCCTGTATAACTGTCTCCCAGTGCCCCGCAGTGAAATTGGAAACGTCCAGAGCTTGCGCCCACAGGAAAGCTGCCAGCACTGAAAGCTGTAGCTGGTTTTCACTGTCCCTTGGAACTGCATTCGCTGCCACACAGACATTCGCGCTCTACTAAAGCTTTGCTAGGTAACGGGGCAACACTCTGTATGACTCTCTCCCAGTGCCCAACAGTGAAATTGGAAACGTCCAGAAATTGCGCCCACAGGAAAGCTGCCAGCACTGAAAGCTGTAGCTGGTTTTTACTCTCCCTTGGAACTGCGTTCGCTGCCACACAGACATTCGCGCTCTACAAAAGCTTTGCTACGTAATGGGGCAACACTCTGTATCTCTCTCTGGCAGAGCCCGGCTACCAAATTGGAAACGTCCAGAGATTGCGCCCACAGGAAAGCTGCCAGCACTGCATGCTATAGCTGGTTTTCAGTGTCCCTTGGAACTACATTCGCTGCCACACAGACGTTCGCGCTCTACTAAAGCTTTGCTAGGTAATGGGACAACACTCTTTATCTCCATCTGACAGAGCCCGGCTGCCAAATTGGAAACGTCCACAGATTGCGCCCACAGGAAAGCTGCCAGCACTGAAAGCTGTAGCTGGTTTTCACTGTCACTTGGAACTGCATTCGCTGCCACACAGACATTCGCGCTCTACAAAAGCTTTGCTAGGTAATGAGGCAACACTCTGTATCTCTCTCTGGCAGAGCCCGGCTGCCAAATTGGAAACGTCCAGAGATTGCGCCCACAGGAAAGCTGCCAGCACTGAAAGCTGTAGCTGGTTTTCACTGTCTCTTGGAATTGCATTCGCTGCCACACAGACATTCGCGCTCTACTACAGCTTTGCTAGGTAATGGGGCAACACTCTGTTTGACTCTCTCCCAGTGCCCCGCAGTGAAATTGGAAACGTCCAGAGATTGAGCCCACAGGAAAGCTGCCAGCACTGAAAGCTGTAGCTGGTTTTCACTGTCTCTTGGAACTGCATTGGCTGCCACACAGACATTCGCGCTCTACAAAAGCTTTGCTAGGTAATGGGGCAACACTCTGTTTGACTCTCTCCCAGTGCCACGCAGTGAAATTGGAAACGTCCAGAGATTGCGCCCACAGGAAAGCTGCCAGCACTGAAAGATGTAGCTGGTTTTGACTGTCCCTTGGAACTACATTCGCTGCCACACAGATGTTCGCGCTGTGCTAAAGCTTTGCTTCCTAATAGGGCAACACTCTGTATCTCTCTCTGGCAGAGCCCGGCTACCAAATTGGAAACGTCCAGAGATTGCGCCCACAGGAAAGCTGCCAGCACTGAAAGCTGTAGCTGGTTTTGACTGTCCCTCGGAACTGCATTCGCTGCCACACAGACATTCGCGCTCTACTAAAGCTTTGCTAGGTAATGGGGCAACACGCTGTATGACTCTCTCCCAGTGCCCCGCAGTGAAATTGGAAACGTCCAGAGATTGTGCCCACAGGAAAGCTGCCAGCACTGAAAGCTGTAGCTGGTTTTCACTGTCCCTTGGAACTGCATTCGCTGCCACACAGACATTCGCGCTCTACAAAAGCTTTGCTAGGTAATGGGGCAACAGTCTGTTTGACTCTATCCCTGTGCCCGGCAGTGAAATTGGAAACGTCCAGAGATTGCGCCCACAGGAAAGCTGCCAGCACTGAAAGCTGTAGCTGGTTTTCACTGTCCCTTGGAACTGCATTCGCTGCCACACAGACATTCGCGCTCTGCTAAAGCTTTGCTTCGTAATCGGGCAACACTCTGTATCTCTCTCTGGCAGAGCCCGGCTGCCAAATTGAAAACGTCCAGAGATTGCGCCCACAGGAAAGCAGCCAGCACTGAAAGCTGTAGCTGGTTTTCACTGTCCCTTGGAACTGCATTCGCTGCCACACAGACATTCGCGCTCTACTAAAGCTTTGCTAGGTAATGGGGCAACACGCTGTATCTCTCTCTGGCAGAGCCCGGCAGTGAAATTGGAAACGTCCAGAGCTTGCGCCCACAGGAAAGCTGCCAGCACTGAAAGCTGTAGCTGGTTTTCACTGTCGCTTGGAACTACATTCGCTGCCACACAGACGTTCGCGCTGTGCTAAAGCTTTGCTTCGTAATCGGACAACACTCTGTATCTCTCTCTGGCAGAGCCCGGCAGTGAAATTGGAAACGTCCAGAGATTGCGCCCACAGGAAAGCAGCCAGCACTGAAAGCAGTAGCTGGTTTTCACTGTCCCTTGGAACTGCATTCGCTGCCACACAGATATTCGCGCTCTACAAAAGCTTTGCTAGGTAATGGGGCAACACTCTTTTTGACTCTATCCCTGTGCCGGCAGTGAAATTGGAAACGTCCAGAGATTGCGCCCACAGGAAAGCTGCCAGCACTGAAAGCTGTAGCTGGTTTTGACTGTCCCTTGGGACTGCATTCGCTGCCACACAAACATTCGCGCTCTACAAAAGCTTTGCTAGGTAATGGGGCAACACTCTGTTTGACTCTCTCCCAGTGCCCGGCAGTGAAATTGGAAACGTCCAGAGATTGCGCCCACAGGAAAGCTGCCAGCACTGAAAGCTGTAGCTGGTTTTCACTCTCCCTTGGAACTGCATTCGCTGCCACACAGACATTCGCGCTCTGCAAAAGCTTTGCTAGGTAATGGGGCAACACTCTGTATCTCTCTCTGGCAGAGCCCGGCAGTGAAATTGGAAACGTCCAGAGATTGCGCCCACAGGAAAGCAGCCAGCACTGAAAGCTGTAGCTGGTTTTCACTGTCCCTTGGAACTGCATTCGCTGCCACACAGACATTCGCGCTCTACTAAAGCTTTGCTAGGTAATGGAGCAACACTCTGTATCTCCACCTGACAGAGCCCGGCTGCCAAATTGGAAACGTCCAGAGATTGCGCCCACAGGAAAGCTGCCAGCACTGAAAGCTGTAGCTGGTTTTCACTGTCCCTTGGAACTGCATTCGCTTCCACACAGACATTCGCGCTCTACTAAAGCTTTGCTAGGTAGTGGGGCAACAGTCTGTTTGACTCTATCCCTGTGCCCGGCAGTGAAATTGGAAACGTCCAGAGATTGCGCCCACAGGAAAGCTGCCAGCACTGAAAGCTGTAGCTGGTTTTCACTCTCCCTTGGAACTGCATTCGCTGCCACACAGACATTCGCGCTCTACTAAAGCTTTGCTAGGTAATGGGGCAACACGCTGTATCTCTCTCTGGCAGATGCCGGCTACCAAATTGGAAACGTCCAGAGATTGCGCCCACAGGAAAGCTGCCAGCACTGAAAGCTGTAGCTGGTTTTCACTGTCGCTTGGAACTACATTCGCTGCCACACAGACGTTCGCGCTGTGCTAAAGCTTTGCTTCGTAATCGGGCAACACACTGTATCTCTCTCTGGCAGAGCCCGGCTGCCAAATTGGAAACGTCCAGAGATTGCGCCCACAGGAAAGCAGCCAGCACTGAAAGCTGTAGCTGGTTTTCACTGTCCCTTGGAACTGCATTCGCTGCCACACAGACATTCGAGCTCTACAAATGCTTTGCTAGGTAATGGGGCAACACTGTGTATCTCTCTCTGGCAGAGCCCGGCAGTGAAATTGGAAACGTCCAGAGATTGCGCCCACAGGAAAGCTGCCAGCACTGAAAGCTGTAGCTGGTTTTCACTGTCCCTTGGAACTGCATTCGCTGCCACACAGACATTCGCGCTCTGCTAAGCATTGCTTGGTAAAGGGGCAACACTCTGTTTGACTCTCTCCCAGTGCCCGGCAGCGAAATTGGAAACGTCCAGAGATTGCGCCCACAGGAAAGCTGCCAGCACTGAAAGCTGTAGCTGGTTTTCACTGTCCCTTGGAACTGCATTCGCTGCCACACAGACATTCGCGCTCTACAAAAGCTTTGCTAGGTAATGGGGCAACACTCTGTTTGACTCTCTCCCAGTGCCCGGCAGTGAAATTGGAAACGTCCAGAGATTGCGCCCACAGGAAAGCTGACAGCACTGAAAGCTGTAGCTGGTTTTCACTGTCCCTTGGAACTACTTTCGCTGCCACACAGACGTTCGCGCTGTGCTAAAGCTTTGCTTCGTAATAGGGCAACACTCTGTATCTCTCTCTGGCAGAGCCCGGCAGTGAAATTGGAAACGTCCAGAGATTGCGCCCACAGGAAAGCAGCCAGCACTGAAAGCAGTAGCTGCTTTTCACTGTCCCTTGGAAGTGCATTCGCTGCCACACAGATATTCGCGCTCTACAAAAACTTTGCTAGGTAATGGGGCAACACTCTTTTTGACTCTATCCCTGTGCCGGCAGTGAAATTGGAAACGTACAGAGATTGCGCCCACAGGAAAGCTGCCAGCACTGAAAGCTGTAGCTGGTATTGACTGTCCCTTGGGACTGCATTCGCTGCCACACAAACATTCGCGCTCTGCTAAAGCATTGCTTGGTAATGGGGCAACACGCTGTATGACTCTCTCCCAGTGCCCCGCAGTGAAATTGGAAACGTCCAGAGATTGCGCCCACAGGAAAGCTGCCAGTACTGAAAGCTGTAGCTGGTTTTCACTGTCCCTTGGAACTGCATTCGCTGCCACACAGACATATGCCCTCTACGAAAGGTTTGCTAGGTAATGGGGCAACACCCTGTATAACTGTCTCCCAGTGCCCCGCAGTGAAATTGGAAACGTCCAGAGCTTGCGCCCACAGGAAAGCTGCCAGCACTGAAAGCTGTAGCTGGTTTTCACTGTCCCTTGGAACTGCATTCGCTGCCACACAGACATTCGCGCTCTACTAAAGCTTTGCTAGGTAACGGGGCAACACTCTGTATGACTCTCTCCCAGTGCCCAACAGTGAAATTGGAAACGTCCAGAAATTGCGCCCACAGGAAAGCTGCCAGCACTGAAAGCTGTAGCTGGTTTTTACTCTCCCTTGGAACTGCGTTCGCTGCCACACAGACATTCGCGCTCTACAAAAGCTTTGCTACGTAATGGGGCAACACTCTGTATCTCTCTCTGGCAGAGCCCGGCTACCAAATTGGAAACGTCCAGAGATTGCGCCCACAGGAAAGCTGCCAGCACTGCATGCTATAGCTGGTTTTCAGTGTCCCTTGGAACTACATTCGCTGCCACACAGACGTTCGCGCTCTACTAAAGCTTTGCTAGGTAATGGGACAACACTCTTTATCTCCATCTGACAGAGCCCGGCTGCCAAATTGGAAACGTCCACAGATTGCGCCCACAGGAAAGCTGCCAGCACTGAAAGCTGTAGCTGGTTTTCACTGTCACTTGGAACTGCATTCGCTGCCACACAGACATTCGCGCTCTACAAAAGCTTTGCTAGGTAATGAGGCAACACTCTGTATCTCTCTCTGGCAGAGCCCGGCTGCCAAATTGGAAACGTCCAGAGATTGCGCCCACAGGAAAGCTGCCAGCACTGAAAGCTGTAGCTGGTTTTCACTGTCTCTTGGAATTGCATTCGCTGCCACACAGACATTCGCGCTCTACTACAGCTTTGCTAGGTAATGGGGCAACACTCTGTTTGACTCTCTCCCAGTGCCCCGCAGTGAAATTGGAAACGTCCAGAGATTGAGCCCACAGGAAAGCTGCCAGCACTGAAAGCTGTAGCTGGTTTTCACTGTCTCTTGGAACTGCATTGGCTGCCACACAGACATTCGCGCTCTACAAAAGCTTTGCTAGGTAATGGGGCAACACTCTGTTTGACTCTCTCCCAGTGCCACGCAGTGAAATTGGAAACGTCCAGAGATTGCGCCCACAGGAAAGCTGCCAGCACTGAAAGATGTAGCTGGTTTTGACTGTCCCTTGGAACTACATTCGCTGCCACACAGATGTTCGCGCTGTGCTAAAGCTTTGCTTCCTAATAGGGCAACACTCTGTATCTCTCTCTGGCAGAGCCCGGCTACCAAATTGGAAACGTCCAGAGATTGCGCCCACAGGAAAGCTGCCAGCACTGAAAGCTGTAGCTGGTTTTGACTGTCCCTCGGAACTGCATTCGCTGCCACACAGACATTCGCGCTCTACTAAAGCTTTGCTAGGTAATGGGGCAACACGCTGTATGACTCTCTCCCAGTGCCCCGCAGTGAAATTGGAAACGTCCAGAGATTGTGCCCACAGGAAAGCTGCCAGCACTGAAAGCTGTAGCTGGTTTTCACTGTCCCTTGGAACTGCATTCGCTGCCACACAGACATTCGCGCTCTACAAAAGCTTTGCTAGGTAATGGGGCAACAGTCTGTTTGACTCTATCCCTGTGCCCGGCAGTGAAATTGGAAACGTCCAGAGATTGCGCCCACAGGAAAGCTGCCAGCACTGAAAGCTGTAGCTGGTTTTCACTGTCCCTTGGAACTGCATTCGCTGCCACACAGACATTCGCGCTCTGCTAAAGCTTTGCTTCGTAATCGGGCAACACTCTGTATCTCTCTCTGGCAGAGCCCGGCTGCCAAATTGAAAACGTCCAGAGATTGCGCCCACAGGAAAGCAGCCAGCACTGAAAGCTGTAGCTGGTTTTCACTGTCCCTTGGAACTGCATTCGTTGCCACACAGACATTCGCGCTCTACTAAAGCTTTGCTAGGTAATGGGGCAACACGCTGTATCTCTCTCTGGCAGAGCCCGGCAGTGAAATTGGAAACGTCCAGAGCTTGCGCCCACAGGAAAGCTGCCAGCACTGAAAGCTGTAGCTGGTTTTCACTGTCGCTTGGAACTACATTCGCTGCCACACAGACGTTCGCGCTGTGCTAAAGCTTTGCTTCGTAATCGGACAACACTCTGTATCTCTCTCTGGCAGAGCCCGGCAGTGAAATTGGAAACGTCCAGAGATTGCGCCCACAGGAAAGCAGCCAGCACTGAAAGCAGTAGCTGGTTTTCACTGTCCCTTGGAACTGCATTCGCTGCCACACAGATATTCGCGCTCTACAAAAGCTTTGCTAGGTAATGGGGCAACACTCTTTTTGACTCTATCCCTGTGCCGGCAGTGAAATTGGAAACGTCCAGAGATTGCGCCCACAGGAAAGCTGCCAGCACTGAAAGCTGTAGCTGGTTTTGACTGTCCCTTGGGACTGCATTCGCTGCCACACAAACATTCGCGCTCTACAAAAGCTTTGCTAGGTAATGGGGCAACACTCTGTTTGACTCTCTCCCAGTGCCCGGCAGTGAAATTGGAAACGTCCAGAGATTGCGCCCACAGGAAAGCTGCCAGCACTGAAAGCTGTAGCTGGTTTTCACTCTCCCTTGGAACTGCATTCGCTGCCACACAGACATTCGCGCTCTGCAAAAGCTTTGCTAGGTAATGGGGCAACACTCTGTATCTCTCTCTGGAAGAGCCCGGCAGTGAAATTGGAAACGTCCAGAGATTGCGCCCACAGGAAAGCAGCCAGCACTGAAAGCTGTAGCTGGTTTTCACTGTCCCTTGGAACTGCATTCGCTGCCACACAGACATTCGCGCTCTACTAAAGCTTTGCTAGGTAATGGAGCAACACTCTGTATCTCCACCTGACAGAGCCCGGCTGCCAAATTGGAAACGTCCAGAGATTGCGCCCACAGGAAAGCTGCCAGCACTGAAAGCTGTAGCTGGTTTTCACTGTCCCTTGGAACTGCATTCGCTTCCACACAGACATTCGCGCTCTACTAAAGCTTTGCTAGGTAGTGGGGCAACAGTCTGTTTGACTCTATCCCTGTGCCCGGCAGTGAAATTGGAAACGTCCAGAGATTGCGCCCACAGGAAAGCTGCCAGCACTGAAAGCTGTAGCTGGTTTTCACTCTCCCTTGGAACTGCATTCGCTGCCACACAGACATTCGCGCTCTACTAAAGCTTTGCTAGGTAATGGGGCAACACGCTGTATCTCTCTCTGGCAGATGCCGGCTACCAAATTGGAAACGTCCAGAGATTGCGCCCACAGGAAAGCTGCCAGCACTGAAAGCTGTAGCTGGTTTTCACTGTCGCTTGGAACTACATTCGCTGCCACACAGACGTTCGCGCTGTGCTAAAGCTTTGCTTCGTAATCGGGCAACACACTGTATCTCTCTCTGGCAGAGCCCGGCTGCCAAATTGGAAACGTCCAGAGATTGCGCCCACAGGAAAGCAGCCAGCACTGAAAGCTGTAGCTGGTTTTCACTGTCCCTTGGAACTGCATTCGCTGCCACACAGACATTCGAGCTCTACAAATGCTTTGCTAGGTAATGGGGCAACACTGTGTATCTCTCTCTGGCAGAGCCCGGCAGTGAAATTGGAAACGTCCAGAGATTGCGCCCACAGGAAAGCAGCCAGCACTGAAAGCTGTAGCTGGTTTTCACTCTCCCTTGGAACTGCATTCGCTGCCACACAGACATTCGAGCTCTACAAATGCTTTGCTAGGTAATGGGGCAACACTGTGTATCTCTCTCTGGCAGAGCCCCGCAGTGAAATTGGAAACGTCCAGACATTGCGCCCACAGGAAAGCTGCCAGCACTGAAAGCTGTAGCTGGTTTTCACTGTCCCTTGGAACTGCATTCGCTGCCACACAGACATATGCCCTCTACTAAAGGTTTGCTAGGTAATGGGGCAACACCCTGTATAACTGTCTCCCAGTGCCCCGCAGTGAAATTGGAAACGTCCAGAGCTTGCGCCCACAGGAAAGCTGCCAGCACTGAAAGCTGTAGCTGGTTTTCACTGTCCCTTGGAACTGCATTCGCTGCCACACAGACATTCGCGCTCTACTAAAGCTTTGCTAGGTAACGGGGCAACACTCTGTATGACTCTCTCCCAGTGCCCAACAGTGAAATTGGAAACGTCCAGAAATTGCGCCCACAGGAAAGCTGCCAGCACTGAAAGCTGTAGCTGGTTTTCACTCTCCCTTGGAACTGCGTTCGCTGCCACACAGACATTCGCGCTCTACAAAAGCTTTGCTAGGTAATGGGGCAACACTCTGTACCTCTCTCTGGCAGAGCCCGGCAGTGAAATTGGAAACGTCCAGAGATTGCGCCCACAGGAAAGCTGCCAGCACTGCATGCTATAGCTGGTTTTCAGTGTCCCTTGGAACTACATTCGCTGCCACACAGACGTTCGCGCTCTACTAAATCTTTGCTAGGTAATGGGACAACACTCTTTATCTCCATCTGACAGAGCCCGGCTGCCAAATTGGAAACGTCCACAGATTGCGCCCACAGGAAAGCTGCCAGCACTGAAAGCTGTAGCTGGTTTTCACTGTCCCTTGGAACTGCATTCGCTGCCACACAGACATTCGCGCTCTACAAAAGCTTTGCTAGGTAATGGGGCAACAGTCTGTTTGACTCTATCCCTGTGCCCGGCAGTGAAATTGGAAACGTCCAGAGATTGCGCCCACAGGAAAGCTGCCAGCACTGAAAGCTGTAGCTGGTTTTCACTGTCCCTTGGAACTGCATTCGCTGCCACACAGACATTCGCGCTCTGCTAAAGCTTTGCTTCATAATCGGGCAACACTCTGTATCTCTCTCTGGCAGAGCCCGGCTGCCAAATTGAAAACGTCCAGAGATTGCGCCCACAGGAAAGCAGCCAGCACTGAAAGCTGTAGCTGGTTTTCACTGTCCCTTGGAACTGCATTCGCTGCCACACAGACATTCGCGCTCTACTAAAGCTTTGCTAGGTAATGGGGCAACACGCTGTATCTCTCTCTGGCAGAGCCCGGCAGTGAAATTGGAAACGTCCAGAGCTTGCGCCCACAGGAAAGCTGCCAGCACTGAAAGCTGTAGCTGGTTTTCACTGTCGCTTGGAACTACATTCGCTGCCACACAGACGTTCGCGCTGTGCTAAAGCTTTGCTTCGTAATCGGACAACACTCTGTATCTCTCTCTGGCAGAGCCCGGCAGTGAAATTGGAAACGTCCAGAGATTGCGCCCACAGGAAAGCAGCCAGCACTGAAAGCAGTAGCTGGTTTTCACTGTCCCTTGGAACTGCATTCGCTGCCACACAGATATTCGCGCTCTACAAAAGCTTTGCTAGGTAATGGGGCAACACTCTTTTTGACTATATCCCTGTGCCGGCAGTGAAATTGGAAACGTCCAGAGATTGCGCCCACAGGAAAGCTGCCAGCACTGAAAGCTGTAGCTGGTTTTGACTGTCCCTTGGGACTGCATTCGCTGCCACACAAACATTCGCGCTCTACAAAAGCTTTGCTAGGTAATGGGGCAACACTCTGTTTGACTCTCTCCCAGTGCCCGGCAGTGAAATTGGAAACGTCCAGAGATTGCGCCCACAGGAAAGCTGCCAGCACTGAAAGCTGTAGCTGGTTTTCACTCTCCCTTGGAACTGCATTCGCTGCCACACAGACATTCGCGCTCTGCAAAAGCTTTGCTAGGTAATGGGGCAACACTCTGTATCTCTCTCTGGCAGAGCCCGGCAGTGAAATTGGAAACGTCCAGAGATTGCGCCCACAGGAAAGCAGCCAGCACTGAAAGCTGTAGCTGGTTTTCACTGTCCATTGGAACTGCATTCGCTGCCACACAGACATTCGCGCTCTACTAAAGCTTTGCTAGGTAATGGAGCAACACTCTGTATCTCCACCTGACAGAGCCCGGCTGCCAAATTGGAAACGTCCAGAGATTGCGCCCACAGGAAAGCTGCCAGCACTGAAAGCTGTAGCTGGTTTTCACTGTCGCTTGGAACTACATTCGCTGCCACACAGACGTTCGCGCTGTGCTAAAGCTTTGCTTCGTAATCGGGCAACACACTGTATCTCTCTCTGGCAGAGCCCGGCTGCCAAATTGGAAACGTCCAGAGATTGCGCCCACAGGAAAGCAGCCAGCACTGAAAGCTGTAGCTGGTTTTCACTGTCCCTTGGAACTGCATTCGCTGCCACACAGACATTCGAGCTCTACAAATGCTTTGCTAGGTAATGGGGCAACACTGTGTATCTCTCTCTGGCAGAGCCCGGCAGTGAAATTGGAAATGTCCAGAGATTGCGCCCACAGGAAAGCAGCCAGCACTGAAAGCTGTAGCTGGTTTTCACTCTCCCTTGGAACTGCATTCGCTGCCACACAGACATTCGCGCTATGCTAAAGCATAGCTTGGTAATGGGGCAACACGCTGTATGACTCTCTCCCAGTGCCCCGCAGTGAAATTGGAAACGTCCAGACATTGCGCCCACAGGAAAGCTGCCAGCACTGAAAGCTGTAGCTGGTTTTCACTGTCCCTTGGAACTGCATTCGCTGCCACACAGACATATGCCCTCTACTAAAGGTTTGCTAGGTAATGGGGCAACACCCTGTATAACTGTCTCCCAGTGCCCCGCAGTGAAATTGGAAACGTCCAGAGCTTGCGCCCACAGGAAAGCTGCCAGCACTGAAAGCTGTAGCTGGTTTTCACTGTCCCTTGGAACTGCATTCGCTGCCACACAGACATTCGCGCTCTACTAAAGCTTTGCTAGGTAACGGGGCAACACTCTGTATGACTCTCTCCCAGTGCCCAACAGTGAAATTGGAAACGTCCAGAAATTGCGCCCACAGGAAAGCTGCCAGCACTGAAAGCTGTAGCTGGTTTTCACTCTCCCTTGGAACTGCGTTCGCTGCCACACAGACATTCGCGCTCTACAAAAGCTTTGCTAGGTAATGGGGCAACACTCTGTACCTCTCTCTGGCAGAGCCCGGCAGTGAAATTGGAAACGTCCAGAGATTGCGCCCACAGGAAAGCTGCCAGCACTGCATGCTATAGCTGGTTTTCAGTGTCCCTTGGAACTACATTCGCTGCCACACAGACGTTCGCGCTCTACTAAATCTTTGCTAGGTAATGGGACAACACTCTTTATCTCCATCTGACAGAGCCCGGCTGCCAAATTGGAAACGTCCACAGATTGCGCCCACAGGAAAGCTGCCAGCACTGAAAGCTGTAGCTGGTTTTCACTGTCTCTTGGAACTGCATTCGCTGCCACACAGACATTCGCGCTCTACTACAGCTTTGCTAGGTAATGGGGCAACACTCTGTTTGACTCTCTCCCAGTGCCCCGCAGTGAAATTGGAAACGTCCAGAGATTGAGCCCACAGGAAAGCTGCCAGCACTGAAAGCTGTAGCTGGTTTTCACTGTCTCTTGGAACTGCATTGGCTGCCACACAGACATTCGCGCTCTACAAAAGCTTTGCTAGGTAATGGGGCAACACTCTGTTTGACTCTCTCCCAGTGCCACGCAGTGAAATTGGAAACGTCCAGAGATTGCGCCCACAGGAAAGCTGCCAGCACTGAAAGATGTAGCTGGTTTTCACTGTCCCTTGGAACTACATTCGCTGCCACACAGATGTTCGCGCTGTGCTAAAGCTTTGCTTCGTAATAGGGCAACACTCTGTATCTCTCTCTGGCAGAGCCCGGCTACCAAATTGGAAACGTCCAGAGATTGCGCCCACAGGAAAGCTGCCAGCACTGAAAGCTGTAGCTGGTTTTGACTGTCCCTCGGAACTGCATTCGCTGCCACACAGACATTCGCGCTCTACTAAAGCTTTGCTAGGTAATGGGGCAACACGCTGTATGACTCTCTCCCAGTGCCCCGCAGTGAAATTGGAAACGTCCAGAGATTGTGCCCACAGGAAAGCTGCCAGCACTGAAAGCTGTAGCTGGTTTTCACTGTCCCTTGGAACTGCATTCGCTGCCACACAGACATTCGCGCTCTACAAAAGCTTTGGTAGGTAATGGGGCAACAGTCTGTTTGACTCTATCCCTGTGCCAGGCAGTGAAATTGGAAACGTCCAGAGATTGCGCCCACAGGAAAGCTGCCAGCACTGAAAGCTGTAGCTGGTTTTCACTGTCGCTTGGAACTACATTCGCTGCCACACAGACGTTCGCGCTGTGCTAAAGCTTTGCTTCGTAATCGGACAACACTCTGTATCTCTCTCTGGCAGAGCCCGGCAGTGAAATTGGAAACGTCCAGAGATTGCGCCCACAGGAAAGCAGCCAGCACTGAAAGCAGTAGCTGGTTTTCACTGTCCCTTGGAAGTGCATTCGCTGCCACACAGATATTCGCGCTCTACAAAAGCTTTGCTAGGTAATGGGGCAACACTCTTTTTGACTCTATCCCTGTGCCCGGCAGTGAAATTGGAATCGTCCAGAGATTGCGCCCACAGGAAAGCTGCCAGCACTGAAAGCTGTAGCTGGTTTTGACTGTCCCTTGGGACTGCATTCGCTGCCACACAAACATTCGCGCTCTACAAAAGCTTTGCTAGGTAATGGGGCAACACTCTGTTTTACTCTCTCCCAGTGCCCGGCAGTGAAATTGGAAACGTCCAGAGATTGCGCCCACAGGAAAGCTGCCAGCACTGAAAGCTGTAGCTGGTTTTCACTCTCCCTTGGAACTGCATTCGCTGCCACACAGACATTCGCGCTCTGCAAAAGCTTTGCTAGGTAATGGGGCAACACTCTGTATCTCTCTCTGGCAGAGCCCGGCAGTGAAATTGGAAACGTCCAGAGATTGCGCCCACAGGAAAGCAGCCAGCACTGAAAGCTGTAGCTGGTTTTCACTCTCCCTTGGAACTGCATTCGCTGCCACACAGACATTCGCGCTATGCTAAAGCATAGCTTGGTAATGGGGCAACACGCTGTATGACTCTCTCCCAGTGCCCCGCAGTGAAATTGGAAACGTCCAGACATTGCGCCCACAGGAAAGCAGCCAGCACTGAAAGCTGTAGCTGGTTTTCACTGTCCCTTGGAACTGCATTCGCTGCCACACAGACATTTGCCCTCTGCTAAAGCTTTGCTAGGTAATGGGGCAACACGCTGTATCTCTCTCTGGTAGAGCCCGGCAGTGAAATTGGAAACGTCCAGAGATTGCGCCCACAGGAAAGCTGCCAGCACTAAAAGCTGTAGCTGGTTTTCACTGTCGCTTGGAACTACATTCGCTGCCACACAGACGTTCGCGCTGTGCTAAAGCTTTGCTTCGTAATCGGACAACACACTGTATCTCTCTCTGGCAGAGCCCGGCTGCCAAATTGGAAACGTCCAGAGATTGCGCCCACAGGAAAGCAGCCAGCACTGAAAGCTGTAGCTGGTTTTCACTGTCCCTTGGAACTGGATTCGCTGCCACACAGACATTCGCGCTCTACAAAAGCTTTGCTACGTAATGGGGCAACACTCTGTTTGACTCTCTCCCAGTGCCCCGCAGTGAAATTGCAAACGTCCAGAGATTGCGCCCACAGGAAAGCTGCCAGCACTGAAAGCTGTAGCTGGTTTTCACTGTCTCTTGGAACTGCATTGGCTGCCACACAGACATTCGCGCTCTACAAAAGCTTTGCTAGGTAATGGGGCAACACGCTGTATCTCTCTCTGGCAGAGCCCGGCAGTGAAATTGGAAACGTCCAGAGATTGCGCCCACAGGAAAGCTGCCAGCACTGAAAGCTGTAGCTGGTTTTCACTGTCGCTTGGAACTACATTCGCTGCCACACAGACGTTCGCGCTGTGCTAAAGCTTTGCTTCGTAATCGGGCAACACACTGGATCTCTCTCTGGCAGAGCCCGGCTGCCAAATTGGAAACGTCCAGAGATTGCGCCCACAGGAAAGCAGCCAGCACTGAAAGCTGTAGCTGGTTTTCACTGTCCCTTGGAACTGCATTCGCTGCCACACAGACATTCGCGCTCTACAAATGCTTTGCTAGGTAATGCGGCAACACTCTGTATCTCTCTCTGGCAGAGCCCGGCAGTGAAATTGGAAACGTCCAGAGATTGCGCCCACAGGAAAGCAGCCAGCACTGAAAGCTGTAGCTGGTTTTCACTCTCCCTTGGAACTGCATTCGCTGCCACACAGACATTCGCGCTATGCTAAAGCATTGCTTGGTAATCGGGCAACACGCTGTATGACTCTCTCCCAGTGCCCCGCAGTGAAATTGGAAACGTCCAGAGATTGCGCCCACAGGAAAGCTGCCAGCACTGAAAGCTGTAGCTGGTTTTCACTGTCCCTTGGAACTGCATTCGCTGCCACACAGACATATGCCCTCTACTAAAGCTTTGCTAGGTAATGGGGCAACACCCTGTATAACTGTCTCCCAGTGCCCCGCAGTGAAATTGGAAACGTCCAGAGATTGAGCCCACAGGAAAGCTGCCAGCACTGAAAGCTGTAGCTGGTTTTCACTGTCCCTTGGAACTGCATTCGCTGCCACACAGACATTCGCGCTCTACTAAAGCTTTGCTAGGTAACGGGGCAACACTCTGTATGACTCTCTCCCAGTGCCCGGCAGTGAAATTGGAAACGTCCAGAGATTGCGCCCACAGGAAAGCTGCCAGCACTGAAAGCTGTAGCTGGTTTTCACTGTCCCTTGGAACTGCATTCGCTGCCACACAGACATTCGCGCTCTACAAAAGCTTTGCTACGTAATGGGGCAACACTCTGTATCTCTCTCTGGCAGAGCCCGGCTACCAAATTGGAAACGTCCAGAGATTGCGCCCACAGGAAAGCTGCCAGCACTGAAAGCTGTAGCTGGTTTTCACTGTCTCTTGGAACTGCATTGGCTGCCACACAGACATTCGCGCTCTACAAAAGCTTTGCTAGGTAATGGGGCAACACTCTGTTTGACTCTCTCCCAGTGCCCCG
Source organism: Mycteria americana (assembly GCF_035582795.1). Taxonomy (NCBI): domain Eukaryota; kingdom Metazoa; phylum Chordata; class Aves; order Ciconiiformes; family Ciconiidae; genus Mycteria; species Mycteria americana. The sequence goes on from NC_134366.1 coordinate 64,789,691, forward strand.
CAGTGAAATTGGAAACGTCCAGAGATTGCGCCCACAGGAAAGCTGCCAGCACTGAAAGCTGTAGCTGGTTTTCACTCTCCCTTGGAACTGCATTCGCTGCCACACAGACATTCGCGCTGTACTAAAGCTTTGCTAGGTAATGGGGCAACAGTCTGTTTGACTCTATCCCTGTGCCCGGCAGTGAAATTGGAAACGTCCAGAGATTGCGCCCACAGGAAAGCTGCCAGCACTGAAAGCTGTAGCTGGTTTTCACTGTCCCTTGGAACTGCATTCGCTGCCACACAGACATTCGCGCTCTGCTAAAGCTTTGCTAGGTAATCGGGCAACACTCTGTATCTCTCTCTGGCAGAGCCCGGCTGCCAAATTGGAAACGTCCAGAGATTGCGCCCACAGGAAAGCAGCCAGCACTGAAAGCTGTAGCTGGTTTTCACTGTCCCTTGGAACTGCATTCGCTGCCACACAGACATTCGCGCTCTACTAAAGCTTTGCTAGGTAATGGGGCAACACGCTGTATCTCTCTCTGGCAGAGCCCGGCAGTGAAATTGGAAACGTCCAGAGATTGCGCCCACAGGAAAGCTGCCAGCACTGAAAGCTGTAGCTGGTTTTCACTCTCCCTTGGAACTGCATTCGCTGCCACACAGACATTTGCGCTCTGCTAAAGCATTGCTTGGTAAAGGGGCAACATTCTGTTTGACTCTCTCCCAGTGCCCGGCAGTGAAATTGGAAACGTCCAGAGATTGCGCCCACAGGAAAGCTGCCAGCACTGAAAGCTGTAGCTGGTTTTCACTGTCCCTTGGAACTGCATTCGCTGCCACACAGACATTCGCGCTCTACAAAAGCTTTGCTAGGTAATGGGGCAACACGCTGTATGACTCTCTCCCAGTGCCCGGCAGTGAAATTGGAAACGTCCAGAGATTGCGCCCACAGGAAAGCTGCCAGCACTGAAAGCTGTAGCTGGTTTTCACTCTCCCTTGGAACTGCATTCGCTGCCACACAGACATTCGCGCTCTGCAAAAGCTTTGCTAGGTAATCGGGCAACACTCTGTATCTCTCTCTGGCAGAGCCCGGCAGTGAAATTGGAAACGTCCAGAGATTGCGCCCACAGGAAAGCAGCCAGCACTGAAAGCTGTAGCTGGTTTTCACTGTCCCTTGGAACTGCATTCTCTGCCACACAGACATTCGCGCTCTACTAAAGCTTTGCTAGGTAATGGAGCAACACTCTGTATCTCCATCTGACAGAGCCCGGCTGCCAAATTGGAAACGTCCAGAGATTGCGCCCACAGGAAAGCTGCCAGCACTGAAAGCTGTAGCTGGTTTTCACTGTCCCTTGGAACTGCATTCGCTGCCACACAGACATTCGCGCTCTACTAAAGCTTTGCTAGGTAATGGGGCAACAGTCTGTTTGACTCTATCCCTGTGCCCGGCAGTGAAATTGGAAACGTCCAGAGATTGCGCCCACAGGAAAGCTGCCAGCACTGAAAGCTGTAGCTGGTTTTCACTGTCCCTTGGAACTGCATTCGCTGCCACACAGACATTCGCGCTCTGCTAAAGCTTTGCTTCGTAATCGGGCAACACTCTGTATCTCTCTCTGGCAGAGCCCGGCTGCCAAATTGGAAACGTCCAGAGATTGCGCCCACAGGAAAGCAGCCAGCACTGAAAGCTGTAGCTGGTTTTCACTGTCCCTTGGAACTGCATTCGCTGCCACACAGACATTCGCGCTCTACTAAAGCTTTGCTAGGTAATGGGGCAACACGCTGTATCACTCTCTGGCAGAGCCCGGCAGTGAAATTGGAAACGTCCAGAGATTGCGCCCACAGGAAAGCTGCCAGCACTGAAAGCTGTAGCTGGTTTTCACTGTCCCTTGGAACTACATTCGCTGCCACACAGACGTTCGCGCTGTGCTAAAGCTTTGCTTCGTAATCGGGCAACACACTGTATCTCTCTCTGGCAGAGCCCGGCTGCCAAATTGGAAACGTCCAGAGATTGCGCCCACAGGAAAGCTGCCAGCACTGAAAGCTGTAGCTGGTTTTCACTGTCCCTTGGAACTGCATTCGCTGCCACACAAACATTCGCGCTCTACTAAAGCTTTGCTAGGTAACGGGGCAACACTCTGTATGACTCTCTCCCAGTGCCCGGCAGTGAAATTGGAAACGTCCAGAGATTGCGCCCACAGGAAAGCTGCCAGCACTGAAAGCTGTAGCTGGTTTTCACTGTCCCTTGGAACTGCATTCGCTGCCACACAGACATTCGCGCTCTGCTAAGCATTGCTTGGTAAAGGGGCAACACTCTGTTTGACTCTCTCCCAGTGCCCGGCAGCGAAATTGGAAACGTCCAGAGATTGCGCCCACAGGAAAGCTGCCAGCACTGAAAGCTGTAGCTGGTTTTCACTGTCCCTTGGAACTGCATTCGCTGCCACACAGACATTCGCGCTCTACAAAAGCTTTGCTAGGTAATGGGGCAACACTCTGTTTGACTCTCTCCCAGTGCCCGGCAGTGAAATTGGAAACGTCCAGAGATTGCGCCCACAGGAAAGCTGCCAGCACTGAAAGCTGTAGCTGGTTTTCACTGTCCCTTGGAACTACTTTCGCTGCCACACAGACGTTCGCGCTGTGCTAAAGCTTTGCTTCGTAATAGGGCAACACTCTGTATCTCTCTCTGGCAGAGCCCGGCAGTGAAATTGGAAACGTCCAGAGATTGCGCCCACAGGAAAGCAGCCAGCACTGAAAGCAGTAGCTGCTTTTCACTGTCCCTTGGAAGTGCATTCGCTGCCACACAGATATTCGCGCTCTACAAAAACTTTGCTAGGTAATGGGGCAACACTCTTTTTGACTCTATCCCTGTGCCGGCAGTGAAATTGGTAACGTACAGAGATTGCGCCCACAGGAAAGCTGCCAGCACTGAAAGCTGTAGCTGGTATTGACTGTCCCTTGGGACTGCATTCGCTGCCACACAAACATTCGCGCTCTGCTAAAGCATTGCTTGGTAATGGGGCAACACGCTGTATGACTCTCTCCCAGTGCCCCGCAGTGAAATTGGAAACGTCCAGAGATTGCGCCCACAGGAAAGCTGCCAGCACTGAAAGCTGTAGCTGGTTTTCACTGTCCCTTGGAACTGCATTCGCTGCCACACAGACATATGCCCTCTACTAAAGGTTTGCTAGGTAATGGGGCAACACCCTGTATAACTGTCTCCCAGTGCCCGGCAGTGAAATTGGAAACGTCCAGAGCTTGCGCCCACAGGAAAGCTGCCAGCACTGAAAGCTGTAGCTGGTTTTCACTGTCCCTTGGAACTGCATTCGCTGCCACACAGACATTCGCGCTCTACTAAAGCTTTGCTAGGTAACGGGGCAACACTCTGTATGACTCTCTCCCAGTGCCCAACAGTGAAATTGGAAACGTCCAGAAATTGCGCCCACAGGAAAGCTGCCAGCACTGAAAGCTGTAGCTGGTTTTCACTCTCCCTTGGAACTGCGTTCGCTGCCACACAGACATTCGCGCTCTACAAAAGCTTTGCTACGTAATGGGGCAACACTCTGTATCTCTCTCTGGCAGAGCCCGGCTACCAAATTGGAAACGTCCAGAGATTGCGCCCACAGGAAAGCTGCCAGCACTGCATGCTATAGCTGGTTTTCAGTGTCCCTTGGAACTACATTCGCTGCCACACAGACGTTCGCGCTCTACAAAAGCTTTGCTAGGTAATGGGACAACACTCTTTATCTCCATCTGACAGAGCCCGGCTGCCAAATTGGAAACGTCCACAGATTGCGCCCACAGGAAAGCTGCCAGCACTGAAAGCTGTAGCTGGTTTTCACTGTCCCTTGGAACTGCATTCGCTGCCACACAGACATTCGCGCTCTACAAAAGCTTTGCTAGGTAATGGGGCAACACTCTGTATCTCTCTCTGGCAGAGCCCGGCAGTGAAATTGGAAACGTCCAGAGATTGCGCCCACAGGAAAGCTGCCAGCACTGAAAGCTGTAGCTGGTTTTCACTGTCCCTTGGAACTGCATTCGCTGCCACACAGACATTCGCGCTCTGCTAAAGCTTTGCTTCGTAATCGGGCAACACTGTGTATCTCTCTCTGGCAGAGCCCGGCTGCCAAATTGGAAACGTCCAGAGATTGCGCCCACAGGAAAGCTGCCAGCACTGAAAGCTGTAGCTGGTTTTCACTGTCTCTTGGAACTGCATTCGCTGCCACACAGACATTCGCGCTCTACTACAGCTTTGCTAGGTAATGGGGCAACACTCTGTTTGACTCTCTCCCAGTGCCCCGCAGTGAAATTGGAAACGTCCAGAGATTGAGCCCACAGGAAAGCTGCCAGCACTGAAAGCTGTAGCTGGTTTTCACTGTCTCTTGGAACTGCATTGGCTGCCACACAGACATTCGCGCTCTACAAAAGCTTTGCTAGGTAATGGGGCAACACTCTGTTTGACTCTCTCCCAGTGCCACGCAGTGAAATTGGAAACGTCCAGAGATTGCGCCCACAGGAAAGCTGCCAGCACTGAAAGCTGTAGCTGGTTTTCACTGTCCCTTGGAACTGCATTCGCTGCCACACAGACATTCGCGCTCTGCTAAGCATTGCTTGGTAAAGGGGCAACACTCTGTTTGACTCTCTCCCAGTGCCCGGCAGCGAAATTGGAAACGTCCAGAGATTGCGCCCACAGGAAAGCTGCCAGCACTGAAAGCTGTAGCTGGTTTTCACTGTCCCTTGGAACTGCATTCGCTGCCACACAGACATTCGCGCTCTACAAAAGCTTTGCTAGGTAATGGGGCAACACTCTGTTTGACTCTCTCCCAGTGCCCGGCAGTGAAATTGGAAACGTCCAGAGATTGCGCCCACAGGAAAGCTGCCAGCACTGAAAGCTGTAGCTGGTTTTCACTGTCCCTTGGAACTACTTTCGCTGCCACACAGACGTTCGCGCTGTGCTAAAGCTTTGCTTCGTAATAGGGCAACACTCTGTATCTCTCTCTGGCAGAGCCCGGCAGTGAAATTGGAAACGTCCAGAGATTGCGCCCACAGGAAAGCAGCCAGCACTGAAAGCAGTAGCTGCTTTTCACTGTCCCTTGGAAGTGCATTCGCTGCCACACAGATATTCGCGCTCTACAAAAACTTTGCTAGGTAATGGGGCAACACTCTTTTTGACTCTATCCCTGTGCCGGCAGTGAAATTGGTAACGTACAGAGATTGCGCCCACAGGAAAGCTGCCAGCACTGAAAGCTGTAGCTGGTATTGACTGTCCCTTGGGACTGCATTCGCTGCCACACAAACATTCGCGCTCTGCTAAAGCATTGCTTGGTAATGGGGCAACACGCTGTATGACTCTCTCCCAGTGCCCCGCAGTGAAATTGGAAACGTCCAGAGATTGCGCCCACAGGAAAGCTGCCAGCACTGAAAGCTGTAGCTGGTTTTCACTGTCCCTTGGAACTGCATTCGCTGCCACACAGACATATGCCCTCTACTAAAGGTTTGCTAGGTAATGGGGCAACACCCTGTATAACTGTCTCCCAGTGCCCGGCAGTGAAATTGGAAACGTCCAGAGCTTGCGCCCACAGGAAAGCTGCCAGCACTGAAAGCTGTAGCTGGTTTTCACTGTCCCTTGGAACTGCATTCGCTGCCACACAGACATTCGCGCTCTACTAAAGCTTTGCTAGGTAACGGGGCAACACTCTGTATGACTCTCTCCCAGTGCCCAACAGTGAAATTGGAAACGTCCAGAAATTGCGCCCACAGGAAAGCTGCCAGCACTGAAAGCTGTAGCTGGTTTTCACTCTCCCTTGGAACTGCGTTCGCTGCCACACAGACATTCGCGCTCTACAAAAGCTTTGCTACGTAATGGGGCAACACTCTGTATCTCTCTCTGGCAGAGCCCGGCTACCAAATTGGAAACGTCCAGAGATTGCGCCCACAGGAAAGCTGCCAGCACTGCATGCTATAGCTGGTTTTCAGTGTCCCTTGGAACTACATTCGCTGCCACACAGACGTTCGCGCTCTACAAAAGCTTTGCTAGGTAATGGGACAACACTCTTTATCTCCATCTGACAGAGCCCGGCTGCCAAATTGGAAACGTCCACAGATTGCGCCCACAGGAAAGCTGCCAGCACTGAAAGCTGTAGCTGGTTTTCACTGTCCCTTGGAACTGCATTCGCTGCCACACAGACATTCGCGCTCTACAAAAGCTTTGCTAGGTAATGGGGCAACACTCTGTATCTCTCTCTGGCAGAGCCCGGCAGTGAAATTGGAAACGTCCAGAGATTGCGCCCACAGGAAAGCTGCCAGCACTGAAAGCTGTAGCTGGTTTTCACTGTCCCTTGGAACTGCATTCGCTGCCACACAGACATTCGCGCTCTGCTAAAGCTTTGCTTCGTAATCGGGCAACACTGTGTATCTCTCTCTGGCAGAGCCCGGCTGCCAAATTGGAAACGTCCAGAGATTGCGCCCACAGGAAAGCTGCCAGCACTGAAAGCTGTAGCTGGTTTTCACTGTCTCTTGGAACTGCATTCGCTGCCACACAGACATTCGCGCTCTACTACAGCTTTGCTAGGTAATGGGGCAACACTCTGTTTGACTCTCTCCCAGTGCCCCGCAGTGAAATTGGAAACGTCCAGAGATTGAGCCCACAGGAAAGCTGCCAGCACTGAAAGCTGTAGCTGGTTTTCACTGTCTCTTGGAACTGCATTGGCTGCCACACAGACATTCGCGCTCTACAAAAGCTTTGCTAGGTAATGGGGCAACACTCTGTTTGACTCTCTCCCAGTGCCACGCAGTGAAATTGGAAACGTCCAGAGATTGCGCCCACAGGAAAGCTGCCAGCACTGAAAGATGTAGCTGGTTTTCACTGTCCCTTGGAACTACATTCGCTGCCACACAGATGTTCGCGCTGTGCTAAAGCTTTGCTTCCTAATAGGCCAACACTCTGTATCTCTCTCTGGCAGAGCCCGGCTACCAAATTGGAAACGTCCAGAGATTGCGCCCACAGGAAAGCTGCCAGCACTGAAAGCTGTAGGTGGTTTTGACTGTCCCTCGGAACTGCATTCGCTGCCACACAGACATTCGCGCTCTACTAAAGCTTTGCTAGGTAATGGGGCAACACGCTGTATGACTCTCTCCCAGTGCCCCGCAGTGAAATTGGAAACGTCCAGAGATTGTGCCCACAGGAAAGCTGCCAGCACTGAAAGCTGTAGCTGGTTTTCACTGTCCCTTGGAACTGCATTCGCTGCCACACAGACATTCGCGCTCTACTAAAGCTTTGCTAGGTAATGGGGCAACACGCTGTATCTCTCTCTGGCAGATGCCGGCTACCAAATTGGAAACGTCCAGAGATTGCGCCCACAGGAAAGCTGCCAGCACTGAAAGCTGTAGCTGGTTTTCACTGTCGCTTGGAACTACATTCGCTGCCACACAGACGTTCGCGCTGTGCTAAAGCTTTGCTTCGTAATCGGGCAACACACTGTATCTCTCTCTGGCAGAGCCCGGCTGCCAAATTGGAAACGTCCAGAGATTGCGCCCACAGGAAAGCAGCCAGCACTGAAAGCTGTAGCTGGTTTTCACTGTCCCTTGGAACTGCATTCGCTGCCACACAGACATTCGAGCTCTACAAATGCTTTGCTAGGTAATGGGGCAACACTGTGTATCTCTCTCTGGCAGAGCCCGGCAGTGAAATTGGAAACGTCCAGAGATTGCGCCCACAGGAAAGCTGCCAGCACTGAAAGCTGTAGCTGGTTTTCACTGTCCCTTGGAACTGCATTCGCTGCCACACAGACATTCGCGCTCTGCTAAGCATTGCTTGGTAAAGGGGCAACACTCTGTTTGACTCTCTCCCAGTGCCCGGCAGCGAAATTGGAAACGTCCAGAGATTGCGCCCACAGGAAAGCTGCCAGCACTGAAAGCTGTAGCTGGTTTTCACTGTCCCTTGGAACTGCATTCGCTGCCACACAGACATTCGCGCTCTACAAAAGCTTTGCTAGGTAATGGGGCAACACTCTGTTTGACTCTCTCCCAGTGCCCGGCAGTGAAATTGGAAACGTCCAGAGATTGCGCCCACAGGAAAGCTGCCAGCACTGAAAGCTGTAGCTGGTTTTCACTGTCCCTTGGAACTACTTTCGCTGCCACACAGACGTTCGCGCTGTGCTAAAGCTTTGCTTCGTAATAGGGCAACACTCTGTATCTCTCTCTGGCAGAGCCCGGCAGTGAAATTGGAAACGTCCAGAGATTGCGCCCACAGGAAAGCAGCCAGCACTGAAAGCAGTAGCTGCTTTTCACTGTCCCTTGGAAGTGCATTCGCTGCCACACAGATATTCGCGCTCTACAAAAACTTTGCTAGGTAATGGGGCAACACTCTTTTTGACTCTATCCCTGTGCCGGCAGTGAAATTGGAAACGTACAGAGATTGCGCCCACAGGAAAGCTGCCAGCACTGAAAGCTGTAGCTGGTATTGACTGTCCCTTGGGACTGCATTCGCTGCCACACAAACATTCGCGCTCTGCTAAAGCATTGCTTGGTAATGGGGCAACACGCTGTATGACTCTCTCCCAGTGCCCCGCAGTGAAATTGGAAACGTCCAGAGATTGCGCCCACAGGAAAGCTGCCAGTACTGAAAGCTGTAGCTGGTTTTCACTGTCCCTTGGAACTGCATTCGCTGCCACACAGACATATGCCCTCTACTAAAGGTTTGCTAGGTAATGGGGCAACACCCTGTATAACTGTCTCCCAGTGCCCCGCAGTGAAATTGGAAACGTCCAGAGCTTGCGCCCACAGGAAAGCTGCCAGCACTGAAAGCTGTAGCTGGTTTTCACTGTCCCTTGGAACTGCATTCGCTGCCACACAGACATTCGCGCTCTACTAAAGCTTTGCTAGGTAACGGGGCAACACTCTGTATGACTCTCTCCCAGTGCCCAACAGTGAAATTGGAAACGTCCAGAAATTGCGCCCACAGGAAAGCTGCCAGCACTGAAAGCTGTAGCTGGTTTTTACTCTCCCTTGGAACTGCGTTCGCTGCCACACAGACATTCGCGCTCTACAAAAGCTTTGCTACGTAATGGGGCAACACTCTGTATCTCTCTCTGGCAGAGCCCGGCTACCAAATTGGAAACGTCCAGAGATTGCGCCCACAGGAAAGCTGCCAGCACTGCATGCTATAGCTGGTTTTCAGTGTCCCTTGGAACTACATTCGCTGCCACACAGACGTTCGCGCTCTACTAAAGCTTTGCTAGGTAATGGGACAACACTCTTTATCTCCATCTGACAGAGCCCGGCTGCCAAATTGGAAACGTCCACAGATTGCGCCCACAGGAAAGCTGCCAGCACTGAAAGCTGTAGCTGGTTTTCACTGTCACTTGGAACTGCATTCGCTGCCACACAGACATTCGCGCTCTACAAAAGCTTTGCTAGGTAATGAGGCAACACTCTGTATCTCTCTCTGGCAGAGCCCGGCTGCCAAATTGGAAACGTCCAGAGATTGCGCCCACAGGAAAGCTGCCAGCACTGAAAGCTGTAGCTGGTTTTCACTGTCTCTTGGAATTGCATTCGCTGCCACACAGACATTCGCGCTCTACTACAGCTTTGCTAGGTAATGGGGCAACACTCTGTTTGACTCTCTCCCAGTGCCCCGCAGTGAAATTGGAAACGTCCAGAGATTGAGCCCACAGGAAAGCTGCCAGCACTGAAAGCTGTAGCTGGTTTTCACTGTCTCTTGGAACTGCATTGGCTGCCACACAGACATTCGCGCTCTACAAAAGCTTTGCTAGGTAATGGGGCAACACTCTGTTTGACTCTCTCCCAGTGCCACGCAGTGAAATTGGAAACGTCCAGAGATTGCGCCCACAGGAAAGCTGCCAGCACTGAAAGATGTAGCTGGTTTTGACTGTCCCTTGGAACTACATTCGCTGCCACACAGATGTTCGCGCTGTGCTAAAGCTTTGCTTCCTAATAGGGCAACACTCTGTATCTCTCTCTGGCAGAGCCCGGCTACCAAATTGGAAACGTCCAGAGATTGCGCCCACAGGAAAGCTGCCAGCACTGAAAGCTGTAGCTGGTTTTGACTGTCCCTCGGAACTGCATTCGCTGCCACACAGACATTCGCGCTCTACTAAAGCTTTGCTAGGTAATGGGGCAACACGCTGTATGACTCTCTCCCAGTGCCCCGCAGTGAAATTGGAAACGTCCAGAGATTGTGCCCACAGGAAAGCTGCCAGCACTGAAAGCTGTAGCTGGTTTTCACTGTCCCTTGGAACTGCATTCGCTGCCACACAGACATTCGCGCTCTACAAAAGCTTTGCTAGGTAATGGGGCAACAGTCTGTTTGACTCTATCCCTGTGCCCGGCAGTGAAATTGGAAACGTCCAGAGATTGCGCCCACAGGAAAGCTGCCAGCACTGAAAGCTGTAGCTGGTTTTCACTGTCCCTTGGAACTGCATTCGCTGCCACACAGACATTCGCGCTCTGCTAAAGCTTTGCTTCGTAATCGGGCAACACTCTGTATCTCTCTCTGGCAGAGCCCGGCTGCCAAATTGAAAACGTCCAGAGATTGCGCCCACAGGAAAGCAGCCAGCACTGAAAGCTGTAGCTGGTTTTCACTGTCCCTTGGAACTGCATTCGTTGCCACACAGACATTCGCGCTCTACTAAAGCTTTGCTAGGTAATGGGGCAACACGCTGTATCTCTCTCTGGCAGAGCCCGGCAGTGAAATTGGAAACGTCCAGAGCTTGCGCCCACAGGAAAGCTGCCAGCACTGAAAGCTGTAGCTGGTTTTCACTGTCGCTTGGAACTACATTCGCTGCCACACAGACGTTCGCGCTGTGCTAAAGCTTTGCTTCGTAATCGGACAACACTCTGTATCTCTCTCTGGCAGAGCCCGGCAGTGAAATTGGAAACGTCCAGAGATTGCGCCCACAGGAAAGCAGCCAGCACTGAAAGCAGTAGCTGGTTTTCACTGTCCCTTGGAACTGCATTCGCTGCCACACAGATATTCGCGCTCTACAAAAGCTTTGCTAGGTAATGGGGCAACACTCTTTTTGACTCTATCCCTGTGCCGGCAGTGAAATTGGAAACGTCCAGAGATTGCGCCCACAGGAAAGCTGCCAGCACTGAAAGCTGTAGCTGGTTTTGACTGTCCCTTGGGACTGCATTCGCTGCCACACAAACATTCGCGCTCTACAAAAGCTTTGCTAGGTAATGGGGCAACACTCTGTTTGACTCTCTCCCAGTGCCCGGCAGTGAAATTGGAAACGTCCAGAGATTGCGCCCACAGGAAAGCTGCCAGCACTGAAAGCTGTAGCTGGTTTTCACTCTCCCTTGGAACTGCATTCGCTGCCACACAGACATTCGCGCTCTGCAAAAGCTTTGCTAGGTAATGGGGCAACACTCTGTATCTCTCTCTGGCAGAGCCCGGCAGTGAAATTGGAAACGTCCAGAGATTGCGCCCACAGGAAAGCAGCCAGCACTGAAAGCTGTAGCTGGTTTTCACTGTCCCTTGGAACTGCATTCGCTGCCACACAGACATTCGCGCTCTACTAAAGCTTTGCTAGGTAATGGAGCAACACTCTGTATCTCCACCTGACAGAGCCCGGCTGCCAAATTGGAAACGTCCAGAGATTGCGCCCACAGGAAAGCTGCCAGCACTGAAAGCTGTAGCTGGTTTTCACTGTCCCTTGGAACTGCATTCGCTTCCACACAGACATTCGCGCTCTACTAAAGCTTTGCTAGGTAGTGGGGCAACAGTCTGTTTGACTCTATCCCTGTGCCCGGCAGTGAAATTGGAAACGTCCAGAGATTGCGCCCACAGGAAAGCTGCCAGCACTGAAAGCTGTAGCTGGTTTTCACTCTCCCTTGGAACTGCATTCGCTGCCACACAGACATTCGCGCTCTACTAAAGCTTTGCTAGGTAATGGGGCAACACGCTGTATCTCTCTCTGGCAGATGCCGGCTACCAAATTGGAAACGTCCAGAGATTGCGCCCACAGGAAAGCTGCCAGCACTGAAAGCTGTAGCTGGTTTTCACTGTCGCTTGGAACTACATTCGCTGCCACACAGACGTTCGCGCTGTGCTAAAGCTTTGCTTCGTAATCGGGCAACACACTGTATCTCTCTCTGGCAGAGCCCGGCTGCCAAATTGGAAACGTCCAGAGATTGCGCCCACAGGAAAGCAGCCAGCACTGAAAGCTGTAGCTGGTTTTCACTGTCCCTTGGAACTGCATTCGCTGCCACACAGACATTCGAGCTCTACAAATGCTTTGCTAGGTAATGGGGCAACACTGTGTATCTCTCTCTGGCAGAGCCCGGCAGTGAAATTGGAAACGTCCAGAGATTGCGCCCACAGGAAAGCAGCCAGCACTGAAAGCTGTAGCTGGTTTTCACTCTCCCTTGGAACTGCATTCGCTGCCACACAGACATTCGAGCTCTACAAATGCTTTGCTAGGTAATGGGGCAACACTGTGTATCTCTCTCTGGCAGAGCCCCGCAGTGAAATTGGAAACGTCCAGACATTGCGCCCACAGGAAAGCTGCCAGCACTGAAAGCTGTAGCTGGTTTTCACTGTCCCTTGGAACTGCATTCGCTGCCACACAGACATATGCCCTCTACTAAAGGTTTGCTAGGTAATGGGGCAACACCCTGTATAACTGTCTCCCAGTGCCCCGCAGTGAAATTGGAAACGTCCAGAGCTTGCGCCCACAGGAAAGCTGCCAGCACTGAAAGCTGTAGCTGGTTTTCACTGTCCCTTGGAACTGCATTCGCTGCCACACAGACATTCGCGCTCTACTAAAGCTTTGCTAGGTAACGGGGCAACACTCTGTATGACTCTCTCCCAGTGCCCAACAGTGAAATTGGAAACGTCCAGAAATTGCGCCCACAGGAAAGCTGCCAGCACTGAAAGCTGTAGCTGGTTTTCACTCTCCCTTGGAACTGCGTTCGCTGCCACACAGACATTCGCGCTCTACAAAAGCTTTGCTAGGTAATGGGGCAACACTCTGTACCTCTCTCTGGCAGAGCCCGGCAGTGAAATTGGAAACGTCCAGAGATTGCGCCCACAGGAAAGCTGCCAGCACTGCATGCTATAGCTGGTTTTCAGTGTCCCTTGGAACTACATTCGCTGCCACACAGACGTTCGCGCTCTACTAAATCTTTGCTAGGTAATGGGACAACACTCTTTATCTCCATCTGACAGAGCCCGGCTGCCAAATTGGAAACGTCCACAGATTGCGCCCACAGGAAAGCTGCCAGCACTGAAAGCTGTAGCTGGTTTTCACTGTCCCTTGGAACTGCATTCGCTGCCACACAGACATTCGCGCTCTACAAAAGCTTTGCTAGGTAATGGGGCAACAGTCTGTTTGACTCTATCCCTGTGCCCGGCAGTGAAATTGGAAACGTCCAGAGATTGCGCCCACAGGAAAGCTGCCAGCACTGAAAGCTGTAGCTGGTTTTCACTGTCCCTTGGAACTGCATTCGCTGCCACACAGACATTCGCGCTCTGCTAAAGCTTTGCTTCGTAATCGGGCAACACTCTGTATCTCTCTCTGGCAGAGCCCGGCTGCCAAATTGAAAACGTCGAGAGATTGCGCCCACAGGAAAGCAGCCAGCACTGAAAGCTGTAGCTGGTTTTCACTGTCCCTTGGAACTGCATTCGCTGCCACACAGACATTCGCGCTCTACTAAAGCTTTGCTAGGTAATGGGGCAACACGCTGTATCTCTCTCTGGCAGAGCCCGGCAGTGAAATTGGAAACGTCCAGAGCTTGCGCCCACAGGAAAGCTGCCAGCACTGAAAGCTGTAGCTGGTTTTCACTGTCGCTTGGAACTACATTCGCTGCCACACAGACGTTCGCGCTGTGCTAAAGCTTTGCTTCGTAATCGGACAACACTCTGTATCTCTCTCTGGCAGAGCCCGGCAGTGAAATTGGAAACGTCCAGAGATTGCGCCCACAGGAAAGCAGCCAGCACTGAAAGCAGTAGCTGGTTTTCACTGTCCCTTGGAACTGCATTCGCTGCCACACAGATATTCGCGCTCTACAAAAGCTTTGCTAGGTAATGGGGCAACACTCTTTTTGACTCTATCCCTGTGCCGGCAGTGAAATTGGAAACGTCCAGAGATTGCGCCCACAGGAAAGCTGCCAGCACTGAAAGCTGTAGCTGGTTTTGACTGTCCCTTGGGACTGCATTCGCTGCCACACAAACATTCGCGCTCTACAAAAGCTTTGCTAGGTAATGGGGCAACACTCTGTTTGACTCTCTCCCAGTGCCCGGCAGTGAAATTGGAAACGTCCAGAGATTGCGCCCACAGGAAAGCTGCCAGCACTGAAAGCTGTAGCTGGTTTTCACTCTCCCTTGGAACTGCATTCGCTGCCACACAGACATTCGCGCTCTGCAAAAGCTTTGCTAGGTAATGGGGCAACACTCTGTATCTCTCTCTGGCAGAGCCCGGCAGTGAAATTGGAAACGTCCAGAGATTGCGCCCACAGGAAAGCAGCCAGCACTGAAAGCTGTAGCTGGTTTTCACTGTCCCTTGGAACTGCATTCGCTGCCACACAGACATTCGCGCTCTACTAAAGCTTTGCTAGGTAATGGAGCAACACTCTGTATCTCCACCTGACAGAGCCCGGCTGCCAAATTGGAAACGTCCAGAGATTGCGCCCACAGGAAAGCTGCCAGCACTGAAAGCTGTAGCTGGTTTTCACTGTCGCTTGGAACTACATTCGCTGCCACACAGACGTTCGCGCTGTGCTAAAGCTTTGCTTCGTAATCGGGCAACACACTGTATCTCTCTCTGGCAGAGCCCGGCTGCCAAATTGGAAACGTCCAGAGATTGCGCCCACAGGAAAGCAGCCAGCACTGAAAGCTGTAGCTGGTTTTCACTGTCCCTTGGAACTGCATTCGCTGCCACACAGACATTCGAGCTCTACAAATGCTTTGCTAGGTAATGGGGCAACACTGTGTATCTCTCTCTGGCAGAGCCCGGCAGTGAAATTGGAAACGTCCAGAGATTGCGCCCACAGGAAAGCAGCCAGCACTGAAAGCTGTAGCTGGTTTTCACTCTCCCTTGGAACTGCATTCGCTGCCACACAGACATTCGCGCTATGCTAAAGCATAGCTTGGTAATGGGGCAACACGCTGTATGACTCTCTCCCAGTGCCCCGCAGTGAAATTGGAAACGTCCAGACATTGCGCCCACAGGAAAGCTGCCAGCACTGAAAGCTGTAGCTGGTTTTCACTGTCCCTTGGAACTGCATTCGCTGCCACACAGACATATGCCCTCTACTAAAGGTTTGCTAGGTAATGGGGCAACACCCTGTATAACTGTCTCCCAGTGCCCCGCAGTGAAATTGGAAACGTCCAGAGCTTGCGCCCACAGGAAAGCTGCCAGCACTGAAAGCTGTAGCTGGTTTTCACTGTCCCTTGGAACTGCATTCGCTGCCACACAGACATTCGCGCTCTACTAAAGCTTTGCTAGGTAACGGGGCAACACTCTGTATGACTCTCTCCCAGTGCCCAACAGTGAAATTGGAAACGTCCAGAAATTGCGCCCACAGGAAAGCTGCCAGCACTGAAAGCTGTAGCTGGTTTTCACTCTCCCTTGGAACTGCGTTCGCTGCCACACAGACATTCGCGCTCTACAAAAGCTTTGCTAGGTAATGGGGCAACACTCTGTACCTCTCTCTGGCAGAGCCCGGCAGTGAAATTGGAAACGTCCAGAGATTGCGCCCACAGGAAAGCTGCCAGCACTGCATGCTATAGCTGGTTTTCAGTGTCCCTTGGAACTACATTCGCTGCCACACAGACGTTCGCGCTCTACTAAATCTTTGCTAGGTAATGGGACAACACTCTTTATCTCCATCTGACAGAGCCCGGCTGCCAAATTGGAAACGTCCACAGATTGCGCCCACAGGAAAGCTGCCAGCACTGAAAGCTGTAGCTGGTTTTCACTGTCTCTTGGAACTGCATTCGCTGCCACACAGACATTCGCGCTCTACTACAGCTTTGCTAGGTAATGGGGCAACACTCTGTTTGACTCTCTCCCAGTGCCCCGCAGTGAAATTGGAAACGTCCAGAGATTGAGCCCACAGGAAAGCTGCCAGCACTGAAAGCTGTAGCTGGTTTTCACTGTCCCTTGGAACTGCATTGGCTGCCACACAGACATTCGCGCTCTACAAAAGCTTTGCTAGGTAATGGGGCAACACTCTGTTTGACTCTCTCCCAGTGCCCCGCAGTGAAATTGGAAACGTCCAGAGATTGCGCCCACAGGAAAGCTGCCAGCACTGAAAGCTGTAGCTGGTTTTCACTGTCTCTTGGAACTGCATTGGCTGCCACACAGACATTCGCGCTCTACAAAAGCTTTGCTAGGTAATGGGGCAACACGCTGTATCTCTCTCTGGCAGAGCCCGGCAGTGAAATTGGAAACGTCCAGAGATTGCGCCCACAGGAAAGCTGCCAGCACTGAAAGCTGTAGCTGGTTTTCACTGTCGCTTGGAACTACATTCGCTGCCACACAGACGTTCGCGCTGTGCTAAAGCTTTGCTTCGTAATCGGGCAACACACTGGATCTCTCTCTGGCAGAGCCCGGCTGCCAAATTGGAAACGTCCAGAGATTGCGCCCACAGGAAAGCAGCCAGCACTGAAAGCTGTAGCTGGTTTTCACTGTCCCTTGGAACTGCATTCGCTGCCACACAGACATTCGCGCTCTACAAATGCTTTGCTAGGTAATGCGGCAACACTCTGTATCTCTCTCTGGCAGAGCCCGGCAGTGAAATTGGAAACGTCCAGAGATTGCGCCCACAGGAAAGCAGCCAGCACTGAAAGCTGTAGCTGGTTTTCACTCTCCCTTGGAACTGCATTCGCTGCCACACAGACATTCGCGCTATGCTAAAGCATTGCTTGGTAATCGGGCAACACGCTGTATGACTCTCTCCCAGTGCCCCGCAGTGAAATTGGAAACGTCCAGAGATTGCGCCCACAGGAAAGCTGCCAGCACTGAAAGCTGTAGCTGGTTTTCACTGTCCCTTGGAACTGCATTCGCTGCCACACAGACATATGCCCTCTACTAAAGCTTTGCTAGGTAATGGGGCAACACCCTGTATAACTGTCTCCCAGTGCCCCGCAGTGAAATTGGAAACGTCCAGAGATTGAGCCCACAGGAAAGCTGCCAGCACTGAAAGCTGTAGCTGGTTTTCACTGTCCCTTGGAACTGCATTCGCTGCCACACAGACATTCGCGCTCTACTAAAGCTTTGCTAGGTAACGGGGCAACACTCTGTATGACTCTCTCCCAGTGCCCGGCAGTGAAATTGGAAACGTCCAGAGATTGCGCCCACAGGAAAGCTGCCAGCACTGAAAGCTGTAGCTGGTTTTCACTGTCCCTTGGAACTGCATTCGCTGCCACACAGACATTCGCGCTCTACAAAAGCTTTGCTACGTAATGGGGCAACACTCTGTATCTCTCTCTGGCAGAGCCCGGCTACCAAATTGGAAACGTCCAGAGATTGCGCCCACAGGAAAGCTGCCAGCACTGAAAGCTGTAGCTGGTTTTCACTGTCTCTTGGAACTGCATTGGCTGCCACACAGACATTCGCGCTCTGCAAAAGCTTTGCTAGGTAATGGGGCAACACTCTGTTTGACTCTCTCCCAGTGCCCCGCAGTGAAATTGGAAACGTCCAGAGATTGCGCCCACAGGAAAGCTGCCAGCACTGAAAGCTGTAGCTGGTTTTCACTCTCCCTTGGAACTGCATTCGCTGCCACACAGACATTCGCGCTGTACTAAAGCTTTGCTAGGTAATGGGGCAACAGTCTGTTTGACTCTATCCCTGTGCCCGGCAGTGAAATTGGAAACGTCCAGAGATTGCGCCCACAGGAAAGCTGCCAGCACTGAAAGCTGTAGCTGGTTTTCACTGTCCCTTGGAACTGCATTCGCTGCCACACAGACATTCGCGCTCTGCTAAAGCTTTGCTAGGTAATCGGGCAACACTCTGTATCTCTCTCTGGCAGAGCCCGGCTGCCAAATTGGAAACGTCCAGAGATTGCGCCCACAGGAAAGCAGCCAGCACTGAAAGCTGTAGCTGGTTTTCACTGTCCCTTGGAACTGCATTCGCTGCCACACAGACATTCGCGCTCTACTAAAGCTTTGCTAGGTAATGGGGCAACACGCTGTATCTCTCTCTGGCAGAGCCCGGCAGTGAAATTGGAAACGTCCAGAGATTGCGCCCACAGGAAAGCTGCCAGCACTGAAAGCTGTAGCTGGTTTTCACTCTCCCTTGGAACTGCATTCGCTGCCACACAGACATTTGCGCTCTGCTAAAGCATTGCTTGGTAAAGGGGCAACATTCTGTTTGACTCTCTCCCAGTGCCCGGCAGTGAAATTGGAAACGTCCAGAGATTGCGCCCACAGGAAAGCTGCCAGCACTGAAAGCTGTAGCTGGTTTTCACTGTCCCTTGGAACTGCATTCGCTGCCACACAGACATTCGCGCTCTACAAAAGCTTTGCTAGGTAATGGGGCAACACGCTGTATGACTCTCTCCCAGTGCCCGGCAGTGAAATTGGAAACGTCCAGAGATTGCGCCCACAGGAAAGCTGCCAGCACTGAAAGCTGTAGCTGGTTTTCACTCTCCCTTGGAACTGCATTCGCTGCCACACAGACATTCGCGCTCTGCAAAAGCTTTGCTAGGTAATCGGGCAACACTCTGTATCTCTCTCTGGCAGAGCCCGGCAGTGAAATTGGAAACGTCCAGAGATTGCGCCCACAGGAAAGCAGCCAGCACTGAAAGCTGTAGCTGGTTTTCACTGTCCCTTGGAACTGCATTCTCTGCCACACAGACATTCGCGCTCTACTAAAGCTTTGCTAGGTAATGGAGCAACACTCTGTATCTCCATCTGACAGAGCCCGGCTGCCAAATTGGAAACGTCCAGAGATTGCGCCCACAGGAAAGCTGCCAGCACTGAAAGCTGTAGCTGGTTTTCACTGTCCCTTGGAACTGCATTCGCTGCCACACAGACATTCGCGCTCTACTAAAGCTTTGCTAGGTAATGGGGCAACAGTCTGTTTGACTCTATCCCTGTGCCCGGCAGTGAAATTGGAAACGTCCAGAGATTGCGCCCACAGGAAAGCTGCCAGCACTGAAAGCTGTAGCTGGTTTTCACTGTCCCTTGGAACTGCATTCGCTGCCACACAGACATTCGCGCTCTGCTAAAGCTTTGCTTCGTAATCGGGCAACACTCTGTATCTCTCTCTGGCAGAGCCCGGCTGCCAAATTGGAAACGTCCAGAGATTGCGCCCACAGGAAAGCAGCCAGCACTGAAAGCTGTAGCTGGTTTTCACTGTCCCTTGGAACTGCATTCGCTGCCACACAGACATTCGCGCTCTACTAAAGCTTTGCTAGGTAATGGGGCAACACGCTGTATCTCTCTCTGGCAGAGCCCGGCAGTGAAATTGGAAACGTCCAGAGATTGCGCCCACAGGAAAGCTGCCAGCACTGAAAGCTGTAGCTGGTTTTCACTGTCCCTTGGAACTACATTCGCTGCCACACAGACGTTCGCGCTGTGCTAAAGCTTTGCTTCGTAATCGGGCAACACACTGTATCTCTCTCTGGCAGAGCCCGGCTGCCAAATTGGAAACGTCCAGAGATTGCGCCCACAGGAAAGCTGCCAGCACTGAAAGCTGTAGCTGGTTTTCACTGTCCCTTGGAACTGCATTCGCTGCCACACAAACATTCGCGCTCTACTAAAGCTTTGCTAGGTAACGGGGCAACACTCTGTATGACTCTCTCCCAGTGCCCGGCAGTGAAATTGGAAACGTCCAGAGATTGCGCCCACAGGAAAGCTGCCAGCACTGAAAGCTGTAGCTGGTTTTCACTGTCCCTTGGAACTGCATTCGCTGCCACACAGACATTCGCGCTCTGCTAAGCATTGCTTGGTAAAGGGGCAACACTCTGTTTGACTCTCTCCCAGTGCCCGGCAGCGAAATTGGAAACGTCCAGAGATTGCGCCCACAGGAAAGCTGCCAGCACTGAAAGCTGTAGCTGGTTTTCACTGTCCCTTGGAACTGCATTCGCTGCCACACAGACATTCGCGCTCTACAAAAGCTTTGCTAGGTAATGGGGCAACACTCTGTTTGACTCTCTCCCAGTGCCCGGCAGTGAAATTGGAAACGTCCAGAGATTGCGCCCACAGGAAAGCTGCCAGCACTGAAAGCTGTAGCTGGTTTTCACTGTCCCTTGGAACTACTTTCGCTGCCACACAGACGTTCGCGCTGTGCTAAAGCTTTGCTTCGTAATAGGGCAACACTCTGTATCTCTCTCTGGCAGAGCCCGGCAGTGAAATTGGAAACGTCCAGAGATTGCGCCCACAGGAAAGCAGCCAGCACTGAAAGCAGTAGCTGCTTTTCACTGTCCCTTGGAAGTGCATTCGCTGCCACACAGATATTCGCGCTCTACAAAAACTTTGCTAGGTAATGGGGCAACACTCTTTTTGACTCTATCCCTGTGCCGGCAGTGAAATTGGTAACGTACAGAGATTGCGCCCACAGGAAAGCTGCCAGCACTGAAAGCTGTAGCTGGTATTGACTGTCCCTTGGGACTGCATTCGCTGCCACACAAACATTCGCGCTCTGCTAAAGCATTGCTTGGTAATGGGGCAACACGCTGTATGACTCTCTCCCAGTGCCCCGCAGTGAAATTGGAAACGTCCAGAGATTGCGCCCACAGGAAAGCTGCCAGCACTGAAAGCTGTAGCTGGTTTTCACTGTCCCTTGGAACTGCATTCGCTGCCACACAGACATATGCCCTCTACTAAAGGTTTGCTAGGTAATGGGGCAACACCCTGTATAACTGTCTCCCAGTGCCCGGCAGTGAAATTGGAAACGTCCAGAGCTTGCGCCCACAGGAAAGCTGCCAGCACTGAAAGCTGTAGCTGGTTTTCACTGTCCCTTGGAACTGCATTCGCTGCCACACAGACATTCGCGCTCTACTAAAGCTTTGCTAGGTAACGGGGCAACACTCTGTATGACTCTCTCCCAGTGCCCAACAGTGAAATTGGAAACGTCCAGAAATTGCGCCCACAGGAAAGCTGCCAGCACTGAAAGCTGTAGCTGGTTTTCACTCTCCCTTGGAACTGCGTTCGCTGCCACACAGACATTCGCGCTCTACAAAAGCTTTGCTACGTAATGGGGCAACACTCTGTATCTCTCTCTGGCAGAGCCCGGCTACCAAATTGGAAACGTCCAGAGATTGCGCCCACAGGAAAGCTGCCAGCACTGCATGCTATAGCTGGTTTTCAGTGTCCCTTGGAACTACATTCGCTGCCACACAGACGTTCGCGCTCTACAAAAGCTTTGCTAGGTAATGGGACAACACTCTTTATCTCCATCTGACAGAGCCCGGCTGCCAAATTGGAAACGTCCACAGATTGCGCCCACAGGAAAGCTGCCAGCACTGAAAGCTGTAGCTGGTTTTCACTGTCCCTTGGAACTGCATTCGCAGCCACACAGACATTCGCGCTCTACAAAAGCTTTGCTAGGTAATGGGGCAACACTCTGTATCTCTCTCTGGCAGAGCCCGGCAGTGAAATTGGAAACGTCCAGAGATTGCGCCCACAGGAAAGCTGCCAGCACTGAAAGCTGTAGCTGGTTTTCACTGTCCCTTGGAACTGCATTCGCTGCCACACAGACATTCGCGGTCTGCTAAAGCTTTGCTTCGTAATCGGGCAACACTGTGTATCTCTCTCTGGCAGAGCCCGGCTGCCAAATTGGAAACGTCCAGAGATTGCGCCCACAGGAAAGCTGCCAGCACTGAAAGCTGTAGCTGGTTTTCACTGTCTCTTGGAACTGCATTCGCTGCCACACAGACATTCGCGCTCTACTACAGCTTTGCTAGGTAATGGGGCAACACTCTGTTTGACTCTCTCCCAGTGCCCCGCAGTGAAATTGGAAACGTCCAGAGATTGAGCCCACAGGAAAGCTGCCAGCACTGAAAGCTGTAGCTGGTTTTCACTGTCTCTTGGAACTGCATTGGCTGCCACACAGACATTCGCGCTCTACAAAAGCTTTGCTAGGTAATGGGGCAACACTCTGTTTGACTCTCTCCCAGTGCCACGCAGTGAAATTGGAAACGTCCAGAGATTGCGCCCACAGGAAAGCTGCCAGCACTGAAAGATGTAGCTGGTTTTCACTGTCCCTTGGAACTACATTCGCTGCCACACAGATGTTCGCGCTGTGCTAAAGCTTTGCTTCCTAATAGGCCAACACTCTGTATCTCTCTCTGGCAGAGCCCGGCTACCAAATTGGAAACGTCCAGAGATTGCGCCCACAGGAAAGCTGCCAGCACTGAAAGCTGTAGGTGGTTTTGACTGTCCCTCGGAACTGCATTCGCTGCCACACAGACATTCGCGCTCTACTAAAGCTTTGCTAGGTAATGGGGCAACACGCTGTATGACTCTCTCCCAGTGCCCCGCAGTGAAATTGGAAACGTCCAGAGATTGTGCCCACAGGAAAGCTGCCAGCACTGAAAGCTGTAGCTGGTTTTCACTGTCCCTTGGAACTGCATTCGCTGCCACACAGACATTCGCGCTCTACAAAAGCTTTGCTAGGTAATGGGGCAACAGTCTGTTTGACTCTATCCCTGTGCCCGGCAGTGAAATTGGAAACGTCCAGAGATTGCGCCCACAGGAAAGCTGCCAGCACTGAAAGCTGTAGCTGGTTTTCACTGTCCCTTGGAACTGCATTCGCTGCCACACAGACATTCGCGCTCTGCTAAAGCTTTGCTTCGTAATCGGGCAACACTCTGTATCTCTCTCTGGCAGAGCCCGGCTGCCAAATTGAAAACGTCCAGAGATTGCGCCCACAGGAAAGCAGCCAGCACTGAAAGCTGTAGCTGGTTTTCACTGTCCCTTGGAACTGCATTTGCTGCCACACAGACATTCGCGCTCTACTAAAGCTTTGCTAGGTAATGGGGCAACACGCTGTATCTCTCTCTGGCAGAGCCCGGCAGTGAAATTGGAAACGTCCAGAGCTTGCGCCCACAGGAAAGCTGCCAGCACTGAAAGCTGTAGCTGGTTTTCACTGTCGCTTGGAACTACATTCGCTGCCACACAGACGTTCGCGCTGTGCTAAAGCTTTGCTTCGTAATCGGACAACACTCTGTATCTCTCTCTGGCAGAGCCCGGCAGTGAAATTGGAAACGTCCAGAGATTGCGCCCACAGGAAAGCAGCCAGCACTGAAAGCAGTAGCTGGTTTTCACTGTCCCTTGGAAGTGCATTCGCTGCCACACAGATATTCGCGCTCTACAAAAGCTTTGCTAGGTAATGGGGCAACACTCTTTTTGACTCTATCCCTGTGCCGGCAGTGAAATTGGAAACGTCCAGAGATTGCGCCCACAGGAAAGCTGCCAGCACTGAAAGCTGTAGCTGGTTTTGACTGTCCCTTGGGACTGCATTCGCTGCCACACAAACATTCGCGCTCTACAAAAGCTTTGCTAGGTAATGGGGCAACACTCTGTTTGACTCTCTCCCAGTGCCCGGCAGTGAAATTGGAAACGTCCAGAGATTGCGCCCACAGGAAAGCTGCCAGCACTGAAAGCTGTAGCTGGTTTTCACTCTCCCTTGGAACTGCATTCGCTGCCACACAGACATTCGCGCTCTGCAAAAGCTTTGCTAGGTAATGGGGCAACACTCTGTATCTCTCTCTGGCAGAGCCCGGCAGTGAAATTGGAAACGTCCAGAGATTGCGCCCACAGGAAAGCAGCCAGCACTGAAAGCTGTAGCTGGTTTTCACTGTCCCTTGGAACTGCATTCGCTGCCACACAGACATTCGCGCTCTACTAAAGCTTTGCTAGGTAATGGAGCAACACTCTGTATCTCCACCTGACAGAGCCCGGCTGCCAAATTGGAAACGTCCAGAGATTGCGCCCACAGGAAAGCTGCCAGCACTGAAAGCTGTAGCTGGTTTTCACTGTCCCTTGGAACTGCATTCGCTTCCACACAGACATTCGCGCTCTACTAAAGCTTTGCTAGGTAATGGGGCAACAGTCTGTTTGACTCTATCCCTGTGCCCGGCAGTGAAATTGGAAACGTCCAGAGATTGCGCCCACAGGAAAGCTGCCAGCACTGAAAGCTGTAGCTGGTTTTCACTCTCCCTTGGAACTGCATTCGCTGCCACACAGACATTCGCGCTCTGCTAAAGCTTTGCTTCGTAATCGGGCAACACTCTGTATCTCTCTCTGGCAGAGCCCGGCTGCCAAATTGGAAACGTCCAGAGATTGCGCCCACAGGAAAGCAGCCAGCACTGAAAGCTGTAGCTGGTTTTCACTGTCCCTTGGAACTGCATTCGCTGCCACACAGACATTCGCGCTCTACTAAAGCTTTGCTAGGTAATGGGGCAACACGCTGTATCTCTCTCTGGCAGAGCCCGGCTACCAAATTGGAAACGTCCAGAGATTGCGCCCACAGGAAAGCTGCCAGCACTGAAAGCAGTAGCTGCTTTTCACTGTCCCTTGGAAGTGCATTCGCTGCCACACAGATATTCGCGCTCTACAAAAACTTTGCTAGGTAATGGGGCAACACTCTTTTTGACTCTATCCCTGTGCCGGCAGTGAAATTGGAAACGTACAGAGATTGCGCCCACAGGAAAGCTGCCAGCACTGAAAGCTGTAGCTGGTATTGACTGTCCCTTGGGACTGCATTCGCTGCCACACAAACATTCGCGCTCTGCTAAAGCATTGCTTGGTAATGGGGCAACACGCTGTATGACTCTCTCCCAGTGCCCCGCAGTGAAATTGGAAACGTCCAGAGATTGCGCCCACAGGAAAGCTGCCAGCACTGAAAGCTGTAGCTGGTTTTCACTCTCCCTTGGAACTGCATTCGCTGCCACACAGACATATGCCCTCTAGTAAAGGTTTGCTAGGTAATGGGGCAACACCCTGTATAACTGTCTCCCAGTGCCCCGCAGTGAAATTGGAAACGTCCAGAGCTTGCGCCCACAGGAAAGCTGCCAGCACTGAAAGCTGTAGCTGGTTTTCACTGTCCCTTGGAACTGCATTCGCTGCCACACAGACATTCGCGCTCTACTAAAGCTTTGCTAGGTAACGGGGCAACACTCTGTATGACTCTCTCCCAGTGCCCAACAGTGAAATTGGAAACGTCCAGAAATTGCGCCCACAGGAAAGCTGCCAGCACTGAAAGCTGTAGCTGGTTTTCACTCTCCCTTGGAACTGCGTTCGCTGCCACACAGACATTCGCGCTCTACAAAAGCTTTGCTACGTAATGGGGCAACACTCTGTATCTCTCTCTGGCAGAGCCCGGCTACCAAATTGGAAACGTCCAGAGATTGCGCCCACAGGAAAGCTGCCAGCACTGCATGCTATAGCTGGTTTTCAGTGTCCCTTGGAACTACATTCGCTGCCACACAGACGTTCGCGCTCTACTAAAGCTTTGCTAGGTAATGGGACAACACTCTTTATCTCCATCTGACAGAGCCCGGCTGCCAAATTGGAAACGTCCACAGATTGCGCCCACAGGAAAGCTGCCAGCACTGAAAGCTGTAGCTGGTTTTCACTGTCCCTTGGAACTGCATTCGCTGCCACACAGACATTCGCGCTCTACAAAAGCTTTGCTAGGTAATGGGGCAACACTCTGTATCTCTCTCTGGCAGAGCCCGGCAGTGAAATTGGAAACGTCCAGAGATTGCGCCCACAGGAAAGCTGCCAGCACTGAAAGCTGTAGCTGGTTTTCACTGTCCCTTGGAAGTGCATTCGCTGCCACACAGACATTCGCGCTGTGCTAAAGCTTTGCTTCGTAATCGGGCAACACTGTGTATCTCTCTCTGGCAGAGCCCGGCTGCCAAATTGGAAACGTGCAGAGATTGCGCCCACAGGAAAGCTGCCAGCACTGAAAGCTGTAGCTGGTTTTCACTGTCTCTTGGAACTGCATTCGCTGCCACACAGACATTCGCGCTCTACTACAGCTTTGCTAGGTAATGGGGCAACACTCTGTTTGACTCTCTCCCAGTGCCCCGCAGTGAAATTGGAAACGTCCAGAGATTGAGCCCACAGGAAAGCTGCCAGCACTTAAAGCTGTAGCTGGTTTTCACTGTCTCTTGGAACTGCATTGGCTGCCACACAGACATTCGCGCTCTACAAAAGCTTTGCTAGGTAATGGGGCAACACTTTGTTTGACTCTCTCCCAGTGCCACGCAGTGAAATTGGAAACGTCCAGAGATTGCGCCCACAGGAAAGCTGCCAGCACTGAAAGATGTAGCTGGTTTTCACTGTCCCTTGGAACTACATTCGCTGCCACACAGATGTTCGCGCTGTGCTAAAGCTTTGCTTCCTAATAGGGCAACACTCTGTATCTCTCTCTGGCAGAGCCCGGCTACCAAATTGGAAACGTCCAGAGATTGCGCCCACAGGAAAGCTGCCAGCACTGAAAGCTGTAGCTGGTTTTGACTGTCCCTCGGAACTGCATTCGCTGCCACACAGACATTCGCGCTCTACTAAAGCTTTGCTAGGTAATGGGGCAACACGCTGTATGACTCTCTCCCAGTGCCCCGCAGTGAAATTGGAAACGTCCAGAGATTTTGCCTACAGGAAAGCTGCCAGCACTGAAAGCTGTAGCTGGTTTTCACTGTCCCTTGGAACTGCATTCGCTGCCACACAGACATTCGCGCTCTGCTAAAGCTTTGCTTCGTAATCGGGCAACACTCTGTATCTCTCTCTGGCAGAGCCCGGCTGCCAAATTGAAAACGTCCAGAGATTGCGCCCACAGGAAAGCAGCCAGCACTGAAAGCTGTAGCTGGTTTTCACTGTCCCTTGGAACTGCATTCGCTGCCACACAGACATTCGCGCTCTACTAAAGCTTTGCTAGGTAATGGGGCAACACGCTGTATCTCTCTCTGGCAGAGCCCGGCAGTGAAATTGGAAACGTCCAGAGCTTGCGCCCACAGGAAAGCTGCCAGCACTGAAAGCTGTAGCTGGTTTTCACTGTCGCTTGGAACTACATTCGCTGCCACACAGACGTTCGCGCTGTGCTAAAGCTTTGCTTCGTAATCGGACAACACTCTGTATCTCTCTCTGGCAGAGCCCGGCAGTGAAATTGGAAACGTCCAGAGCTTGCGCCCACAGGAAAGCTGCCAGCATTGAAAGCTGTAGCTGGTTTTCACTGTCCCTTGGAACTGCATTCGCTGCCACACAGACATTCGCGCTCTACTAAAGCTTTGCTAGGTAACGGGGCAACACTCTGTATGACTCTCTCCCAGTGCCCGGCAGTGAAATTGGAAACGTCCAGAGATTGCGCCCACAGGAAAGCTGCCAGCACTGAAAGCTGTAGCTGGTTTTCACTCTCCCTTGGAACTGCATTCGCTGCCACACAGACATTCGCGCTCTGCAAAAGCTTTGCTAGGTAATGGGGCAACACTCTGTATCTCTCTCTGGCAGAGCCCGGCAGTGAAATTGGAAACGTCCAGAGATTGCGCCCACAGGAAAGCAGCCAGCACTGAAAGCTGTAGCTGGTTTTCACTGTCCCTTGGAACTGCATTCGCTGCCACACAGACATTCGCGCTCTACTAAAGCTTTGCTAGGTAATGGAGCAACACTCTGTATCTCCACCTGACAGAGCCCGGCTGCCAAATTGGAAACGTCCAGAGATTGCGCCCACAGGAAAGCTGCCAGCACTGAAAGCTCTAGCTGGTTTTCACTGTCCCTTGGAACTGCATTCGCTTCCACACAGACATTCGCGCTCTACTAAAGCTTTGCTAGGTAATGGGGCAACAGTCTGTTTGACTCTATCCCTGTGCCCGGCAGTGAAATTGGAAACGTCCAGAGATTGCGCCCACAGGAAAGCTGCCAGCACTGAAAGCTGTAGCTGGTTTTCACTCTCCCTTGGAACTGCATTCGCTGCCACACAGACATTCGCGCTCTGCTAAAGCTTTGCTTCGTAATCGGGCAACACTCTGTATCTCTCTCTGGCAGAGCCCGGCTGCCAAATTGGAAACGTCCAGAGATTGCGCCCACAGGAAAGCAGCCAGCACTGAAATCTGTAGCTGGTTTTCACTGTCCCTTGGAACTGCATTCGCTGCCACACAGACATTCGCGCTCTACTAAAGCTTTGCTAGGTAATGGGGCAACACGCTGTATCTCTCTCTGGCAGAGCCCGGCTACCAAATTGGAAACGTACAGAGATTGCGCCCACAGGAAAGCTGCCAGCACTGAAAGCTGTAGCTGGTTTTCACTGTCGCTTGGAACTACATTCGCTGCCACACAGACGTTCGCGCTGTGCTAAAGCTTTGCTTCGTAATCGGGCAACACACTGTATCTCTCTCTGGCAGAGCCCGGCTGCCAAATTGGAAACGTCCAGAGATTGCGCCCACAGGAAAGCAGCCAGGACTGAAAGCTGTAGCTGGTTTTCACTGTCCCTTGGAACTGCATTCGCTGCCACACAGACATTCGCGCTCTACTAAAGCTTTGCTAGGTAATGGGGCAACACGCTGTATGACTCTCTGGCAGAGCCCGGCTACCAAATTGGAAACGTCCAGAGATTGCGCCCACAGGAAAGCTGCCAGCACTGAAAGCTGTAGCTGGTTTTCACTGTCGCTTGGAACTACATTCGCTGCCACACAGACGTTCGCGCTGTGCTAAAGCTTTGCTTCGTAATCGGGCAACACTCTGTATCTCTCTCTGGCAGAGCCCGGCTGCCAAATTGGAAACGTCCAGAGATTGCGCCCACAGGAAAGCAGCCAGCACTGAAATCTGTAGCTGGTTTTCACTGTCCCTTGGAACTGCATTCGCTGCCACACAGACATTCGCGCTCTACTAAAGCTTTGCTAGGTAATGGGGCAACACGCTGTATCTCTCTCTGGCAGAGCCCGGCTACCAAATTGGAAACGTCCAGAGATTGCGCCCACAGGAAAGCTGCCAGCACTGAAAGCTGTAGCTGGTTTTCACTGTCGCTTGGAACTACATTCGCTGCCACACAGACATATGCCCTGTACTAAAGGTTTGCTATGTAATGGGGCAACACCGTGTATAACTGTCTCCCAGTGCCCCGCAGTGAAATTGGAAACGTCCAGAGCTTGCGCCCACAGGAAAGCTGCCAGCATTGAAAGCTGTAGCTGGTTTTCACTGTCCCTTGGAACTGCATTCGCTGCCACACAGACATTCGCGCTCTACTAAAGCTTTGCTAGGTAACGGGGCAACACTCTGTATGACTCTCTCCCAGTGCCCGGCAGTGAAATTGGAAACGTCCAGAGATTGCGCCCACAGGAAAGCTGCCAGCACGGAAAGCTGTAGCTGGTTTTCACTGTCCCTTGGAACTGCGTTCGCTGCCACACAGACATTCGCGCTCTACAAAAGCCTTGCTAGGTAATGGGGCAACACTCTGTTTGACTCTCTCCCAGTGCCCGGCAGTGAAATTGGAAACGTCCAGAGATTGAGCCCACAGGAAAGCTGCCAGCACTTAAAGCTGTAGCTGGTTTTCACTGTCCCTTGGAACTATTTTCGCTGCCACACAGACATTCGCGCTCTACAAAAGCTTTGCTAGGTAATGGGGCAACACTTTGTTTGACTCTCTCCCAGTGCCACGCAGTGAAATTGGAAACGTCCAGAGATTGCGCCCACAGGAAAGCTGCCAGCACTGAAAGATGTAGCTGGTTTTCACTGTCCCTTGGAACTACATTCGCTGCCACACAGATGTTCGCGCTGTGCTAAAGCTTTGCTTCCTAATAGGGCAACACTCTGTATCTCTCTCTGGCAGAGCCCGGCTACCAAATTGGAAACGTCCAGAGATTGCGCCCACAGGAAAGCTGCCAGCACTGAAAGCTGTAGCTGGTTTTGACTGTCCCTCGGAACTGCATTCGCTGCCACACAGACATTCGCGCTCTACTAAAGCTTTGCTAGGTAATGGGGCAACACGCTGTATGACTCTCTCCCAGTGCCCCGCAGTGAAATTGGAAACGTCCAGAGATTTTGCCTACAGGAAAGCTGCCAGCACTGAAAGCTGTAGCTGGTTTTCACTGTCCCTTGGAACTGCATTCGCTGCCACACAGACATTCGCGCTCTGCTAAAGCTTTGCTTCGTAATCGGGCAACACTCTGTATCTCTCTCTGGCAGAGCCCGGCTGCCAAATTGAAAACGTCCAGAGATTGCGCCCACAGGAAAGCAGCCAGCACTGAAAGCTGTAGCTGGTTTTCACTGTCCCTTGGAACTGCATTCGCTGCCACACAGACATTCGCGCTCTACTAAAGCTTTGCTAGGTAATGGGGCAACACGCTGTATCTCTCTCTGGCAGAGCCCGGCAGTGAAATTGGAAACGTCCAGAGCTTGCGCCCACAGGAAAGCTGCCAGCACTGAAAGCTGTAGCTGGTTTTCACTGTCGCTTGGAACTACATTCGCTGCCACACAGACGTTCGCGCTGTGCTAAAGCTTTGCTTCGTAATCGGACAACACTCTGTATCTCTCTCTGGCAGAGCCCGGCAGTGAAATTGGAAACGTCCAGAGCTTGCGCCCACAGGAAAGCTGCCAGCATTGAAAGCTGTAGCTGGTTTTCACTGTCCCTTGGAACTGCATTCGCTGCCACACAGACATTCGCGCTCTACTAAAGCTTTGCTAGGTAACGGGGCAACACTCTGTATGACTCTCTCCCAGTGCCCGGCAGTGAAATTGGAAACGTCCAGAGATTGCGCCCACAGGAAAGCTGCCAGCACTGAAAGCTGTAGCTGGTTTTCACTCTCCCTTGGAACTGCATTCGCTGCCACACAGACATTCGCGCTCTGCAAAAGCTTTGCTAGGTAATGGGGCAACACTCTGTATCTCTCTCTGGCAGAGCCCGGCAGTGAAATTGGAAACGTCCAGAGATTGCGCCCACAGGAAAGCAGCCAGCACTGAAAGCTGTAGCTGGTTTTCACTGTCCCTTGGAACTGCATTCGCTGCCACACAGACATTCGCGCTCTACTAAAGCTTTGCTAGGTAATGGAGCAACACTCTGTATCTCCACCTGACAGAGCCCGGCTGCCAAATTGGAAACGTCCAGAGATTGCGCCCACAGGAAAGCTGCCAGCACTGAAAGCTCTAGCTGGTTTTCACTGTCCCTTGGAACTGCATTCGCTTCCACACAGACATTCGCGCTCTACTAAAGCTTTGCTAGGTAATGGGGCAACAGTCTGTTTGACTCTATCCCTGTGCCCGGCAGTGAAATTGGAAACGTCCAGAGATTGCGCCCACAGGAAAGCTGCCAGCACTGAAAGCTGTAGCTGGTTTTCACTCTCCCTTGGAACTGCATTCGCTGCCACACAGACATTCGCGCTCTGCTAAAGCTTTGCTTCGTAATCGGGCAACACTCTGTATCTCTCTCTGGCAGAGCCCGGCTGCCAAATTGGAAACGTCCAGAGATTGCGCCCACAGGAAAGCAGCCAGCACTGAAATCTGTAGCTGGTTTTCACTGTCCCTTGGAACTGCATTCGCTGCCACACAGACATTCGCGCTCTACTAAAGCTTTGCTAGGTAATGGGGCAACACGCTGTATCTCTCTCTGGCAGAGCCCGGCTACCAAATTGGAAACGTACAGAGATTGCGCCCACAGGAAAGCTGCCAGCACTGAAAGCTGTAGCTGGTTTTCACTGTCGCTTGGAACTACATTCGCTGCCACACAGACGTTCGCGCTGTGCTAAAGCTTTGCTTCGTAATCGGGCAACACACTGTATCTCTCTCTGGCAGAGCCCGGCTGCCAAATTGGAAACGTCCAGAGATTGCGCCCACAGGAAAGCAGCCAGGACTGAAAGCTGTAGCTGGTTTTCACTGTCCCTTGGAACTGCATTCGCTGCCACACAGACATTCGCGCTCTACTAAAGCTTTGCTAGGTAATGGGGCAACACGCTGTATGACTCTCTGGCAGAGCCCGGCTACCAAATTGGAAACGTCCAGAGATTGCGCCCACAGGAAAGCTGCCAGCACTGAAAGCTGTAGCTGGTTTTCACTGTCGCTTGGAACTACATTCGCTGCCACACAGACGTTCGCGCTGTGCTAAAGCTTTGCTTCGTAATCGGGCAACACTCTGTATCTCTCTCTGGCAGAGCCCGGCTGCCAAATTGGAAACGTCCAGAGATTGCGCCCACAGGAAAGCAGCCAGCACTGAAATCTGTAGCTGGTTTTCACTGTCCCTTGGAACTGCATTCGCTGCCACACAGACATTCGCGCTCTACTAAAGCTTTGCTAGGTAATGGGGCAACACGCTGTATCTCTCTCTGGCAGAGCCCGGCTACCAAATTGGAAACGTCCAGAGATTGCGCCCACAGGAAAGCTGCCAGCACTGAAAGCTGTAGCTGGTTTTCACTGTCGCTTGGAACTACATTCGCTGCCACACAGACATATGCCCTGTACTAAAGGTTTGCTATGTAATGGGGCAACACCGTGTATAACTGTCTCCCAGTGCCCCGCAGTGAAATTGGAAACGTCCAGAGCTTGCGCCCACAGGAAAGCTGCCAGCATTGAAAGCTGTAGCTGGTTTTCACTGTCCCTTGGAACTGCATTCGCTGCCACACAGACATTCGCGCTCTACTAAAGCTTTGCTAGGTAACGGGGCAACACTCTGTATGACTCTCTCCCAGTGCCCGGCAGTGAAATTGGAAACGTCCAGAGATTGCGCCCACAGGAAAGCTGCCAGCACGGAAAGCTGTAGCTGGTTTTCACTGTCCCTTGGAACTGCGTTCGCTGCCACACAGACATTCGCGCTCTACAAAAGCTTTGCTAGGTAATGGGGCAACACTCTGTTTGACTCTCTCCCAGTGCCCGGCAGTGAAATTGGAAACGTCCAGAGATTGCGCCCACAGGAAAGCTGCCAGCACTGAAAGCTGTAGCTGGTTTTCACTGTCCCTTGGAACTATTTTCGCTGCCACACAGACGTTCGCGCTGTGCTAAAGCTTTGCTTCGTAATAGGGCAACACTCTGTATCTCTCTCTGGCAGAGCCCGGCAGTGAAATTGGAAACGTCCAGAGATTGCGCCCACAGGAAAGCTGCCAGCACTGAAAGCTGTAGCTGGTATTGACTGTCCCTTGGGACTGCATTCGCTGCCACACAAACATTCGCGCTCTGCTAAAGCATTGCTTGGTAATGGGGCAACACGCTGTATGACTCTCTCCCAGTGCCCCGCAGTGAAATTGGAAACGTCCAGAGATTGCGCCCACAGGAAAGCTGCCAGCACTGAAAGCTGTAGCTGGTTTTCACTGTCCCTTGGAACTGCATTCGCTGCCACACAGACACATGCCCTCTACTAAAGGTTTGCTAGGTAATGGGGCAACACCCTGTATAACTGTCTCCCAGTGCCCCGCAGTGAAATTGGAAACGTCCAGAGCTTGCGCCCACAGGAAAGCTGCCAGCACTGAAAGCTGTAGCTGGTTTTCACTGTCCCTTGGAACTGCATTCGCTGCCACACAGACATTCGCGCTCTACTAAAGCTTTGCTAGGTAACGGGGCAACACTCTGTATGACTCTCTCCCAGTGCCCAACAGTGAAATTGGAAACGTCCAGAAATTGCGCCCACAGGAAAGCTGCCAGCACTGAAAGCTGTAGCTGGTTTTCACTCTCCCTTGGAACTGCGTTCGCTGCCACACAGACATTCGCGCTCTACAAAAGCTTTGCTACGTAATGGGGCAACACTCTGTATCTCTCTCTGGCAGAGCCCGGCTACCAAATTGGAAACGTCCAGAGATTGCGCCCACAGGAAAGCTGCCAGCACTGCATGCTATAGCTGGTTTTCAGTGTCCCTTGGAACTACATTCGCTGCCACACAGCCGTTCGCGCTCTACTAAAGCTTTGCTAGGTAATGGGACAACACTCTTTATCTCCATCTGACAGAGCCCGGCTGCCAAATTGGAAACGTCCACAGATTGCGCCCACAGGAAAGCTGCCAGCACTGAAAGCTGTAGCTGGTTTTCACTGTCTCTTGGAACTGCATTCGCTGCCACACAGACATTCGCGCTCTACTACAGCTTTGCTAGGTAATGGGGCAACACTCTGTTTGACTCTCTCCCAGTGCCCCGCAGTGAAATTGGAAACGTCCAGAGATTGAGCCCACAGGAAAGCTGCCAGCACTGAAAGCTGTAGCTGGTTTTCACTGTCTCTTGGAACTGCATTGGCTGCCACACAGACATTCGCGCTCTACAAAAGCTTTGCTAGGTAATGGGGCAACACTCTGTTTGACTCTCTCCCAGTGCCACGCAGTGAAATTGGAAACGTCCAGAGATTGCGCCCACAGGAAAGCTGCCAGCACTGAAAGATGTAGCTGGTTTTCACTGTCCCTTGGAACTACATTCGCTGCCACACAGATGTTCGCGCTGTGCTAAAGCTTTGCTTCGTAATAGGGCAACACTCTGTATCTCTCTCTGGCAGAGCCCGGCTACCAAATTGGAAACGTCCAGAGATTGCGCCCACAGGAAAGCTGCCAGCACTGAAAGCTGTAGCTGGTTTTGACTGTCCCTCGGAACTGCATTCGCTGCCACACAGACATTCGCGCTCTACTAAAGCTTTGCTAGGTAATGGGGCAACACGCTGTATGACTCTCTCCCAGTGCCCCGCAGTGAAATTGGAAACGTCCAGAGATTGTGCCCACAGGAAAGCTGCCAGCACTGAAAGCTGTAGCTGGTTTTCACTGTCCCTTGGAACTGCATTCGCTGCCACACAGACATTCGCGCTCTACAAAAGCTTTGCTAGGTAATGGGGCAACACTCTTTTTGACTCTATCCCTGTGCCGGCAGTGAAATTGGAAACGTCCAGAGATTGCGCCCACAGGAAAGCTGCCAGCACTGAAAGCTGTAGCTGGTTTTCACTGTCGCTTGGAACTACATTCGCTGCCACACAGACGTTCGCGCTGTGCTAAAGCTTTGCTTCGTAATCGGACAACACTCTGTATCTCTCTCTGGCAGAGCCCGGCAGTGAAATTGGAAACGTCCAGAGATTGCGCCCACAGGAAAGCAGCCAGCACTGAAAGCTGTAGCTGGTTTTCACTGTCCCTTGGAACTGCATTCGCTGCCACACAGACATTCGCGCTCTACAAATGCTTTGCTAGGTAATGCGGCAACACTCTGTATCTCTCTCTGGCAGAGCCCGGCAGTGAAATTGGAAACGTCCAGAGATTGCGCCCACAGGAAAGCAGCCAGCACTGAAAGCTGTAGCTGGTTTTCACTCTCCCTTGGAACTGCATTCGCTGCCACACAGACATTCGCGCTATGCTAAAGCATTGCTTGGTAATGGGGCAACACGCTGTATGACTCTCTCCCAGTGCCCCGCAGTGAAATTGGAAACGTCCAGAGATTGCGCCCACAGGAAAGCTGCCAGCACTGAAAGCTGTAGCTGGTTTTCACTGTCTCTTGGAACTGCATTCGCTGCCACACAGACATATGCCCTCTACTAAAGCTTTGCTAGGTAATGGGGCAACACCCTGTATAACTGTCTCCCAGTGCCCCGCAGTGAAATTGGAAACGTCCAGAGATTGAGCCCACAGGAAAGCTGCCAGCACTGAAAGCTGTAGCTGGTTTTCACTGTCCCTTGGAACTGCATTCGCTGCCACACAGACATTCGCGCTCTACTAAAGCTTTGCTAGGTAACGGGGCAACACTCTGTATGACTCTCTCCCAGTGCCGGGCAGTGAAATTGGAAACGTCCAGAGATTGCGCCCACAGGAAAGCTGCCAGCACTGAAAGCTGTAGCTGGTTTTCACTGTCCCTTGGAACTGCATTCGCTGCCACACAGACATTCGCGCTCTGCTAAGCATTGCTTGGTAAAGGGGCAACACTCTGTTTGACTCTCTCCCAGTGCCCGGCAGTGAAATTGGAAACGTCCAGAGATTGCGCCCACAGGAAAGCTGCCAGCACTGAAAGCTGTAGCTGGTTTTCACTGTCCCTTGGAACTGCATTCGCTGCCACACAGACATTCGCGCTCTACAAAAGCTTTGCTACGTAATGGGGCAACACTCTGTATCTCTCTCTGGCAGAGCCCGGCTACCAAATTGGAAACGTCCAGAGATTGCGCCCACAGGAAAGCTGCCAGCACTGAAAGCTGTAGGTGGTTTTCACTGTCTCTTGGAACTGCATTGGCTGCCACACAGACATTCGCGCTCTACAAAAGCTTTGCTAGGTAATGGGGCAACACTCTGTTTGACTCTCTCCCAGTGCCCCGCAGTGAAATTGGAAACGTCCAGAGATTGCGCCCACAGGAAAGCTGCCAGCACTGAAAGCTGTAGCTGGTTTTCACTCTCCCTTGGAACTGCATTCGCTGCCACACAGACATTCGCGCTCTACAAAAGCTTTTCTAGGTAATGGGGCAACAGTCTGTTTGACTCTATCCCTGTGCCCGGCAGTGAAATTGGAAACGTCCAGAGATTGCGCCCACAGGAAAGCTGCCAGCACTGAAAGCTGTAGCTGGTTTTCACTGTCCCTTGGAACTGCATTCGCTGCCACACAGACATTCGCGCTCTGCTAAAGCTTTGCTTCGTAATCGGGCAACACTCTGTATCTCTCTCTGGCAGAGCCCGGCTGCCAAATTGGAAACGTCCAGAGATTGCGCCCACAGGAAAGCAGCCAGCACTGAAAGCTGTAGCTGGTTTTCACTGTCCCTTGGAACTGCATTCGCTGCCACACAGACATTCGCGCTCTACTAAAGCTTTGCTAGGTAATGGGGCAACACGCTGTATCTCTCTCTGGCAGAGCCCGGCAGTGAAATTGGAAACGTCCAGAGATTGCGCCCACAGGAAAGCTGCCAGCACTGAAAGCTGTAGCTGGTTTTCACTCTCCCTTGGAACTGCATTCGCTGCCACACAGACATTTGCGCTCTGCTAAAGCATTGCTTGGTAAAGGGGCAACATTCTGTTTGACTCTCTCCCAGTGCCCCGCAGTGAAATTGGAAACGTCCAGAGAAAGCGCCCACAGGAAAGCTGCCAGCACTGAAAGCTGTAGCTGGTTTTCACTGTCCCTTGGAACTGCATTCGCTGCCACACAGACATTCGCGCTCTACAAAAGCTTTGCTAGGTAATGGGGCAACACGCTGTATGACTCTCTCCCAGTGCCCGGCAGTGAAATTGGAAACGTCCAGAGATTGCGCCCACAGCAAAGCTGCCAGCACTGAAAGCTGTAGCTGTTTTTCACTGTCCCTTGGAACTACTTTCGCTGCCACACAAACGTTCGCGCTGTGCTAAAGCTTTGCTTCGTAATAGGGCAACACTCTGTATCTCTCTCTGGCAGAGCCCGGCAGTGAAATTGGAAACGTCCAGAGATTGCGCCCACAGGAAAGCAGCCAGCACTGAAAGCAGTAGCTGTTTTTCACTGTCCCTTGGAAGTGCATTCGCTGCCACACAGATGTTCGCGCTCTACAAAAGTTTTGCTAGGTAATGGGGCAACACTCTTTTTGACTCTATCCCTGTGCCGGCAGTGAAATTGGAAACGTCCAGAGATTGCGCCCACAGGAAAGCTGCCAGCACTGAAAGCTGTAGCTGGTTTTGACTGTCCCTTGGGACTGCATTCGCTGCCACACAAACATTCGCGCTCTGCTAAAGCATTGCTTGGTAATGGGGCAACACGCTGTATGACTCTCTCCCAGTGCCCCGCAGTGAAATTGGAAACGTCCAGAGATTGCGCCCACAGGAAAGCTGCCAGCACTGAAAGCTGTAGCTGGTTTTCACTGTCCCTTGGAACTGCATTCGCTGCCACACAGACATATGCCCTCTACTAAAGCTTTGCTAGGTAATGGGGCAACACCCTGTATAACTGTCTCCCAGTGCCCCGCAGTGAAATTGGAAACGTCCAGAGATTGCGCCCACAGGAAAGCAGCCAGCACTGAAAGCAGTAGCTGGTTTTCACTGTCCCTTGGAACTGCATTCGCTGCCACACAGACATTCGCGCTCTACTAAAGCTTTGCTAGGTAACGGGGCAACACTCTGTATGACTCTCTCCCAGTGCCCGGCAGTGAAATTGGAAACGTCCAGAGATTGCGCCCACAGGAAAGCTGCCAGCACTGAAAGCTGTAGCTGGTTTTCACTGTCCCTTGGAACTACATTCGCTGCCACACAGATGTTCGCGCTGTGCTAAAGCTTTGCTTCGTAATAGGGCAACACTCTGTATCTCTCTGTGACAGAGCCCGGCTGCCAAATTGGAAACGTCCAGAGATTGCGCCCACAGGAAAGCAGCCAGCACTGAAAGCTGTAGCTGGTTTTCACTGTCCCTTGGAACTGCATTCGCTGCCACACAGACATTCGCGCTCTACAAAAGCCTTGCTAGGTAATGGGGCAACACTCTGTATCTCTCTCTGGCAGAGCCCGGCAGTGAAATTGGAAACGTCCAGAGATTGCGCCCACAGGAAAGCTGCCAGCACTGAAAGCTGTAGCTGGTTTTCACTGTCGCTTGGAACTACATTCGCTGCCACACAGACGTTCGCGCTGTGCTAAAGCTTTGCTTCGTAATCGGGCAACACACTGTATCTCTCTCTGGCTGAGCCCGGCTGCCAAATTGGAAACGTCCAGAGATTGCGCCCACAGGAAAGCAGCCAGCACTGAAAGCTGTAGCTGGTTTTCACTGTCCCTTGGAACTGCATTCGCTGCCACGCAGATATTCGTGCTCTACAAAAGCTTTGCTAGGTCATGGGGCAACACTCTGTTTGACTCTCTCCCAGTGCCCCGCAGTGAAATTGGAAACGTCCAGAGATTGCGCCCACAGGAAAGCTGCCAGCACTGAAAGCTGTAGCTGGTTTTCACTGTCCCTTGGAACTGCATTCGCTGCCACACAGACATTCGCGCTCTACAAAAGCTTTGCTAGGTAATGGGGCAACACTCTGTTTGACTCTATCCCTGTGCCTGGCATGAAATTGGAAACGTCCAGAGATTGCGCCCACAGGAAAGCTGCCAGCACTGAAAGCTGTAGCTGGTTTTCACTGTCCCTTGGAACTGCATTCGCTGCCACACAGACATTTGCGCTCTGCTAAAGCATTGCTTGGTAAAGGGGCAACATTCTGTTTGACTCTCTCCCAGTGCCCGGCAGTGAAATTGGAAACCTCCAGAGATTGCGCCCACAGGAAAGCAGCCAGCAATGAAAGCTGTAGCTGGTTTTCACTGTCCCTTGGAACTGCATTCACTGCCACACAGACATATGCCCTCTACTAAAGGTTTGCTAGGTAATGGGGCAACACACTGTATAACTGTCTCCCAGTGCCCCGCAGTGAAATTGGAAACGTCCAGAGCTTGCGCCACAGGAAAGCTGCCAGCACTGAAAGCTGTAGCTGGTTTTCACTGTCCCTTGGAACTGCATTCGCTGCCACAGCTACAGCTACATTGCCTACATTGCCTACATTGCGCGAATGTCTGCGTGGCAGCGAATGCAGTTCCAAGGGACAGTGAAAACCAGCTACAGCTTTCAGTGCTGGCAGCTTTCCTGTGGGCGCAATCTCTGGACGTTTCCAATTTGGCAGCCGGGCTCTGCCAGAGAGAGATACAGAGTGTTGCCCGATTACGAAGCAAAGCTTTAGCACCGC
Organism: Mycteria americana; assembly: GCF_035582795.1. NCBI lineage: Eukaryota > Metazoa > Chordata > Aves > Ciconiiformes > Ciconiidae > Mycteria > Mycteria americana. The sequence goes on from NC_134366.1 coordinate 64,829,150, forward strand.
GTGAACGTGTGTGTGGCAGCGAGTGTAGTTCCAAGGGACAGTGAAAACCAGCTATAGCATTCAGTGCTGGCAGCTTTCCTGTGGGCGCAATCTCTGGACGTTTCCAATTTCACTGCCGGGCACTGGGAGAGAGTCATACAGAATGTTGCTCCATTACCTAGCAAAGCTTTAGTAGAGCGCGAATGTCTGTGTGGCAGCGAATGCAGTTCCAAGGGACAGTGAAAACCAGCTATAGCATTCAGTGCTGGCAGCTTTCCTGTGGGCGCAATCTCTGGACGTTTCCAATTTCACTGCCGGGCACTGGGAGAGATTCATACAGAATGTTGCCCCTTTACCAAGCAATGCTTTAGCAGAGCGCGAATGTCTGTGTGGCAGCGAATGCAGTTGCAAGGGACAGCGAAAACCAGCTACAGCTTTCAGTGCTGGCAGCTTTCCTGTGGGCGCAATCTCTGGACATTTCCAATTTCACTGCCTGGCACTGGTAGAGAGTCAAACAGAGTGTTGCCCCATTACCTAGCAAAGCTTTTGTAGAGCGCGAATGCCTGTGTGGCGGCGAATGCAGTTCCAAGGGAGATTGAAAACCAGCTACAGCTTTCAGTGCTGGCAGCTTTCCTGTGGGCGCAATCTCTGGACGTTTCCAATTTCACTGCGGGGCACTGGGAGAGAGTCATACAGCGTGTTGCCCCATTACCTAGCAAAGCTTTAGCAGAGCGCGAATGTCTGTGTGGCAGCGAATGCAGTTCCAAGGGAGAGTGAAAACCAGCTACAGCTTTCAGTGCTGGCAGCTTTCCTGTGGGCGCAATCTCTGGACGTTTCCAATTTCACTGCCGGGCACTGGGAGAGAGTCAAACAGATCGTTGCCCCATTACCTAGCAAAGCTTTAGTAGAGCGCGAATGTCTGTGTGGCAGCGAATGCAGTTCCAAGGGACAGTGAAAACCAGCTACAGCTTTCAGTGCTGGCAGCTTTCCTGTGGGCGCAAGCTCTGGACGTTTTCAATTTGGCATCCGGGCTCTGCCAGAGAGAGATACAGAGTGTTGCCCCATTACCTAGCAATGCTTTTGTAGAGCGCGAATGTCTGTGTGGCAGCGAATGCAGTTCCAAGGGACAGTGCAAACCAGCTACAGCTTTCAGTGCTGGCAGCTTTCCTGTGGGCGCAATCTCTGGACGTTTCCAATTTCACTGCCGGGCTCTGTCAGAGAGAGATACAGAGTGTTGCCTCATTACCTAGCAAAGCTTTTGTAGAGCGAGAATGTCTGTGTGGCAGCGAATGCAGTTCCAAGGGACAGTGAAAACCAGCTACAGCTTTCAGTGTTGGCAGCTTTCCTGTGGGCGCAAGCTCTGGTCGTTTCCAATCTGGCAGCCGGGCTCTGTCACAGAGAGATACAGCGTGTTGCGCCATTACCTAGCAAAGCTTTAGTAGAGCGCGAATATCTGTGTGGCAGCGAATGCAGTTCCAAGAGACAGTGAAAACCAGCCACAGCTTTCAGTGCTGGCTGCTTTCCTGTGGGCGCAATCTCTGGACGTTTCCAATTTGGCAGCCGGGCTCTGCCAGAGAGAGATACAGAGTGTTGCCCGATTATGAAGCAAAGCTTTAACACAGCGCGAATGTCTGTGTGGCAGCGAATGCAGTTCCAAGGGACAGTGAAAACCAGCTACAGCTTTCAGTGCTGGCAGCTTTCCTGTGGGCGCAATCTCTGGACGTTTCCAATTTCACTGCCGGGCACAGGGATAGAGTCATACAGCGTGTTGCCCCATTACCTAGCAAAGCTTTAGTAGAGCGCGAATATCTGTGTGGCAGCGAAAGCAGATCCAAGGGACAGTGAAAACCAGCTACAGCTTTCAGTGCTGGCAGCTTTCCTGTGGGCGCAATCTCTGGATGTTTCCAATTTCACTGCCGGGCTCTGCCAGAGAGAGATACAGAGCGTTGCCCCATTACCTAGCAAAGCTTTTGTAGAGCGCGAATGTCTGTGTGGCAGCGAATGCAGTTCCAAGGGACAGTGAAAACCAGCTATAGCATTCAGTGCTGGCAGCTTTCCTGTGGGCGCAATCTCTGGACGTTTCCAATTTCACTGCCGGGCACTGGGAGAGATTCATACAGAATGTTGCCCCTTTACCAAGCAATGCTTTAGCAGAGCGCGAATGTCTGTGTGGCAGCGAATGCAGTTGCAAGGGACAGCGAAAACCAGCCACAGCTTTCAGTGCTGGCTGCTTTCCTGTGGGCGCAATCTCTGGACGTTTCCAAAATCTCTGGACGTTTCCAATTTGGCAGCCGGGCTCTGCCAGAGAGAGATACAGAGTGTTGCCCGATTACGAAGCAAAGCTTTAGAACCGCGCGAACGTCTGTGTGGCAGCGAATGCAGTTCCAAGGGACAGTGAAAACCAGCTATAGCATTCAGTGCTGGCAGCTTTCCTGTGGGCGCAATCTCTGGACATTTGCAATTTCACTGCCGGGCACTGGGAGAGAGTTATACAGAGTGTTGCTGCGTTACCTAGCAAAGCTTTAGTAGAGCGCGAATGTCTGTGTGGCAGCTAATGCAGTTGCAAGGCACAGTGAAAACCAGCTAAAGCTTTCAGTGCTGGCAGCTTTCCTGTGGGTGCAATCTCTGGACGTTTCCAATTTCACTGCCGGGCTCTGCCAGAGAGAGATACAGAGTGTTGCCCCATTACCTAGTAAAGCTTTTGTAGAGCGCGAATGTCTGTGTGGCAGCGAATGCAGTTCCAAGGGACAGTGAAAACCAGCTACAGCTTTCAGTGCTGGCAGCTTTCCTGTGGGCGCAATCTCTGGACATTTCCAATTTCACTGCCTGGCACTGGGAGAGAGTCAAACAGAGTGTTGCCCCATTACCTAGCAAAGCTTTTGTAGAGCGCGAATGCCTGTGTGGCAGCGAATGCAGTTCCAAGGGAGATTGAAAACCAGCTACAGCTTTCAGTGCTGGCAGCTTTCCTGTGGGCGCACTCTCTGGACGTTTCCAATTTCACTGCGGGGCACTGGGAGAGAGTCATACAGCGTGTTGCCCCATTACCTAGCAAAGCTTTAGCAGAGCGCGAATGTCTGTGTGGCAGCGAATGCAGTTCCAAGGGAGAGTGAAAACCAGCTACAGCTTTCAGTGCTGGCAGCTTTCCTGTGGGCGCAATCTCTGGATGTTTCCAATTTCACTGCCGGGCTCTGCCAGAGAGAGATACAGAGCGTTGCCCCATTACCTAGCAAAGCTTTTGTAGAGCGCGAATGTCTGTGTGGCAGCGAATGCAGTTCCAAGGGACAGTGAAAACCAGCTACAGCTTTCAGTGCTGGCAGCTTTCCTGTGGGCGCAAGCTCTGGACGTTTCCAATTTCACTGCGGGGCAACGGGAGAGAGTCATACAGCGTGTTGCCCCATTACCTAGCAAAGCTTTTGTAGAGCGCGAATATCTGTGTGGCAGCGAATGCAGTTCCAAGGGACAGTGAAAACCAGCTACAGCTTTCAGTGCTGGCAGCTTTCCTGTGGGCGCAATCTCTGGACGTTTCCAATTTGGCAGCCGGGCTCTGCCAGAGAGAGATACAGAGTGTTGCCCGATTACGAAGCAAAGCTTTAGCACCGCGTGAACGTGTGTGTGGCAGCGAATGTAGTTCCAAGGGACAGTGAAAACCAGCTATAGCATTCAGTGCTGGCAGCTTTCCTGTGGGCGCAATCTCTGGACATTTCCAATTTCACTGCCTGGCACTGGGAGAGAGTCAAACAGAGTGTTGCCCCATTACCTAGCAAAGCTTTTGTAGAGCGCGAATGCCTGTGTGGCAGCGAATGCAGTTCCAAGGGAGATTGAAAACCAGCTACAGCTTTCAGTGCTGGCAGCTTTCCTGTGGGCGCAATCTCTGGACGTTTCCAATTTCACTGCGGGGCACTGGGAGAGAGTCATACAGCGTGTTGCCCCATTACCTAGCAAAGCTTTAGCAGAGCGCGAATGTCTGTGTGGCAGCGAATGCAGTTCCAAGGGAGAGTGAAAACCAGCTACAGCTTTCAGTGCTGGCAGCTTTCCTGTGGGCGCAATCTCTGGACGTTTCCAATTTCACTGCCGGGCACTGGGAGAGAGTCAAACAGAGTGTTGCCCCATTACCTAGCAAAGCTTTTGTAGAGCGCGAATGTCTGTGTGGCAGCGAATGCAGTTCCAAGGGACAGTGAAAACCAGCTACAGCTTTCAGTGCTGGCAGCTTTCCTGTGGGCGCAAGCTCTGGACGTTTTCAATTTGGCATCCGGGCTCTGCCAGAGAGAGATACAGAGTGTTGCCCCATTACCTAGCAATGCTTTTGTAGAGCGCGAATGTCTGTGTGGCAGCGAATGCAGTTCCAGGGACAGTGAAAACCAGCTACAGCTTTCACTGCTGGCAGCTTTCCTGTGGGCGCAATCTCTGGACGTTTCCAATTTCACTGCCGGGCTCTGTCAGAGAGAGATACAGAGTGTTGCCTCATTACCTAGCAAAGCTTTTGTAGAGCGAGAATGTCTGTGTGGCAGCGAATGCAGTTCCAAGGGACAGTGAAAACCAGCTACAGCTTTCAGTGCTGGCAGCTTTCCTGTGGGCGCAAGCTCGGGTCGTTTCCAATCTGGCAGCCGGGCTCTGTCACAGAGAGATACAGCGTGTTGCGCCATTACCTAGCAAAGCTTTAGTAGAGCGCGAATATCTGTGTGGCAGCGAATGCAGTTCCAAGGGACAGTGAAAACCAGCTACAGCTTTCAGTGCAGGCAGCTTTCCCGTGGGCGCAAGCTCTGGACGTTTCCAATTTCACTGCCGGGCTCTGCCAGAGAGAGATACAGAGCGTTGCCCCATTACCTAGCAAAGCTTTTGTAGAGCGCGAATGTCTGTGTGGCAGCGAATGCAGTTCCAAGGCACAGTGAAAACCAGCTACAGCTTTCAGTGCAGGCAGCTTTCCCGTGGGCGCAAGCTCTGGACGTTTCCAATTTCACTGCGGGGCAACGGGAGAGAGTCATACAGCGTGTTGCCCCATTACCTAGCAAAGCTTTTGTAGAGCGCGAATATCTGTGTGGCAGCGAATGCAGTTCCAAGGGACAATGAAAACCAGCTACAGCTTTCAGTGCTGGCAGCTTTCCTGTGGGCGCAATCTCTGGACATTTCCAATTTCACTGCCTGGCACTGGTAGAGAGTCAAACAGAGTGTTGCCCCATTACCTAGCAAAGCTTTTGTAGAGCGCGAATGCCTGTGTGGCAGCGAATGCAGTTCCAAGGGAGATTGAAAACCAGCTACAGCTTTCAGTGCTGGCAGCTTTCCTGTGGGCGCAATCTCTGGACGTTTCCAATTTCACTGCGGGGCACTGGGAGAGAGTCATACAGCGTGTTGCCCCATTACCTAGCAAAGCTTTAGCAGAGCGCGAATGTCTGTGTGGCAGCGAATGCAGTTCCAAGGGAGAGGGAAAACCAGCTACAGCTTTCAGTGCTGGCAGCTTTCCTGTGGGCGCAATCTCTGGACGTTTCCAATTTCACTGCCGGGCACTGGGAGAGAGTCAAACAGATTGTTGCCCCATTACCTAGCAAAGCTTTTGTAGAGCGCGAATGTCTGTGTGGCAGCGAATGTAGTTCCAAGGGACAGTGAAAACCAGCTACAGCTTTCAGTGCTGGCAGCTTTCCTGTGGGCGCAAGCTCTGGACGTTTTCAATTTGGCATCCGTCCTCTGCCAGAGAGAGATACAGAGTGTTGCCCCATTACCTAGCAATGCTTTTGTAGAGCGCGAATGTCTGTGTGGCAGCGAATGCAGTTCCAAGGGACAGTGAAAACCAGCTACAGCTTTCAGTGCTGGCAGCTTTCCTGTGGGCGCAATCTCTGGACGTTTCCAATTTGGCAGCCGGGCTCTGCCAGAGAGAGATACAGAGTGTTGCCCGATTATGAAGCAAAGCTTTAACACAGCGCGAATGTCTGTGTGGCAGCGAATGCAGTTCCAAGGGACAGTGAAAACCAGCTACAGCTTTCAGTGCTGGCAGCTTTCCTGTGGGCGCAATCTCTGGACGTTTCCAATTTCACTGCCTGGCACTGGGAGAGAGTCATACAGCGTGTTGCCCCATTACCTAGCAAAGCTTTAGTAGAGCGCGAATATCTGTGTGGCAGCGAAAGCAGTTCCAAGGGACAGTGAAAACCAGCTACAGCTTTCAGTGCTGGCAGCTTTCCTGTGGGCGCAATCTCTGGATGTTTCCAATTTCACTGCCGGGCTCTGCCAGAGAGAGATACAGAGCGTTGCCCCATTACCTAGCAAAGCTTTTGTAGAGCGCGAATGTCTGTGTGGCAGCGAATGCAGTTCCAAGGCACAGTGAAAACCAGCTACAGCTTTCAGTGCAGGCAGCTTTCCCGTGGGCGCAAGCTCTGGACGTTTCCAATTTCACTGCGGGGCAACGGGAGAGAGTCATACAGCGTGTTGCCCCATTACCTAGCAAAGCTTTTGTAGAGCGCGAATATCTGTGTGGCAGCGAATGCAGTTCCAAGGGACAGTGAAAACCAGCTACAGCTTTCAGTGCTGGCAGCTTTCCTGTGGGCGCAAGCTCTGGACGTTTCCAATTTGGCTGACGGGCTCTGCCAGAGAGAGATACAGAGTGTTGCCCGATTACGAAGCAAAGCTTTAGCACCGCGTGAACGTGTGTGTGGCAGCGAATGCAGTTCCAAGGGACAGTGAAAACCAGCTATAGCATTCAGTGCTGGCAGCTTTCCTGTGGGCGCAATCTCTGGACGTTTCCAATTTCACTGCCGGGCACTGGGAGAGATTCATACAGAATGTTGCCCCTTTACCAAGCAATGCTTTAGCAGAGCGCGAATGTCTGTGTGGCAGCGAATGCAGTTGCAAGGGACAGCGAAAACCAGCCACAGCTTTCAGTGCTGGCTACTTTCCTGTGGGCGCAATCTCTGGACGTTTCCAATTTGGCAGCCGGGCTCTGCCAGAGAGAGATACAGAGTGTTGCCCGATTACGAAGCAAAGCTTTAGAACCGCGCGAACGTCTGTGTGGCAGCGAATGCAGTTCCAAGGGACAGTGAAAACCAGCTATAGCATTCAGTGCTGGCAGCTTTCCTGTGGGCGCAATCTCTGGACATTTGCAATTTCACTGCCGGGCACTGGGAGAGAGTTGTACAGAGTGTTGCTGCGTTACCTAGCAAAGCTTTAGTAGAGCGCGAATGTCTGTGTGGCAGCTAATGCAGTTCCAAGGCACAGTGAAAACCAGCTAAAGCTTTCAGTGCTGGCAGCTTTCCTGTGGGTGCAATCTCTGGACGTTTCCAATTTCACTGCCGGGCTCTGCCAGAGAGAGATACAGAGTGTTGCCCCATTACCTAGTAAAGCTTTTGTAGAGCGCGAATGTCTGTGTGGCAGCGAATGCAGTTCCAAGGGACAGTGAAAACCAGCTACAGCTTTCAGTGCTGGCAGCTTTCCTGTGGGCGCAATCTCTGGACATTTCCAATTTCACTGCCTGGCACTGGGAGAGAGTCAAACAGAGTGTTGCCCCATTACCTAGCAAAGCTTTTGTAGAGCGCGAATGCCTGTGTGGCAGCGAATGCAGTTCCAAGGGAGATTGAAAACCAGCTACAGCTTTCAGTGCTGGCAGCTTTCCTGTGGGCGCAATCTCTGGACGTTTCCAATTTCACTGCGGGGCACTGGGAGAGAGTCATACAGCGTGTTGCCCCATTACCTAGCAAAGCTTTAGCAGAGCGCGAATGTCTGTGTGGCAGCGAATGCAGTTCCAAGGGAGAGTGAAAACCAGCTACAGCTTTCAGTGCTGGCAGCTTTCCTGTGGGCGCAAGCTCTGGACGTTTTCAATTTGGCAGCCGGGCTCTGCCAGAGAGAGATACAGAGTGTTGCCCCATTACCTAGCAATGCTTTTGTAGAGCGCGAATGTCTGCGTGGCAGCGAATGCAGTTCCAAGGGACAGTGAAAACCAGCTACAGCTTTCAGTGCTGGCAGCTTTCCTGTGGGCGCAATCTCTGGACGTTTCCAATTTCACTGCCGGGCTCTGTCAGAGAGAGATAAAGAGTGTTGCCCCATTACCTAGCAAAGCTTTTGTAGAGCGAGAATGTCTGTGTGGCAGCGAATGCAGTTCCAAGGGACAGTGAAAACCAGCTACAGCTTTCAGTGCTGGCAGCTTTCCTGTGGGCGCAATCTCTGGATGTTTCCAATTTCACTGCCGGGCTCTGCCAGAGAGAGATACAGAGCGTTGCCCCATTACCTAGCAAAGCTTTTGTAGAGCGCGAATGTCTGTGTGGCAGCGAATGCAGTTCCAAGGCACAGTGAAAACCAGCTACAGCTTTCAGTGCAGGCAGCTTTCCCGTGGGCGCAAGCTCTGGACGTTTCCAATTTCACTGCGGGGCAACGGGAGAGAGTCATACAGCGTGTTGCCCCATTACCTAGCAAAGCTTTTGTAGAGCGCGAATATCTGTGTGGCAGCGAATGCAGTTCCAAGGGACAGTGAAAACCAGCTACAGCTTTCAGTGCTGGCAGCTTTCCTGTGGGCGCAATCTCTGGACGTTTCCAATTTGGCAGCCGGGCTCTGCCAGAGAGAGATACAGAGTGTTGCCCGATTACGAAGCAAAGCTTTAGCACCGCGTGAACGTGTGTGTGGCAGCGAATGTAGTTCCAAGGGACAGTGAAAACCAGCTATAGCATTCAGTGCTGGCAGCTTTCCTGTGGGCGCAATCTCTGGACGTTTCCAATTTCACTGCCGGGCACTGGGAGAGAGTCATACAGAATGTTGCTCCGTTACCTAGCAAAGCTTTAGTAGAGCGCGAATGTCTGTGTGGCAGCGAATGCAGTTCCAAGGGACAGTGAAAACCAGCTATAGCATTCAGTGCTGGCAGCTTTCCTGTGGGCGCAATCTCTGGACGTTTCCAATTTCACTGCCGGGCACTGGGAGAGATTCATACAGAATGTTGCCCCTTTACCAAGCAATGCTTTAGCAGAGCGCGAATGTCTGTGTGGCAGCGAATGCAGTTGCAAGGGACAGCGAAAACCAGCCACAGCTTTCAGTGCTGGCTGCTTTCCTGTGGGCGCAATCTCTGGACGTTTCCAATTTGGCAGCCGGGCTCTGCCAGAGAGAGATACAGAGTGTTGCCCGATTACGAAGCAAAGCTTTAGAACCGCGCGAACGTCTGTGTGGCAGCGAATGCAGTTCCAAGGGACAGTGAAAACCAGCTATAGCATTCAGTGCTGGCAGCTTTCCTGTGGGCGCAATCTCTGGACGTTTCCAATTTCATTGCCGGGCACTGGGAGAGAGTCATACAGAGTGTTGCTGCGTTACCTAGCAAAGCTTTAGTAGAGCGCGAATATCTGTGTGGCAGCGAATGCAGTTCCAAGAGACAGTGAAAACCAGCCACAGCTTTCAGTGCTGGCTGCTTTCCTGTGGGCGCAATCTCTGGACGTTTCCAATTTGGCAGCCGGGCTCTGCCAGAGAGAGATACAGAGTGTTGCCCGATTATGAAGCAAAGCTTTAACACAGCGCGAATGTCTGTGTGGCAGCGAATGCAGTTCCAAGGGACAGTGAAAACCAGCTACAGCTTTCAGTGCTGGCAGCTTTCCTGTGGGCGCAATCTCTGGACGTTTCCAATTTCACTGCCTGGCACTGGGAGAGAGTCATACAGATTGTTGCCCCATTACCTAGCAAAGCTTTAGTAGAGCGCGAATGTCTGTGTGGCAGCGAATGCAGTTCCAAGGGAGAGTGAAAACCAGCTACAGCTTTCAGTGCTGGCAGCTTTCCTGTGGGCGCAATCTCTGGACGTTTCCAATTTCACTGCCGGGCACTGGGAGAGATTCATACAGAATGTTGCCCCATTACCTAGCAAAGCTTTAGTAGAGCGCGAATGTCTGTGTGGCAGCGAATGCAGTTCCAAGGGACAGTGAAAACCAGCTACAGCTTTCAGTGCTGGCAGCTTTCCTGTGGGCGCAAGCTCTGGACGTTTTCAATTTGGCAGCCGGGCTCTGCCAGAGAGAGATACAGAGTGTTGCCCCATTACCTAGCAATGCTTTTGTAGAGCGCGAATGTCTGCGTGGCAGCGAATGCAGTTCCAAGGGACAGTGAAAACCAGCTACAGCTTTCAGTGCTGGCTGCTTTCCTGTGGGCGCAATCTCTGGACGTTTCCAATTTGGCAGCCGGGCTCTGCCAGAGAGAGATACAGAGTGTTGCCCGATTACGAAGCAAAGCTTTAGAACCGCGCGAACGTCTGTGTGGCAGCGAATGCAGTTCCAAGGGACAGTGAAAACCAGCTATAGCATTCAGTGCTGGCAGCTTTCCTGTGGGCGCAATCTCTGGACGTTTCCAATTTCACTGCCGGGCACTGGGAGAGAGTCATACAGAGTGTTGCTGCGTTACCTAGCAAAGCTTTAGCAGAGCGCGAATGTCTGTGTGGCAGCGAATGCAGTTCCAAGGGACAGTGAAAAACAGCTACAGCTTTCAGTGCTGGCAGCTTTCCTGTGGGCGCAAGCTCTGGACGTTTTCAATTTGGCAGCCGGGCTCTGCCAGAGAGAGATACAGAGTGTTGCCCCATTACCTAGCAATGCTTTTGTAGAGCGCGAATGTCTGCGTGGCAGCGAATGCAGTTCCAAGGGACAGTGAAAACCAGCTACAGCTTTCAGTGCTGGCAGCTTTCCTGTGGGAGCAATCTCTGGACGTTTCCAATTTCACTGCCGGGCTCTGTCAGAGAGAGATAAAGAGTGTTGCCCCATTACCTAGCAAAGCTTTTGTAGAGCGAGAATGTCTGTGTGGCAGCGAATGCAGTTCCAAGGGACAGTGAAAACCAGCTACAGCTTTCAGTGCTGGCAGCTTTCCTGTGGGCGCAAGCTCTGGTCGTTTCCAATCTGGCAGCCGGGCTCTGTCACAGAGAGATACAGCGTGTTGCCCCATTACCTAGCAAAGCTTTAGTAGAGCGCGAATATCTGTGTGGCAGCGAATGCAGTTCCAAGAGGCAGTGAAAACCAGCTACAGCTTTCAGTGCTGGCTGCTTTCCTGTGGGCGCAATCTCTGGACGTTTCCAATTTGGCAGCCGGGCTCTGCCAGAGAGAGATACAGAGTGTTGCCCGATTACGAAGCAAAGCTTTAGAACCGCGCGAACGTCTGTGTGGCAGCGAATGCAGTTCCAAGGGACAGTGAAAACCAGCTACAGCTTTCAGTCCTGGCAGCTTTCCTGTGGGCGCAAGCTCTGGTCGTTTCCAATCTGGCAGCCGGGCTCTGTCACAGAGAGATACAGCGTGTTGCCCCATTACCTAGCAAAGCTTTTGTAGAGCGCGAATGTCTGTGTGGCAGCGAATGCAGTTCCAAGGGACAGTGAAAACCAGGTACAGCTTTCAGTGCTGGCAGCTTTCCTGTGGGCGCAATCTCTGGACGTTTCCAATTTGGCAGCCGGGCTCAGCCAGAGAGAGATACAGAGTGTTGCCCGATTACGAAGCAAAGCTTTAGAACCGCGCGAACGTCTGTGTGGCAGCGAATGCAGTTCCAAGGGACAGTGAAAACCAGCTATAGCATTCAGTGCTGGCAGCTTTCCTGTGGGCGCAATCTCTGGATGTTTCCAATTTCACTGCCGGGCTCTGCCAGAGAGAGATACAGAGCGTTGCCCCATTACCTAGCAAAGCTTTTGTAGAGCGCGAATGTCTGTGTGGCAGCGAATGCAGTTCCAAGGGACAGTGAAAACCAGCTACAGCTTTCAGTGCTGGCAGCTTTCCTGTGGGCGCAAGCTCTGGACGTTTTCAATTTGGCAGCCGGGCTCTGCCAGAGAGAGATACAGAGTGTTGCCCCATTACCTAGCAATGCTTTTGTAGAGCGCGAATGTCTGTGTGGCAGCGAATGCAGTTCCAAGGGACAGTGAAAACCAGCTACAGCTTTCAGTGCTGGCAGCTTTCCTGTGGGCGCAATCTCTGGACGTTTCCAATTTCACTGCCGGGCTCTGTCAGAGAGAGATACAGAGTGTTGCCCCATTACCTAGCAAAGCTTTTGTAGAGCGCGAATGTCTGTGTGGCAGCGAATGCAGTTCCAAGGGAGAGTGAAAACCAGCTACAGCTTTCAGTGCTGGCAGCTTTCCTGTGGGCGCAATGTCTGGACGTTTCCAATTTGGCAGCCGGGCTCTGCCAGAGAGAGATACAGAGTGTTGCCCGATTACGAAGCAAAGCTTTAGCACCGCGTGAACGTCTGCGTGGCAGCGAATGTAGTTCCAAGGGACAGTGAAAACCAGCTATAGCATTCAGTGCTGGCAGCTTTCCTGTGGGCGCAATCTCTGGACGTTTCCAATTTCACTGCCGGGCACTGGGAGAGAGTCATACAGAATGTTGCTCCGTTACCTAGCAAAGCTTTAGTAGAGCGCGAATGTCTGTGTGGCAGCGAATGCAATTCCAAGGGACAGTGAAAACCAGCTACAGCTTTCAGTGCTGGCAGCTTTCCTGTGGGCGCAATCTCTGGACGTTTCCAATTTCACTGCCGGGCACTGGAAGAGATTCATACAGAATGTTGCCCCATTACCTAGCAAAGCTTTAGTAGAGCGCGAATGTCTGTGTGGCAGCGAATGCAGTTCCAAGGGACAGTGAAAACCAGGTACAGCTTTCAGTGCTGGCAGCTTTCCTGTGGGCGCAATCTCTGGACGTTTCCAATTTGGCAGCCGGGCTCAGCCAGAGAGAGATACAGAGTGTTGCCCGATTACGAAGCAAAGCTTTAGAACCGCGCGAACGTCTGTGTGGCAGCGAATGCAGTTCCAAGGGACAGTGAAAACCAGCTATAGCATTCAGTGCTGGCAGCTTTCCTGTGGGCGCAATCTCTGGATGTTTCCAATTTCACTGCCGGGCTCTGCCAGAGAGAGATACAGAGCGTTGCCCCATTACCTAGCAAAGCTTTTGTAGAGCGCGAATGTCTGTGTGGCAGCGAATGCAGTTCCAAGGGACAGTGAAAACCAGCTACAGCTTTCAGTGCTGGCAGCTTTCCTGTGGGCGCAAGCTCTGGACGTTTTCAATTTGGCAGCCGGGCTGTGCCAGAGAGAGATACAGAGTGTTGCCCCATTACCTAGCAATGCTTTTGTAGAGCGCGAATGTCTGTGTGGCAGCGAATGCAGTTCCAAGGGACAGTGAAAACCAGCTACAGCTTTCAGTGCTGGCAGCTTTCCTGTGGGCGCAATCTCTGGACGTTTCCAATTTCACTGCCGGGCTCTGTCAGAGAGAGATACAGAGTGTTGCCCCATTACCTAGCAAAGCTTTTGTAGAGCGCGAATGTCTGTGTGGCAGCGAATGCAGTTCCAAGGGAGAGTGAAAACCAGCTACAGCTTTCAGTGCTGGCAGCTTTCCTGTGGGCGCAATGTCTGGACGTTTCCAATTTGGCAGCCGGGCTCTGCCAGAGAGAGATACAGAGTGTTGCCCGATTACGAAGCAAAGCTTTAGCACCGCGTGAACGTCTGCGTGGCAGCGAATGTAGTTCCAAGGGACAGTGAAAACCAGCTATAGCATTCAGTGCTGGCAGCTTTCCTGTGGGCGCAATCTCTGGACGTTTCCAATTTCACTGCCGGGCACTGGGAGAGAGTCATACAGAATGTTGCTCCGTTACCTAGCAAAGCTTTAGTAGAGCGCGAATGTCTGTGTGGCAGCGAATGCAATTCCAAGGGACAGTGAAAACCAGCTACAGCTTTCAGTGCTGGCAGCTTTCCTGTGGGCGCAATCTCTGGACGTTTCCAATTTCACTGCCGGGCACTGGAAGAGATTCATACAGAATGTTGCCCCATTACCTAGCAAAGCTTTAGTAGAGCGCGAATGTCTGTGTGGCAGCGAATGCAGTTCCAAGGCACAGTGCAAACCAGCTACAGCTTTCAGTGCTGGCTGCTTTCCTGTGGGCGCAATCTCTGGACGTTTCCAATTTGGCAGCCGGGCTCTGCCAGAGAGAGATACAGAGTGTTGCCCGATTACGAAGCAAAGCTTTAGAACCGCGCGAACGTCTGTGTGGCAGCGAATGCAGTTCCAAGGGACAGTGAAAACCAGCTACAGCTTTCAGTGCTGGCAGCTTTCCTGTGGGCGCAAGCTCTGGTCGTTTCCAATCTGGCAGCCGGGCTCTGTCACAGAGAGATACAGCGTGTTGCCCCATTACCTAGCAAAGCTTTTGTAGAGCGCGAATGTCTGTGTGGCAGCGAATGCAGTTCCAAGGGACAGTGAAAACCAGGTACAGCTTTCAGTGCTGGCAGCTTTCCTGTGGGCGCAATCTCTGGACGTTTCCAATTTGGCAGCCGGGCTCAGCCAGAGAGAGATACAGAGTGTTGCCCGATTACGAAGCAAAGCTTTAGAACCGCGCGAACGTCTGTGTGGCAGCGAATGCAGTTCCAAGGGACAGTGAAAACCAGCTATAGCATTCAGTGCTGGCAGCTTTCCTGTGGGCGCAATCTCTGGACGTTTCCAATTTCACTGCCGGGCACTGGGAGAGAGTCATACAGAATGTTGCTCCGTTACCTAGCAAAGCTTTAGTAGAGCGCGAATGTCTGTGTGGCAGCGAATGCAATTCCAAGGGACAGTGAAAACCAGCTAACGCTTTCAGTGCTGGCAGCTTTCCTGTGGGCGCAATCTCTGGACGTTTCCAATTTCAGTGCCGGGCACTGGGAGAGATTCATACAGAATGTTGCCCCATTACCTAGCAAAGCTTTAGTAGAGCGCGAATGTCTGTGTGGCAGCGAATGCAGTTCCAAGGCACAGTGCAAACCAGCCACAGCTTTCAGTGCTGGCTGCTTTCCTGTGGGCGCAATCTCTGGACGTTTCCAATTTGGCAGCCGGGCTCTGCCAGAGAGAGATACAGAGTGTTGCCCGATTACGAAGCAAAGCTTTAGAACCGCGCGAACGTCTGTGTGGCAGCGAATGCAGTTCCAAGGGACAGTGAAAACCAGCTATAGCATTCAGTGCTGGCAGCTTTCCTGTGGGCGCAATCTCTGGACGTTTCCAATTTCACTGCCGGGTACTGGGAGAGAGTCATACAGAGTGTTGCTGCGTTACCTAGCAAAGCTTTAGTAGAGCGCGAATGTCTGTGTGGCAGCGAATGCAGTTCCAAGGGACAGTGAAAACCAGCTACAGCTTTCAGTGCTGGCAGCTTTCCTGTGGGCGCAAGCTCGGGTCGTTTCCAATCTGGCAGCCGGGCTCTGTCACAGAGAGATACAGCGTGTTGCCCCATTACCTAGCAAAGCTTTAGTAGAGCGCGAATATCTGTGTGGCAGCGAATGCAGTTCCAAGAGACAGTGAAAACCAGCCACAGCTTTCAGTGCTGGCTGCTTTCCTGTGGGCGCAATCTCTGGACGTTTCCAATTTGGCAGCCGGGCTCTGCCAGAGAGAGATACACAGTGTTGCCCGATTATGAAGCAAAGCTTTAACACAGCGCGAATGTCTGTGTGGCAGCGAATGCAGTTCCAAGGGACAGTGAAAACCAGGTACAGCTTTCAGTGCTGGCAGCTTTCCTGTGGGCGCAATCTCTGGACGTTTCCAATTTCACTGCCTGGCACTGGGAGAGAGTCATACAGATTGTTGCCCCATTACCTAGCAAAGCTTTAGTAGAGCGCGAATGTCTGTGTGGCAGCGAATGCAGTTCCAAGGGAGAGTGAAAACCAGCTACAGCTTTCAGTGCTGGCAGCTTTCCTGTGGGCGCAATCTCTGGACGTTTCCAATTTGGCAGCCGGGCTCTGCCAGAGAGAGATACAGAGTGTTGCCCGATTACGAAGCAAAGCTTTAGAACCGCGCGAAGGTCTGTGTGGCAGCGAATGCAGTTCCAAGGGACAGTGAAAACCAGCTATAGCATTCAGTGCTGGCAGCTTTCCTGTGGGCGCAATCTCTGGACGTTTCCAATTTCACTGCCGGGCACTGGGAGAGAGTCATACAGAATGTTGCTCCGTTACCTAGCAAAGCTTTAGTAGAGCGCGAATGTCTGTGTGGCAGCGAATGCAATTCCAAGGGACAGTGAAAACCAGCTACAGCTTTCAGTGCTGGCAGCTTTCCTGTGGGCGCAATCTCTGGACGTTTCCAATTTCACTGCCGGGCACTGGGAGAGATTCATACAGAATGTTGCCCCATTACCTAGCAAAGCTTTAGTAGAGCGCGAATGTCTGTGTGGCAGCGAATGCAGTTCCAAGGCACAGTGCAAACCAGCCACAGCTTTCAGTGCTGGCTGCTTTCCTGTGGGCGCAATCTCTGGACGTTTCCAGTTTGGCAGCCGGGCTCTGCCAGAGAGAGATACAGAGTGTTGCCCGATTACGAAGCAAAGCTTTAGAACCGCGCGAAGGTCTGTGTGGCAGCGAATGCAGTTCCAAGGGACAGTGAAAACCAGCTATAGCATTCAGTGCTGGCAGCTTTCCTGTGGGCGCAATCTCTGGACGTTTCCAATTTCACTGCCGGGCACTGGGAGAGAGTCATACAGAGTGTTGCTGCGTTACCTAGCAAAGCTTTAGTAGAGCGCGAATGTCTGTGTGGCAGCGAATGCAGTTCCAAGGGACAGTGAAAACCAGCTACAGCTTTCAGTGCTGGCAGCTTTCCTGTGGGCGCAAGCTCTGGACGTTTCCAATCTGGCAGCCGGGCTCTGTCACAGAGAGATACAGCGTGTTGCCCCATTACCTAGCAAAGCTTTAGTAGAGCGCGAATATCTGTGTGGCAGCGAATGCAGTTCCAAGAGACAGTGAAAACCAGCCACAGCTTTCAGTGCTGGCTGCTTTCCTGTGGGCGCAATCTCTGGACGTTTCCAATTTGGCAGCCGGGCTCTGCCAGAGAGAGATACAGAGTGTTGCCCGATTATGAAGCAAAGCTTTAACACAGCGCGAATGTCTGTGTGGCAGCGAATGCAGTTCCAAGGGACAGTGAAAACCAGCTACAGCTTTCAGTGCTGGCAGCTTTCCTGTGGGCGCAATCTCTGGACGTTTCCAATTTCACTGCCGGGCACTGGGAGAGAGTCATACAGCGTGTTGCCCCATTACCTAGCAAAGCTTTAGTAGAGCGCCAATGTCTGTGTGGCAGCGAATGCAGTTCCAAGGGACAGTGAAAACCAGCTACAGCTTTCAGTGCTGGCAGCTTTCCTGTGGGCGCAATCTCTGGATGTTTCCAATTTCACTGCCGGGCTCTGCCAGAGAGAGATACAGAGCGTTGCCCCATTACCTAGCAAAGCTTTTGTAGAGCGCGAATGTCTGTGTGGCAGCGAATGCAGTTCCAAGGGACAGTGAAAACCAGCTACAGCTTTCAGTGCTGGCAGCTTTCCTGTGGGCGCAAGCTCTGGACGTTTTCAATTTGGCAGCCGGGCTCTGCCAGAGAGAGATACAGAGTGTTGCCCCATTACCTAGCAATGCTTTTGTAGAGCGCCAATGTCTGTGTGGCAGCGAATGCAGTTCCAAGGGACAGTGAAAAACAGCTACAGCTTTCAGTGCAGGCAGATTTCCCGTGGGCGCAAGCTCTGGACGTTTCCAATTTCACTGCGGGGCAACGGGAGAGAGTCATACAGCGTGTTGCCCCATTACGTAGCAAAGCTTTTGTAGAGCGCGAATATCTGTGTGGCAGCGAATGCAGTTCCAAGGGACAGTGAAAACCAGCTACAGCTTTCAGTGCTGGCAGCTTTCCTGTGGGCGCAATCTCTGGACGTTTCCAATTTGGCAGCCGGGCTCTGCCAGAGAGAGATACAGAGTGTTGCCCGATTACGAAGCAAAGCTTTAGCACCGCGTGAACGTGTGTGTGGCAGCGAATGTAGTTCCAAGGGAGAGTGAAAACCAGCTACAGCTTTCAGTGCTGGCAGCTTTCCTGTGGGCGCTTTCTCTGGACGTTTCCAATTTCACTGCCGGGCACTGGGAGAGAGTCATACAGAATGTTGCTCCGTTACCTAGCAAAGCTTTAGTAGAGCGCGAATGTCTGTGTGGCAGCGAATGCAGTTCCAAGGGACAGTGAAAACCAGCTATAGCATTCAGTGCTGGCAGCTTTTCTGTGGGCGCAATCTCTGGACGTTTGCAATTTCACTGCCGGGCACTGGGAGAGAGTTATACAGAGTGTTGCTGCGTTACCTAGCAAAGCTTTAGTAGAGCGCGAATGTCTGTGTGGCAGCTAATGCAGTTCCAAGGCACAGTGAAAACCAGCTAAAGCTTTCAGTGCTGGCAGCTTTCCTGTGGGTGCAATCTCTGGACGTTTCCAATTTCACTGCCGGGCTCTGCCAGAGAGAGATACAGAGTGTTGCCCCATTACCTAGTAAAGCTTTTGTAGAGCGCGAATGTCTGTGTGGCAGCGAATGCAGTTCCAAGGGACAGTGAAAACCAGCTACAGCTTTCAGTGCTGGCAGCTTTCCTGTGGGCGCAATCTCTGGACATTTCCAATTTCACTGCCTGGCACTGGGAGAGAGTCAAACAGAGTGTTGCCCCATTACCTAGCAAAGCTTTTGTAGAGCGCGAATGCCTGTGTGGCAGCGAATGCAGTTCCAAGGGAGATTGAAAACCAGCTACAGCTTTCAGTGCTGGCAGCTTTCCTGTGGGCGCAAGCTCTGGACGTTTTCAATTTGGCAGCCGGGCTCTGCCAGAGAGAGATACAGAGTGTTGCCCCATTACCTAGCAATGCTTTTGTAGAGCGCGAATGTCTGCGTGGCAGCGAATGCAGTTCCAAGGGACAGTGAAAACCAGCTACAGCTTTCAGTGCTGGCAGCTTTCCTGTGGGCGCAATCTCTGGACGTTTCCAATTTCACTGCCGGGCTCTGTCAGAGAGAGATAAAGAGTGTTGCCCCATTACCTAGCAAAGCTTTTGTAGAGCGAGAATGTCTGTGTGGCAGCGAATGCAGTTCCAAGGGACAGTGAAAACCAGCTACAGCTTTCAGTGCTGGCAGCTTTCCTGTGGGCGCAAGCTCTGGTCGTTTCCAATCTGGCAGCCGGGCTCTGTCACAGAGAGATACAGCGTGTTGCCCCATTACCTAGCAAAGCTTTAGTAGAGCGCGAATATCTGTGTGGCAGCGAATGCAGTTCCAAGAGACAGTGAAAACCAGCTACAGCTTTCAGTGCTGGCTGCTTTCCTGTGGGCGCAATCTCTGGACGTTTCCAATTTGGCAGCCGGGCTCTGCCAGAGAGAGATACAGAGTGTTGCCCGATTATGAAGCAAAGCTTTAACACAGCGCGAATGTCTGTGTGGCAGCAAATGCAGTTCCAAGGGACAGTGAAAACCAGCTACAGCTTTTAGTGCTGGCAGCTTTCCTGTGGGCGCAATCTCTGGACGTTTCCAATTTGGCAGCCGGGCTCTGCCAGAGAGAGATACAGAGTGTTGCCCGATTACGAAGCAAAGCTTTAGCACCGCGTGAACGTCTGTGTGGCAGCGAATGTAGTTCCAAGGGACAGTGAAAACCAGCTATACCATTCAGTGCTGGCAGCTTTCCTGTGGGCGCAATCTCTGGACGTTTCCAATTTCACTGCCGGGCACTGGGAGAGAGTCATACAGAATGTTGCTCCGTTACCTAGCAAAGCTTTAGTAGAGCGCGAATGTCTGTGTGGCAGCGAATGCAATTCCAAGGGACAGTGAAAACCAGCTACAGCTTTCAGTGCTGGCAGCTTTCCTGTGGGCGCAATCTCTGGACGTTTCCAATTTCACTGCCGGGCACTGGGAGAGATTCATACAGAATGTTGCCCCATTACCTAGCAAAGCTTTAGTAGAGCGCGAATGTCTGTGTGGCAGCGAATGCAGTTCCAAGGGGCAGTGCAAACCAGCTACAGCTTTCAGTGCTGGCAGCTTTCCTGAGCGCGCAATCTCTGGACGTTTCCAATTTGGCAGCCGGGCTCTGCCAGAGAGAGATACAGAGTGTTGCCCGATTACGAAGCAAAGCTTTAGAACCGCGCGAACGTCTGTGTGGCAGCGAATGCAGTTCCAAGGGACAGTGAAAACCAGCTATAGCATTCAGTGCTGGCAGCTTTCCTGTGGGCGCAAGCTCTGGACGTTTCCAATTTCATTGCCGGGCACTGGGAGAGAGTCATACAGAGTGTTGCTGCGTTACCTAGCAAAGCTTTAGTAGAGCGCGAATATCTGTGTGGCAGCGAATGCAGTTCCAAGAGACAGTGAAAACCAGCCACAGCTTTCAGTGCTGGCTGCTTTCCTGTGGGCGCAATCTCTGGACGTTTCCAATTTCACTGCCGGGCTCTGTCAGAGAGAGGTACAGAGTGTTGCCCGATTACGAAGCAAAGCTTTAGAACCGCGCGAACGTCTGTGTGGCAGCGAATGCAGTTCCAAGGGACAGTGAAAACCAGCTATAGCATTCAGTGCTGGCAGCTTTCCTGTGGGCGCAATCTCTGGATGTTTCCAATTTCACTGCCGGGCTCTGCCAGAGAGAGATACAGAGCGTTGCCCCATTACCTAGCAAAGCTTTTGTAGAGCGCGAATGTCTGTGTGGCAGCGAATGCAGTTCCAAGGGACAGTGAAAACCAGCTACAGCTTTCAGTGCTGGCAGCTTTCCTGTGGGCGCAAGCTCTGGACGTTTTCAATTTGGCAGCCGGGCTCTGCCAGAGAGAGATACAGAGTGTTGCCCCATTACCTAGCAATGCTTTTGTAGAGCGCGAATGTCTGTGTGGCAGCGAATGCAGTTCCAAGGGACAGTGAAAACCAGCTACAGCTTTCAGTGCTGGCAGCTTTCCTGTGGGCGCAATCTCTGGACGTTTCCAATTTCACTGCCGGGCTCTGTCAGAGAGAGATACAGAGTGTTGCCCCATTACCTAGCAAAGCTTTTGTAGAGCGCGAATGTCTGTGTGGCAGCGAATGCAGTTCCAAGGGAGAGTGAAAACCAGCTACAGCTTTCAGTGCTGGCAGCTTTCCTGTGGGCGCAATGTCTGGACGTTTCCAATTTGGCAGCCGGGCTCTGCCAGAGAGAGATACAGAGTGTTGCCCGATTACGAAGCAAAGCTTTAGCACCGCGTGAACGTCTGCGTGGCAGCGAATGTAGTTCCAAGGGACAGTGAAAACCAGCTATAGCATTCAGTGCTGGCAGCTTTCCTGTGGGCGCAATCTCTGGACGTTTCCAATTTCACTGCCGGGCACTGGGAGAGAGTCATACAGAATGTTGCTCCGTTACCTAGCAAAGCTTTAGTAGAGCGCGAATGTCTGTGTGGCAGCGAATGCAATTCCAAGGGACAGTGAAAACCAGCTACAGCTTTCAGTGCTGGCAGCTTTCCTGTGGGCGCAATCTCTGGACGTTTCCAATTTCACTGCCGGGCACTGGAAGAGATTCATACAGAATGTTGCCCCATTACCTAGCAAAGCTTTAGTAGAGCGCGAATGTCTGTGTGGCAGCGAATGCAGTTCCAAGGCACAGTGCAAACCAGCTACAGCTTTCAGTGCTGGCTGCTTTCCTGTGGGCGCAATCTCTGGACGTTTCCAATTTGGCAGCCGGGCTCTGCCAGAGAGAGATACAGAGTGTTGCCCGATTACGAAGCAAAGCTTTAGAACCGCGCGAACGTCTGTGTGGCAGCGAATGCAGTTCCAAGGGACAGTGAAAACCAGCTACAGCTTTCAGTGCTGGCAGCTTTCCTGTGGGCGCAAGCTCTGGTCGTTTCCAATCTGGCAGCCGGGCTCTGTCACAGAGAGATACAGCGTGTTGCCCCATTACCTAGCAAAGCTTTTGTAGAGCGCGAATGTCTGTGTGGCAGCGAATGCAGTTCCAAGGGACAGTGAAAACCAGGTACAGCTTTCAGTGCTGGCAGCTTTCCTGTGGGCGCAATCTCTGGACGTTTCCAATTTGGCAGCCGGGCTCAGCCAGAGAGAGATACAGAGTGTTGCCCGATTACGAAGCAAAGCTTTAGAACCGCGCGAACGTCTGTGTGGCAGCGAATGCAGTTCCAAGGGACAGTGAAAACCAGCTATAGTATTCAGTGCTGGCAGCTTTCCTGTGGGCGCAATCTCTGGACGTTTCCAATTTCACTGCCGGGCACTGGGAGAGAGTCATACAGAATGTTGCTCCGTTACCTAGCAAAGCTTTAGTAGAGCGCGAATGTCTGTGTGGCAGCGAATGCAATTCCAAGGGACAGTGAAAACCAGCTACAGCTTTCAGTGCTGGCAGCTTTCCTGTGGGCGCAATCTCTGGACGTTTCCAATTTCACTGCCGGGCACTGGGAGAGATTCATACAGAATGTTGCCCCATTACCTAGCAAAGCTTTAGTAGAGCGCGAATGTCTGTGTGGCAGCGAATGCAGTTCCAAGGCACAGTGCAAACCAGCCACAGCTTTCAGTGCTGGCTGCTTTCCTGTGGGCGCAATCTCTGGACGTTTCCAATTTGGCAGCCGGGCTCTGCCAGAGAGAGATACAGAGTGTTGCCCGATTACGAAGCAAAGCTTTAGAACCGCGCGAACGTCTGTGTGGCAGCGAATGCAGTTCCAAGGGACAGTGAAAACCAGCTATAGCATTCAGTGCTGGCAGCTTTCCTGTGGGCGCAATCTCTGGACGTTTCCAATTTCACTGCCGGGTACTGGGAGAGAGTCATACAGAGTGTTGCTGCGTTACCTAGCAAAGCTTTAGTAGAGCGCGAATGTCTGTGTGGCAGCGAATGCAGTTCCAAGGGACAGTGAAAACCAGCTACAGCTTTCAGTGCTGGCAGCTTTCCTGTGGGCGCAAGCTCGGGTCGTTTCCAATCTGGCAGCCGGGCTCTGTCACAGAGAGATACAGCGTGTTGCCCCATTACCTAGCAAAGCTTTAGTAGAGCGCGAATATCTGTGTGGCAGCGAATGCAGTTCCAAGAGACAGTGAAAACCAGCCACAGCTTTCAGTGCTGGCTGCTTTCCTGTGGGCGCAATCTCTGGACGTTTCCAATTTGGCAGCCGGGCTCTGCCAGAGAGAGATACACAGTGTTGCCCGATTATGAAGCAAAGCTTTAACACAGCGCGAATGTCTGTGTGGCAGCGAATGCAGTTCCAAGGGACAGTGAAAACCAGCTACAGCTTTCAGTGCTGGCAGCTTTCCTGTGGGCGCAATCTCTGGACGTTTCCAATTTCACTGCCTGGCACTGGGAGAGAGTCATACAGATTGTTGCCCCATTACCTAGCAAAGCTTTAGTAGAGCGCGAATGTCTGTGTGGCAGCGAATGCAGTTCCAAGGGAGAGTGAAAACCAGCTACAGCTTTCAGTGCTGGCAGCTTTCCTGTGGGCGCAATCTCTGGACGTTTCCAATTTGGCAGCCGGGCTCTGCCAGAGAGAGATACAGAGTGTTGCCCGATTACGAAGCAAAGCTTTAGAACCGCGCGAAGGTCTGTGTGGCAGCGAATGCAGTTCCAAGGGACAGTGAAAACCAGCTATAGCATTCAGTGCTGGCAGCTTTCCTGTGGGCGCAATCTCTGGACGTTTCCAATTTCACTGCCGGGCACTGGGAGAGAGTCATACAGAATGTTGCTCCGTTACCTAGCAAAGCTTTAGTAGAGCGCGAATGTCTGTGTGGCAGCGAATGCAATTCCAAGGGACAGTGAAAACCAGCTACAGCTTTCAGTGCTGGCAGCTTTCCTGTGGGCGCAATCTCTGGACGTTTCCAATTTCACTGCCGGGCACTGGGAGAGATTCATACAGAATGTTGCCCCATTACCTAGCAAAGCTTTAGTAGAGCGCGAATGTCTGTGTGGCAGCGAATGCAGTTCCAAGGCACAGTGCAAACCAGCCACAGCTTTCAGTGCTGGCTGCTTTCCTGTGGGCGCAATCTCTGGACGTTTCCAGTTTGGCAGCCGGGCTCTGCCAGAGAGAGATACAGAGTGTTGCCCGATTACGAAGCAAAGCTTTAGAACCGCGCGAAGGTCTGTGTGGCAGCGAATGCAGTTCCAAGGGACAGTGAAAACCAGCTATAGCATTCAGTGCTGGCAGCTTTCCTGTGGGCGCAATCTCTGGACGTTTCCAATTTCACTGCCGGGCACTGGGAGAGAGTCATACAGAGTGTTGCTGCGTTACCTAGCAAAGCTTTAGTAGAGCGCGAATGTCTGTGTGGCAGCGAATGCAGTTCCAAGGGACAGTGAAAACCAGCTACAGCTTTCAGTGCTGGCAGCTTTCCTGTGGGCGCAAGCTCTGGTCGTTTCCAATCTGGCAGCCGGGCTCTGTCACAGAGAGATACAGCGTGTTGCCCCATTACCTAGCAAAGCTTTAGTAGAGCGCGAATATCTGTGTGGCAGCGAATGCAGTTCCAAGAGACAGTGAAAACCAGCCACAGCTTTCAGTGCTGGCTGCTTTCCTGTGGGCGCAATCTCTGGACGTTTCCAATTTGGCAGCCGGGCTCTGCCAGAGAGAGATACAGAGTGTTGCCCGATTATGAAGCAAAGCTTTAACACAGCGCGAATGTCTGTGTGGCAGCGAATGCAGTTCCAAGGGACAGTGAAAACCAGCTACAGCTTTCAGTGCTGGCAGCTTTCCTGTGGGCGCAATCTCTGGACGTTTCCAATTTCACTGCCGGGCACTGGGAGAGAGTCATACAGCGTGTTGCCCCATTACCTAGCAAAGCTTTAGTAGAGCGCCAATGTCTGTGTGGCAGCGAATGCAGTTCCAAGGGACAGTGAAAACCAGCTACAGCTTTCAGTGCTGGCAGCTTTCCTGTGGGCGCAATCTCTGGATGTTTCCAATTTCACTGCCGGGCTCTGCCAGAGAGAGATACAGAGCGTTGCCCCATTACCTAGCAAAGCTTTTGTAGAGCGCGAATGTCTGTGTGGCAGCGAATGCAGTTCCAAGGGACAGTGAAAACCAGCTACAGCTTTCAGTGCTGGCAGCTTTCCTGTGGGCGCAAGCTCTGGACGTTTTCAATTTGGCAGCCGGGCTCTGCCAGAGAGAGATACAGAGTGTTGCCCCATTACCTAGCAATGCTTTTGTAGAGCGCCAATGTCTGTGTGGCAGCGAATGCAGTTCCAAGGGACAGTGAAAAACAGCTACAGCTTTCAGTGCAGGCAGATTTCCCGTGGGCGCAAGCTCTGGACGTTTCCAATTTCACTGCGGGGCAACGGGAGAGAGTCATACAGCGTGTTGCCCCATTACGTAGCAAAGCTTTTGTAGAGCGCGAATATCTGTGTGGCAGCGAATGCAGTTCCAAGGGACAGTGAAAACCAGCTACAGCTTTCAGTGCTGGCAGCTTTCCTGTGGGCGCAATCTCTGGACGTTTCCAATTTGGCAGCCGGGCTCTGCCAGAGAGAGATACAGAGTGTTGCCCGATTACGAAGCAAAGCTTTAGCACCGCGTGAACGTGTGTGTGGCAGCGAATGTAGTTCCAAGGGAGAGTGAAAACCAGCTACAGCTTTCAGTGCTGGCAGCTTTCCTGTGGGCGCTTTCTCTGGACGTTTCCAATTTCACTGCCGGGCACTGGGAGAGAGTCATACAGAATGTTGCTCCGTTACCTAGCAAAGCTTTAGTAGAGCGCGAATGTCTGTGTGGCAGCGAATGCAGTTCCAAGGGACAGTGAAAACCAGCTATAGCATTCAGTGCTGGCAGCTTTTCTGTGGGCGCAATCTCTGGACGTTTGCAATTTCACTGCCGGGCACTGGGAGAGAGTTATACAGAGTGTTGCTGCGTTACCTAGCAAAGCTTTAGTAGAGCGCGAATGTCTGTGTGGCAGCTAATGCAGTTCCAAGGCACAGTGAAAACCAGCTAAAGCTTTCAGTGCTGGCAGCTTTCCTGTGGGTGCAATCTCTGGACGTTTCCAATTTCACTGCCGGGCTCTGCCAGAGAGAGATACAGAGTGTTGCCCCATTACCTAGTAAAGCTTTTGTAGAGCGCGAATGTCTGTGTGGCAGCGAATGCAGTTCCAAGGGACAGTGAAAACCAGCTACAGCTTTCAGTGCTGGCAGCTTTCCTGTGGGCGCAATCTCTGGACATTTCCAATTTCACTGCCTGGCACTGGGAGAGAGTCAAACAGAGTGTTGCCCCATTACCTAGCAAAGCTTTTGTAGAGCGCGAATGCCTGTGTGGCAGCGAATGCAGTTCCAAGGGAGATTGAAAACCAGCTACAGCTTTCAGTGCTGGCAGCTTTCCTGTGGGCGCAAGCTCTGGACGTTTTCAATTTGGCAGCCGGGCTCTGCCAGAGAGAGATACAGAGTGTTGCCCCATTACCTAGCAATGCTTTTGTAGAGCGCGAATGTCTGCGTGGCAGCGAATGCAGTTCCAAGGGACAGTGAAAACCAGCTACAGCTTTCAGTGCTGGCAGCTTTCCTGTGGGCGCAATCTCTGGACGTTTCCAATTTCACTGCCGGGCTCTGTCAGAGAGAGATAAAGAGTGTTGCCCCATTACCTAGCAAAGCTTTTGTAGAGCGAGAATGTCTGTGTGGCAGCGAATGCAGTTCCAAGGGACAGTGAAAACCAGCTACAGCTTTCAGTGCTGGCAGCTTTCCTGTGGGTGCAAGCTCTGGTCGTTTCCAATCTGGCAGCCGGGCTCTGTCACAGAGAGATACAGCGTGTTGCCCCATTACCTAGCAAAGCTTTAGTAGAGCGCGAATATCTGTGTGGCAGCGAATGCAGTTCCAAGAGACAGTGAAAACCAGCTACAGCTTTCAGTGCTGGCTGCTTTCCTGTGGGCGCAATCTCTGGACGTTTCCAATTTGGCAGCCGGGCTCTGCCAGAGAGAGATACAGAGTGTTGCCCGATTATGAAGCAAAGCTTTAACACAGCGCGAATGTCTGTGTGGCAGCAAATGCAGTTCCAAGGGACAGTGAAAACCAGCTACAGCTTTTAGTGCTGGCAGCTTTCCTGTGGGCGCAATCTCTGGACGTTTCCAATTTGGCAGCCGGGCTCTGCCAGAGAGAGATACAGAGTGTTGCCCGATTACGAAGCAAAGCTTTAGCACCGCGTGAACGTCTGTGTGGCAGCGAATGTATTTCCAAGGGACAGTGAAAACCAGCTATAGCATTCAGTGCTGGCAGCTTTCCTGTGGGCGCAATCTCTGGACGTTTCCAATTTCACTGCCGGGCACTGGGAGAGATTCATACAGAATGTTGCCCCATTACCTAGCAAAGCTTTAGTAGAGCGCGAATGTCTGTGTGGCAGCGAATGCAGTTCCAAGGGGCAGTGCAAACCAGCTACAGCTTTCAGTGCTGGCAGCTTTCCTGAGCGCGCAATCTCTGGACGTTTCCAATTTGGCAGCCGGGCTCTGCCAGAGAGAGATACAGAGTGTTGCCCGATTACGAAGCAAAGCTTTAGAACCGCGCGAACGTCTGTGTGGCAGCGAATGCAGTTCCAAGGGACAGTGAAAACCAGCTATAGCATTCAGTGCTGGCAGCTTTCCTGTGGGCGCAAGCTCTGGACGTTTCCAATTTCATTGCCGGGCACTGGGAGAGAGTCATACAGAGTGTTGCTGCGTTACCTAGCAAAGCTTTAGTAGAGCGCGAATATCTGTGTGGCAGCGAATGCAGTTCCAAGAGACAGTGAAAACCAGCCACAGCTTTCAGTGCTGGCTGCTTTCCTGTGGGCGCAATCTCTGGACGTTTCCAATTTGGCAGCCGGGCTCTGCCAGAGAGAGATACACAGTGTTGCCCGATTATGAAGCAAAGCTTTAACACAGCGCGAATGTCTGTGTGGCAGCGAATGCAGTTCCAAGGGACAGTGAAAACCAGCTACAGCTTTCAGTGCTGGCAGCTTTCCTGTGGGCGCAATCTCTGGACGTTTCCAATTTCACTGCCTGGCACTGGGAGAGAGTCATACAGATTGTTGCCCCATTACCTAGCAAAGCTTTAGTAGAGCGCGAATGTCTGTGTGGCAGCGAATGCAGTTCCAAGGGAGAGTGAAAACCAGCTACAGCTTTCAGTGCTGGCAGCTTTCCTGTGGGCGCAATCTCTGGACGTTTCCAATTTGGCAGCCGGGCTCTGCCAGAGAGAGATACAGAGTGTTGCCCGATTACGAAGCAAAGCTTTAGAACCGCGCGAAGGTCTGTGTGGCAGCGAATGCAGTTCCAAGGGACAGTGAAAACCAGCTATAGCATTCAGTGCTGGCAGCTTTCCTGTGGGCGCAATCTCTGGACGTTTCCAATTTCACTGCCGGGCACTGGGAGAGAGTCATACAGAATGTTGCTCCGTTACCTAGCAAAGCTTTAGTAGAGCGCGAATGTCTGTGTGGCAGCGAATGCAATTCCAAGGGACAGTGAAAACCAGCTACAGCTTTCAGTGCTGGCAGCTTTCCTGTGGGCGCAATCTCTGGACGTTTCCAATTTCACTGCCGGGCACTGGGAGAGATTCATACAGAATGTTGCCCCATTACCTAGCAAAGCTTTAGTAGAGCGCGAATGTCTGTGTGGCAGCGAATGCAGTTCCAAGGCACAGTGCAAACCAGCCACAGCTTTCAGTGCTGGCTGCTTTCCTGTGGGCGCAATCTCTGGACGTTTCCAGTTTGGCAGCCGGGCTCTGCCAGAGAGAGATACAGAGTGTTGCCCGATTACGAAGCAAAGCTTTAGAACCGCGCGAAGGTCTGTGTGGCAGCGAATGCAGTTCCAAGGGACAGTGAAAACCAGCTATAGCATTCAGTGCTGGCAGCTTTCCTGTGGGCGCAATCTCTGGACGTTTCCAATTTCACTGCCGGGCACTGGGAGAGAGTCATACAGAGTGTTGCTGCGTTACCTAGCAAAGCTTTAGTAGAGCGCGAATGTCTGTGTGGCAGCGAATGCAGTTCCAAGGGACAGTGAAAACCAGCTACAGCTTTCAGTGCTGGCAGCTTTCCTGTGGGCGCAAGCTCTGGTCGTTTCCAATCTGGCAGCCGGGCTCTGTCACAGAGAGATACAGCGTGTTGCCCCATTACCTAGCAAAGCTTTAGTAGAGCGCGAATATCTGTGTGGCAGCGAATGCAGTTCCAAGAGACAGTGAAAACCAGCCACAGCTTTCAGTGCTGGCTGCTTTCCTGTGGGCGCAATCTCTGGACGTTTCCAATTTGGCAGCCGGGCTCTGCCAGAGAGAGATACAGAGTGTTGCCCGATTATGAAGCAAAGCTTTAACACAGCGCGAATGTCTGTGTGGCAGCGAATGCAGTTCCAAGGGACAGTGAAAACCAGCTACAGCTTTCAGTGCTGGCAGCTTTCCTGTGGGCGCAATCTCTGGATGTTTCCAATTTCACTGCCGGGCTCTGCCAGAGAGAGATACAGAGCGTTGCCCCATTACCTAGCAAAGCTTTTGTAGAGCGCGAATGTCTGTGTGGCAGCGAATGCAGTTCCAAGGGACAGTGAAAACCAGCTACAGCTTTCAGTGCTGGCAGCTTTCCTGTGGGCGCAAGCTCTGGACGTTTTCAATTTGGCAGCCGGGCTCTGCCAGAGAGAGATACAGAGTGTTGCCCCATTACCTAGCAATGCTTTTGTAGAGCGCCAATGTCTGTGTGGCAGCGAATGCAGTTCCAAGGGACAGTGAAAAACAGCTACAGCTTTCAGTGCAGGCAGATTTCCCGTGGGCGCAAGCTCTGGACGTTTCCAATTTCACTGCGGGGCAACGGGAGAGAGTCATACAGCGTGTTGCCCCATTACGTAGCAAAGCTTTTGTAGAGCGCGAATATCTGTGTGGCAGCGAATGCAGTTCCAAGGGACAGTGAAAACCAGCTACAGCTTTCAGTGCTGGCAGCTTTCCTGTGGGCGCAATCTCTGGACGTTTCCAATTTGGCAGCCGGGCTCTGCCAGAGAGAGATACAGAGTGTTGCCCGATTACGAAGCAAAGCTTTAGCACCGCGTGAACGTGTGTGTGGCAGCGAATGTAGTTCCAAGGGAGAGTGAAAACCAGCTACAGCTTTCAGTGCTGGCAGCTTTCCTGTGGGCGCTTTCTCTGGACGTTTCCAATTTCACTGCCGGGCACTGGGAGAGAGTCATACAGAATGTTGCTCCGTTACCTAGCAAAGCTTTAGTAGAGCGCGAATGTCTGTGTGGCAGCGAATGCAGTTCCAAGGGACAGTGAAAACCAGCTATAGCATTCAGTGCTGGCAGCTTTTCTGTGGGCGCAATCTCTGGACGTTTGCAATTTCACTGCCGGGCACTGGGAGAGAGTTATACAGAGTGTTGCTGCGTTACCTAGCAAAGCTTTAGTAGAGCGCGAATGTCTGTGTGGCAGCTAATGCAGTTCCAAGGCACAGTGAAAACCAGCTAAAGCTTTCAGTGCTGGCAGCTTTCCTGTGGGTGCAATCTCTGGACGTTTCCAATTTCACTGCCGGGCTCTGCCAGAGAGAGATACAGAGTGTTGCCCCATTACCTAGTAAAGCTTTTGTAGAGCGCGAATGTCTGTGTGGCAGCGAATGCAGTTCCAAGGGACAGTGAAAACCAGCTACAGCTTTCAGTGCTGGCAGCTTTCCTGTGGGCGCAATCTCTGGACATTTCCAATTTCACTGCCTGGCACTGGGAGAGAGTCAAACAGAGTGTTGCCCCATTACCTAGCAAAGCTTTTGTAGAGCGCGAATGCCTGTGTGGCAGCGAATGCAGTTCCAAGGGAGATTGAAAACCAGCTACAGCTTTCAGTGCTGGCAGCTTTCCTGTGGGCGCAAGCTCTGGACGTTTTCAATTTGGCAGCCGGGCTCTGCCAGAGAGAGATACAGAGTGTTGCCCCATTACCTAGCAATGCTTTTGTAGAGCGCGAATGTCTGCGTGGCAGCGAATGCAGTTCCAAGGGACAGTGAAAACCAGCTACAGCTTTCAGTGCTGGCAGCTTTCCTGTGGGCGCAATCTCTGGACGTTTCCAATTTCACTGCCGGGCTCTGTCAGAGAGAGATAAAGAGTGTTGCCCCATTACCTAGCAAAGCTTTTGTAGAGCGAGAATGTCTGTGTGGCAGCGAATGCAGTTCCAAGGGACAGTGAAAACCAGCTACAGCTTTCAGTGCTGGCAGCTTTCCTGTGGGCGCAAGCTCTGGTCGTTTCCAATCTGGCAGCCGGGCTCTGTCACAGAGAGATACAGCGTGTTGCCCCATTACCTAGCAAAGCTTTAGTAGAGCGCGAATATCTGTGTGGCAGCGAATGCAGTTCCAAGAGACAGTGAAAACCAGCTACAGCTTTCAGTGCTGGCTGCTTTCCTGTGGGCGCAATCTCTGGACGTTTCCAATTTGGCAGCCGGGCTCTGCCAGAGAGAGATACAGAGTGTTGCCCGATTATGAAGCAAAGCTTTAACACAGCGCGAATGTCTGTGTGGCAGCAAATGCAGTTCCAAGGGACAGTGAAAACCAGCTACAGCTTTTAGTGCTGGCAGCTTTCCTGTGGGCGCAATCTCTGGACGTTTCCAATTTGGCAGCCGGGCTCTGCCAGAGAGAGATACAGAGTGTTGCCCGATTACGAAGCAAAGCTTTAGCACCGCGTGAACGTCTGTGTGGCAGCGAATGTAGTTCCAAGGGACAGTGAAAACCAGCTATAGCATTCAGTGCTGGCAGCTTTCCTGTGGGCGCAATCTCTGGACGTTTCCAATTTCACTGCCGGGCACTGGGAGAGAGTCATACAGAATGTTGCTCCGTTACCTAGCAAAGCTTTAGTAGAGCGCGAATGTCTGTGTGGCAGCGAATGCAATTCCAAGGGACAGTGAAAACCAGCTACAGCTTTCAGTGCTGGCAGCTTTCCTGTGGGCGCAATCTCTGGACGTTTCCAATTTCACTGCCGGGCACTGGGAGAGATTCATACAGAATGTTGCCCCATTACCTAGCAAAGCTTTAGTAGAGCGCGAATGTCTGTGTGGCAGCGAATGCAGTTCCAAGGGGCAGTGCAAACCAGCTACAGCTTTCAGTGCTGGCAGCTTTCCTGAGCGCGCAATCTCTGGACGTTTCCAATTTGGCAGCCGGGCTCTGCCAGAGAGAGATACAGAGTGTTGCCCGATTACGAAGCAAAGCTTTAGAACCGCGCGAACGTCTGTGTGGCAGCGAATGCAGTTCCAAGGGACAGTGAAAACCAGCTATAGCATTCAGTGCTGGCAGCTTTCCTGTGGGCGCAAGCTCTGGACGTTTCCAATTTCATTGCCGGGCACTGGGAGAGAGTCATACAGAGTGTTGCTGCGTTACCTAGCAAAGCTTTAGTAGAGCGCGAATATCTGTGTGGCAGCGAATGCAGTTCCAAGAGACAGTGAAAACCAGCCACAGCTTTCAGTGCTGGCTGCTTTCCTGTGGGCGCAATCTCTGGACGTTTCCAATTTGGCAGCCGGGCTCTGCCAGAGAGAGATACAGAGTGTTGCCCGATTATGAAGCAAAGCTTTAACACAGCGCGAATGTCTGTGTGGCAGCGAATGCAGTTCCAAGGGACAGTGAAAACCAGCTACAACTTTCAGTGCTGGCAGCTTTCCTGTGGGCGCAATCTCTGGACGTTTCCAATTTCACTGCCTGGCACTGGGAGAGAGTCATACAGCGTGTTGCCCCATTACCTAGCAAAGCTTTAGTAGAGCGCCAATGTCTGTGTGGCAGCGAATGCAGTTCCAAGGGACAGCGAAAACCAGCTACAGCTTTCAGTGCTGGCAGCTTTCCTGTGGGCGCAATCTCTGGATGTTTCCAATTTCACTGCCGGGCTCTGCCAGAGAGAGATACAGAGCGTTGCCCCATTACCTAGCAAAGCTTTTGTAGAGCGCGAATGTCTGTGTGGCAGCGAATGCAGTTCCAAGGGACAGTGAAAACCAGCTACAGCTTTCAGTGCTGGCAGCTTTCCTGTGGGCGCAAGCTCTGGACGTTTTCAATTTGGCAGCCGGGCTCTGCCAGAGAGAGATACAGAGTGTTGCCCCATTACCTAGCAATGCTTTTGTAGAGCGCGAATGTCTGTGTGGCAGCGAATGCAGTTCCAAGGGACAGTGAAAACCAGCTACAGCTTTCAGTGCTGGCTGCTTTCCTGTGGGCGCAATCTCTGGACGTTTCCAATTTGGCAGCCGGGCTCTGCCAGAGAGAGATACAGAGTGTTGCCCGATTATGAAGCAAAGCTTTAACACAGCGCGAATGTCTGTGTGGCAGCAAATGCAGTTCCAAGGGACAGTGAAAACCAGCTACAGCTTTTAGTGCTGGCAGCTTTCCTGTGGGCGCAATCTCTGGACGTTTCCAATTTGGCAGCCGGGCTCTGCCAGAGAGAGATACAGAGTGTTGCCCGATTACGAAGCAAAGCTTTAGCACCGCGTGAACGTCTGTGTGGCAGCGAATGTAGTTCCAAGGGACAGTGAAAACCAGCTATAGCATTCAGTGCTGGCAGCTTTCCTGTGGGCGCAATCTCTGGACGTTTCCAATTTCACTGCCGGGCACTGGGAGAGAGTCATACAGAATGTTGCTCCGTTACCTAGCAAAGCTTTAGTAGAGCGCGAATGTCTGTGTGGCAGCGAATGCAATTCCAAGGGACAGTGAAAACCAGCTACAGCTTTCAGTGCTGGCAGCTTTCCTGTGGGCGCAATCTCTGGACGTTTCCAATTTCACTGCCGGGCACTGGGAGAGATTCATACAGAATGTTGCCCCATTACCTAGCAAAGCTTTAGTAGAGCGCGAATGTCTGTGTGGCAGCGAATGCAGTTCCAAGGGGCAGTGCAAACCAGCTACAGCTTTCAGTGCTGGCAGCTTTCCTGAGCGCGCAATCTCTGGACGTTTCCAATTTGGCAGCCGGGCTCTGCCAGAGAGAGATACAGAGTGTTGCCCGATTACGAAGCAAAGCTTTAGAACCGCGCGAACGTCTGTGTGGCAGCGAATGCAGTTCCAAGGGACAGTGAAAACCAGCTGTAGCATTCAGTGCTGGCAGCTTTCCTGTGGGCGCAAGCTCTGGACGTTTCCAATTTCATTGCCGGGCACTGGGAGAGAGTCATACAGAGTGTTGCTGCGTTACCTAGCAAAGCTTTAGTAGAGCGCGAATATCTGTGTGGCAGCGAATGCAGTTCCAAGAGACAGTGAAAACCAGCCACAGCTTTCAGTGCTGGCTGCTTTCCTGTGGGCGCAATCTCTGGACGTTTCCAATTTGGCAGCCGGGCTCTGCCAGAGAGAGATACAGAGTGTTGCCCGATTATGAAGCAAAGCTTTAACACAGCGCGAATGTCTGTGTGGCAGCGAATGCAGTTCCAAGGGACAGTGAAAACCAGCTACAACTTTCAGTGCTGGCAGCTTTCCTGTGGGCGCAATCTCTGGACGTTTCCAATTTCACTGCCTGGCACTGGGAGAGAGTCATACAGCGTGTTGCCCCATTACCTAGCAAAGCTTTAGTAGAGCGCCAATGTCTGTGTGGCAGCGAATGCAGTTCCAAGGGACAGCGAAAACCAGCTACAGCTTTCAGTGCTGGCAGCTTTCCTGTGGGCGCAATCTCTGGATGTTTCCAATTTCACTGCCGGGCTCTGCCAGAGAGAGATACAGAGCGTTGCCCCATTACCTAGCAAAGCTTTTGTAGAGCGCGAATGTCTGTGTGGCAGCGAATGCAGTTCCAAGGGACAGTGAAAACCAGCTACAGCTTTCAGTGCTGGCAGCTTTCCTGTGGGCGCAAGCTCTGGACGTTTTCAATTTGGCAGCCGGGCTCTGCCAGAGAGAGATACAGAGTGTTGCCCCATTACCTAGCAATGCTTTTGTAGAGCGCGAATGTCTGTGTGGCAGCGAATGCAGTTCCAAGGGACAGTGAAAACCAGCTAGAGCTTTCAGTGCTGGCAGCTTTCCTGTGGGCGCAATCTCTGGACGTTTCCAATTTCACTGCCGGGCTCTGTCAGAGAGAGATAAAGAGTGTTGCCCCATTACCTAGCAAAGCTTTTGTAGAGCGAGAATGTCTGTGTGGCAGCGAATGCAGTTCCAAGGGACAGTGAAAACCAGCTACAGCTTTCAGTGCTGGCAGCTTTCCTGTGGGCGCAAGCTCTGGTCGTTTCCAATCTGGCAGCCGGGCTCTGTCACAGAGAGATACAGCGTGTTGCCCCATTACCTAGCAAAGCTTTAGTAGAGCGCGAATATCTGTGTGGCAGCGAATGCAGTTCCAAGAGACAGTGAAAACCAGCTACAGCTTTCAGTGCTGGCTGCTTTCCTGTGGGCGCAATCTCTGGACGTTTCCAATTTGGCAGCCGGGCTCTGCCAGAGAGAGATACAGAGTGTTGCCCGATTATGAAGCAAAGCTTTAACACAGCGCGAATGTCTGTGTGGCAGCAAATGCAGTTCCAAGGGACAGTGAAAACCAGCTACAGCTTTTAGTGCTGGCAGCTTTCCTGTGGGCGCAATCTCTGGACGTTTCCAATTTGGCAGCCGGGCTCTGCCAGAGAGAGATACAGAGTGTTGCCCGATTACGAAGCAAAGCTTTAGCACCGCGTGAACGTCTGTGTGGCAGCGAATGTAGTTCCAAGGGACAGTGAAAACCAGCTATAGCATTCAGTGCTGGCAGCTTTCCTGTGGGCGCAATCTCTGGACGTTTCCAATTTCACTGCCGGGCACTGGGAGAGAGTCATACAGAATGTTGCTCCGTTACCTAGCAAAGCTTTAGTAGAGCGCGAATGTCTGTGTGGCAGCGAATGCAATTCCAAGGGACAGTGAAAACCAGCTACAGCTTTCAGTGCTGGCAGCTTTCCTGTGGGCGCAATCTCTGGACGTTTCCAATTTCACTGCCGGGCACTGGGAGAGATTCATACAGAATGTTGCCCCATTACCTAGCAAAGCTTTAGTAGAGCGCGAATGTCTGTGTGGCAGCGAATGCAGTTCCAAGGGGCAGTGCAAACCAGCTACAGCTTTCAGTGCTGGCAGCTTTCCTGAGCGCGCAATCTCTGGACGTTTCCAATTTGGCAGCCGGGCTCTGCCAGAGAGAGATACAGAGTGTTGCCCGATTACGAAGCAAAGCTTTAGAACCGCGCGAACGTCTGTGTGGCAGCGAATGCAGTTCCAAGGGACAGTGAAAACCAGCTATAGCATTCAGTGCTGGCAGCTTTCCTGTGGGCGCAAGCTCTGGACGTTTCCAATTTCATTGCCGGGCACTGGGAGAGAGTCATACAGAGTGTTGCTGCGTTACCTAGCAAAGCTTTAGTAGAGCGCGAATATCTGTGTGGCAGCGAATGCAGTTCCAAGAGACAGTGAAAACCAGCCACAGCTTTCAGTGCTGGCTGCTTTCCTGTGGGCGCAATCTCTGGACGTTTCCAATTTGGCAGCCGGGCTCTGCCAGAGAGAGATACAGAGTGTTGCCCGATTATGAAGCAAAGCTTTAACACAGCGCGAATGTCTGTGTGGCAGCGAATGCAGTTCCAAGGGACAGTGAAAACCAGCTACAACTTTCAGTGCTGGCAGCTTTCCTGTGGGCGCAATCTCTGGACGTTTCCAATTTCACTGCCTGGCACTGGGAGAGAGTCATACAGCGTGTTGCCCCATTACCTAGCAAAGCTTTAGTAGAGCGCCAATGTCTGTGTGGCAGCGAATGCAGTTCCAAGGGACAGCGAAAACCAGCTACAGCTTTCAGTGCTGGCAGCTTTCCTGTGGGCGCAATCTCTGGATGTTTCCAATTTCACTGCCGGGCTCTGCCAGAGAGAGATACAGAGCGTTGCCCCATTACCTAGCAAAGCTTTTGTAGAGCGCGAATGTCTGTGTGGCAGCGAATGCAGTTCCAAGGGACAGTGAAAACCAGCTACAGCTTTCAGTGCTGGCAGCTTTCCTGTGGGCGCAAGCTCTGGACGTTTTCAATTTGGCAGCCGGGCTCTGCCAGAGAGAGATACAGAGTGTTGCCCCATTACCTAGCAATGCTTTTGTAGAGCGCGAATGTCTGTGTGGCAGCGAATGCAGTTCCAAGGGACAGTGAAAACCAGCTACAGCTTTCAGTGCTGGCAGCTTTCCTGTGGGCGCAAGCTCTGGACGTTTCCAATTTCACTGCCGGGCTCTGTCAGAGAGAGATACAGAGTGTTGCCCCATTACCTAGCAAAGCTTTTGTAGAGCGCGAATGTCTGTGTGGCAGCGAATGCAGTTCCAAGGGAGAGTGAAAACCAGCTACAGCTTTCAGTGCTGGCAGCTTTCCTGTGGGCGCAATGTCTGGACGTTTCCAATTTGGCAGCCGGGCTCTGCCAGAGAGAGATACAGAGTGTTGCCCGATTACGAAGCAAAGCTTTAGCACCGCGTGAACGTCTGTGTGGCAGCGAATGTAGTTCCAAGGGACAGTGAAAACCAGCTATAGCATTCAGTGCTGGCAGCTTTCCTGTGGGCGCAATCTCTGGACGTTTCCAATTTCACTGCCGGGCACTGGGAGAGAGTCATACAGAATGTTGCTCCGTTACCTAGCAAAGCTTTAGTAGAGCGCGAATGTCTGTGTGGCAGCGAATGCAATTCCAAGGGACAGTGAGAACCAGCTACAGCTTTCAGTGCTGGCAGCTTTCCTGTGGGCGCAATCTCTGGACGTTTCCAATTTCACTGCCGGGCACTGGGAGAGATTCATACAGAATGTTGCCCCATTACCTAGCAAAGCTTTAGTAGAGCGCGAATGTCTGTGTGGCAGCGAATGCAGTTCCAAGGCACAGTGCAAACCAGCCACAGCTTTCAGTGCTGGCTGCTTTCCTGTGGGCGCAATCTCTGGACGTTTCCAGTTTGGCAGCCGGGCTCTGCCAGAGAGAGATACAGAGTGTTGCCCGATTACGAAGCAAAGCTTTAGAACCGCGCGAACGTCTGTGTGGCAGCGAATGCAGTTCCAAGGGACAGTGAAAACCAGCTATAGCATTCAGTGCTGGCAGCTTTCCTGTGGGCGCAATCTCTGGACGTTTCCAATTTCACTGCCGGGCACTGGGAGAGAGTCATACAGAGTGTTGCTGCGTTACCTAGCAAAGCTTTAGTAGAGCGCGAATGTCTGTGTGGCAGCGAATGCAGTTCCAAGGGACAGTGAAAACCAGCTACAGCTTTCAGTGCTGGCAGCTTTCCTGTGGGCGCAAGCTCTGGTCGTTTCCAATCTGGCAGCCGGGCTCTGTCACAGAGAGATACAGCGTGTTGCCCCATTACCTAGCAAAGCTTTTGTAGAGCGCGAATATCTGTGTGGCAGCGAATGCAGTTCCAAGAGACAGTGAAAACCAGCCACAGCTTTCAGTGCTGGCTGCTTTCCTGTGGGCGCAATCTCTGGACGTTTCCAATTTGGCAGCCGGGCTCTGCCAGAGAGAGATACAGAGTGTTGCCCGATTATGAAGCAAAGCTTTAACACAGCGCGAATGTCTGTGTGGCAGCGAATGCAGTTCCAAGGGACAGTGAAAACCAGCTACAACTTTCAGTGCTGGCAGCTTTCCTGTGGGCGCAATCTCTGGACGTTTCCAATTTCACTGCCGGGCACTGGGAGAGAGTCATACAGCGTGTTGCCCCATTACCTAGCAAAGCTTTAGTAGAGCGCCAATGTCTGTGTGGCAGCGAATGCAGTTCCAAGGGACAGTGAAAACCAGCTACAGCTTTCAGTGCTGGCAGCTTTCCTGTGGGCGCAATCTCTGGATGTTTCCAATTTCACTGCCGGGCTCTGCCAGAGAGAGATACAGAGCCTTGCCCCATTACCTAGCAAAGCTTTTGTAGAGCGCGAATGTCTGTGTGGCAGCGAATGCAGTTCCAAGGGACAGTGAAAACCAGCTACAGCTTTCAGTGCTGGCAGCTTTCCTGTGGGCGCAAGCTCTGGACGTTTTCAATTTGGCAGCCGGGCTCTGCCAGAGAGAGATACAGAGTGTTGCCCCATTACCTAGCAATGCTTTTGTAGAGCGCCAATGTCTGTGTGGCAGCGAATGCAGTTCCAAGGGACAGTGAAAACCAGCTACAGCTTTCAGTGCTGGCAGCTTTCCTGTGGGCGCAATCTCTGGATGTTTCCAATTTCACTGCCGGGCTCTGCCAGAGAGAGATACAGAGCGTTGCCCCATTACCTAGCAAAGCTTTTGTAGAGCGCGAATGTCTGTGTGGCAGCGAATGCAGTTCCAAGGGACAGTGAAAAACAGCTACAGCTTTCAGTGCAGGCAGATTTCCCGTGGGCGCAAGCTCTGGACGTTTCCAATTTCACTGCGGGGCAACGGGAGAGAGTCATACAGCGTGTTGCCCCATTACGTAGCAAAGCTTTTGTAGAGCGCGAATATCTGTGTGGCAGCGAATGCAGTTCCAAGGGACAGTGAAAACCAGCTACAGCTTTCAGTGCTGGCAGCTTTCCTGTGGGCGCAATCTCTGGACGTTTCCAATTTCACTGCCGGGCACTGGGAGAGAGTCATACAGAATGTTGCTCCGTTACCTAGCAAAGCTTTAGTAGAGCGCGAATGTCTGTGTGGCAGCGAATGCAGTTCCAAGGGACAGTGAAAACCAGCTATAGCATTCAGTGCTGGCAGCTTTCCTGTGGGCGCAATCTCTGGACGTTTCCAATTTCACTGCCGGGCACTGGGAGAGATTCATACAGAATGTTGCCCCTTTACCAAGCAATGCTTTAGCAGAGCGCGAATGTCTGTGTGGCAGCGAATGCAGTTGCAAGGGACAGCGAAAACCAGCCACAGCTTTCAGTGCTGGCTGCTTTCCTGTGCGCGCAATCTCTGGACGTTTCCAATTTGGCAGCCGGGCTCTGCCAGAGAGAGATACAGAGTGTTGCCCGATTACGAAGCAAAGCTTTAGAACCGCGCGAACGTCTGTGTGGCAGCGAATGCAGTTCCAAGGCACAGTGAAAACCAGCTAAAGCTTTCAGTGCTGGCAGCTTTCCTGTGGGTGCAATCTCTGGACGTTTCCAATTTCACTGCCGGGCTCTGCCAGAGAGAGATACAGAGTGTTGCCCCATTACCTAGTAAAGCTTTTGTAGAGCGCGAATGTCTGTGTGGCAGCGAATGCAGTTCCAAGGGACAGTGAAAACCAGCTACAGCTTTCAGTGCTGGCAGCTTTCCTGTGGGCGCAATCTCTGGACATTTCCAATTTCACTGCCTGGCACTGGGAGAGAGTCAAACAGAGTGTTGCCCCATTACCTAGCAAAGCTTTTGTAGAGCGCGAATGCCTGTGTGGCAGCGAATGCAGTTCCAAGGGAGATTGAAAACCAGCTACAGCTTTCAGTGCTGGCAGCTTTCCTGTGGGCGCAATCTCTGGACGTTTCCAATTTCACTGCCGGGCACTGGGAGAGAGTCATACAGCGTGTTGCCCCATTACCTAGCAAAGCTTTAGCAGAGCGCGAATGTCTGTGTGGCAGCGAATGCAGTTCCAAGGGAGAGTGAAAACCAGCTACAGCTTTCAGTGCTGGCAGCTTTCCTGTGGGCGCAAGCTCTGGACGTTTTCAATTTGGCAGCCGGGCTCTGCCAGAGAGAGATACAGAGTGTTGCCCCATTACCTAGCAATGCTTTTGTAGAGCGCGAATGTCTGCGTGGCAGCGAATGCAGTTCCAAGGGACAGTGAAAACCAGCTACAGCTTTCAGTGCTGGCAGCTTTCCTGTGGGCGCAATCTCTGGACGTTTCCAATTTCACTGCCGGGCTCTGTCAGAGAGAGATAAAGAGTGTTGCCCCATTACCTAGCAAAGCTTTTGTAGAGCGAGAATGTCTGTGTGGCAGCGAATGCAGTTCCAAGGGACAGTGAAAACCAGCTACAGCTTTCAGTGCTGGCAGCTTTCCTGTGGGCGCAAGCTCTGGTCGTTTCCAATCTGGCAGCCGGGCTCTGTCACAGAGAGATACAGCGTGTTGCCCCATTACCTAGCAAAGCTTTAGTAGAGCGCGAATATCTGTGTGGCAGCGAATGCAGTTCCAAGAGAAAGTGAAAACCAGCTAAAGCTTTCAGTGCTGGCTGCTTTCCTGTGGGTGCAATCTCTGGACGTTTCCAATTTGGCAGCCGGGCTCTGCCAGAGAGAGATACACAGTGTTGCCCGATTATGAAGCAAAGCTTTAACACAGCGCGAATGTCTGTGTGGCAGCAAATGCAGTTCCAAGGGACAGTGAAAACCAGCTACAGCTTTTAGTGCTGGCAGCTTTCCTGTGGGCGCAATCTCTGGACGTTTCCAATTTGGCAGCCGGGCTCTGCCAGAGAGAGATACAGAGTGTTGCCCGATTACGAAGCAAAGCTTTAGCACCGCGTGAACGTCTGTGTGGCAGCGAATGTAGTTCCAAGGGACAGTGAAAACCAGCTATAGCATTCAGTGCTGGCAGCTTTCCTGTGGGCGCAATCTCTGGACGTTTCCAATTTCACTGCCGGGCACTGGGAGAGAGTCATACAGAATGTTGCTCCGTTACCTAGCAAAGCTTTAGTAGAGCGCGAATGTCTGTGTGGCAGCGAATGCAGTTCCAAGGCACAGTGCAAACCAGCCACAGCTTTCAGTGCTGGCTGCTTTCCTGTGGGCGCAATCTCTGGACGTTTCCAATTTGGCAGCCGGGCTCTGCCAGAGAGAGATACAGAGTGTTGCCCGATTATGAAGCAAAGCTTTAACACAGCGCGAATGTCTGTGTGGCAGCGAATGCAGTTCCAAGGGACAGTGAAAACCAGCTACAACTTTCAGTGCTGGCAGCTTTCCTGTGGGCGCAATCTCTGGACGTTTCCAATTTCACTGCCTGGCACTGGGAGAGAGTCATACAGCGTATTGCCCCATTACCTAGCAAAGCTTTAGTAGAGCGCCAATGTCTGTGTGGCAGCGAATGCAGTTCCAAGAGACAGTGAAAACCAGCTACAGCTTTCAGTGCTGGCAGCTTTCCTGTGGGCGCAATCTCTGGATGTTTCCAATTTCACTGCCGGGCTCTGCCAGAGAGAGA
This sequence comes from Mycteria americana, assembly GCF_035582795.1. NCBI lineage: Eukaryota > Metazoa > Chordata > Aves > Ciconiiformes > Ciconiidae > Mycteria > Mycteria americana. The sequence continues at coordinate 64,870,600 of NC_134366.1, forward strand.
TACAGAGCGTTGCCCCATTACCTAGCAAAGCTTTTGTAGAGCGCGAATGTCTGTGTGGCAGCGAATGCAGTTCCAAGGGACAGTGAAAACCAGCTACAGCTTTCAGTGCTGGCAGCTTTCCTGTGGGCGCAAGCTCTGGACGTTTTCAATTTGGCAGCCGGGCTCTGCCAGAGAGAGATACAGAGTGTTGCCCCATTACCTAGCAATGCTTTTGTAGAGCGCGAATGTCTGTGTGGCAGCGAATGCAGTTCCAAGGGACAGTGAAAACCAGCTACAGCTTTCAGTGCTGGCAGCTTTCCTGTGGGCGCAATCTCTGGACGTTTCCAATTTCACTGCCGGGCTCTGTCAGAGAGACATACAGAGTGTTGCCCCATTACCTAGCAAAGCTTTTGTAGAGCGCGAATGTCTGTGTGGCAGCTAATGCAGTTCCAAGGGACAGTGAAAACCAGCTATAGCATTCAGTGCTGGCAGCTTTCCTGTGGGCGCAATCTCTGGACGTTTCCAATTTCACTGCCGGGCACTGGGAGAGAGTCATACAGAATGTTGCTCCGTTACCTAGCAAAGCTTTAGTAGAGCGCGAATGTCTGTGTGGCAGCGAATGCAATTCCAAGGGACAGTGAAAACCAGCTACAGCTTTCAGTGCTGGCAGCTTTCCTGTGGGCGCAATCTCTGGACGTTTCCAATTTCACTGCCGGGCACTGGGAGAGATTCATACAGAATGTTGCCCCATTACCTAGCAAAGCTTTAGTAGAGCGCGAATGTCTGTGTGGCAGCGAATGCAGTTCCAAGGCACAGTGCAAACCAGCCACAGCTTTCAGTGCTGGCTGCTTTCCTGTGGGCGCAATCTCTGGACGTTTCCAATTTGGCAGCCGGGCTCTGCCAGAGAGAGATACAGAGTGTTGCCCGATTACGAAGCAAAGCTTTAGAACCGCGCGAACGTCTGTGTGGCAGCGAATGCAGTTCCAAGGGACAGTGAAAACCAGCTATAGCATTCAGTGCTGGCAGCTTTCCTGTGGGCGCAATCTCTGGACGTTTCCAATTTCACTGCCGGGTACTGGGAGAGAGTCATACAGAGTGTTGCTGCGTTACCTAGCAAAGCTTTAGTAGAGCGCGAATGTCTGTGTGGCAGCGAATGCAGTTCCAAGGGACAGTGAAAACCAGCTACAGCTTTCAGTGCTGGCAGCTTTCCTGTGGGCGCAAGCTCGGGTCGTTTCCAATCTGGCAGCCGGGCTCTGTCACAGAGAGATACAGCGTGTTGCCCCATTACCTAGCAAAGCTTTAGTAGAGCGCGAATATCTGTGTGGCAGCGAATGCAGTTCCAAGAGACAGTGAAAACCAGCCACAGCTTTCAGTGCTGGCTGCTTTCCTGTGGGCGCAATCTCTGGACGTTTCCAATTTGGCAGCCGGGCTCTGCCAGAGAGAGATACAGAGTGTTGCCCGATTATGAAGCAAAGCTTTAACACAGCGCGAATGTCTGTGTGGCAGCGAATGCAGTTCCAAGGGACAGTGAAAACCAGCTACAGCTTTCAGTGCTGGCAGCTTTCCTGTGGGCGCAATCTCTGGACGTTTCCAATTTCACTGCCTGGCACTGGGAGAGAGTCATACAGATTGTTGCCCCATTACCTAGCAAAGCTTTAGTAGAGCGCGAATGTCTGTGTGGCAGCGAATGCAGTTCCAAGGGAGAGTGAAAACCAGCTACAGCTTTCAGTGCTGGCAGCTTTCCTGTGGGCGCAATCTCTGGACGTTTCCAATTTGGCAGCCGGGCTCTGCCAGAGAGAGATACAGAGTGTTGCCCGATTACGAAGCAAAGCTTTAGCACCGCGTGAACGTCTGTGTGGTAGCGAATGTAGTTCCAAGGGACAGTGAAAACCAGCTATAGCATTCAGTGCTGGCAGCTTTCCTGTGGGCGCTTTCTCTGGACGTTTCCAATTTCACTGCCGGGCACTGGGAGAGAGTCATACAGAATGTTGCTCCGTTACCTAGCAAAGCTTTAGTAGAGCGCGAATGTCTGTGTGGCAGCGAATGCAGTTCCAAGGGACAGTGAAAACCAGCTACAGCTTTCAGTGCTGGCAGCTTTCCTGTGGGCGCAAGCTCTGGTCGTTTCCAATCTGGCAGCCGGGCTCTGTCACAGAGAGATACAGCGTGTTGCCCCATTACCTAGCAAAGCTTTAGTAGAGCGCGAATATCTGTGTGGCAGCGAATGCAGTTCCAAGAGACAGTGAAAACCAGCCACAGCTTTCAGTGCTGGCTGCTTTCCTGTGGCCGCAATCTCTGGACGTTTCCAATTTGGCAGCCGGGCTCTGCCAGAGAGAGATACAGAGTGTTGCCCCATTACCTAGCAATGCTTTTGTAGAGCGCCAATGTCTGTGTGGCAGCGAATGCAGTTCCAAGGGACAGTGAAAACCAGCTACAGCTTTCAGTGCTGGCAGCTTTCCTGTGGGCGCAATCTCTGGATGTTTCCAATTTCACTGCCGGGCTCTGCCAGAGAGAGATACAGAGCGTTGCCCCATTACCTAGCAAAGCTTTTGTAGAGCGCGAATGTCTGTGTGGCAGCGAATGCAGTTCCAAGGGACAGTGAAAAACAGCTACAGCTTTCAGTGCAGGCAGATTTCCCGTGGGCGCAAGCTCTGGACGTTTCCAATTTCACTGCGGGGCAACGGGAGAGAGTCATACAGCGTGTTGCCCCATTACGTAGCAAAGCTTTTGTAGAGCGCGAATATCTGTGTGGCAGCGAATGCAGTTCCAAGGGACAGTGAAAACCAGCTACAGCTTTCAGTGCTGGCAGCTTTCCTGTGGGCGCAATCTCTGGACGTTTCCAATTTGGCAGCCGGGCTCTGCCAGAGAGAGATACAGAGTGTTGCCCGATCACGAAGCAAAGCTTTAGCACCGCGTGAACGTGTGTGTGGCAGCGAATGTAGTTCCAAGGGAGAGTGAAAACCAGCTACAGCTTTCAGTGCTGGCAGCTTTCCTGTGGGCGCAATCTCTGGACGTTTCCAATTTCACTGCCGGGCACTGGGAGAGAGTCATACAGAATGTTGCTCCGTTACCTAGCAAAGCTTTAGTAGAGCGCGAATGTCTGTGTGGCAGCGAATGCAGTTCCAAGGGACAGTGAAAACCAGCTATAGCATTCAGTGCTGGCAGCTTTCCTGTGGGCGCAATCTCTGGACGTTTCCAATTTCACTGCCGGGCACTGGGAGAGATTCATACAGAATGTTGCCCCTTTACCAAGCAATGCTTTAGCAGAGCGCGAATGTCTGTGTGGCAGCGAATGCAGTTGCAAGGGACAGCGAAAACCAGCCACAGCTTTCAGTGCTGGCTGCTTTCCTGTGCGCGCAATCTCTGGACGTTTCCAATTTGGCAGCCGGGCTCTGCCAGAGAGAGATACAGAGTGTTGCCCGATTACGAAGCAAAGCTTTAGAACCGCGCGAACGTCTGTGTGGCAGCGAATGCAGTTCCAAGGGACAGTGAAAACCAGCTATAGCATTCAGTGCTGGCAGCTTTTCTGTGGGCGCAATCTCTGGACGTTTGCAATTTCACTGCCGGGCACTGGGAGAGAGTTATACAGAGTGTTGCTGCGTTACCTAGCAAAGCTTTAGTAGAGCGCGAATGTCTGTGTGGCAGCTAATGCAGTTCCAAGGCACAGTGAAAACCAGCTAAAGCTTTCAGTGCTGGCAGCTTTCCTGTGGGTGCAATCTCTGGACGTTTCCAATTTCACTGCCGGGCTCTGCCAGAGAGAGATACAGAGTGTTGCCCCATTACCTAGTAAAGCTTTTGTAGAGCGCGAATGTCTGTGTGGCAGCGAATGCAGTTCCAAGGGACAGTGAAAACCAGCTACAGCTTTCAGTGCTGGCAGCTTTCCTGTGGGCGCAATCTCTGGACATTTCCAATTTCACTGCCTGGCACTGGGAGAGAGTCAAACAGAGTGTTGCCCCATTACCTAGCAAAGCTTTTGTAGAGCGCGAATGCCTGTGTGGCAGCGAATGCAGTTCCAAGGGAGATTGAAAACCAGCTACAGCTTTCAGTGCTGGCAGCTTTCCTGTGGGCGCAATCTCTGGACGTTTCCAATTTCACTGCCGGGCACTGGGAGAGAGTCATACAGCGTGTTGCCCCATTACCTAGCAAAGCTTTAGCAGAGCGCGAATGTCTGTGTGGCAGCGAATGCAGTTCCAAGGGAGAGTGAAAACCAGCTACAGCTTTCAGTGCTGGCAGCTTTCCTGTGGGCGCAAGCTCTGGACGTTTTCAATTTGGCAGCCGGGCTCTGCCAGAGAGAGATACAGAGTGTTGCCCCATTACCTAGCAATGCTTTTGTAGAGCGCGAATGTCTGCGTGGCAGCGAATGCAGTTCCAAGGGACAGTGAAAACCAGCTACAGCTTTCAGTGCTGGCAGCTTTCCTGTGGGCGCAATCTCTGGACGTTTCCAATTTCACTGCCGGGCTCTGTCAGAGAGAGATAAAGAGTGTTGCCCCATTACCTAGCAAAGCTTTTGTAGAGCGAGAATGTCTGTGTGGCAGCGAATGCAGTTCCAAGGGACAGTGAAAACCAGCTACAGCTTTCAGTGCTGGCAGCTTTCCTGTGGGCGCAAGCTCTGGTCGTTTCCAATCTGGCAGCCGGGCTCTGTCACAGAGAGATACAGCGTGTTGCCGCATTACCTAGCAAAGCTTTAGTAGAGCGCGAATATCTGTGTGGCAGCGAATGCAGTTCCAAGAGAAAGTGAAAACCAGCTAAAGCTTTCAGTGCTGGCTGCTTTCCTGTGGGCGCAATCTCTGGACGTTTCCAATTTGGCAGCCGGGCTCTGCCAGAGAGAGATACAGAGTGTTGCCCGATTACGAAGCAAAGCTTTAGCACCGCGTGAACGTCTGTGTGGCAGCGAATGTAGTTCCAAGGGACAGTGAAAACCAGCTATAGCATTCAGTGCTGGCAGCTTTCCTGTGGGCGCAATCTCTGGACGTTTCCAATTTCACTGCCGGGCACTGGGAGAGAGTCATACAGAATGTTGCTCCGTTACCTAGCAAAGCTTTAGTAGAGCGCGAATGTCTGTGTGGCAGCGAATGCAGTTCCAAGGCACAGTGCAAACCAGCCACAGCTTTCAGTGCTGGCTGCTTTCCTGTGGGCGCAATCTCTGGACGTTTCCAATTTGGCAGCCGGGCTCTGCCAGAGAGAGATACAGAGTGTTGCCCGATTATGAAGCAAAGCTTTAACACAGCGCGAATGTCTGTGTGGCAGCGAATGCAGTTCCAAGGGACAGTGAAAACCAGCTACAACTTTCAGTGCTGGCAGCTTTCCTGTGGGCGCAATCTCTGGACGTTTCCAATTTCACTGCCTGGCACTGGGAGAGAGTCATACAGCGTATTGCCCCATTACCTAGCAAAGCTTTAGTAGAGCGCCAATGTCTGTGTGGCAGCGAATGCAGTTCCAAGAGACAGTGAAAACCAGCTACAGCTTTCAGTGCTGGCAGCTTTCCTGTGGGCGCAATCTCTGGATGTTTCCAATTTCACTGCCGGGCTCTGCCAGAGAGAGATACAGAGCGTTGCCCCATTACCTAGCAAAGCTTTTGTAGAGCGCGAATGTCTGTGTGGCAGCGAATGCAGTTCCAAGGGACAGTGAAAACCAGCTACAGCTTTCAGTGCTGGCAGCTTTCCTGTGGGCGCAAGCTCTGGACGTTTTCAATTTGGCAGCCGGGCTCTGCCAGAGAGAGATACAGAGTGTTGCCCCATTACCTAGCAATGCTTTTGTAGAGCGCGAATGTCTGTGTGGCAGCGAATGCAGTTCCAAGGGACAGTGAAAACCAGCTACAGCTTTCAGTGCTGGCAGCTTTCCTGTGGGCGCAATCTCTGGACGTTTCCAATTTCACTGCCGGGCTCTGTCAGAGAGACATACAGAGTGTTGCCCCATTACCTAGCAAAGCTTTTGTAGAGCGCGAATGTCTGTGTGGCAGCTAATGCAGTTCCAAGGGACAGTGAAAACCAGCTATAGCATTCAGTGCTGGCAGCTTTCCTGTGGGCGCAATCTCTGGACGTTTCCAATTTCACTGCCGGGCACTGGGAGAGAGTCATACAGAATGTTGCTCCGTTACCTAGCAAAGCTTTAGTAGAGCGCGAATGTCTGTGTGGCAGCGAATGCAATTCCAAGGGACAGTGAAAACCAGCTACAGCTTTCAGTGCTGGCAGCTTTCCTGTGGGCGCAATCTCTGGACGTTTCCAATTTCACTGCCGGGCACTGGGAGAGATTCATACAGAATGTTGCCCCATTACCTAGCAAAGCTTTAGTAGAGCGCGAATGTCTGTGTGGCAGCGAATGCAGTTCCAAGGCACAGTGCAAACCAGCCACAGCTTTCAGTGCTGGCTGCTTTCCTGTGGGCGCAATCTCTGGACGTTTCCAATTTGGCAGCCGGGCTCTGCCAGAGAGAGATACAGAGTGTTGCCCGATTACGAAGCAAAGCTTTAGAACCGCGCGAACGTCTGTGTGGCAGCGAATGCAGTTCCAAGGGACAGTGAAAACCAGCTATAGCATTCAGTGCTGGCAGCTTTCCTGTGGGCGCAATCTCTGGACGTTTCCAATTTCACTGCCGGGTACTGGGAGAGAGTCATACAGAGTGTTGCTGCGTTACCTAGCAAAGCTTTAGTAGAGCGCGAATGTCTGTGTGGCAGCGAATGCAGTTCCAAGGGACAGTGAAAACCAGCTACAGCTTTCAGTGCTGGCAGCTTTCCTGTGGGCGCAAGCTCGGGTCGTTTCCAATCTGGCAGCCGGGCTCTGTCACAGAGAGATACAGCGTGTTGCCCCATTACCTAGCAAAGCTTTAGTAGAGCGCGAATATCTGTGTGGCAGCGAATGCAGTTCCAAGAGACAGTGAAAACCAGCCACAGCTTTCAGTGCTGGCTGCTTTCCTGTGGGCGCAATCTCTGGACGTTTCCAATTTGGCAGCCGGGCTCTGCCAGAGAGAGATACAGAGTGTTGCCCGATTATGAAGCAAAGCTTTAACACAGCGCGAATGTCTGTGTGGCAGCGAATGCAGTTCCAAGGGACAGTGAAAACCAGCTACAGCTTTCAGTGCTGGCAGCTTTCCTGTGGGCGCAAGCTCTGGACGTTTTCAATTTGGCAGCCGGGCTCTGCCAGAGAGAGATACAGAGTGTTGCCCCATTACCTAGCAATGCTTTTGTAGAGCGCGAATGTCTGTGTGGCAGCGAATGCAGTTCCAAGGGACAGTGAAAACCAGCTACAGCTTTCAGTGCTGGCAGCTTTCCTGTGGGCGCAATCTCTGGACGTTTCCAATTTCACTGCCGGGCTCTGTCAGAGAGAGATACAGAGTGTTGCCCCAGTACCTAGCAAAGCTTTTGTAGAGCGAGAATGTCTGTGTGGCAGCTAATGCAGTTCCAAGGGACAGTGAAAACCAACTACAGCTTTCAGTGCTGGCAGCTTTCCTGTGGGCGCAAGCTCTGGTCGTTTCCAATCTGGCAGCCGGGCTCTGTCACAGAGAGATACAGCGTGTTGCCCCATTACCTAGCAAAGCTTTAGTAGAGCGCGAATATCTGTGTGGCAGCGGATGCAGTTCCAAGGGACAGTGAAAACCAGCTATAGCATTCAGTGCTGGCAGCTTTCCTGTGGGCGCAATCTCTGGACGTTTCCAATTTCACTGCCGGGCACTGGGAGAGAGTCATACAGAGTGTTGCTGCGTTACCTAGCAAAGCTTTAGTAGAGCGCGAATGTCTGTGTGGCAGCGAATGCAGTTCCAAGGGACAGTGAAAACCAGCTACAGCTTTCAGTGCTGGCAGCTTTCCTGTGGGCGCAAGCTCTGGTCGTTTCCAATCTGGCAGCCGGGCTCTGTCACAGAGAGATACAGCGTGTTGCCCCATTACCTAGCAAAGCTTTAGTAGAGCGCGAATATCTGTGTGGCAGCGAATGCAGTTCCAAGAGACAGTGAAAACCAGCCACAGCTTTCAGTGCTGGCTGCTTTCCTGTGGCCGCAATCTCTGGACGTTTCCAATTTGGCAGCCGGGCTCTGCCAGAGAGAGATACAGAGTGTTGCCCGATTATGAAGCAAAGCTTTAACACAGCGCGAATGTCTGTGTGGCAGCGAATGCAGTTCCAAGGGACAGTGAAAACCAGCTACAGCTTTCAGTGCTGGCAGCTTTCCTGTGGGCGCAATCTCTGGACGTTTCCAATTTCACTGCCGGGCACTGGGAGAGAGTCATACAGCGTGTTGCCCCATTACCTAGCAAAGCTTTAGTAGAGCGCCAATGTCTGTGTGGCAGCGAATGCAGTTCCAAGGGACAGTGAAAACCAGCTACAGCTTTCAGTGCTGGCAGCTTTCCTGTGGGCGCAATCTCTGGATGTTTCCAATTTCACTGCCGGGCTCTGCCAGAGAGAGATACAGAGCGTTGCCCCATTACCTAGCAAAGCTTTTGTAGAGCGCGAATGTCTGTGTGGCAGCGAATGCAGTTCCAAGGGACAGTGAAAACCAGCTACAGCTTTCAGTGCTGGCAGCTTTCCTGTGGGCGCAAGCTCTGGACGTTTTCAATTTGGCAGCCGGGCTCTGCCAGAGAGAGATACAGAGTGTTGCCCCATTACCTAGCAATGCTTTTGTAGAGCGCGAATGTCTGTGTGGCAGCGAATGCAGTTCCAAGGGACAGTGAAAACCAGCTACAGCTTTCAGTGCTGGCAGCTTTCCTGTGGGCGCAATCTCTGGATGTTTCCAATTTCACTGCCGGGCTCTGCCAGAGAGAGATACAGAGCGTTGCCCCATTACCTAGCAAAGCTTTTGTAGAGCGCGAATGTCTGTGTGGCAGCGAATGCAGTTCCAAGGGACAGTGAAAAACAGCTACAGCTTTCAGTGCAGGCAGATTTCCCGTGGGCGCAAGCTCTGGACGTTTCCAATTTCACTGCGGGGCAACGGGAGAGAGTCATACAGCGTGTTGCCCCATTACGTAGCAAAGCTTTTGTAGAGCGCGAATATCTGTGTGGCAGCGAATGCAGTTCCAAGGGACAGTGAAAACCAGCTACAGCTTTCAGTGCTGGCAGCTTTCCTGTGGGCGCAATCTCTGGACGTTTCCAATTTGGCAGCCGGGCTCTGCCAGAGAGAGATACAGAGTGTTGCCCCATTACCTAGCAAAGCTTTAGCACCGCGTGAACGTGTGTGTGGCAGCGAATGTAGTTCCAAGGGACAGTGAAAACCAGCTATAGCATTCAGTGCTGGCAGCTTTCCTGTGGGCGCAATCTCTGGACGTTTCCAATTTCACTGCCGGGCACTGGGAGAGAGTCATACAGAATGTTGCTCCGTTACCTAGCAAAGCTTTAGTAGAGCGCGAATGTCTGTGTGGCAGCGAATGCAGTTCCAAGGGAGATTGAAAACCAGCTACAGCTTTCAGTGCTGGCAGCTTTCCTGTGGGCGCAATCTCTGGACGTTTCCAATTTCACTGCCGGGCACTGGGAGAGATTCATACATAATGTTGCCCCTTTACCAAGCAATGCTTTAGCAGAGCGCGAATGTCTGTGTGGCAGCGAATGCAGTTGCAAGGGACAGCGAAAACCAGCCACAGCTTTCAGTGCTGGCTGCTTTCCTGTGGGCGCAATCTCTGGACGTTTCCAATTTGGCAGCCGGGCTCTGCCAGAGAGAGATACAGAGTGTTGCCCGATTACGAAGCAAAGCTTTAGAACCGCGCGAACGTCTGTGTGGCAGCGAATGCAGTTCCAAGGGACAGTGAAAACCAGCTACAGCTTTCAGTGCTGGCAGCTTTCCTGTGGGCGCAAGCTCTGGACGTTTCCAATTTCACTGCCTGGCACTGGGAGAGAGTCAAACAGAGTGTTGCCCCATTACCTAGCAAAGCTTTTGTAGAGCGCGAATGCCTGTGTGGCAGCGAATGCAGTTCCAAGGGAGATTGAAAACCAGCTACAGCTTTCAGTGCTGGCAGCTTTCCTGTGGGCGCAATCTCTGGACGTTTCCAATTTCACTGCGGGGCACTGGGAGAGAGTCATACAGCGTGTTGCCCCATTACCTAGCAAAGCTTTAGCAGAGCGCGAATGTCTGTGTGGCAGCGAATGCAGTTCCAAGGGAGAGTGAAAACCAGCTACAGCTTTCAGTGCTGGCAGCTTTCCTGTGGGCGCAATCTCTGGACGTTTCCAATTTCACTGCCGGGCACTGGGAGAGAGTCAAACAGAGTGTTGCCCCATTACCTAGCAAAGCTTTAGTAGAGCGCGAATGTCTGTGTGGCAGCGAATGCAGTTCCAAGGGACAGTGAAAACCAGCTACAGCTTTCAGTGCTGGCAGCTTTCCTGTGGGCGCAAGCTCTGGACGTTTTCAATTTGGCAGCCGGGCTCTGCCAGAGAGAGATACAGAGTGTTGCCCCATTACCTAGCAATGCTTTTGTAGAGCGCGAATGTCTGTGTGGCAGCGAATGCAGTTCCAAGGGACAGTGAAAACCAGCTACAGCTTTCAGTGCTGGCAGCTTTCCTGTGGGCGCAATCTCTGGACGTTTCCAATTTCACTGCCGGGCTCTGTCAGAGAGAGATACAGAGTGTTGCCCCAGTACCTAGCAAAGCTTTTGTAGAGCGAGAATGTCTGTGTGGCAGCTAATGCAGTTCCAAGGGACAGTGAAAACCAGCTACAGCTTTCAGTGCTGGCAGCTTTCCTGTGGGCGCAAGCTCTGGTCGTTTCCAATCTGGCAGCCGGGCTCTGTCACAGAGAGATACAGCGTGTTGCCCCATTACCTAGCAAAGCTTTAGTAGAGCGCGAATATCTGTGTGGCAGCGGATGCAGTTCCAAGAGACAGTGAAAACCAGCCACAGCTTTCAGTGCTGGCTGCTTTCCTGTGGGCGCAATCTCTGGACGTTTCCAATTTGGCAGCCGGGCTCTGCCAGAGAGAGATACAGAGTGTTGCCCGATTATGAAGCAAAGCTTTAACACAGCGCGAATGTCTGTGTGGCAGCGAATGCAGTTCCAAGGGACAGTGAAAACCAGCTACAGCTTTCAGTGCTGGCAGCTTTCCTGTGGGCGCAATCTCTGGACGTTTCCAATTTCACTGCCTGGCACTGGGAGAGAGTCATACAGATTGTTGCCCCATTACCAAGCAAAGCTTTTGTAGAGCGCGAATATCTGTGTGGCAGCGAATGCAGTTCCAAGGGAGAGTGAAAACCAGCTACAGCTTTCAGTGCTGGCAGCTTTCCTGTGGGCGCAATCTCTGGACGTTTCCAATTTCACTGCGGGGCACTGGGAGAGAGTCATACAGCATGTTGCCCCATTACCTAGCAAAGCTTTAGCAGAGCGCGAATGTCTGTGTGGCAGCGAATGCAGTTCCAAGGGAGAGTGAAAACCAGCTACAGCTTTCAGTGCTGGCAGCTTTCCTGTGGGCGCAAGCTCTGGACGTTTCCATTTTCACTGCCGGGCTCTGCCAGAGAGAGATACAGGGTGTTGCCCCATTACCTAGCAATGCTTTTGTAGAGCGCGAATGTCTGTGTGGCAGCGAATGCAGTTCCAAGGGACAGTGAAAACCAGCTACAGCTTTCAGTGCTGGCAGCTTTCCTGTGGGTGCAAGCTCTGGACGTTTCCAATCTGGCAGCCGGGCTCTGTCAGAGAGAGATACAGAGTGTTGCCCCATTACCTAGTAAAGCTTTTGTAGAGCGCGAATGTCTGTGTGGCAGCGAATGCAGTTCCAAGGGACAGTGAAAACCAGCTACAGCTTTCAGTGCTGGCAGCTTTCCTGTGGGCGCAATCTCTGGACGTTTCCAATTTCACTGCCTGGCACTGGGAGAGAGTCATACAGATTGTTGCCCCATTACCTAGCAAAGCTTTTGTAGAGCGCGAATGTCTGTGTGGCAGCGAATGCAGTTCCAAGGGACAGTGAAAACCAGCTACAGCTTTCAGTGCTGGCAGCTTTCCTGTGGGCGCAATCTCTGGACCTTTCCAATTTCACTGCCGGGCTCTGCCAGAGAGAGATACAGAGTGTTGCCCCATTACGAAGCAAAGCTTTAGCACCGCGTGAACGTCTGTGTGGCAGCGAATGCAATTCCAAGGGACAGTGAAAACCAGCTACAGCTTTCAGTGCTGGCAGCTTTCCTGTGGGCGCAATCTCTGGACGTTTCCAATTTCACTGCCGGGCAATGGGAGAGATTCATACAGAATGTTGCCCCATTACCTAGCAAAGCTTTTGTAGAGCGCGAATGTCTGTGTGGCAGCGAATGCAGTTCCAAGGCACAGTGCAAACCAGCCACAGCTTTCAGTGCTGGCTGCTTTCCTGTGGGCGCAATCTCTGGACGTTTCCAATTTGGCAGCCGGGCTCTGCCAGAGAGAGATACAGAGTGTTGCCCGATTACGAAGCAAAGCTTTAGAACCGCGCGAACGTCTGTGTGGCAGCGAATGCAGTTCCAAGGGACAGTGAAAACCAGCTATAGCATTCAGTGCTGGCAGCTTTCCTGTGGGCGCAATCTCTGGACGTTTCCAATTTCACTGCCGGGTACTGGGAGAGAGTCATACAGAGTGTTGCTGCGTTACCTAGCAAAGCTTTAGTAGAGCGCGAATGTCTGTGTGGCAGCGAATGCAGTTCCAAGGGACAGTGAAAACCAGCTACAGCTTTCAGTGCTGGCAGCTTTCCTGTGGGCGCAAGCTCGGGTCGTTTCCAATCTGGCAGCCGGGCTCTGTCACAGAGAGATACAGCGTGTTGCCCCATTACCTAGCAAAGCTTTAGTAGAGCGCGAATATCTGTGTGGCAGCGAATGCAGTTCCAAGAGACAGTGAAAACCAGCCACAGCTTTCAGTGCTGGCTGCTTTCCTGTGGGCGCAATCTCTGGACGTTTCCAATTTGGCAGCCGGGCTCTGCCAGAGAGAGATACACAGTGTTGCCCGATTATGAAGCAAAGCTTTAGCACAGCGCGAATGTCTGTGTGGCAGCGAATGCAGTTCCAAGGGACAGTGAAAACCAGCTACAGCTTTCAGTGCTGGCAGCTTTCCTGTGGGCGCAATCTCTGGACGTTTCCAATTTCACTGCCCGGCACTGGGAGAGAGTCATACAGATTGTTGCCCCATTACCTAGCAAAGCTTTAGTAGAGCGCGAATGTCTGTGTGGCAGCGAATGCAGTTCCAAGGGAGAGTGAAAACCAGCTACAGCTTTCAGTGCTGGCAGCTTTCCTGTGGGCGCAATCTCTGGACGTTTCCAATTTGGCAGCCGGGCTCTGCCAGAGAGAGATACAGAGTGTTGCCCGATTACGAAGCAAAGCTTTAGAACCGCGCGAAGGTCTGTGTGGCAGCGAATGCAGTTCCAAGGGACAGTGAAAACCAGCTATAGCATTCAGTGCTGGCAGCTTTCCTGTGGGCGCAATCTCTGGACGTTTCCAATTTCACTGCCGGGCACTGGGAGAGAGTCATACAGAATGTTGCTCCGTTACCTAGCAAAGCTTTAGTAGAGCGCGAATGTCTGTGTGGCAGCGAATGCAATTCCAAGGGACAGTGAAAACCAGCTACAGCTTTCAGTGCTGGCAGCTTTCCTGTGGGCGCAATCTCTGGACGTTTCCAATTTCACTGCCGGGCACTGGGAGAGATTCATACAGAATGTTGCCCCATTACCTAGCAAAGCTTTAGTAGAGCGCGAATATCTGTGTGGCAGCGAATGCAGTTCCAAGAGACAGTGAAAACCAGCCACAGCTTTCAGTGCTGGCTGCTTTCCTGTGGGCGCAATCTCTGGACGTTTCCAATTTGGCAGCCGGGCTCTGCCAGAGAGAGATACAGAGTGTTGCCCGATTATGAAGCAAAGCTTTAACACAGCGCGAATGTCTGTGTGGCAGCGAATGCAGTTCCAAGGGACAGTGAAAACCAGCTACAGCTTTCAGTGCTGGCAGCTTTCCTGTGGGCGCAATCTCTGGACGTTTCCAATTTCACTGCCGGGCACTGGGAGAGAGTCATACAGCGTGTTGCCCCATTACCTAGCAAAGCTTTAGTAGAGCGCCAATGTCTGTGTGGCAGCGAATGCAGTTCCAAGGGACAGTGAAAACCAGCTACAGCTTTCAGTGCTGGCAGCTTTCCTGTGGGCGCAATCTCTGGATGTTTCCAATTTCACTGCCGGGCTCTGCCAGAGAGAGATACAGAGCGTTGCCCCATTACCTAGCAAAGCTTTTGTAGAGCGCGAATGTCTGTGTGGCAGCGAATGGAGTTCCAAGGGACAGTGAAAACCAGCTACAGCTTTCAGTGCTGGCAGCTTTCCTGTGGGCGCAAGCTCTGGACGTTTTCAATTTGGCAGCCGGGCTCTGCCAGAGAGAGATACAGAGTGTTGCCCCATTACCTAGCAATGCTTTTGTAGAGCGCCAATGTCTGTGTGGCAGCGAATGCAGTTCCAAGGGACAGTGAAAAACAGCTACAGCTTTCAGTGCAGGCAGATTTCCCGTGGGCGCAAGCTCTGGACGTTTCCAATTTCACTGCGGGGCAACGGGAGAGAGTCATACAGCGTGTTGCCCCATTACGTAGCAAAGCTTTTGTAGAGCGCGAATATCTGTGTGGCAGCGAATGCAGTTCCAAGGGACAGTGAAAACCAGCTACAGCTTTCAGTGCTGGCAGCTTTCCTGTGGGCGCAATCTCTGGACGTTTCCAATTTGGCAGCCGGGCTCTGCCAGAGAGAGATACAGAGTGTTGCCCGATTACGAAGCAAAGCTTTAGCACCGCGTGAACGTGTGTGTGGCAGCGAATGTAGTTCCAAGGGAGAGTGAAAACCAGCTACAGCTTTCAGTGCTGGCAGCTTTCCTGTGGGCGCTTTCTCTGGACGTTTGCAATTTCACTGCCGGGCACTGGGAGAGAGTTATACAGAGTGTTGCTGCGTTACCTAGCAAAGCTTTAGTAGAGCGCGAATGTCTGTGTGGCAGCTAATGCAGTTCCAAGGCACAGTGAAAACCAGCTAAAGCTTTCAGTGCTGGCAGCTTTCCTGTGGGTGCAATCTCTGGACGTTTCCAATTTCACTGCCGGGCTCTGCCAGAGAGAGATACAGAGTGTTGCCCCATTACCTAGTAAAGCTTTTGTAGAGCGCGAATGTCTGTGTGGCAGCGAATGCAGTTCCAAGGGACAGTGAAAACCAGCTACAGCTTTCAGTGCTGGCAGCTTTCCTGTGGGCGCAATCTCTGGACATTTCCAATTTCACTGCCTGGCACTGGGAGAGAGTCAAACAGAGTGTTGCCCCATTACCTAGCAAAGCTTTTGTAGAGCGCGAATGCCTGTGTGGCAGCGAATGCAGTTCCAAGGGAGATTGAAAACCAGCTACAGCTTTCAGTGCTGGCAGCTTTCCTGTGGGCGCAAGCTCTGGACGTTTTCAATTTGGCAGCCGGGCTCTGCCAGAGAGAGATACAGAGTGTTGCCCCATTACCTAGCAATGCTTTTGTAGAGCGCGAATGTCTGCGTGGCAGCGAATGCAGTTCCAAGGGACAGTGAAAACCAGCTACAGCTTTCAGTGCTGGCAGCTTTCCTGTGGGCGCAATCTCTGGACGTTTCCAATTTCACTGCCGGGCTCTGTCAGAGAGAGATAAAGAGTGTTGCCCCATTACCTAGCAAAGCTTTTGTAGAGCGAGAATGTCTGTGTGGCAGCGAATGCAGTTCCAAGGGACAGTGAAAACCAGCTACAGCTTTCAGTGCTGGCAGCTTTCCTGTGGGCGCAAGCTCTGGTCGTTTCCAATCTGGCAGCCGGGCTCTGTCACAGAGAGATACAGCGTGTTGCCCCATTACCTAGCAAAGCTTTAGTAGAGCGCGAATATCTGTGTGGCAGCGAATGCAGTTCCAAGAGACAGTGAAAACCAGCTACAGCTTTCAGTGCTGGCTGCTTTCCTGTGGGCGCAATCTCTGGACGTTTCCAATTTGGCAGCCGGGCTCTGCCAGAGAGAGATACAGAGTGTTGCCCGATTATGAAGCAAAGCTTTAACACAGCGCGAATGTCTGTGTGGCAGCGAATGCAGTTCCAAGGGACAGTGAAAACCAGCTACAGCTTTTAGTGCTGGCAGCTTTCCTGTGGGCGCAATCTCTGGACGTTTCCAATTTGGCAGCCGGGCTCTGCCAGAGAGAGATACAGAGTGTTGCCCGATTACGAAGCAAAGCTTTAGCACCGCGTGAACGTCTGTGTGGCAGCGAATGTAGTTCCAAGGGACAGTGAAAACCAGCTATAGCATTCAGTGCTGGCAGCTTTCCTGTGGGCGCAATCTCTGGACGTTTCCAATTTCACTGCCGGGCACTGGGAGAGAGTCATACAGAATGTTGCTCCGTTACCTAGCAAAGCTTTAGTAGAGCGCGAATGTCTGTGTGGCAGCGAATGCAATTCCAAGGGACAGTGAAAACCAGCTACAGCTTTCAGTGCTGGCAGCTTTCCTGTGGGCGCAATCTCTGGACGTTTCCAATTTCACTGCCGGGCACTGGGAGAGATTCATACAGAATGTTGCCCCATTACCTAGCAAAGCTTTAGTAGAGCGCGAATGTCTGTGTGGCAGCGAATGCAGTTCCAAGGGGCAGTGCAAACCAGCTACAGCTTTCAGTGCTGGCAGCTTTCCTGTGGGCGCAATCTCTGGACGTTTCCAATTTGGCAGCCGGGCTCTGCCAGAGAGAGATACAGAGTGTTGCCCGATTACGAAGCAAAGCTTTAGAACCGCGCGAACGTCTGTGTGGCAGCGAATGCAGTTCCAAGGGACAGTGAAAACCAGCTATAGCATTCAGTGCTGGCAGCTTTCCTGTGGGCGCAAGCTCTGGACGTTTCCAATTTCATTGCCGGGCACTGGGAGAGAGTCATACAGAGTGTTGCTGCGTTACCTAGCAAAGCTTTAGTAGAGCGCGAATATCTGTGTGGCAGCGAATGCAGTTCCAAGAGACAGTGAAAACCAGCCACAGCTTTCAGTGCTGGCTGCTTTCCTGTGGGCGCAATCTCTGGACGTTTCCAATTTGGCAGCCGGGCTCTGCCAGAGAGAGATACAGAGTGTTGCCCGATTATGAAGCAAAGCTTTAACACAGCGCGAATGTCTGTGTGGCAGCGAATGCAGTTCCAAGGGACAGTGAAAACCAGCTACAACTTTCAGTGCTGGCAGCTTTCCTGTGGGCGCAATCTCTGGACGTTTCCAATTTCACTGCCTGGCACTGGGAGAGAGTCATACAGCGTGTTGCCCCATTACCTAGCAAAGCTTTAGTAGAGCGCCAATGTCTGTGTGGCAGCGAATGCAGTTCCAAGGGACAGCGAAAACCAGCTACAGCTTTCAGTGCTGGCAGCTTTCCTGTGGGCGCAATCTCTGGATGTTTCCAATTTCACTGCCGGGCTCTGCCAGAGAGAGATACAGAGCGTTGCCCCATTACCTAGCAAAGCTTTTGTAGAGCGCGAATGTCGGTGTGGCAGCGAATGCAGTTCCAAGGGACAGTGAAAACCAGCTACAGCTTTCAGTGCTGGCAGCTTTCCTGTGGGCGCAAGCTCTGGACGTTTTCAATTTGGCAGCCGGGCTCTGCCAGAGAGAGATACAGAGTGTTGCCCCATTACCTAGCAATGCTTTTGTAGAGCGCGAATGTCTGTGTGGCAGCGAATGCAGTTCCAAGGGACAATGAAAACCAGCTACAGCTTTCAGTGCTGGCAGCTTTCCTGTGGGCGCAAGCTCTGGACGTTTCCAATTTCACTGCCGGGCTCTGTCAGAGAGAGATACAGAGTGTTGCCCCATTACCTAGCAAAGCTTTTGTAGAGCGCGAATGTCTGTGTGGCAGCGAATGCAGTTCCAAGGGAGAGTGAAAACCAGCTACAGCTTTCAGTGCTGGCAGCTTTCCTGTGGGCGCAATGTCTGGACGTTTCCAATTTGGCAGCCGGGCTCTGCCAGAGAGAGATACAGAGTGTTGCCCGATTACGAAGCAAAGCTTTAGCACCGCGTGAACGTCTGTGTGGCAGCGAATGTAGTTCCAAGGGACAGTGAAAACCAGCTATAGCATTCAGTGCTGGCAGCTTTCCTGTGGGCGCAATCTCTGGACGTTTCCAATTTCACTGCCGGGCACTGGGAGAGAGTCATACAGAATGTTGCTCCGTTACCTAGCAAAGCTTTAGTAGAGCGCGAATGTCTGTGTGGCAGCGAATGCAATTCCAAGGGACAGTGAGAACCAGCTACAGCTTTCAGTGCTGGCAGCTTTCCTGTGGGCGCAATCTCTGGACGTTTCCAATTTCACTGCCGGGCACTGGGAGAGATTCATACAGAATGTTGCCCCATTACCTAGCAAAGCTTTAGTAGAGCGCGAATGTCTGTGTGGCAGCGAATGCAGTTCCAAGGCACAGTGCAAACCAGCCACAGCTTTCAGTGCTGGCTGCTTTCCTGTGGGCGCAATCTCTGGACGTTTCCAGTTTGGCAGCCGGGCTCTGCCAGAGAGAGATACAGAGTGTTGCCCGATTACGAAGCAAAGCTTTAGAACCGCGCGAACGTCTGTGTGGCAGCGAATGCAGTTCCAAGGGACAGTGAAAACCAGCTATAGCATTCAGTGCTGGCAGCTTTCCTGTGGGCGCAATCTCTGGACGTTTCCAATTTCACTGCCGGGCACTGGGAGAGAGTCATACAGAGTGTTGCTGCGTTACCTAGCAAAGCTTTAGTAGAGCGCGAATGTCTGTGTGGCAGCGAATGCAGTTCCAAGGGACAGTGAAAACCAGCTACAGCTTTCAGTGCTGGCAGCTTTCCTGTGGGCGCAAGCTCTGGTCGTTTCCAATCTGGCAGCCGGGCTCTGTCACAGAGAGATACAGCGTGTTGCCCCATTACCTAGCAAAGCTTTTGTAGAGCGCGAATATCTGTGTGGCAGCGAATGCAGTTCCAAGAGACAGTGAAAACCAGCCACAGCTTTCAGTGCTGGCTGCTTTCCTGTGGGCGCAATCTCTGGACGTTTCCAATTTGGCAGCCGGGCTCTGCCAGAGAGAGATACAGAGTGTTGCCCGATTATGAAGCAAAGCTTTAACACAGCGCGAATGTCTGTGTGGCAGCGAATGCAGTTCCAAGGGACAGTGAAAACCAGCTACAGCTTTCAGTGCTGGCAGCTTTCCTGTGGGCGCAATCTCTGGACGTTTCCAATTTCACTGCCGGGCACTGGGAGAGAGTCATACAGCGTGTTGCCCCATTACCTAGCAAAGCTTTAGTAGAGCGCCAATGTCTGTGTGGCAGCGAATGCAGTTCCAAGGGACAGTGAAAACCAGCTACAGCTTTCAGTGCTGGCAGCTTTCCTGTGGGCGCAATCTCTGGATGTTTCCAATTTCACTGCCGGGCTCTGCCAGAGAGAGATACAGAGCCTTGCCCCATTACCTAGCAAAGCTTTTGTAGAGCGCGAATGTCTGTGTGGCAGCGAATGCAGTTCCAAGGGACAGTGAAAACCAGCTACAGCTTTCAGTGCTGGCAGCTTTCCTGTGGGCGCAAGCTCTGGACGTTTTCAATTTGGCAGCCGGGCTCTGCCAGAGAGAGATACAGAGTGTTGCCCCATTACCTAGCAATGCTTTTGTAGAGCGCCAATGTCTGTGTGGCAGCGAATGCAGTTCCAAGGGACAGTGAAAACCAGCTACAGCTTTCAGTGCTGGCAGCTTTCCTGTGGGCGCAATCTCTGGATGTTTCCAATTTCACTGCCGGGCTCTGCCAGAGAGAGATACAGAGCGTTGCCCCATTACCTAGCAAAGCTTTTGTAGAGCGCGAATGTCTGTGTGGCAGCGAATGCAGTTCCAAGGGACAGTGAAAAACAGCTACAGCTTTCAGTGCAGGCAGATTTCCCGTGGGCGCAAGCTCTGGACGTTTCCAATTTCACTGCGGGGCAACGGGAGAGAGTCATACAGCGTGTTGCCCCATTACGTAGCAAAGCTTTTGTAGAGCGCGAATATCTGTGTGGCAGCGAATGCAGTTCCAAGGGACAGTGAAAACCAGCTACAGCTTTCAGTGCTGGCAGCTTTCCTGTGGGCGCAATCTCTGGACGTTTCCAATTTGGCAGCCGGGCTCTGCCAGAGAGAGATACAGAGTGTTGCCCGATCACGAAGCAAAGCTTTAGCACCGCGTGAACGTGTGTGTGGCAGCGAATGTAGTTCCAAGGGAGAGTGAAAACCAGCTACAGCTTTCAGTGCTGGCAGCTTTCCTGTGGGCGCAATCTCTGGACGTTTCCAATTTCACTGCCGGGCACTGGGAGAGAGTCATACAGAATGTTGCTCCGTTACCTAGCAAAGCTTTAGTAGAGCGCGAATGTCTGTGTGGCAGCGAATGCAGTTCCAAGGGACAGTGAAAACCAGCTATAGCATTCAGTGCTGGCAGCTTTCCTGTGGGCGCAATCTCTGGACGTTTCCAATTTCACTGCCGGGCACTGGGAGAGATTCATACAGAATGTTGCCCCTTTACCAAGCAATGCTTTAGCAGAGCGCGAATGTCTGTGTGGCAGCGAATGCAGTTGCAATGGACAGCGAAAACCAGCCACAGCTTTCAGTGCTGGCTGCTTTCCTGTGGGCGCAATCTCTGGACGTTTCCAATTTGGCAGCCGGGCTCTGCCAGAGAGAGATACAGAGTGTTGCCCGATTACGAAGCAAAGCTTTAGAACCGCGCGAACGTCTGTGTGGCAGCGAATGCAGTTCCAAGGGACAGTGAAAACCAGCTATAGCATTCAGTGCTGGCAGCTTTTCTGTGGGCGCAATCTCTGGACGTTTGCAATTTCACTGCCGGGCACTGGGAGAGAGTTATACAGAGTGTTGCTGCGTTACCTAGCAAAGCTTTAGTAGAGCGCGAATGTCTGCGTGGCAGCTAATGCAGTTCCAAGGCACAGTGAAAACCAGCTAAAGCTTTCAGTGCTGGCAGCTTTCCTGTGGGTGCAATCTCTGGACGTTTCCAATTTCACTGCCGGGCTCTGCCAGAGAGAGATACAGAGTGTTGCCCCATTACCTAGTAAAGCTTTTGTAGAGCGCGAATGTCTGTGTGGCAGCGAATGCAGTTCCAAGGGACAGTGAAAACCAGCTACAGCTTTCAGTGCTGGCAGCTTTCCTGTGGGCGCAATCTCTGGACATTTCCAATTTCACTGCCTGGCACTGGGAGAGAGTCAAACAGAGTGTTGCCCCATTACCTAGCAAAGCTTTTGTAGAGCGCGAATGCCTGTGTGGCAGCGAATGCAGTTCCAAGGGAGATTGAAAACCAGCTACAGCTTTCAGTGCTGGCAGCTTTCCTGTGGGCGCAATCTCTGGACGTTTCCAATTTCACTGCCGGGCACTGGGAGAGAGTCATACAGCGTGTTGCCCCATTACCTAGCAAAGCTTTAGCAGAGCGCGAATATCTGTGTGGCAGCGAATGCAGTTCCAAGAGACAGTGAAAACCAGCTACAGCTTTCAGTGCTGGCTGCTTTCCTGTGGGCGCAATCTCTGGACGTTTCCAATTTGGCAGCCGGGCTCTGCCAGAGAGAGATACAGAGTGTTGCCCGATTATGAAGCAAAGCTTTAACACAGCGCGAATGTCTGTGTGGCAGCAAATGCAGTTCCAAGGGACAGTGAAAACCAGCTACAGCTTTTAGTGCTGGCAGCTTTCCTGTGGGCGCAATCTCTGGACGTTTCCAATTTGGCAGCCGGGCTCTGCCAGAGAGAGATACAGAGTGTTGCCCGATTACGAAGCAAAGCTTTAGCACCGCGTGAACGTCTGTGTGGCAGCGAATGTAGTTCCAAGGGACAGTGAAAACCAGCTATAGCATTCAGTGCTGGCAGCTTTCCTGTGGGCGCAATCTCTGGACGTTTCCAATTTCACTGCCGGGCACTGGGAGAGAGTCATACAGAGTGTTGCTGCGTTACCTAGCAAAGCTTTAGTAGAGCGCGAATGTCTGTGTGGCAGCGAATGCAGTTCCAAGGCACAGTGAAAACCAGCTAAAGCTTTCAGTGCTGGCAGCTTTCCTGTGGGCGCAAGCTCTGGTCGTTTCCAATCTGGCAGCCGGGCTCTGTCACAGAGAGATACAGCGTGTTGCCCCATTACCTAGCAAAGCTTTAGTAGAGCGCGAATATCTGTGTGGCAGCGAATGCAGTTCCAAGAGACAGTGCAAACCAGCCACAGCTTTCAGTGCTGGCTGCTTTCCTGTGGGCGCAATCTCTGGACGTTTCCAGTTTGGCAGCCGGGCTCTGCCAGAGAGAGATACAGAGTGTTGCCCGATTACGAAGCAAAGCTTTAGAACCGCGCGAACGTCTGTGTGGCAGCGAATGCAGTTCCAAGGGACAGTGAAAACCAGCTATAGCATTCAGTGCTGGCAGCTTTCCTGTGGGCGCAATCTCTGGACGTTTCCAATTTCACTGCCGGGCACTGGGAGAGAGTCATACAGAGTGTTGCTGCGTTACCTAGCAAAGCTTTAGTAGAGCGCGAATGTCTGTGTGGCAGCGAATGCAGTTCCAAGGGACAGTGAAAACCAGCTACAGCTTTCAGTGCTGGCAGCTTTCCTGTGGGCGCAAGCTCTGGTCGTTTCCAATCTGGCAGCCGGGCTCTGTCACAGAGAGATACAGCGTGTTGCCCCATTACCTAGCAAAGCTTTTGTAGAGCGCGAATATCTGTGTGGCAGCGAATGCAGTTCCAAGAGACAGTGAAAACCAGCCACAGCTTTCAGTGCTGGCTGCTTTCCTGTGGGCGCAATCTCTGGACGTTTCCAATTTGGCAGCCGGGCTCTGCCAGAGAGAGATACAGAGTGTTGCCCGATTATGAAGCAAAGCTTTAACACAGCGCGAATGTCTGTGTGGCAGCGAATGCAGTTCCAAGGGACAGTGAAAACCAGCTACAGCTTTCAGTGCTGGCAGCTTTCCTGTGGGCGCAATCTCTGGACGTTTCCAATTTCACTGCCGGGCACTGGGAGAGAGTCATACAGCGTGTTGCCCCATTACCTAGCAAAGCTTTAGTAGAGCGCCAATGTCTGTGTGGCAGCGAATGCAGTTCCAAGGGACAGTGAAAACCAGCTACAGCTTTCAGTGCTGGCAGCTTTCCTGTGGGCGCAATCTCTGGATGTTTCCAATTTCACTGCCGGGCTCTGCCAGAGAGAGATACAGAGCCTTGCCCCATTACCTAGCAAAGCTTTTGTAGAGCGCGAATGTCTGTGTGGCAGCGAATGCAGTTCCAAGGGACAGTGAAAACCAGCTACAGCTTTCAGTGCTGGCAGCTTTCCTGTGGGCGCAAGCTCTGGACGTTTTCAATTTGGCAGCCGGGCTCTGCCAGAGAGAGATACAGAGTGTTGCCCCATTACCTAGCAATGCTTTTGTAGAGCGCCAATGTCTGTGTGGCAGCGAATGCAGTTCCAAGGGACAGTGAAAACCAGCTACAGCTTTCAGTGCTGGCAGCTTTCCTGTGGGCGCAATCTCTGGATGTTTCCAATTTCACTGCCGGGCTCTGCCAGAGAGAGATACAGAGCGTTGCCCCATTACCTAGCAAAGCTTTTGTAGAGCGCGAATGTCTGTGTGGCAGCGAATGCAGTTCCAAGGGACAGTGAAAAACAGCTACAGCTTTCAGTGCAGGCAGATTTCCCGTGGGCGCAAGCTCTGGACGTTTCCAATTTCACTGCGGGGCAACGGGAGAGAGTCATACAGCGTGTTGCCCCATTACGTAGCAAAGCTTTTGTAGAGCGCGAATATCTGTGTGGCAGCGAATGCAGTTCCAAGGGACAGTGAAAACCAGCTACAGCTTTCAGTGCTGGCAGCTTTCCTGTGGGCGCAATCTCTGGACGTTTCCAATTTGGCAGCCGGGCTCTGCCAGAGAGAGATACAGAGTGTTGCCCGATCACGAAGCAAAGCTTTAGCACCGCGTGAACGTGTGTGTGGCAGCGAATGTAGTTCCAAGGGAGAATGAAAACCAGCTACAGCTTTCAGTGCTGGCAGCTTTCCTGTGGGCGCAATCTCTGGACGTTTCCAATTTCACTGCCGGGCACTGGGAGAGAGTCATACAGAATGTTGCTCCGTTACCTAGCAAAGCTTTAGTAGAGCGCGAATGTCTGTGTGGCAGCGAATGCAGTTCCAAGGGACAGTGAAAACCAGCTATAGCATTCAGTGCTGGCAGCTTTCCTGTGGGCGCAATCTCTGGACGTTTCCAATTTCACTGCCGGGCACTGGGAGAGATTCATACAGAATGTTGCCCCTTTACCAAGCAATGCTTTAGCAGAGCGCGAATGTCTGTGTGGCAGCGAATGCAGTTGCAATGGACAGCGAAAACCAGCCACAGCTTTCAGTGCTGGCTGCTTTCCTGTGGGCGCAATCTCTGGACGTTTCCAATTTGGCAGCCGGGCTCTGCCAGAGAGAGATACAGAGTGTTGCCCGATTACGAAGCAAAGCTTTAGAACCGCGCGAACGTCTGTGTGGCAGCGAATGCAGTTCCAAGGGACAGTGAAAACCAGCTATAGCATTCAGTGCTGGCAGCTTTTCTGTGGGCGCAATCTCTGGACGTTTGCAATTTCACTGCCGGGCACTGGGAGAGAGTTATACAGAGTGTTGCTGCGTTACCTAGCAAAGCTTTAGTAGAGCGCGAATGTCTGCGTGGCAGCTAATGCAGTTCCAAGGCACAGTGAAAACCAGCTAAAGCTTTCAGTGCTGGCAGCTTTCCTGTGGGTGCAATCTCTGGACGTTTCCAATTTCACTGCCGGGCTCTGCCAGAGAGAGATACAGAGTGTTGCCCCATTACCTAGTAAAGCTTTTGTAGAGCGCGAATGTCTGTGTGGCAGCGAATGCAGTTCCAAGGGACAGTGAAAACCAGCTACAGCTTTCAGTGCTGGCAGCTTTCCTGTGGGCGCAATCTCTGGACATTTCCAATTTCACTGCCTGGCACTGGGAGAGAGTCAAACAGAGTGTTGCCCCATTACCTAGCAAAGCTTTTGTAGAGCGCGAATGCCTGTGTGGCAGCGAATGCAGTTCCAAGGGAGATTGAAAACCAGCTACAGCTTTCAGTGCTGGCAGCTTTCCTGTGGGCGCAATCTCTGGACGTTTCCAATTTCACTGCCGGGCACTGGGAGAGAGTCATACAGCGTGTTGCCCCATTACCTAGCAAAGCTTTAGCAGAGCGCGAATGTCTGTGTGGCAGCGAATGCAGTTCCAAGGGAGAGTGAAAACCAGCTACAGCTTTCAGTGCTGGCAGCTTTCCTGTGGGCGCAAGCTCTGGACGTTTTCAATTTGGCAGCCGGGCTCTGCCAGAGAGAGATACAGAGTGTTGCCCCATTACCTAGCAATGCTTTTGTAGAGCGCGAATGTCTGCGTGGCAGCGAATGCAGTTCCAAGGGACAGTGAAAACCAGCTACAGCTTTCAGTGCTGGCAGCTTTCCTGTGGGCGCAATCTCTGGACGTTTCCAATTTCACTGCCGGGCTCTGTCAGAGAGAGATAAAGAGTGTTGCCCCATTACCTAGCAAAGCTTTTGTAGAGCGAGAATGTCTGTGTGGCAGCGAATGCAGTTCCAAGGGACAGTGAAAACCAGCTACAGCTTTCAGTGCTGGCAGCTTTCCTGTGGGCGCAAGCTCTGGTCGTTTCCAATCTGGCAGCCGGGCTCTGTCACAGAGAGATACAGCGTGTTGCCCCATTACCTAGCAAAGCTTTAGTAGAGCGCGAATATCTGTGTGGCAGCGAATGCAGTTCCAAGAGACAGTGAAAACCAGCTACAGCTTTCAGTGCTGGCTGCTTTCCTGTGGGCGCAATCTCTGGACGTTTCCAATTTGGCAGCCGGGCTCTGCCAGAGAGAGATACAGAGTGTTGCCCGATTATGAAGCAAAGCTTTAACACAGCGCGAATGTCTGTGTGGCAGCAAATGCAGTTCCAAGGGACAGTGAAAACCAGCTACAGCTTTTAGTGCTGGCAGCTTTCCTGTGGGCGCAATCTCTGGACGTTTCCAATTTGGCAGCCGGGCTCTGCCAGAGAGAGATACAGAGTGTTGCCCGATTACGAAGCAAAGCTTTAGCACCGCGTGAACGTCTGTGTGGCAGCGAATGTAGTTCCAAGGGACAGTGAAAACCACCTACAGCTTTCAGTGCTGGCAGCTTTCCTGTTTGCGCAATCTCTGGACGTTTCCAATTTCACTGCCGGGCACTGGGAGAGAGTCATACAGAATGTTGCTCCGTTACCTAGCAAAGCTTTAGTAGAGCGCGAATGTCTGTGTGGCAGCGAATGCAGTTCCAAGGCACAGTGCAAACCAGCCACAGCTTTCAGTGCTGGCTGCTTTCCTGTGGGCGCAATCTCTGGACGTTTCCAATTTGGCAGCCGGGCTCTGCCAGAGAGAGATACAGAGTGTTGCCCGATTATGAAGCAAAGCTTTAACACAGCGCGAATGTCTGTGTGGCAGCGAATGCAGTTCCAAGGGACAGTGAAAACCAGCTACAACTTTCAGTGCTGGCAGCTTTCCTGTGGGCGCAATCTCTGGACGTTTCCAATTTCACTGCCTGGCACTGGGAGAGAGTCATACAGCGTGTTGCCCCATTACCTAGCAAAGCTTTAGTAGAGCGCCAATGTCTGTGTGGCAGCGAATGCAGTTCCAAGGGACAGTGAAAACCAGCTACAGCTTTCAGTGCTGGCAGCTTTCCTGTGGGCGCAAGCTCTGGACGTTTCCAATTTCATTGCCGGGCACTGGGAGAGAGTCATACAGAGTGTTGCTGCGTTACCTAGCAAAGCTTTAGTAGAGCGCGAATATCTGTGTGGCAGCGAATGCAGTTCCAAGAGACAGTGAAAACCAGCCACAGCTTTCAGTGCTGGCTGCTTTCCTGTGGGCGCAATCTCTGGACGTTTCCAATTTGGCAGCCGGGCTCTGCCAGAGAGAGATACAGAGTGTTGCCCGATTATGAAGCAAAGCTTTAACACAGCGCGAATGTCTGTGTGGCAGCGAATGCAGTTCCAAGGGACAGTGAAAACCAGCTACAACTTTCAGTGCTGGCAGCTTTCCTGTGGGCGCAATCTCTGGACGTTTCCAATTTCACTGCCTGGCACTGGGAGAGAGTCATACAGCGTGTTGCCCCATTACCTAGCAAAGCTTTAGTAGAGCGCGAATGTCGGTGTGGCAGCGAATGCAGTTCCAAGGGACAGTGAAAACCAGCTACAGCTTTCAGTGCTGGCAGCTTTCCTGTGGGCGCAAGCTCTGGACGTTTTCAATTTGGCAGCCGGGCTCTGCCAGAGAGAGATACAGAGTGTTGCCCCATTACCTAGCAATGCTTTTGTAGAGCGCGAATGTCTGTGTGGCAGCGAATGCAGTTCCAAGGGACAATGAAAACCAGCTACAGCTTTCAGTGCTGGCAGCTTTCCTGTGGGCGCAAGCTCTGGACGTTTCCAATTTCACTGCCGGGCTCTGTCAGAGAGAGATACAGAGTGTTGCCCCATTACCTAGCAAAGCTTTTGTAGAGCGCGAATGTCTGTGTGGCAGCGAATGCAGTTCCAAGGGAGAGTGAAAACCAGCTACAGCTTTCAGTGCTGGCAGCTTTCCTGTGGGCGCAATGTCTGGACGTTTCCAATTTGGCAGCCGGGCTCTGCCAGAGAGAGATACAGAGTGTTGCCCGATTACGAAGCAAAGCTTTAGCACCGCGTGAACGTCTGTGTGGCAGCGAATGTAGTTCCAAGGGACAGTGAAAACCAGCTATAGCATTCAGTGCTGGCAGCTTTCCTGTGGGCGCAATCTCTGGACGTTTCCAATTTCACTGCCGGGCACTGGGAGAGAGTCATACAGAATGTTGCTCCGTTACCTAGCAAAGCTTTAGTAGAGCGCGAATGTCTGTGTGGCAGCGAATGCAATTCCAAGGGACAGTGAGAACCAGCTACAGCTTTCAGTGCTGGCAGCTTTCCTGTGGGCGCAATCTCTGGACGTTTCCAATTTCACTGCCGGGCACTGGGAGAGATTCATACAGAATGTTGCCCCATTACCTAGCAAAGCTTTAGTAGAGCGCGAATGTCTGTGTGGCAGCGAATGCAGTTCCAAGGCACAGTGCAAACCAGCCACAGCTTTCAGTGCTGGCTGCTTTCCTGTGGGCGCAATCTCTGGACGTTTCCAGTTTGGCAGCCGGGCTCTGCCAGAGAGAGATACAGAGTGTTGCCCGATTACGAAGCAAAGCTTTAGAACCGCGCGAACGTCTGTGTGGCAGCGAATGCAGTTCCAAGGGACAGTGAAAACCAGCTATAGCATTCAGTGCTGGCAGCTTTCCTGTGGGCGCAATCTCTGGACGTTTCCAATTTCACTGCCGGGCACTGGGAGAGAGTCATACAGAGTGTTGCTGCGTTACCTAGCAAAGCTTTAGTAGAGCGCGAATGTCTGTGTGGCAGCGAATGCAGTTCCAAGGGACAGTGAAAACCAGCTACAGCTTTCAGTGCTGGCAGCTTTCCTGTGGGCGCAAGCTCTGGTCGTTTCCAATCTGGCAGCCGGGCTCTGTCACAGAGAGATACAGCGTGTTGCCCCATTACCTAGCAAAGCTTTTGTAGAGCGCGAATATCTGTGTGGCAGCGAATGCAGTTCCAAGAGACAGTGAAAACCAGCCACAGCTTTCAGTGCTGGCTGCTTTCCTGTGGGCGCAATCTCTGGACGTTTCCAATTTGGCAGCCGGGCTCTGCCAGAGAGAGATACAGAGTGTTGCCCGATTATGAAGCAAAGCTTTAACACAGCGCGAATGTCTGTGTGGCAGCGAATGCAGTTCCAAGGGACAGTGAAAACCAGCTACAGCTTTCAGTGCTGGCAGCTTTCCTGTGGGCGCAATCTCTGTATGTTTCCAATTTCACTGCCGGGCTCTGCCAGAGAGAGATACAGAGCCTTGCCCCATTACCTAGCAAAGCTTTTGTAGAGCGCGAATGTCTGTGTGGCAGCGAATGCAGTTCCAAGGGACAGTGAAAACCAGCTACAGCTTTCAGTGCTGGCAGCTTTCCTGTGGGCGCAAGCTCTGGACGTTTTCAATTTGGCAGCCGGGCTCTGCCAGAGAGAGATACAGAGTGTTGCCCCATTACCTAGCAATGCTTTTGTAGAGCGCGAATGTCTGTGTGGCAGCGAATGCAGTTCCAAGGGACAGTGAAAAACAGCTACAGCTTTCAGTGCAGGCAGATTTCCCGTGGGCGCAAGCTCTGGACGTTTCCAATTTCACTGCGGGGCAACGGGAGAGAGTCATACAGCGTGTTGCCCCATTACGTAGCAAAGCTTTTGTAGAGCGCGAATATCTGTGTGGCAGCGAATGCAGTTCCAAGGGACAGTGAAAACCAGCTACAGCTTTCAGTGCTGGCAGCTTTCCTGTGGGCGCAATCTCTGGACGTTTCCAATTTGGCAGCCGGGCTCTGCCAGAGAGAGATACAGAGTGTTGCCCGATCACGAAGCAAAGCTTTAGCACCGCGTGAACGTGTGTGTGGCAGCGAATGTAGTTCCAAGGGAGAGTGAAAACCAGCTACAGCTTTCAGTGCTGGCAGCTTTCCTGTGGGCGCAATCTCTGGACGTTTCCAATTTCACTGCCGGGCACTGGGAGAGAGTCATACAGAATGTTGCTCCGTTACCTAGCAAAGCTTTAGTAGAGCGCGAATGTCTGTGTGGCAGCGAATGCAGTTCCAAGGGACAGTGAAAACCAGCTATAGCATTCAGTGCTGGCAGCTTTCCTGTGGGCGCAATCTCTGGACGTTTCCAATTTCACTGCCGGGCACTGGGAGAGATTCATACAGAATGTTGCCCCTTTACCAAGCAATGCTTTAGCAGAGCGCGAATGTCTGTGTGGCAGCGAATGCAGTTGCAATGGACAGCGAAAACCAGCCACAGCTTTCAGTGCTGGCTGCTTTCCTGTGGGCGCAATCTCTGGACGTTTCCAATTTGGCAGCCGGGCTCTGCCAGAGAGAGATACAGAGTGTTGCCCGATTACGAAGCAAAGCTTTAGAACCGCGCGAACGTCTGTGTGGCAGCGAATGCAGTTCCAAGGGACAGTGAAAACCAGCTATAGCATTCAGTGCTGGCAGCTTTTCTGTGGGCGCAATCTCTGGACGTTTGCAATTTCACTGCCGGGCACTGGGAGAGAGTTATACAGAGTGTTGCTGCGTTACCTAGCAAAGCTTTAGTAGAGCGCGAATGTCTGCATGGCAGCTAATGCAGTTCCAAGGCACAGTGAAAACCAGCTAAAGCTTTCAGTGCTGGCAGCTTTCCTGTGGGTGCAATCTCTGGACGTTTCCAATTTCACTGCCGGGCTCTGCCAGAGAGAGATACAGAGTGTTGCCCCATTACCTAGTAAAGCTTTTGTAGAGCGCGAATGTCTGTGTGGCAGCGAATGCAGTTCCAAGGGACAGTGAAAACCAGCTACAGCTTTCAGTGCTGGCAGCTTTCCTGTGGGCGCAATCTCTGGACATTTCCAATTTCACTGCCTGGCACTGGGAGAGAGTCAAACAGAGTGTTGCCCCATTACCTAGCAAAGCTTTTGTAGAGCGCGAATGCCTGTGTGGCAGCGAATGCAGTTCCAAGGGAGATTGAAAACCAGCTACAGCTTTCAGTGCTGGCAGCTTTCCTGTGGGCGCAATCTCTGGACGTTTCCAATTTCACTGCCGGGCACTGGGAGAGAGTCATACAGCGTGTTGCCCCATTACCTAGCAAAGCTTTAGCAGAGCGCGAATGTCTGTGTGGCAGCGAATGCAGTTCCAAGGGAGAGTGAAAACCAGCTACAGCTTTCAGTGCTGGCAGCTTTCCTGTGGGCGCAATCTCTGGACGTTTCCAATTTGGCAGCCGGGCTCTGCCAGAGAGAGATACAGAGTGTTGCCCGATTACGAAGCAAAGCTTTAGCACCGCGTGAACGTCTGTGTGGCAGCGAATGTAGTTCCAAGGGACAGTGAAAACCACCTACAGCTTTCAGTGCTGGCAGCTTTCCTGTGTGCGCAATCTCTGGACGTTTCCAATTTCACTGCCGGGCACTGGGAGAGAGTCATACAGAATGTTGCTCCGTTACCTAGCAAAGCTTTAGTAGAGCGCGAATGTCTGTGTGGCAGCGAATGCAGTTCCAAGGCACAGTGCAAACCAGCCACAGCTTTCAGTGCTGGCTGCTTTCCTGTGGGCGCAATCTCTGGACGTTTCCAATTTGGCAGCCGGGCTCTGCCAGAGAGAGATACAGAGTGTTGCCCGATTATGAAGCAAAGCTTTAACACAGCGCGAATGTCTGTGTGGCAGCGAATGCAGTTCCAAGGGACAGTGAAAACCAGCTACAACTTTCAGTGCTGGCAGCTTTCCTGTGGGCGCAATCTCTGGACGTTTCCAATTTCACTGCCTGGCACTGGGAGAGAGTCATACAGCGTGTTGCCCCATTACCTAGCAAAGCTTTAGTAGAGCGCCAATGTCTGTGTGGCAGCGAATGCAGTTCCAAGGGACAGTGAAAACCAGCTACAGCTTTCAGTGCTGGCAGCTTTCCTGTGGGCGCAATCTCTGGACGTTTCCAATTTCACTGCCGGGCTCTGTCAGAGAGACATACAGAGTGTTGCCCCATTACCTAGCAAAGCTTTTGTAGAGCGCGAATGTCTGTGTGGCAGCTAATGCAGTTCCAAGGGACAGTGAAAACCAGCTATAGCATTCAGTGCTGGCAGCTTTCCTGTGGGCGCAATCTCTGGACGTTTCCAATTTCACTGCCGGGCACTGGGAGAGAGTCATACAGAATGTTGCTCCGTTACCTAGCAAAGCTTTAGTAGAGCGCGAATGTCTGTGTGGCAGCGAATGCAGTTCCAAGGGAGAGTGAAAACCAGCTACAGCTTTCAGTGCTGGCAGCTTTCCTGTGGGCGCAATCTGTGGACGTTTCCAATTTCACTGCCGGGCACTGGGAGAGATTCATACAGAATGTTGCCCCATTACCTAGCAAAGCTTTAGTAGAGCGCGAATGTCTGTGTGGCAGCGAATGCAGTTCCAAGGCACAGTGCAAACCAGCCACAGCTTTCAGTGCTGGCTGCTTTCCTGTGGGCGCAATCTCTGGACGTTTCCAATTTGGCAGCCGGGCTCTGCCAGAGAGAGATACAGAGTGTTGCCCGATTACGAAGCAAAGCTTTAGAACCGCGCGAACGTCTGTGTGGCAGCGAATGCAGTTCCAAGGGACAGTGAAAACCAGCTATAGCATTCAGTGCTGGCAGCTTTCCTGTGGGCGCAATCTCTGGACGTTTCCAATTTCACTGCCGGGCACTGGGAGAGAGTCATACAGAGTGTTGCTGCGTTACCTAGCAAAGCTTTAGTAGAGCGCGAATGTCTGTGTGGCAGCGAATGCAGTTCCAAGGGACAGTGAAAACCAGCTACAGCTTTCAGTGCTGGCAGCTTTCCTGTGGGCGCAAGCTCTGGTCGTTTCCAATCTGGCAGCCGGGCTCTGTCACAGAGAGATACAGCGTGTTGCCCCATTACCTAGCAAAGCTTTAGTAGAGCGCGAATATCTGTGTGGCAGCGAATGCAGTTCCAAGAGACAGTGAAAACCAGCCACAGCTTTCAGTGCTGGCTGCTTTCCTGTGGCCGCAATCTCTGGACGTTTCCAATTTGGCAGCCGGGCTCTGCCAGAGAGAGATACAGAGTGTTGCCCGATTATGAAGCAAAGCTTTAACACAGCGCGAATGTCTGTGTGGCAGCGAATGCAGTTCCAAGGGACAGTGAAAACCAGCTACAGCTTTCAGTGCTGGCAGCTTTCCTGTGGGCGCAATCTCTGGACGTTTCCAATTTCACTGCCGGGCACTGGGAGAGAGTCATACAGCGTGTTGCCCCATTACCTAGCAAAGCTTTAGTAGAGCGCCAATGTCTGTGTGGCAGCGAATGCAGTTCCAAGGGACAGTGAAAACCAGCTACAGCTTTCAGTGCTGGCAGCTTTCCTGTGGGCGCAATCTCTGGATGTTTCCAATTTCACTGCCGGGCTCTGCCAGAGAGAGATACAGAGCGTTGCCCCATTACCTAGCAAAGCTTTTGTAGAGCGCGAATGTCTGTGTGGCAGCGAATGCAGTTCCAAGGGACAGTGAAAACCAGCTACAGCTTTCAGTGCTGGCAGCTTTCCTGTGGGCGCAAGCTCTGGACGTTTTCAATTTGGCAGCCGGGCTCTGCCAGAGAGAGATACAGAGTGTTGCCCCATTACCTAGCAATGCTTTTGTAGAGCGCCAATGTCTGTGTGGCAGCGAATGCAGTTCCAAGGGACAGTGAAAACCAGCTACAGCTTTCAGTGCTGGCAGCTTTCCTGTGGGCGCAATCTCTGGATGTTTCCAATTTCACTGCCGGGCTCTGCCAGAGAGAGATACAGAGCGTTGCCCCATTACCTAGCAAAGCTTTAGTAGAGCGCGAATGTCTGTGTGGCAGCGAATGCAGTTCCAAGGGACAGTGAAAACCAGCTACAGCTTTCAGTGCTGGCAGCTTTCCTGTGGGCGCAATCTCTGGACGTTTCCAATTTCACTGCCGGGCACTGGGAGAGATTCATACATAATGTTGCCCCTTTACCAAGCAATGCTTTAGCAGAGCGCGAATGTCTGTGTGGCAGCGAATGCAGTTCCAAGAGACAGTGAAAACCAGCCACAGCTTTCAGTGCTGGCTGCTTTCCTGTGGGCGCAATCTCTGGACGTTTCCAATTTGGCAGCCGGGCTCTGCCAGAGAGAGATACAGAGTGTTGCCCGATTATGAAGCAAAGCTTTAACACAGCGCGAATGTCTGTGTGGCAGCGAATGCAGTTCCAAGGGACAGTGAAAACCAGCTACAGCTTTCAGTGCTGGCAGCTTTCCTGTGGGCGCAAGCTCTGGACGTTTCCAATTTCACTGCCGGGCACTGGGAGAGAGTCATACAGCGTGTTGCCCCATTACCTAGCAAAGCTTTAGTAGAGCGCCAATGTCTGTGTGGCAGCGAATGCAGTTCCAAGGGACAGTGAAAACCAGCTACAGCTTTCAGTGCTGGCAGCTTTCCTGTGGGCGCAATCTCTGGATGTTTCCAATTTCACTGCCGGGCTCTGCCAGAGAGAGATACAGAGCGTTGCCCCATTACCTAGCAAAGCTTTTGTAGAGCGCGAATGTCTGTGTGGCAGCGAATGCAGTTCCAAGGGACAGTGAAAACCAGCTACAGCTTTCAGTGCTGGCAGCTTTCCTGTGGGCGCAAGCTCTGGACGTTTTCAATTTGGCAGCCGGGCTCTGCCAGAGAGAGATACAGAGTGTTGCCCCATTACCTAGCAATGCTTTTGTAGAGCGCCAATGTCTGTGTGGCAGCGAATGCAGTTCCAAGGGACAGTGAAAACCAGCTACAGCTTTCAGTGCTGGCAGCTTTCCTGTGGGCGCAATCTCTGGATGTTTCCAATTTCACTGCCGGGCTCTGCCAGAGAGAGATACAGAGCGTTGCCCCATTACCTAGCAAAGCTTTAGTAGAGCGCGAATGTCTGTGTGGCAGCGAATGCAGTTCCAAGGGACAGTGAAAACCAGCTACAGCTTTCAGTGCTGGCAGCTTTCCTGTGGGCGCAATCTCTGGACGTTTCCAATTTCACTGCCGGGCACTGGGAGAGATTCATACATAATGTTGCCCCTTTACCAAGCAATGCTTTAGCAGAGCGCGAATGTCTGTGTGGCAGCGAATGCAGTTGCAAGGGACAGCGAAAACCAGCCACAGCTTTCAGTGCTGGCTGCTTTCCTGTGGGCGCAATCTCTGGACGTTTCCAATTTGGCAGCCGGGCTCTGCCAGAGAGAGATACAGAGTGTTGCCCGATTACGAAGCAAAGCTTTAGAACCGCGCGAACGTCTGTGTGGCAGCGAATGCAGTTCCAAGGGACAGTGAAAACCAGCTACAGCTTTCAGTGCTGGCAGCTTTCCTGTGGGCGCAAGCTCTGGACGTTTCCAATTTCACTGCCTGGCACTGGGAGAGAGTCAAACAGAGTGTTGCCCCATTACCTAGCAAAGCTTTTGTAGAGCGCGAATGCCTGTGTGGCAGCGAATGCAGTTCCAAGGGAGATTGAAAACCAGCTACAGCTTTCAGTGCTGGCAGCTTTCCTGTGGGCGCAATCTCTGGACGTTTCCAATTTCACTGCGGGGCACTGGGAGAGAGTCATACAGCGTGTTGCCCCATTACCTAGCAAAGCTTTAGCAGAGCGCGAATGTCTGTGTGGCAGCGAATGCAGTTCCAAGGGAGAGTGAAAACCAGCTACAGCTTTCAGTGCTGGCAGCTTTCCTGTGGGCGCAATCTCTGGACGTTTCCAATTTCACTGCCGGGCACTGGGAGAGAGTCAAACAGAGTGTTGCCCCATTACCTAGCAAAGCTTTTGTAGAGCGCGAATGTCTGTGTGGCAGCGAATGCAGTTCCAAGGGACAGTGAAAACCAGCTACAGCTTTCAGTGCTGGCAGCTTTCCTGTGGGCGCAAGCTCTGGACGTTTTCAATTTGGCAGCCGGGCTCTGCCAGAGAGAGATACAGAGTGTTGCCCCATTACCTAGCAATGCTTTTGTAGAGCGCGAATGTCTGTGTGGCAGCGAATGCAGTTCCAAGGGACAGTGAAAACCAGCTACAGCTTTCAGTGCTGGCAGCTTTCCTGTGGGCGCAATCTCTGGACGTTTCCAATTTCACTGCCGGGCTCTGTCAGAGAGAGATACAGAGTGTTGCCCCAGTACCTAGCAAAGCTTTTGTAGAGCGAGAATGTCTGTGTGGCAGCTAATGCAGTTCCAAGGGACAGTGAAAACCAACTACAGCTTTCAGTGCTGGCAGCTTTCCTGTGGGCGCAAGCTCTGGTCGTTTCCAATCTGGCAGCCGGGCTCTGTCACAGAGAGATACAGCGTGTTGCCCCATTACCTAGCAAAGCTTTAGTAGAGCGCGAATATCTGTGTGGCAGCGGATGCAGTTCCAAGGGACAGTGAAAACCAGCTATAGCATTCAGTGCTGGCAGCTTTCCTGTGGGCGCAATCTCTGGACGTTTCCAATTTCACTGCCGGGCACTGGGAGAGAGTCATACAGAGTGTTGCTGCGTTACCTAGCAAAGCTTTAGTAGAGCGCGAATGTCTGTGTGGCAGCGAATGCAGTTCCAAGGGACAGTGAAAACCAGCTACAGCTTTCAGTGCTGGCAGCTTTCCTGTGGGCGCAAGCTCTGGTCGTTTCCAATCTGGCAGCCGGGCTCTGTCACAGAGAGATACAGCGTGTTGCCCCATTACCTAGCAAAGCTTTAGTAGAGCGCGAATATCTGTGTGGCAGCGAATGCAGTTCCAAGAGACAGTGAAAACCAGCCACAGCTTTCAGTGCTGGCTGCTTTCCTGTGGCCGCAATCTCTGGACGTTTCCAATTTGGCAGCCGGGCTCTGCCAGAGAGAGATACAGAGTGTTGCCCGATTATGAAGCAAAGCTTTAACACAGCGCGAATGTCTGTGTGGCAGCGAATGCAGTTCCAAGGGACAGTGAAAACCAGCTACAGCTTTCAGTGCTGGCAGCTTTCCTGTGGGCGCAATCTCTGGACGTTTCCAATTTCACTGCCGGGCACTGGGAGAGAGTCATACAGCGTGTTGCCCCATTACCTAGCAAAGCTTTAGTAGAGCGCCAATGTCTGTGTGGCAGCGAATGCAGTTCCAAGGGACAGTGAAAACCAGCTACAGCTTTCAGAGCTGGCAGCTTTCCTGTGGGCGCAATCTCTGGATGTTTCCAATTTCACTGCCGGGCTCTGCCAGAGAGAGATACAGAGCGTTGCCCCATTACCTAGCAAAGCTTTTGTAGAGCGCGAATGTCTGTGTGGCAGCGAATGCAGTTCCAAGGGAGAGTGAAAACCAGCTACAGCTTTCAGTGCTGGCAGCTTTCCTGTGGGCGCAATCTCTGGATGTTTCCAATTTCACTGCCGGGCTCTGCCAGAGAGAGATACAGAGCGTTGCCCCATTACCTAGCAAAGCTTTTGTAGAGCGCGAATGTCTGTGTGGCAGCGAATGCAGTTCCAAGGGACAGTGAAAAACAGCTACAGCTTTCAGTGCAGGCAGATTTCCCGTGGGCGCAAGCTCTGGACGTTTCCAATTTCACTGCGGGGCAACGGGAGAGAGTCATACAGCGTGTTGCCCCATTACGTAGCAAAGCTTTTGTAGAGCGCGAATATCTGTGTGGCAGCGAATGCAGTTCCAAGGGACAGTGAAAACCAGCTACAGCTTTCAGTGCTGGCAGCTTTCCTGTGGGCGCAATCTCTGGACGTTTCCAATTTGGCAGCCGGGCTCTGCCAGAGAGAGATACAGAGTGTTGCCCCATTACCTAGCAAAGCTTTAGCACCGCGTGAACGTGTGTGTGGCAGCGAATGTAGTTCCAAGGGACAGTGAAAACCAGCTATAGCATTCAGTGCTGGCAGCTTTCCTGTGGGCGCAATCTCTGGACGTTTCCAATTTCACTGCCGGGCACTGGGAGAGAGTCATACAGAATGTTGCTCCGTTACCTAGCAAAGCTTTAGTAGAGCGCGAGTGTCTGTGTGGCAGCGAATGCAGTTCCAAGGGACAGTGAAAACCAGCTACAGCTTTCAGTGCTGGCAGCTTTCCTGTGGGCGCAATCTCTGGACGTTTCCAATTTCACTGCCGGGCACTGGGAGAGATTCATACATAATGTTGCCCCTTTACCAAGCAATGATTTAGCAGAGCGCGAATGTCTGTGTGGCAGCGAATGCAGTTGCAAGGGACAGCGAAAACCAGCCACAGCTTTCAGTGCTGGCTGCTTTCCTGTGGGCGCAATCTCTGGACGTTTCCAATTTGGCAGCCGGGCTCTGCCAGAGAGAGATACAGAGTGTTGCCCGATTACGAAGCAAAGCTTTAGAACCGCGCGAACGTCTGTGTGGCAGCGAATGCAGTTCCAAGGGACAGTGAAAACCAGCTACAGCTTTCAGTGCTGGCAGCTTTCCTGTGGGCGCAAGCTCTGGACGTTTCCAATTTCACTGCCTGGCACTGGGAGAGAGTCAAACAGAGTGTTGCCCCATTACCTAGCAAAGCTTTTGTAGAGCGCGAATGCCTGTGTGGCAGCGAATGCAGTTCCAAGGGAGATTGAAAACCAGCTACAGCTTTCAGTGCTGGCAGCTTTCCTGTGGGCGCAATCTCTGGACGTTTCCAATTTCACTGCGGGGCACTGGGAGAGAGTCATACAGCGTGTTGCCCCATTACCTAGCAAAGCTTTAGCAGAGCGCGAATGTCTGTGTGGCAGCGAATGCAGTTCCAAGGGAGAGTGAAAACCAGCTACAGCTTTCAGTGCTGGCAGCTTTCCTGTGGGCGCAATCTCTGGACGTTTCCAATTTCACTGCCGGGCACTGGGAGAGAGTCAAACAGAGTGTTGCCCCATTACCTAGCAAAGCTTTAGTAGAGCGCGAATGTCTGTGTGGCAGCGAATGCAGTTCCAAGGGACAGTGAAAACCAGCTACAGCTTTCAGTGCTGGCAGCTTTCCTGTGGGCGCAAGCTCTGGACGTTTTCAATTTGGCAGCCGGGCTCTGCCAGAGAGAGATACAGAGTGTTGCCCCATTACCTAGCAATGCTTTTGTAGAGCGCGAATGTCTGTGTGGCAGCGAATGCAGTTCCAAGGGACAGTGAAAACCAGCTACAGCTTTCAGTGCTGGCAGCTTTCCTGTGGGCGCAATCTCTGGACGTTTCCAATTTCACTGCCGGGCTCTGTCAGAGAGAGATACAGAGTGTTGCCCCAGTACCTAGCAAAGCTTTTGTAGAGCGAGAATGTCTGTGTGGCAGCTAATGCAGTTCCAAGGGACAGTGAAAACCAACTACAGCTTTCAGTGCTGGCAGCTTTCCTGTGGGCGCAAGCTCTGGTCGTTTCCAATCTGGCAGCCGGGCTCTGTCACAGAGAGATACAGCGTGTTGCCCCATTACCTAGCAAAGCTTTAGTAGAGCGCGAATATCTGTGTGGCAGCGGATGCAGTTCCAAGAGACAGTGAAAACCAGCCACAGCTTTCAGTGCTGGCTGCTTTCCTGTGGGCGCAATCTCTGGACGTTTCCAATTTGGCAGCCGGGCTCTGCCAGAGAGAGATACAGAGTGTTGCCCGATTATGAAGCAAAGCTTTAACACAGCGCGAATGTCTGTGTGGCAGCGAATGCAGTTCCAAGGGACAGTGAAAACCAGCTACAGCTTTCAGTGCTGGCAGCTTTCCTGTGGGCGCAATCTCTGGACGTTTCCAATTTCACTACCTGGCACTGGGAGAGAGTCATACAGATTGTTGCCCCATTACCAAGCAAAGCTTTTGTAGAGCGCGAATATCTGTGTGGCAGCGAATGCAGTTCCAAGGGAGAGTGAAAACCAGCTACAGCTTTCAGTGCTGGCAGCTTTCCTGTGGGCGCAATCTCTGGACGTTTCCAATTTCACTGCGGGGCACTGGGAGAGAGTCATACAGCGTGTTGCCCCATTACCTAGCAAAGCTTTAGCAGAGCGCGAATGTCTGTGTGGCAGCGAATGCAGTTCCAAGGGAGAGTGAAAACCAGCTACAGCTTTCAGTGCTGGCAGCTTTCCTGTGGGCGCAAGCTCTGGACGTTTCCAATTTCACTGCCGGGCTCTGCCAGAGAGAGATACAGGGTGTTGCCCCATTACCTAGCAATGCTTTTGTAGAGCGCGAATGTCTGTGTGGCAGCGAATGCAGTTCCAAGGGACAGTGAAAACCAGCTACAGCTTTCAGTGCTGGCAGCTTTCCTGTGGGTGCAAGCTCTGGACGTTTCCAATCTGGCAGCCGGGCTCTGTCAGAGAGAGATACAGAGTGTTGCCCCATTACCTAGTAAAGCTTTTGTAGAGCGCGAATGTCTGTGTGGCAGCGAATGCAGTTCCAAGGGACAGTGAAAACCAGCTACAGCTTTCAGTGCTGGCAGCTTTCCTGTGGGCGCAATCTCTGGACGTTTCCAATTTCACTGCCTGGCACTGGGAGAGAGTCATACAGATTGTTGCCCCATTACCTAGCAAAGCTTTTGTAGAGCGCGAATGCCTGTGTGGCAGCGAATGCAGTTCCAAGGGACAGTGAAAACCAGCTACAGCTTTCAGTGCTGGCAGCTTTCCTGTGGGCGCAATCTCTGGACGTTTCCAATTTAGCAGCCGGGCTCTGCCAGAGAGAGATACAGAGTTTTGCCCCATTACGAA
Source organism: Mycteria americana (assembly GCF_035582795.1). Classification (NCBI taxonomy): domain Eukaryota; kingdom Metazoa; phylum Chordata; class Aves; order Ciconiiformes; family Ciconiidae; genus Mycteria; species Mycteria americana. The sequence goes on from NC_134366.1 coordinate 64,910,496, forward strand.
GCAAAGCTTTAGCACCGCGTGAACGTCTGTGTGGCAGCGAATGTAGTTCCAAGGGACAGTGAAAACCATCTATAGCATTCAGTGCTGGCAGCTTTCCTGTGGGCGCAATCTCTGGACGTTTCCAATTTCACTGCCGGGCACTGGGAGAGAGTCATACAGAATGTTGCTCCGTTACCTAGCAAAGCTTTAGTAGAGCGCGAATGTCTGTGTGGCAGCGAATGCAATTCCAAGGGACAGTGAAAACCAGCTACAGCTTTCAGTGCTGGCAGCTTTCCTGTGGGCGCAATCTCTGGACGTTTCCAATTTCACTGCCGGGCAATGGGAGAGATTCATACAGAATGTTGCCCCATTACCTAGCAAAGCTTTTGTAGAGCGCGAATGTCTGTGTGGCAGCGAATGCAGTTCCAAGGCACAGTGCAAACCAGCCACAGCTTTCAGTGCTGGCTGCTTTCCTGTGGGCGCAATCTCTGGACGTTTCCAATTTGGCAGCCGGGCTCTGCCAGAGAGAGATACAGAGTGTTGCCCGATTACGAAGCAAAGCTTTAGAACCGCGCGAACGTCTGTGTGGCAGCGAATGCAGTTCCAAGGGACAGTGAAAACCAGCTATAGCATTCAGTGCTGGCAGCTTTCCTGTGGGCGCAATCTCTGGCGTTTCCAATTTCACTGCCGGGCACTGGGAGAGAGTCATACAGCGTGTTGCCCCATTACCTAGCAAAGCTTTAGTAGAGCGCCAATGTCTGTGTGGCAGCTAATGCAGTTCCAAGGGACAGTGAAAACCAGCTACAGCTTTCAGTGCTGGCAGCTTTCCTGTGGGCGCAATCTCTGGATGTTTCCAATTTCACTGCCGGGCTCTGCCAGAGAGAGATACAGAGCGTTGCCCCATTACCTAGCAAAGCTTTTGTAGAGCGCGAATGTCTGTGTGGCAGCGAATGCAGTTCCAAGGGACAGTGAAAACCAGCTACAGCTTTCAGTGCAGGCAGATTTCCCGTGGGCGCAAGCTCTGGACGTTTCCAATTTCACTGCGGGGCAACGGGAGAGATTCATACAGAATGTTGCCCCATTACCTAGCAAAGCTTTTGTAGAGCGCGAATATCTGTGTGGCAGCGAATGCAGTTCCAAGGGACAGCGAAAACCAGCCACAGCTTTCAGTGCTGGCTGCTTTCCTGTGGGCGCAATCTCTGGACGTTTCCAATTTGGCAGCCGGGCTCTGCCACAAAGAGATACAGAGTGTTGCCCGATTACGAAGCAAAGCTTTAGAACCGCGCGAACGTCTGTGTGGCAGCGAATGCAGTTCCAAGGGACAGTGAAAACCAGCTATAGCATTCAGTGCTGGCAGCTTTCCTGTGGGCGCAATCTCTGGACGTTTGCAATTTCACTGCCGGGCACTGGGAGAGAGTCATACAGAGTGTTGCTCCGTTACCTAGCAAAGCTTTAGTAGAGCGCGAATGTCTGTGTGGCAGCGAATGCAGTTCCAAGGGACAGTGAAAACCAGCTACAGCTTTCAGTGCTGGCAGCTTTCCTGTGGGCGCAATCTCTGGACATTTCCAATTTCACTGCCTGGCACTGGGAGAGAGTCAAACAGAGTGTTGCCCCATTACCTAGCAAAGCTTTTGTAGAGCGCGAATGCCTGTGTGGCAGCGAATGCAGTTCCAAGGGAGATTGAAAACCAGCTACAGCTTTCAGTGCTGGCAGCTTTCCTGTGGGCGCAATCTCTGGACGTTTCCAATTTCACTGCGGGGCACTGGGAGAGAGTCATACAGCGTGTTGCCCCATTACCTAGCAAAGCTTTAGCAGAGCGCGAATGTCTGTGTGGCAGCGAATGCAGTTCCAAGGGAGAGTGAAAACCAGCTACAGCTTTCAGTGCTGGCAGCTTTCCTGTGGGCGCAATCTCTGGACGTTTCCAATTTCACTGCCGGGCACTGGGAGAGAGTCAAACAGAGTGTTGCCCCATTACCTAGCAATGCTTTTGTAGAGCGCGAATGTCTGTGTGGCAGCGAATGCAGTTCCAAGGAACAGTGAAAATCAGCTACAGCTTTCAGTGCAGGCAGCTTTCCCGTGGGCGCAAGCTCTGGACGTTTCCAATTTCACTGCGGGGCAAAGGGAGAGAGTCATACAGCGTGTTGCCCCATTACCTAGCAAAGCTTTTGTAGAGCGCGAATGTCTGTGTGGCAGCGAATGCAGTTCCAAGGGAGAGTGAAAACCAGCTACAGCTTTCAGTGCTGGCAGCTTTCCTGTGGGCGCAATCTCTGGACGTTTCCAATTTGGCAGCCGGGCTCTGCCAGAGAGAGATACAGAGTGTTGCCCGATTACGAAGCAAAGCTTTAGCACCGCGTGAACGTCTGTGTGGCAGCGAATGTAGTTCCAAGGGACAGTGAAAACCAGCTACAGCTTTCAGTGCTGGCAGCTTTCCTGTGGGCGCAATCTCTGGACGTTTCCAATTTCACTGCCGGGCTCTGTCAGAGAGAGATACAGAGTTTTGGCCCAGTACCTAGCAAAGCTTTTGTAGAGCGAGAATGTCTGTGTGGCAGCGAATGCAGTTCCAAGGGACAGTGAAAACCAACTACAGCTTTCAGTGCTGGCAACTTTCCTGTGGGCGCAAGCTCTGGTCGTTTCCAATCTGGCAGCCGGGCTCTGTCACAGAGAGATACAGCGTGTTGCCCCATTACCTAGCAAAGCTTTAGTAGAGCGCGAATATCTGTGTGGCAGCGAATGCAGTTCCAAGAGACAGTGAAAACCAGCCACAGCTTTCAGTGCTGGCTGCTTTCTTGTGGGCGCAATCTCTGGACGTTTCCAATTTGGCAGCCGGGCTCTGCCAGAGAGAGATACAGAGTGTTGCCCGATTATGAAGCAAAGCTTTAACACAGCGCGAATGTCTGTGTGGCAGCGAATGCAGTTCCAAGGGACAGTGAAAACCAGCTACAGCTTTCAGTGCTGGCAGCTTTCCTGTGGGCGCAATCTCTGGACGTTTCCAATTTCACTGCCTGGCACTGGGAGAGAGTCATACAGATTGTTGCCCCATTACCAAGCAAAGCTTTTGTAGAGCGCGAATATCTGTGTGGCAGCGAATGCAGTTCCAAGGGAGATTGAAAACCAGCTACAGCTTTCAGTGCTGGCAGCTTTCCTGTGGGCGCAAGCTCTGGACGTTTCCAATTTCACTGCGGGGCACTGGGAGAGAGTCATACAGCGTTTTGCCCCATTACGTAGCAAAGCATTAGTAGAGGAGCAAAGTCTGTGTGGCAGCGAATGCAGTTCCAAGGGACAGTGAAAATCAGCTACAGCTTTCAGTGCAGGCAGCTTTCCCGTGGGCGCAAGCTCTGGACGTTTCCAATTTCACTGCGGGGCAACGGGAGAGAGTCATACAGCGTGTTGCCCCATTACCTAGCAAAGCTTTTGTAGAGCGCGAATGTCTGTGTGGCAGCGAATGCAGTTCCAAGGGAGAGTGAAAACCAGCTACAGGTTTCACTGCTGGCAGCTTTCCTGTGGGCGCAATCTCTGGACGCTTCCAATTTCACTGCCGGGCACTGGGAGAGATTCATACAGAATGTTGCCCCATTAGCTAGCAAAGCTTTAGTAGAGCGCGAATGTCTGTGTGGCAGCGAATGCAGTTCCAAGGCACAGTGCAAACCAGCCACAGCTTTCAGTGCTGGCTGCTTTCCTGTGGGCGCAATCTCTGGACGTTTCCAATTTGGCAGCCGGGCTCTGCCAGAGAGAGATACAGAGTGTTGCCCGATTACGAAGCAAAGCTTTAGAACCGCGCGAACGTCTGTGTGGCAGCGAATGCAGTTCCAAGGGAGAGTGAAAACCAGCTATAGCATTCAGTGCTGGCAGCTTTCCTGTGGGCGCAATCTCTGGACGTTTCCAATTTCACTGCCGGGCACTGGGAGAGAGTCATACAGAGTGTTGCTGCGTTACCTAGCAAAGCTTTAGTAGAGCGCGAATGTCTGTGTGGCAGCGAATGCAGTTCCAAGGGACAGTGAAAACCAGCTACAGCTTTCAGTGCTGGCAGCTTTCCTGTGGGCGCAATCTCTGGACGTTTCCAATTTGGCAGCCGGGCTCTGCCAGAGAGAGATACAGAGTGTTGCCCGATTATGAAGCAAAGCTTTAACACAGCGCGAATGTCTGTGTGGCAGCGAATGCAGTTCCAAGGGACAGTGAAAACCAGCTACAGCTTTCAGTGCTGGCAGCTTTCCTGTGGGCGCAATCTCTGGACGTTTCCAATTTCACTGCCTGGCACTGGGAGAGAGTCATACAGATTGTTGCCCCATTACCAAGCAAAGCTTTTGTAGAGCGCGAATATCTGTGTGGCAGCGAATGCAGTTCCAAGGGAGAGTGAAAACCAGCTACAGCTTTCAGTGCTGGCAGCTTTCCTGTGGGCGCAAGCTCTGGACGTTTCCAATTTCACTGCGGGGCACTGGGAGAGAGTCATACAGCGTTTTGCCCCATTACGTAGCAAAGCATTAGTTGAGGACCAAAGTCTGTGTGGCAGCGAATGCAGTTCCAAGGGACAGTGAAAATCAGCTACAGCTTTCAGTGCAGGCAGCTTTCCCGTGGGCGCAAGCTCTGGACGTTTCCAATTTCACTGCGGGGCAACGGGAGAGAGTCATACAGCGTGTTGCCCCATTACCTAGCAAAGCTTTTGTAGAGCGCGAATGTCTGTGTGGCAGCGAATGCAGTTCCAAGGGAGAGTGAAAACCAGCTACAGGTTTCACTGCTGGCAGCTTTCCTGTGGGCGCAATCTCTGGACGTTTCCAATTTCACTGCCGGGCACTGGGAGAGATTCATACAGAATGTTGCCCCATTAGCTAGCAAAGCTTTAGTAGAGCGCGAATGTCTGTGTGGCAGCGAATGCAGTTCCAAGGCACAGTGCAAACCAGCCACAGCTTTCAGTGCTGGCTGCTTTCCTGTGGGCGCAATCTCTGGACGTTTCCAATTTGGCAGCCGGGCTCTGCCAGAGAGAGATACAGAGTGTTGCCCGATTACGAAGCAAAGCTTTAGAACCGCGCGAACGTCTGTGTGGCAGCGAATGCAGTTCCAAGGGAGAGTGAAAACCAGCTATAGCATTCAGTGCTGGCAGCTTTCCTGTGGGCGCAATCTCTGGACGTTTCCAATTTCACTGCCGGGCACTGGGAGAGAGTCATACAGAGTGTTGCTGCGTTACCTAGCAAAGCTTTAGTAGAGCGCGAATGTCTGTGTGGCAGCGAATGCAGTTCCAAGGGACAGTGAAAACCAGCTACAGCTTTCAGTGCTGGCAGCTTTCCTGTGGGCGCAATCTCTGGACGTTTCCAATTTGGCAGCCGGGGTCTGCCAGAGAGAGATACAGAGTGTTGCCCCAGTACCTAGCAAAGCTTTTGTAGAGCGAGAATGTCTGTGTGGCAGCTAATGCAGTTCCAAGGGACAGTGAAAACCAACTACAGCTTTCAGTGCTGGCAGCTTTCCTGTGGGCGCAATCTCTGGTCGTTTCCAATCTGGCAGCCGGGCTCTGTCACAGAGAGATACAGCGTGTTGCCCCATTACCTAGCAAAGCTTTAGTAGAGCGCGAATATCTGTGTGGCAGCGAATGCAGTTCCAAGAGACAGTGAAAACCAGCCACAGCTTTCAGTGCTGGCTGCTTTCCTGTGGGCGCAATCTCTGGACGTTTCCAATTTGGCAGCCGGGCTCTGCCAGAGAGAGATACAGAGTGTTGCCCGATTATGAAGCAAAGCTTTAACACAGCGCGAATGTCTGTGTGGCAGCGAATGCAGTTCCAAGGGACAGTGAAAACCAGCTACAGCTTTCAGTGCTGGCAGCTTTCCTGTGGGCGCAAGCTCTGGACGTTTACAATTTCACTGCGGGGCACTGGGAGAGAGTCATACAGCGTTTTGCCCCATTACGTAGCAAAGCATTAGTAGAGGACCAAAGTCTGTGTGGCAGCGAATGCAGTTCCAAGGGACAGTGAAAATCAGCTACAGCTTTCAGTGCAGGCAGCTTTCCCGTGGGCGCAAGCTCTGGACGTTTCCAATTTCACTGCGGGGCAACGGGAGAGAGTCATACAGCGTGTTGCCCCATTACCTAGCAAAGCCTTTGTAGAGCGCGAATGTCTGTGTGGCAGCGAATGCAGTTCCAAGGGAGAGTGAAAACCAGCTACAGCTTTCAGTGCTGGCAGCTTTCCTGTGGGCGCAATCTCTGGACGTTTCCAATTTGGCAGCCGGGCTCTGCCAGAGAGAGATACAGAGTGTTGCCCGATTACGAAGCAAAGCTTTAGCACCGCGTGAACGTCTGTGTGGCAGCGAATGTAGTTCCAAGGGACAGTGAAAACCAGCTACAGCTTTCAGTGCTGGCAGCTTTCCTGTGGGCGCAATCTCTGGACGTTTCCAATTTCACTGCCGGGCTCTGTCAGAGAGAGATACAGAGTTTTGCCCCAGTACCTAGCAAAGCTTTTGTAGAGCGAGAATGTCTGTGTGGCAGCGAATGCAGTTCCAAGGGACAGTGAAAACCAACTACAGCTTTCAGTGCTGGCAACTTTCCTGTGGGCGCAAGCTCTGGTCGTTTCCAATCTGGCAGCCGGGCTCTGTCACAGAGAGATACAGCGTGTTGCCCCATTACCTAGCAAAGCTTTAGTAGAGCGCGAATATCTGTGTGGCAGCGAATGCAGTTCCAAGAGACAGTGAAAACCAGCCACAGCTTTCAGTGCTGGCTGCTTTCTTGTGGGCGCAATCTCTGGACGTTTCCAATTTGGCAGCCGGGCTCTGCCAGAGAGAGATACAGAGTGTTGCCCGATTATGAAGCAAAGCTTTAACACAGCGCGAATGTCTGTGTGGCAGCGAATGCAGTTCCAAGGGACAGTGAAAACCAGCTACAGCTTTCAGTGCTGGCAGCTTTCCTGTGGGCGCAATCTCTGGACGTTTCCAATTTCACTGCCTGGCACTGGGAGAGAGTCATACAGATTGTTGCCCCATTACCAAGCAAAGCTTTTGTAGAGCGCGAATATCTGTGTGGCAGCGAATGCAGTTCCAAGGGAGATTGAAAACCAGCTACAGCTTTCAGTGCTGGCAGCTTTCCTGTGGGCGCAAGCTCTGGACGTTTCCAATTTCACTGCGGGGCACTGGGAGAGAGTCATACAGCGTTTTGCCCCATTACGTAGCAAAGCATTAGTAGAGGACCAAAGTCTGTGTGGCAGCGAATGCAGTTCCAAGGGACAGTGAAAATCAGCTACAGCTTTCAGTGCAGGCAGCTTTCCCGTGGGCGCAAGCTCTGGACGTTTCCAATTTCACTGCGGGGCAACGGGAGAGAGTCATACAGCGTGTTGCCCCATTACCTAGCAAAGCTTTTGTAGAGCGCGAATGTCTGTGTGGCAGCGAATGCAGTTCCAAGGGAGAGTGAAAACCAGCTACAGGTTTCACTGCTGGCAGCTTTCCTGTGGGCGCAATCTCTGGACGTTTCCAATTTCACTGCCGGGCACTGGGAGAGATTCATACAGAATGTTGCCCCATTAGCTAGCAAAGCTTTAGTAGAGCGCGAATGTCTGTGTGGCAGCGAATGCAGTTCCAAGGCACAGTGCAAACCAGCCACAGCTTTCAGTGCTGGCTGCTTTCCTGTGGGCGCAATCTCTGGACGTTTCCAATTTGGCAGCCGGGCTCTGCCAGAGAGAGATACAAAGTGTTGCCCGATTACGAAGCAAAGCTTTAGAACCGCGCGAACGTCTGTGTGGCAGCGAATGCAGTTCCAAGGGAGAGTGAAAACCAGCTATAGCATTCAGTGCTGGCAGCTTTCCTGTGGGCGCAATCTCTGGACGTTTCCAATTTCACTGCCGGGCACTGGGAGAGAGTCATACAGAGTGTTGCTGCGTTACCTAGCAAAGCTTTAGTAGAGCGCGAATGTCTGTGTGGCAGCGAATGCAGTTCCAAGGGACAGTGAAAACCAGCTACAGCTTTCAGTGCTGGCAGCTTTCCTGTGGGCGCAATCTCTGGACGTTTCCAATTTGGCAGCCGGGGTCTGCCAGAGAGAGATACAGAGTGTTGCCCCAGTACCTAGCAAAGCTTTTGTAGAGCGAGAATGTCTGTGTGGCAGCTAATGCAGTTCCAAGGGACAGTGAAAACCAACTACAGCTTTCAGTGCTGGCAGCTTTCCTGTGGGCGCAATCTCTGGTCGTTTCCAATCTGGCAGCCGGGCTCTGTCACAGAGAGATACAGCGTGTTGCCCCATTACCTAGCAAAGCTTTAGTAGAGCGCGAATATCTGTGTGGCAGCGAATGCAGTTCCAAGAGACAGTGAAAACCAGCCACAGCTTTCAGTGCTGGCTGCTTTCCTGTGGGCGCAATCTCTGGACGTTTCCAATTTGGCAGCCGGGCTCTGCCAGAGAGAGATACAGAGTGTTGCCCGATTATGAAGCAAAGCTTTAACACAGCGCGAATGTCTGTGTGGCAGCGAATGCAGTTCCAAGGGACAGTGAAAACCAGCTACAGCTTTCAGTGCTGGCAGCTTTCCTGTGGGCGCAAGCTCTGGACGTTTACAATTTCACTGCGGGGCACTGGGAGAGAGTCATACAGCGTTTTGCCCCATTACGTAGCAAAGCATTAGTAGAGGACCAAAGTCTGTGTGGCAGCGAATGCAGTTCCAAGGGACAGTGAAAATCAGCTACAGCTTTCAGTGCAGGCAGCTTTCCCGTGGGCGCAAGCTCTGGACGTTTCCAATTTCACTGCGGGGCAACGGGAGAGAGTCATACAGCGTGTTGCCCCATTACCTAGCAAAGCTTTTGTAGAGCGCGAATGTCTGTGTGGCAGCGAATGCAGTTCCAAGGGAGAGTGAAAACCAGCTACAGGTTTCAGTGCTGGCAGCTTTCCTGTGGGCGCAATCTCTGGACGTTTCCAATTTCACTGCCGGGCACTGGGAGAGATTCATACAGAATGTTGCCCCATTAGCTAGCAAAGCTTTAGTAGAGCGCGAATGTCTGTGTGGCAGCGAATGCAGTTCCAAGGCACAGTGCAAACCAGCCACAGCTTTCAGTGCTGGCTGCTTTCCTGTGGGCGCAATCTCTGGACGTTTCCAATTTGGCAGCCGGGCTCTGCCAGAGAGAGATACAGAGTGTTGCCCGATTACGAAGCAAAGCTTTAGAACCGCGCGAACGTCTGTGTGGCAGCGAATGCAGTTCCAAGGGACAGTGAAAACCAGCTATAGCATTCAGTGCTGGCAGCTTTCCTGTGGGCGCAATCTCTGGACGTTTCCAATTCCACTGCCGGGCACTGGGAGAGAGTCATACAGAGTGTTGCTGCGTTACCTAGCAAAGCTTTAGTAGAGCGCGAATGTCTGTGTGGCAGCGAATGCAGTTCCAAGGGACAGTGAAAACCAGCTACAGCTTTCAGTGCTGGCAGCTTTCCTGTGGGCGCAATCTCTGGACGTTTCCAATTTCACTGCCGGGCTCTGCCAGAGAGAGATACAGAGTGTTGCCCCATTACCTAGTAAAGCTTTTGTAGAGCGCGAATGTCTGTGTGGCAGCGAATGCAGTTCCAAGGGAGAGTGAAAACCAGCTACAGCTTTCAGTGCTGGCAGCTTTCCTGTGGGCGCAATCTCTGGACGTTTCCAATTTCACTGCGGGGCACTGGGAGAGAGTCATACAGCGTGTTGCCCCATTACCTAGCAAAGCTTTAGCAGAGCGCGAATGTCTGTGTGGCAGCGAATGCAGTTCCAAGGGAGAGTGAAAACCAGCTACAGCTTTCAGTGCTGGCAGCTTTCCTGTGGGCGCAATCTCTGGACGTTTCCAATTTCACTGCCGGGCACTGGGAGAGATTCATACAGAATGTTGCCCCTTTACCAAGCAATGCTTTAGCAGAGCGCGAATGTCTGTGTGGCAGCGAATGCAGTTGCAAGGGACAGCGATAACCAGCCACAGCTTTCAGTGCTGGCTGCTTTCCTGTGGGCGCAATCTCTGGACGTTTCCAATTTCACTGCCGGGCACTGGGAGAGAGTCATACAGAGTGTTGCTGCGTTACCTAGCAAAGCTTTAGTAGAGCACGAATGTCTGTGTGGCAGCTAATGCAGTTCCAAGGCACAGTGAAAACCAGCTACAGCTTTCAGTGCTGGCAGCTTTCCTGTGGGTGCAATCTCTGGACGTTTCCAATTTCACTGCCGGGCTCTGCCAGAGAGAGATACAGAGTGTTGCCCCATTACCTAGTAAAGCTTTTGTAGAGCGCGAATGTCTGTGTGGCAGCGAATGCAGTTCCAAGGGACAGTGAAAAGCAGCTACAGCTTTCAGTGCTGGCAGCTTTCCTGTGGGCGCAATCTCTGGACATTTCCAATTTCACTGCCCGGCACTGGGAGAGAGTCAAACAGAGTGTTGCCCCATTATCTAGCAAAGCTTTTGTAGAGCGAGAATGTCTGTGTGGCAGCGAATGCAGTTCCAAGGGAGATTGAAAACCAGCTACAGCTTTCAGTGCTGGCAGCTTTCCTGTGGGCGCAAGCTCTGGACGTTTCCAATTTCACTGCCGGGCACTGGGAGAGAGTCAAACAGAGTGTTGCCCCATTACCTAGCAAAGCTTTTGTAGAGCGCGAATGTCTGTGTGGCAGCGAATGCAGTTCCAAGGGACAGTGAAAACCAGCTACAGCTTTCAGTGCTGGCAGCTTTCCTGTGGGCGCAAGCTCTGGACGTTTCCAATTTCACTGCCGGGCTCTGCCAGAGAGAGATACAGAGTGTTGCCCCATTACCTAGCAATGCTTTTGTAGAGCGCGAATGTCTGTGTGGCAGCGAATGCAGTTCCAAGGGAGAGTGAAAACCAGCTACAGCTTTCAGTGCTGGCAGCTTTCCTGTGGGCGCAATCTCTGGACGTTTCCAATTTCACTGCCGGGCTCTGTCAGAGAGAGATACAGAGTGTTGCCCCATTACCTAGCAATGCTTTTGTAGAGCGCGAATGTCTGTGTGCCAGCGAATGCAGTTCCAAGGGACAGTGAAAACCAGCTACAGCTTTCAGTGCTGGCAGCTTTCCTGTGGGCGCAAGCTCTGGACGTTTCCAATCTGGCAGCCGGGCTCTGTCAGAGAGAGGTACAGAGTGTTGCCCCATTACCTAGCAAAGCTTTTGTAGAGGGCGAATGTCTGTGTGGCAGCGAATGCAGTTCCAAGGGACAGTGAAAACCAGCTACAGCTTTCAGTGCAGGCAGCTTTCCCGTGGGCGCAAGCTCTGGACGTTTCCAATTTCACTGCGGGGCAACGGGAGAGAGTCATACAGCGTGTTGCCCCATTACCTAGCAAAGCTTTTGTAGAGCGCGAATATCTGTGTGGCAGCGAATGCAGTTCCAAGGGACAGTGAAAACCAGCTACAGCTTTCAGTGCTGGCAGCTTTCCTGTGGGCGCAATCTCTGGACGTTTCCAATTTGGCAGCCGGGCTCTGCCAGAGAGAGATACAGAGTGTTGCCCGATTATGAAGCAAAGCTTTAACACAGCGCGAATGTCTGTGTGGCAGCGAATGCAGTTCCAAGGGACAGTGAAAACCAGCTACAGCTTTCAGTGCTGGCAGCTTTCCTGTGGGCGCAATCTCTGGACGTTTCCAATTTCACTGCCTGGCACTGGGAGAGAGTCATACAGATTGTTGCCCCATTACCAAGCAAAGCTTTTGTAGAGCGCGAATATCTTTGTGGCAGCGAATGCAGTTCCAAGGGAGAGTGAAAACCAGCTACAGCTTTCAGTGCTGGCAGCTTTCCTGTGGGCGCAAGCTCTGGACGTTTCCAATTTCACTGCGGGGCACTGGGAGAGAGTCATACAGCGTGTTGCCCCATTACGTAGCAAAGCATTAGTAGAGGACCAATGTCTGTGTGGCAGCGAATGCAGTTCCAAGGGACAGTGAAAACCAGCTACAGCTTTCAGTGCTGGCAGCTTTCCTGTGGGCGCAATCTCTGTATGTTTCCAATTTCACTGCCGGGCTCTGCCAGAGAGAGATACAGAGTGTTGCCCCATTACCTAGCAAAGCTTTTGTAGAGCGCGAATGTCTGTGTGGCAGCGAATGCAGTTCCAAGGGACAGTGAAAATCAGCTACAGCTTTCAGTGGAGGCAGCTTTCCCGTGGGCGCAAGCTCTGGACGTTTCCAATTTCACTGCGGGGCAACGGGAGAGAGTCATACAGCGTGTTGCCCCATTACCTAGCAAAGCTTTTGTAGAGCGCGAATGTCTGTGTGGCAGCGAATGCAGTTCCAAGGGAGAGTGAAAACCAGCTACAGCTTTCAGTGCTGGCAGCTTTCCTGTGGGCGCAATCTCTGGACGTTTCCAATTTCACTGCCGGGCACTGGGAGAGATTCATACAGAATGTTGCCCCATTACCTAGCAAAGCTTTAGTAGAGCGCGAATGTCTGTGTGGCAGCGAATGCAGTTCCAAGGCACAGTGCAAACCAGCCACAGCTTTCAGTGCTGGCTGCTTTCCTGTGGGCGCAATCTCTGGACGTTTCCAATTTGGCAGCCGGGCTCTGCCAGAGAGAGATACAGAGTGTTGCCCGATTACGAAGCAAAGCTTTAGAACCGCGCGAACGTCTGTGTGGCAGCGAATGCAGTTCCAAGGGACAGTGAAAACCAGCTATAGCATTCAGTGCTGGCAGCTTTCCTGTGGGCGCAATCTCTGGACGTTTCCAATTTCACTGCCGGGCACTGGGACAGAGTCATACAGAGTGTTGCCGCGTTACCTAGCAAAGCTTTAGTAGAGCGCGAATGTCTGTGTGGCAGCTAATGCAGTTCCAAGGCACAGTGAAAACCAGCTACAGCTTTCAGTGCTGGCAGCTTTCCTGTGGGCGCAAGCTCTGGACGTTTCCATTTTCACTGCCGGGCTCTGCCAGAGAGAGATACAGAGTGTTGCCCCATTACCTAGCAATGCTTTTGTAGAGCGCGAATGTCTGTGTGGCAGCGAATGCAGTTCCAAGGGACAGTGAAAACCAGCTACAGCTTTCAGTGCTGGCAGCTTTCCTGTGGGTGCAATCTCTGGACGTTTCCAATTTCACTGCCGGGCTCTCTCAGAGAGAGATACAGCGTGTTGCCCCATTACCTAGCAAAGCTTTAGTAGAGCGCGAATGTCTGTGTGGCACTGAATGCAGTTCCAAGGGACAGTGAAAACCAGCTACAGCTTTCAGTGCTGCAGCTTTCCTGTGGGCGCAATCTCTGGACGTTTCCAATTTCACTGCCGGGCACTGGGAGAGAGTCATACAGATTGTTGCTGCGTTACCTAGCAAAGCTTTAGTAGAGCGCGAATGTCTGTGTGGCAGCTAATGCAGTTCCAAGGCACACTGAAAACCAGCTACAGCTTTCAGTGCTGGCAGCTTTCCTGTGGGCGCAATCTCTGGACGTTTCCAATTTCACTGCGGGGCACTGGGAGAGAGTCATACAGCGTGTTGCCCCATTACGTAGCAAAGCTTTAGTAGAGGACCAATGTCTGTGTGGCAGCGAATGCAGTTCCAAGGGACAGTGAAAACCAGCTACAGCTTTCAGTGCTGGCAGCTTTCCTGTGGGCGCAATCTCTGGATGTTTCCAATTTCACTGCCGGGCTCTGCCACAGAGAGATACAGAGTGTTGCCCCATTACCTAGCAAAGCTTTTGCAGAGCGCGAATGTCTGTGTGGCAGCGAATGCATTTCCAAGGGACAGTGAAAACCAGCCACAGCTTTCAGTGCTGGCTGCTTTCCTGTGGGCGCAATCTCTGGACGTTTCCAATTTGGCAGCCGGGCTCCGCCAGAGAGAGATACAGAGTGTTGCCCGATTACGAAGCAAAGCTTTAACACCGCGCGAACGTCTGTCTGGCAGCGAATGCAGTTCCAAGGGACAGTGAAAACCAGCTATAGCATTCAGTGCTGGCAGCTTTCCTGTGGGCGCAATCTCTGGACGTTTCCAATTTCACTGCGGGGCACTGGGAGAGAGTCATACAGCGTGTTGCCCCATTACCTAGCAAAGCTTTAGCAGAGCGCGAATGTCTGTGTGGCAGCGAATGCAGTTCCAAGGGAGAGTGAAAACCAGCTACAGCTTTCAGTGCTGGCAGCTTTCCTGTGGGCCCAAGCTCTGGACGTTTCCATTTTCACTGCCGGGCTCTGCCAGAGAGAGATACAGAGTGTTGCCCCATTACCTAGCAATGCTTTTGTAGAGCGCGAATGTCTGTGTGGCAGCGAATGCAGTTCCAAGGGACAGTGCAAACCAGCTACAGCTTTCAGTGCTGGCAGCTTTCCTGTGGGTGCAATCTCTGGACGTTTCCAATTTCACTGCCGGGCTCTGCCAGAGAGAGATACAGAGTGTTGCCGCATTACCTAGTAAAGCTTTTGTAGAGCGCGAATGTCTGTGTGGCAGCGAATGCAGTTCCAAGGGAGAGTGAAAACCAGCTACAGCTTTCAGTGCTGGCAGCTTTCCTGTGGGCGCAATCTCTGGACGTTTCCAATTTCACTGCGGGGCACTGGGAGAGAATCATACAGCGTGTTGCCCCATTACCTAGCACAGGTTTAGCAGAGCGCGAATGTCTGTGTGGCAGCGAATGCAGTTCCAAGGGAGAGTGAAAACCAGCTACAGCTTTCAGTGCTGGCAGCTTTCCTGTGGGCGCAATCTCTGGACGTTTCCAATTTCACTGCGGGGCACTGGGAGAGAGTCATACAGCGTGTTGCCCCATTACCTAGCAAAGCTTTAGTAGAGCGCGAATGTCTGTGTGGCAGCGAATGCAGTTCCAAGGGACAGTGAAAACCAGCTACAGCTTTCAGTGCTGGCAGCTTTCCTGTGGGCGCAAGCTCTGAACGTTTCCATTTTCACTGCCGGGCTCTGCCAGAGAGAGATACAGAGTGTTGCCCCATTACCTAGCAAAGCTTTTCTAGAGTGAGAATGTCTGTGTGGCAGCGAATGCAGTTCCAAGGGACAGTGCAAACCAGCTATAGCTTTCAGTGCTGGCAGCTTTCCTGTGGGCGCAAGCTCTGGACGTTTCCAATCTGGCAGCCGAGCTCTGTCAGAGAGAGATACAGAGTGTTGCCCCATTACCTAGCAAAGCTTTAGTAGAGCGCGAATGTCTGTGTGGCAGCGAATGCAGTTCCAAGGGACAGTGAAAACCAACTACAGCTTTCAGTGCTGGCAGCTTTCCTGTGGTCGCAAGCTCTGGTCGTTTCCAATCTGGCAGCCGGGCTCTGTCACAGAGAGATATAGCGTGTTGCCCCATTACCTAGCAAAGCTTTAGTGGAGCGCGAATGTCTGTGTGGCAGCGAATGCAGTTCCAAGGGACAGTGAAAACCAGCCACAGCTTTCAGTGCTGGCTGCTTTCCTGTGGGCGCAATCTCTGGATGTTTCCAATTTGGCAGCCGGGCTCTGCCAGAGAGAGATACAGAGTGTTGCCCGATTATGAAGCAAAGCTTTAACACAGCGCGAATGTCTGTGTGGCAGCGAATGCAGTTCCAAGGGACAGTGAAAACCAGCTACAGCTTTCAGTGCTGGCAGCTTTCCTGTGGGCGCAATCTCTGGACGTTTCCAATTTCACTGCCTGGCACTGGGAGAGAGTCATACAGATTGTTGCCCCATTACCAAGCAAAGCTTTTGTAGAGCGCAAATATCTGTGTGGCAGCGAATGCAGTTCCAAGGGAGAGTGAAAACCAGCTACAGCTTTCAGTGCTGGCAGCTTTCCTGTGGGCGCAAGCTCTGGACGTTTCCAATTTCACTGCGGGGCACTGGGAGAGAGTCATACAGCGTGTTGCCCCATTACGTAGCAAAGCATTAGTAGAGGACCAATGTCTGTGTGGCAGCGAATGCAGTTCCAAGGGACAGTGAAAATCAGCTACAGCTTTCAGTGCAGGCAGCTTTCCCGTGGGCGCAAGCTCTGGACGTTTCCAATTTCACTGCGGGGCAACGGGAGAGAGTCATACAGCGTGTTGCCCCATTACCTAGCAAAGCTTTTGTAGAGCGCGAATGTCTGTGTGGCAGCAAATGTAGTTCCAAGGGACAGTGAAAACCAGCTATAGCATTCAGTGCTGGCAGCTTTCCTGTGGGCGCAATCTCTGGATGTTTCCAATTTCACTGCCGGGCTCTGCCAGAGAGAGATACAGAGTGTTGCCCCATTACCTAGTAAAGCTTTTGTAGAGCGCGAATGTCTGTGTGGCAGCGAATGCAGTTCCAAGGGAGAGTGAAAACCAGCTACAGCTTTCAGTGCTGGCAGCTTTCCTGTGGGCGCAAGCTCTGAACGTTTCCATTTTCACTGCCGGGCTCTGCCAGAGAGAGATACAGAGTGTTGCCCCATTACCTAGCAATGCTTTTGTAGAGCGCGAATGTCTGTGTGGCAGCGAATGCAGTTCCAAGGGACAGTGAAAACCAGCTACAGCTTTCAGTGCTGGCAGCTTTCCTGTGGGCGCAAGCTCTGGACGTTTCCAATCTGGCAGCCGGGCTCTGTCAGAGAGAGATACAGAGTGTTGCCCCATTACGTAGCAAAGCTTTTGTAGAGTGAGAATGTCTGTGTGGCAGCGAATGCAGTTCCAAGGGACAGTGAAAACCAGCTACAGCTTTCAGTGCTGGCAGCTTTCCTGTGGGCGCAAGCTCTGGACGTTTCCAATCTGGCAGCCGGGCTCTGTCAGAGAGAGATACAGCGTGTTGCTCCATTACCTAGCAAAGCTTTAGTAGAGCGCGAATGTCTGTGTGGCAGCGAATGCAGTTCCAAGGGACAGTGAAAACCAGCTACAGCTTTCAGTGCTGGCAGCTTTCCTGTGGGCGCAATCTCTGGACGTTTCCAATTTCACTGCCGGGCACTGGGAGAGGTTCATACAGAATGTTGCCCCTTTACCAAGCAATGCTTTAGCAGAGCGCGAATGTCTGTGTGGCAGCGAATGCAGTTCCAAGGGACAGCGAAAACCAGCCACAGCTTTCAGTGCTGGCAGCTTTCCTGTGGGCGCAATCTCTGGACGTTTACAATTTCACTGCCGGGCACTGGGAGAGAGTCATACAGAGTGTTGCTGCGTTACCTAGCAAAGCTTTAGTAGAGCGCGAATGTCTGTGTGGCAGCTAATGCAGTTCCAAGGCACAGTGAAAACCAGCTACAGCTTTCAGTGCTGGCAGCTTTCCTGTGGGTGCAATCTCTGGACGTTTCCAATTTCACTGCCGGGCTCTGCCAGAGAGAGATACAGAGCGTTGCCCCATTAGCTAGTAAAGCTTTTGTAGAGCGCGAATGTCTGTGTGGCAGGGAATGCAGTTCCAAGGGACAGTGAAAACCAGCTACAGCTTTCAGTGCTGGCAGCTTTCCTGTGGGCGCAATCTCTGGACGTTTCAAATTTCACTGCCTGGCACTGGGAGAGAGTCATACAGATTGTTGCCCCATTACCTAGCAAAGCTTTTGTAGAGCGCGAATGTCTGTGTGGCAGCGAATGCAGTTCCAAGGGACAGTGAAAACCAGCTACAGCTTTCAGTGCTGGCAGCTTTCCTGTGGGCGCAATCTCTGGACGTTTCCAATTTGGCAGCCGGGCTCTGCCAGAGAGAGATACAGAGTGTTGCCCGATTACGAAGCAAAGCTTTAGCACCGCGTGAACGTGTGTGTGGCAGCGAATGTAGTTCCAAGGGACAGTGAAAACCAGCTATAGCATTCAGTGCTGGCAGCTTTCCTGTGGGCGCAATCTCTGGACGTTTCCAATTTCACTGCCGGGCACTGGGAGAGAGTCATACAGAATGTTGCTCCGTTACCTAGCAAAGCTTTAGTAGAGCGCGAATGTCTGTGTGGCAGCGAATGCAATTCAAAGGGACAGTGAAAACCAGCTACAGCTTTCAGTGCTGGCAGCTTTCCTGTGGGCGCAATCTCTGGACGTTTCCAATTTCACTGCCGGGCACTGGGAGAGATTCATACAGAATGTTGCCCCTTTACCAAGCAATGCTTTAGCAGAGAGCGAATGTCTGTGTGGCAGCGAATGCAGTTGCAAGGGACAGCGAAAACCAGCCACAGCTTTCAGTGCTGGCTGCTTTCCTGTGGGCGCAATCTCTGGACGTTTCCAATTTGGCAGCCGGGCTCTGCCACAGAGAGATACAGAGTGTTGCCCGATTACGAAGCAAAGCTTTAGAACCGCGCGAACGTCTGTCTGGCAGCGAATGCAGTTCCAAGGGACAGTGAAAACCAGCTATAGCATTCAGTGCTGGCAGCTTTCCTGTGGGCGCAATCTCTGGACGTTTGCAATTTCACTGCCGGGCACTGGGAGAGAGTCATACAGAGTGTTGCTGCGTTACCTAGCAAAGCTTTAGTAGAGCGCGAATGTCTGTGTGGCAGCTAATGCAGTTCCAAGGCACAGTGAAAACCAGCTACAGCTTTCAGTGCTGGCAGCTTTCCTGTGGGTGCAATCTCTGGACGTTTCCAATTTCACTGCCGGGCTCTGCCAGAGAGAGATACAGAGTGTTGCCCCATTACCTAGTAAAGCTTTTGTAGAGCGCGAATGTCTGTGTGGCAGCGAATGCAGTTCCAAGGGACAGTGAAAACCAGCTGCAGCTTTCAGTGCTGGCAGCTTTCCTGTGGGCGCAATCTCTGGACATTTCCAATTTCACTGCCTGGCACTGGGAGAGAGTCAAACAGAGTGTTGCCCCATTACCTAGCAAAGCTTTTGTAGAGCGCGAATGCCTGTGTGGCAGCGAATGCAGTTCCAAGGGAGATTGAAAACCAGCTACAGCTTTCAGTGCTGGCAGCTTTCCTGTGGGCGCAATCTCTGGACGTTTCCAATTTCACTGCGGGGCCCTGGGAGACAGTCATACAGCGTGTTGCCCCATTAGCTAGCAAAGCTTTAGCAGACCGCGAATGTCTGTGTGGCAGCGAATGCAGTTCCAAGGGAGAGTGAAAACCAGCTACAGCTTTCAGTGCTGGCAGCTTTCCTGTGGGCGCAATCTCTGGACGTTTCCAATTTCACTGCCGGGCACTGGGAGAGAGTCAAACAGAGTGTTGCCCCATTACCGAGCAATGCTTTTGTAGAGCGCGAATGTCTGTGTGGCAGCGAATGCAGTTCCAAGGGACAGTGAAAACCAGCTACAGCTTTCAGTGCTGGCAGCTTTCCTGTGGGCGCAAGCTCTGGACGTTTTCAATTTGGCAGCCGGGCTCTGCCAGAGAGAGATACAGAGTGTTGCCCCCTTACCTAGCAATGCTTTTGTAGAGCGCGAATGTCTGTGTGGCAGCGAATGCAGTTCCAAGGGACAGTGAAAACCAGCTACAGCTTTCAGTGCTGGCAGCTTTCCTGTGGGCGCAATCTCTGGACGTTTCCAATTTCACTGCCGGGCTCTGTCAGAGAGAGATACAGATTGTTGCCCCAGTACCTAGCAAAGCTTTTGTAGAGCGAGAATGTCTGTGTGGCAGCGAGTGCAGTTCCAAGGGACAGTGAAAACCAGCCACAGCTTTCAGTGCTGGCTGCTTTCCTGTGGGCGCAATCTCTGGATGTTTCCAATCAGGCAGCCGGGCTCTGTCACAGAGAGATACAGCGTGTTGCCCCATTACCTAGCAAAGCTTTAGTAGAGCGCGAATATCTGTGTGGCAGCGAATGCAGTTCCAAGAGACAGTGAAAACCAGCCACAGCTTTCAGTGCTGGCTGCTTTCCTGTGGGCGCAATCTCTGGACGTTTCCAATTTGGCAGCCGGGCTCTGCCAGAGAGAGATACAGAGTGTTGCCCGATTATGAAGCAAAGCTTTAACACAGCGCGAATGTCTGTGTGGCAGCGAATGCAGTTCCAAGGGACAGTGAAAACCAGCTACAGCTTTCAGTGCTGGCAGCTTTCCTGTGGGCGCAATCTCTGGACGTTTCCAATTTCACTGCCTGGCACTGGGAGAGAGTCATAGAGATTGTTGCCCCATTACCAAGCAAAGCTTTTGTAGAGCGCGAATATCTCTGTGGCAGCGAATGCAGTTCCAAGGGAGAGTGAAAACCAGCTACACCTTTCAGTGCTGGCAGCTTTCCTGTGATCGCAAGCTCTGGACGTTTCCAATTTCACTGCGGGGCACTGGGAGAGAGTCATACAGCGTGTTGCCCCATTACGTAGCAAAGCATTAGTAGAGGACCAATGTCTGTGTGGCAGCGAATGCAGTTCCAAGGGACAGTGAAAACCAGCTATAGCATTCAGTGCTGGCAGCTTTCCTGTGGGCGCAATCTCTGGACGTTTCCAATTTCACTGCCGTGCACTGGGAGAGAGTCATACAGAGTGTTGCTGCGTTACCTAGCAAAGCTTTAGTAGAGCGCGAATGTCTGTGTGGCAGCTAATGCAGTTCCAAGGGACAGTGAAAACCAGCTACAGCTTTCAGTGCTGGCAGCTTTCCTGTGGGCGCAAGCTCTGGTCGTTTCCAATCTGGCAGCCAGGCTCTGTCACACAGAGATACAGCGTGTTGCCCCATTACCTAGCAAAGCTTTAGTAGAGCGCGAATATCTGTGTGGCAGCGAATGCAGTTCCAAGAGACAGTGAAAACCAGCCACAGCTTTCAGTGCTGGCTGCTTTCCTGTGGGCGCAATCTCTGGACGTTTCCAATTTGGCAGCCGGGCTCTGCCAGAGAGAGATACAGAGTGTTGCCCAATTATGAAGCAAAGCTTTAACACAGCGCGAATGTCTGTGTGGCAGCGAATGCAGTTCCAAGGGACAGTGAAAACCAGCTACAGCTTTCAGTGCTGGCAGCTTTCCTGTGGGCGCAATCTCTGGACGTTTGCAATTTCACTGCCTGGCACTGGGAGAGAGTCATACAGCGTGTTGCCCCATTACCTAGCAAAGCTTTAGTAGAGCGCGAATATCTGTGTGGCAGCGAATGCAGTTCCAAGGGACAGTGAAAACCAGCTACAGCTTTCACTGCTGGCAGCTTTCCTGTGGGCGCAATCTCTGGACGTTTCCAATTTGGCAGCCGGGCTCTGCCAGAGAGAGATACAGAGTGTTGCCAGATTACGAAGCAAAGCTTTAGCACCGCGTGAACGTGTGTGTGGCAGCGAATGTAGTTCCAAGGGACAGTGAAAACCAGCTATAGCATTCAGTGCTGGCAGCTTTCCTGTGGGCGCAATCTCTGGACGTTTCCAATTTCACTGCTGGGCACTGGGAGAGAGTCATACAGAATGTTGCTCCGTTACCTAGCAAAGCTTTAGTAGAGCGCGAATGTCTGTGTGGCAGCGAATGCAGTTCCAAGGGACAGTGAAAACCAGCTACAGCTTTCAGTGCTGGCTGCTTTCCTGTGGGCGCAATCTCTGGACGTTTCCAATTTGGCAGCCGGGCTCTGCCACAGAGAGATACAGAGTGTTGCCCGATTACGAAGCAAAGCTTTAGAACCGCGCGAACGTCTGTGTGGCAGCGAATGCAGTTCCAAGGGACAGTGAAAACCAGCTATAGTATTCAGTGCTGGCAGCTTTCCTGTGGGCGCAATCTCTGGACGTTTGCAATTTCACTGCCGGGCACTGGGAGAGAGTCAAACAGAGTGTTGCCCCATTACCTAGCAAAGCTTTTGTAGAGCGCGAATGCCTGTGTGGCAGCGAATGCAGTTCCAAGGGAGATTGAAAACCAGCTACATCTTTCAGTGCTGGCAGCTTTCCTGTGGGCGCAATCTCTGGACGTTTCCAATTTCACTGCGGGGCACTGGGAGAGAGTCATACAGCGTATTGCCCCATTACCTAGCAAAGCTTTAGCAGAGCGCGAATGTCTGTGTGGCAGCGAATGCAGTTCCAAGGGAGAGTGAAAACCAGCTACAGCTTTCAGTGCTGGCAGCTTTCGTGTGGGCGCAATCTCTGGACGTTTCCAATTTCACTGCCAGGCTCTGTCAGAGAGAGATACAGAGTGTTGCCCCATTACCTAGCAAAGCTTTTGTAGAGCGAGAATATCTGTGTGGCAGCGAATGCAGTTTCAAGAGACCGTGAAAACCAGCTACAGCTTTCAGTGCTGGCAGCTTTCCTGTGGGCGCAAGCTCTGGTCGTTTCCAATCTGGCAGCCGGGCTCTGTCACAGAGAGATACAGCATGTTGCCCCATTACCTAGCAAAGCTTTAGTAGAGCGCGAATATCTGTGTGGCAGCGAATGCAGTTCCAAGAGACAGTGAAAACCAGCCACAGCTTTCAGTGCTGGTTGCTTTCCTGTGGGCGCAATATCTGGACGTTTCCAATTTGGCAGCCGGGCTCTGCCAGAGAGAGATACAGAGTGTTGCCCGATTATGAAGCAAAGCTTTAACACAGCGCGAATGTCTGTGTGGCAGCGAATGCAGTTCCAAGGGAGAGTGAAAACCAGCTACAGCTTTCAGTGCTGGCAGCTTTCCTGTGATCGCAAGCTCTGGACGTTTCCAATTTCACTGCGGGGCACTGGGAGAGAGTCATACAGCGTGTTGCCCCATTACGTAGCAAAGCATTAGTAGAGGACCAATGTCTGTGTGGCAGCGAATGCAGTTCCAAGGGACAGTGAAAACCAGCTACAGCTTTCAGTGCTGGCAGCTTTCCTGTGGCCGCAATCTCTGGATGTTTCCAATTTCACTGCCGGGCTCTGCCAGAGAGAGATACAGAGTGTTGCCCGATTACGAAGCAAAGCTTTAGAACCGCGCGAACGTCTGTGTGGCAGCGAATGCAGTTCCAAGGGACAGTGAAAACCAGCTATAGCATTCAGTGCTGGCAGCTTTCCTGTGGGTGCAATCTCTGGACGTTTCCAATTTCACTGCCGGCTCTGCCAGAGAGAGATACAGAGTGTTGCCCCATTACCTAGTAAAGCTTTTGTAGAGCGCGAATGTCTGTGTGGCAGCGAATGCAGTTCCAAGGGACAGTGAAAACCAGCTACATCTTTCAGTGCTGGCAGCTTTCCTGTGGGCGCAATCTCTGGACATTTCCAATCTCACTGCCCGGCACTGGGAGAGAGTCAAACAGAGTGTTGCCCCATTACCTAGCAAAGCTTTTGTAGAGCGCGAATGCCTGTGTGGCAGCAAATGCAGTTCCAAGGGAGATTGAAAACCAGCTACAGCTTTCAGTGCTGGCAGCTTTCCTGTGGGCGCAATCTCTGGACGTTTCCAATTTCACTGCCGGGCTCTGTCAGAGAGAGATACAGAGTGTTGCCCCATTACCTAGCAAAGCTTTTGCAGAGCGAGAATGTCTGTGTGGCAGATGCCTGTGTGGCAGCGAATGCAGTTCCAAGGGACAGTGAAAACCAGCTACAGCTTTCAGTGCTGGCAGCTTTCCTGTGGGCGCAATCTCTGGATGTTTCCAATTTCACTGCCGGGCTCTGCCAGAGAGAGATACAGAGTGTTGCCCCATTACCTAGCAAAGCTTTTGTAGAGCGCGAATGTCTGTGTGGCAGCGAATGCAGTTCCAAGGGACAGTGAAAATCAGCTACAGCTTTCAGTGCAGGCAGCTTGCCCGTGGGCGCAAGCTCTGGACGTTTCCAATTTCACTGCGGGTCAACGGGAGAGAGTCATACAGCGTGTTGCCCCATTACCTAGCAAAGCTTTTGTAGAGCGCGAATGTCTGTGTGGCAGCGAATGCAGTTCCAAGGGACAGTGAAAACCAGCCACAGCTTTCAGTGCTGGCTGCTTTCCTGTGGGCGCAATCTCTGGACGTTTCCAATTTGGCAGCCGGGGTCTGCCAGAGAGAGATACAGAGTGTTGCCCGATTACGAAGCAAAGCTTTAAAACCGCGCGAACGTCTGTGTGGCAGCGAATGCAGTTCCAAGGGACAGTGAAAACCAGCTATAGCATTCAGTGCTGGCAGCTTTCCTGTGGGCGCAATCTCTGGACGTTTCCAATTTCACTGCCGGGCACTGGGAGAGAGCCATACAGAGTGTTGCTGCGTTACCTAGCAAAGCTTTAGTAGAGCGCGAATGTCTGTGTGGCAGCGAATGCAGTTCCAAGGCACAGTGAAAACCAGCTACAGCTTTCAGTGCTGGCAGCTTTCCTGTGGGTGCAATCTCTGGACGTTTCCAATTTCACTGCCGGGCTCTGCCAGAGAGAGATACAGAGTGTTGCCCCATTACCTAGTAAAGCTTTTGTAGAGCGCGAATGTCTGTGTGGCAGCGAATGCAGTTCCAAGGGACAGTGAAAACCAGCTACAGCTTTCAGTGCTGGCAGCTTTCCTGTGGGCGCAATCTCTGGACATCTCCAATTTCACTGCCCGGCACTGGGAGAGAGTCAAACAGAGTGTTGCCCCATTACCTAGCAAAGCTTTTGTAGAGCGCGAATGCCTGTGTGGCAGCAAATGCAGTTCCAAGGGAGATTGAAAACCAGCTACAGCTTTCAGTGCTGGCAGCTTTCCTGTGGGCGCAATCTCTGGACGTTTCCAATTTCACTGCCGGGCTCTGTCAGAGAGAGATACAGAGTGTTGCCCCATTACCTAGCAAAGCTTTTGCAGAGCGAGAATGTCTGTGTGGCAGATGCCTGTGTGGCAGCGAATGCAGTTCCAAGGGACAGTGAAAACCAGCTACAGCTTTCAGTGCTGGCAGCTTTCCTGTGGGCGCAATCTCTGGATGTTTCCAATTTCACTGCCGGGCTCTGCCAGAGAGAGATACAGAGTGTTGCCCCATTACCTAGCAAAGCTTTTGTAGAGCGCGAATGTCTGTGTGGCAGCGAATGCAGTTCCAAGGGACAGTGAAAATCAGCTACAGCTTTCAGTGCAGGCAGCTTGCCCGTGGGCGCAATCTCTGGACGTTTCGAATTTCACTGCGGGGCACTGGGAGAGAGTCATACAGCGTGTTGCCCCATTACCTAGCAAAGCTTTAGCAGAGCGCGAATGTCTGTGTGGCAGCGAATGCAGTTCCAAGGGAGAGTGAAGACCAGCTACAGCTTTCAGTGCTGGCAGCTTTCCTATGGGCGCAATCTCTGGACGTTTCCAATTTCACTGCCGGGCAGTGGGAGAGAGTCAAACAGAGTGTTGCCCCATTACCTAGCAAAGCTTTTGTAGAGCGCGAATGTCTGTGTGGCAGCGAATGCAGTTCCAAGGGACAGTGAAAACCAGCTACAGCTTTCAGTGCTGGCAGCTTTCCTGTGGGCGCAAGCTCTGGACGTTTCCAATCTGGCAGCCGGGCTCTGTCAGAGAGAGATACAGCGTGTTGCCCCATTACCTAGCAAAGCTTTAGTAGAGCGCGAATATCTGTGTGGCAGCGAATGCAGTTCCAAGGGACAGTGAAAACCAGCTACAGCTTTCAGTGCTGGCAGCTTTCCTGTGGGCGCAATCTCTGGACGTTTCGAATTTCACTGCGGGGCACTGGGAGAGATTCATACAGAATGTTGCAATGTTACCTAGCAAACCTTTAGTAGAGCGCGAATGTCTGTGTGGCAGCGAATGCAGTTCTAAGGGACAGTGAAAACCAGCTACAGCTTTCAGTGCTGGCAGCTTTCCTGTGGGCGCAATCTCTGGACGTTTCCAATTTCACTACCGGGCACTGGGAGAGAGTCAAACAGAGTGTTGCCCCATTACCTAGCAAAGCTTTTGTAGAGCGCGAATGTCTGTGTGGCAGCAAATGCAGTTCCAAGGGAGAGTGAAAACCACCTACAGCTTTCAGTGCTGGCAGCTTCCCTGTGGGCGCAATCTCTGGACGTTTCCAATTTCACTGCCGGGCACTGGGAGAGAGTCATACAGAGTGTTGCCCCATTACCTAGCAAAGCTTTTGTAGAGCGCGAATGTCTGTGTGGCAGCAAATGCAGTTCCAAGGGAGAGTGAAAACCAGCCACAGCTTTCAGTGCTGGCAGCTTTCCTGTGGGCGCAATCTCTGGACGTTTCCAATTTCACTGCCGGGCTCTGCCAGAGAGAGATACAGAGTGTTGCCCGATTACGAAGCAAAGATTTAGCACCGCGCGAACGTCTGTGTGGCAGCGAATGGAGTTCCAAGGGACAGTGAAAACCAGCTACAGCTTTCAGTGCTGGCAGCTTTCCTGTGGGCGCAAGCTCTGGACGTTTCCAATGTCACTGCCGGGCTCTGCCAGAGAGAGATACAGACTGTTGCCCCATTACCTAGCAAAGCTTTTGTAGAGCGCGAATGTCTGTGTGGCAGCGAATGCAGTTCCAAGGGACAGTGAAAACCAGCTACAGCTTTCAGTGCTGGCAGCTTTCCTGTGGGCGCAAGCTCTGGACGTTTCCAATCTGGCAGCCGGGCTCTGTCAGAGAGAGATACAGCGTGTTGCCCCATTACCTAGCAAAGCTTTAGTAGAGCGCGAATATCTGTGTGGCAGCGAATGCAGTTCCAAGGGACAGTGAAAACCAGCCACAGCTTTCAGTGCAGGCAGCTTTCCCGTGGGCGCATTCTCTGGACGTTTCCAATTTGGCAGCCGGGCTCTGCCAGACAGAGATACAGAGTGTTGCCCGATTACGAAGCAAAGCTTTAGCACCGCGTGAACGTCTGTGTGGCAGCGAATGTAGTTCCAAGGGACAGTGAAAACCAGCTATAGCATTCAGTGCTGGCAGCTTTCCTGTGGGCGCAATCTCTGGACGTTTCCAATGTCACTGCCGGGCACTGGGAGAGAGTCAAACAGAGTGTTGCCCCATTACCAAAAAATGCTTTAGCAGAGCGCGAATGTCTCTGTGGCAGCGAATGCAGTTCCAAGGGACAGTGAAAACCAGCTACAGCTTTCAGTGCTGGCAGCTTTCCTGTGGGCGCAATCTCTGGACGTTTCCAATTTCACTGCGGGGCACTGGGAGAGAGTCATACAGAATGTTGCTCCGTTACCTAGCAAAGCTTTAGTAGAGCGCGAATGTCTGTGTGGCAGCGAATGCAGTTCCAAGGGACAGTGAAAACCAGCTACAGCTTTCAGTGCTGGCAGCTTTCCTGTGGGCGCAATCTCTGGACGTTTCCAATTTCACTGCCGGGCACTGGGAGAGATTCATACGGAATGTTGCCCCTTTACCAAGCAATGCTTTAGCAGAGCCCGAATGTCTGTGTGGCAGCGAATGCAGTTGCAAGGGACAGCGAAAACCAGCCACAGCTTTCAGTGCTGGCAGCTTTCCTGTGGGCGCAATCTCTGGACGTTTCCAATTTGGCAGCCGGGCTCTGCCAGAGAGAGATACAGAGTGTTGCCCGATTACGAAGCAAAGCTTTAGAACCGCGCGAACGTCTGTGTGGCAGCGAATGCAGTTCCAAGGGACAGTGAAAACCAGCTATAGCATTAAGTGGTGGCAGCTTTCCTGTGGGCGCAATCTCTGGAAATTTCCAATTTCACTGCCCGGCACTGGGAGAGAGTCAAACAGAGTGTTGCCCCATTACCTAGCAAAGCTTTTGTAGAGCGCGAATGCCTGTGTGGCAGCGAATGCAGTTCCAAGGGACAGTGAAAACCAGCTACAGCTTTCAGTGCTGGCAGCTTTCCTGTGGGCGCAATCTCTGGACGTTTCCAATTTCACTGCGGGGCACTGGGAGAGAGTCATACAGCGTGTTGCCCCATTACCTAGCAAAGCTTTTGTAGAGCGAGAATGTCTGTGTGGCAGCGAATGCAGTTCCAAGGGACCGTGAAAACCAGCTACAGCTTTCAGTGCTGGCAGCTTTCCTGTGGGCGCAAGCTCTGGTCGTTTCCAATCTGGCAGCCGGGCTCTGTCACAGAGAGATACAGCGTGTTGCCCCATTACCTAGCAAAGCTTTAGTAGAGCGCGAATATCTGTGTGGCAGCGAATGCAGTTCCAAGAGACAGTGAAAACCAGCCACAGCTTTCAGTGCTGGCTGCTTTCCTGTGGGCGCAATCTCTGGACGTTTCCAATTTCACTGCCTGGCACTGGGAGAGAGTCATACAGATTGTTGCCCCATTACCTAGCAAAGGTTTTGTAGAGCGCGAATATCTGTGTGGCAGCGAATGCAGTTCCAAGGGAGAGTGAAAACCAGCTACAGCTTTCAGTGCTGGCAGCTTTCCTGTGGCCGCAATCTCTGGATGTTTCCAATTTCACCGCCGGGCTCTGCCAGAGAGAGATACAGAGTGTTGCCCGATTACGAAGCAAAGCTTTAGAACCGCGCGAACGTCTGTGTGGCAGCGAATGCAGTTCCAAGGGACAGTGAAAACCAGCTATAGCATTCAGTGCTGGCAGCTTTCCTGTGGGTGCAATCTCTGGACGTTTCCAATTTCACTGCCGGGCTCTGCCAGAGAGAGATACAGAGTGTTGCCCCATTACCTAGTAAAGCTTTTGTAGAGCGCGAATGTCTGTGTGGCAGCGAATGCAGTTCCAAGGGACAGTGAAAACCAGCTACAGCTTTCAGTGCTGGCAGCTTTCCTGTGGGCGCAATCTCTGGACGTTTCCAATTTCACTGCCTGGCACTGGGAGAGAGTCATACAGATTGTTGCCCCATTACCTAGCAAAGCTTTTGTAGAGCGCGAATATCTGTGTGGCAGCGAATGCAGTTCCAAGGGAGAGTGAAAACCAGCTACAGCTTTCAGTGCTGGCAGCTTTCCTGTGGGCGCAAGCTCTGGACGTTTCCAATTTCACTGCGAGGCACTGGGAGAGAGTCATACAGCGTGTTGCCCCATTACGTAGCAAAGCTTCAGTAGAGGACCAATGTCTGTGTGGCAGCGAATGCAGTTCCAAGGGACAGTGAAAACCAGCTACAGCTTTCAGTGCAGGCAGCTTTCCCGTGGGCGCAAGCTCTGGACGTTTCCAATTTCACTGCGGGTCAACGGGAGAGAGTCATACAGCGTGTTGCCCCATTACGTAGCAAAGCTTTTGTAGAGCGCGAATGTCTGTGTGGCAGCGAATGCAGTTCCAAGGGACAGTAAAAACCAGCCACAGCTTTCAGTGCTGCCTGCTTTCCTGTGGGCGCAATCTCTGGACGTTTCCAATTTGGCAGCCGGGCTCTGCCAGAGAGAGATACAGAGTGTTGCCCGATTACGAAGCAAAGCTTTAGAAAAGCGCGAACGTCTGTGTGGAAGCGAATGCAGTTCCAAGGGACAGTGAAAACCAGCTATAGCATTCAGTGCTGGCAGCTTTCCTGTGGGCGCAATCTCTGGACGTTTCCAATTTCACTGCGGGGCACTGGGAGAGAGTCATACAGCGTGTTGCCCCATTACCTAGCAAAGCTTTAGAAAAGCGCGAATGTCTGTGTGGCAGCGAACGCAGTTCCAAGGGACAGTGAAAACCAGCTACAGCTTTCAGTGCTGGCAGCTTTCCTGTGGGCGCAAGCTCTGGACGTTTCCAATCTGGCAGCCGGGCTCTGTCAGAGAGAGATACAGAGTGTTGCCCCATTACCTAGCAAAGCTTTTGTAGAGCGAGAATGCCTGTGTGGCAGCGAATGCAGTTCCAATGGACAGTGCAAACCAGCTACAGCTTTCAGTGCTGGCAGCTTTCCTGTGGGCGCAAGCTCTGGACGTTTCCAATCTGGCAGCCGGGCTCTGTCAGAGAGAGATACAGAGTGTTGCCCCATTACCTAGCAAAGCTTTAGTAGAGCGCGAATGTCTGTGTGGCAGCGAATGCAGTTCCAAGGGAGAGTGAAAACCAGCTACAGCTTTCAGTGCTGGCAGCTTTCCTGTGGGCGCAATCTCTGGACGTTTCCAATTTGGCAGCCGGGCACTGGGAGAGAGTCAAACAGAGTGTTGCCCCATTACCAAGCAATGCTTTAGCAGAGCGCGAATGTCTCTGTGGGAGCGAATGCAATTCCAAGGGACAGTGAAAACCAGCTACAGCTTTCAGTGCTGGCAGCTTTCCTGTGGGCGCAATCTCTGGACGTTTCCAATTTCACTGCCTGGCACTGGGAGAGAGTCATACAGATTGTTGCCCCATTACCTAGCAAAGCTTTTGTAGAGCGCGAATATCTGTGTGGCAGCGAATGCAGTTCCAAGGGAGAGTGAAAACCAGCTACAGCTTTCAGTGCTGGCAGCTTTCCTGTGGGCGCAAGCTCTGGACGTTTCCAATTTAACTGCGGGGCACTGGGAGAGAGTCATACAGCGTGTTGCCCCATTACGTAGCAAAGCTTTAGTAGAGGACCAATGTCTGTGTGGCAGCGAATGCAGTTCCAAGGGACAGTGAAAACCAGCTACAGCTTTCAGTGCTGGCAGCTTTCCCGTGGGCGCAAGCTCTGGACGTTTCCAATTTCACTGCGGGTCAACGGGAGAGAGTCATACAGCGTGTTGCCCCATTACGTAGCAAAGCTTTTGTAGAGCGCGAATGTCTGTGTGGCAGCGAATGCAGTTCCAAGGGACAGTAAAAACCAGCCACAGCTTTCAGTGCTGCCTGCTTTCCTGTGGGCGCAATCTCTGGACGTTTCCAATTTGGCAGCCGGGCTCTGCCAGAGAGAGATACAGCGTGTTGCCCGATTACGAAGCAAAGCTTTAGAACCGCGCGAACGTCTGTGTGGCAGCGAATGCAGTTCCAAGGGACAGTGAAAACCAGCTATAGCATTCAGTGCTGGCAGCTTTCCTGTGGGCGCAATCTCTGGACGTTTCCAATTTCACTGCCGGGCACGTGGAGAGAGTCAAACAGAGTGTTGCGCCATTACCAAGCAATGCTTTAGCAGAGCGCGAATGTCTGTGTGGCAGCAAATGCAGTTCCAAGGGTGAGTGAAAACCAGCTACAGCTTTCAGTGCTGGCAGCTTTCCTGTGGGCGCAGTCTGTGGACGTTTCCAATTTCACTGCCGGGCACTGGGAGAGAGTCATACAGCGTGTTGCCCCATTACCTAGCAAAGCTTTAGAAAAGCGCGAATGTCTGTGTGGCAGCGAATGCAGTTCCAAGAGACAGTGAAAACCAGCTACAGCTTTCAGTGCTGGCAGCTTTCCTGTGGGCGCAATCTCTGGACGTTTCCAATTTGGCAGCCGGGGTCTGTCAGAGAGAGATACAGAGTGTTGCCCCATTACCTAGCAAAGCTTTTGTAGTGCGAGAATGTCTGTGTGGCAGCGAATGCAGTTCCAAGGGACAGTGCAAACCAGCTACAGCTTTCAGTGCTGGCAGCTTTCCTGTGCGCGCAATCTCTGGACGTTTCCAATTTCATGCCGGGCACTGGGAGAGATTCATACAGCGTGTTGACCCATTACCTAGCAAAGCTTTAGTAGAGCGCGAATGTCTGTGTGGCAGCGAATGCAGTTCCAAGGGAGAGTGAAAACCAGCTACAGCTTTCAGTGCTGGCAGCTTTCCTGTGGGCGCAAGCTCTGGACGTTTCCAATCTGGCAGCCGGGCTCTGTCAGAGAGAGATAAAGAGTGTTGCCCCATTACCTAGCAAAGCTTTTGTAGAGCGAGAATGTCTCTGTGGCAGCGAATGCAGTTCCAAGGGACAGTGCAAACCAGCTACAGCTTTCAGTGCTGGCAGCTTTCCTGTGGGCGCAAGCTCTGGACGTTTCCAATTTGGCAGCCGGGCTCTGCCAGAGAGAGATACAGAGTGTTGCCCGATTACGAAGCAAAGCTTTAGCACCGCGTGAACGTCTGTGTGGCAGCGAATGTAGTTCCAAGGGACAGTGAAAACCAGCTACAGCTTTCAGTGCTGGCAGCTTTCCTGTGGGCGCAATCTCTGGACGTTTCCAATCTGGCAGCCGGGCTCTGTCAGAGAGAGATACAGAGTTTTGCCCCATTACCTAGCAAAGCTTTAGTAGAGCGAGAATGTCTGTGTGGCAGCGAATGCAGTTCCAAGGGACAGTGAAAAACAGCTACAGCTTTCAGTGCTGGCAGCTTTCCTGTGGGCGCAATCTCTGGACGTTTCCAATTTCACTGCCGGGCACTGGGAGAGAGTCAAACAGAGTGTTGCCCCATTACCAAGCAATGCTTTAGCAGAGCGCGAATGTCTCTGTGGGAGCGAATGCAGTTCCAAGGGACAGTGAAAACCAGCTACAGCTTTCAGTGCTGGCAGCTTTCCTGTGGGCGCAATCTCTAGACGTTTCCAATTTCACTGTTGGGCACTGGGAGAGAGTCAAACAGAGTGTTGCCCCATTACCTAGGAAAGCTTTTGTAGAGCGCGAATGTCTGTGTGGCAGCGAATGCAGTTCCAAGGGTGAGTGAAAACCAGCTACAGCTTTCAGTGCTGGCAGATTTCCTGTGGGCGCAATCTGTGGACGTTTCCAATTTCACTGTTGGGCACTGGGAGAGAGTCAAACAGACTGTTGCCCCATTACCTAGGAAAGCTTTTGTAGAGCGCGAATGTCTGTGTGGCAGCGAATGCAGTTCCAAGGGTGAGTGAAAACCAGCTACAGCTTTCAGTGCTGGCAGATTTCCTGTGGGCGCAATCTGTGGACGTTTCCAATTTCACTGCGGGGCACTGGGAGAGAGTCATACAGCGTGTTGCCCCATTACCTAGCAAAGCTTTAGAAGAGCGCGAATGTCTGTGTGGCAGCGAATGCAGTTCCAAGAGACAGTGAAAACCAGCTACAGCTTTCAGTGCTGGCAGCTTTCCTGTGGGCGCAAGCTCTGGACGTTTCCAATCTGGCAGCCGGGCTCTGTCAGAGAGAGATACAGAGTGTTGCCCCATTACCTAGCAAAGCTTTAGTAGAGCGCGAATGTCTGTGTGGCAGCGAATGCAGTTCCAAGGGACAGTGCAAACCAGCTACAGCTTTCAGTGCTGGCAGCTTTCCTGTGGGCGCAATCTCTGGACGTTTCCAATTTGGCAGCCGGGCTCTGCCAGAGACAGATACAGAGTGTTGCCCGATTACGAAGCAAAGCTTTAGCACCGCGTGAACGTCTGTGTGGCAGCGAATGTAGTTCCAAGGGACAGTGAAAACCAGCTATAGCATTCAGTGCTGGCAGCTTTCCTGTGGGCGCAATCTCTGGACGTTTCCAATTTCACTGCCGGGCACTGGGAGAGAGTCATACAGAATGTTGCTCCGTTACCTAGCAAAGCTTTAGTAGAGCGCGAATGTCTCTGTGGGAGCGAATGCAGTTCCAAGGGACAGTGAAAACCAGCTACAGCTTTCAGTGCTGGCAGCTTTCCTGTGGGCGCAATCTCTAGACGTTTCCAATTTCACTGCCGGGCACTGGGAGAGAGTCAAACAGAGTGTTGCCCCATTACCAAGCAATGCTTTAGCAGAGCGCGAATGTCTCTGTGGGAGCGAATGCAGTTCCAAGGGACAGTGAAAACCAGCTACAGCTTTCAGTGCTGGCAGCTTTCCTGTGGGCGCAATCTCTAGACGTTTCCAATTTCACTGTTGGGCACTGGGAGAGAGTCAAACAGAGTGTTGCCCCATTACCTAGGAAAGCTTTTGTAGAGCGCGAATGTCTGTGTGGCAGCGAATGCAGTTCCAAGGGTGAGTGAAAACCAGCTACAGCTTTCAGTGCTGGCAGCTTTCCTGTGGGCGCAATCTGTGGACGTTTCCAATTTCACTGTTGGGCACTGGGAGAGAGTCAAACAGAGTGTTGCCCCATTACCTAGGAAAGCTTTTGTAGAGCGCGAATGTCTGTGTGGCAGCGAATGCAGTTCCAAGGGTGAGTGAAAACCAGCTACAGCTTTCAGTGCTGGCAGATTTCCTGTGGGCGCAATCTGTGGACGTTTCCAATTTCACTGCGGGGCACTGGGAGAGAGTCATACAGCGTGTTGCCCCATTACCTAGCAAAGCTTTAGAAGAGCGCGAATGTCTGTGTGGCAGCGAATGCAGTTCCAAGAGACAGTGAAAACCAGCTACAGCTTTCAGTGCTGGCAGCTTTCCTGTGGGCGCAAGCTCTGGACGTTTCCAATCTGGCAGCCGGGCTCTGTCAGAGAGAGATACAGAGTGTTGCCCCATTACCTAGCAAAGCTTTAGTAGAGCGCGAATGTCTGTGTGGCAGCGAATGCAGTTCCAAGGGACAGTGCAAACCAGCTACAGCTTTCAGTGCTGGCAGCTTTCCTGTGGGCGCAATCTCTGGACGTTTCCAATTTGGCAGCCGGGCTCTGCCAGAGACAGATACAGAGTGTTGCCCGATTACGAAGCAAAGCTTTAGCACCGCGTGAACGTCTGTGTGGCAGCGAATGTAGTTCCAAGGGGCAGTGAAAACCAGCTATAGCATTCAGTGCTGGCAGCTTTCCTGTGGGCGCAATCTCTGGACGTTTCCAATTTCACTGCCGGGCACTGGGAGAGAGTCATACAGAATATTGCTCCGTTACCTAGCTAAGCTTTAGTAGAGCGCGAATGTCTCTGTGGGAGCGAATGCAGTTCCAAGGGACAGTGAAAACCAGCTACAGCTTTCAGTGCTGGCAGCTTTCCTGTGGGCGCAATCTCTAGACGTTTCCAATTTCACTGTTGGGCACTGGGAGAGAGTCAAACAGAGTGTTGCCCCATTACCTAGGAAAGCTTTTGTAGAGCGCGAATGTCTATGTGGCAGCGAATGCAGTTCCAAGGGTGAGTGAAAACCAGCTACAGCTTTCAGTGCTGGCAGCTTTCCTGTGGGCGCAATCTCTGGACGTTTCCAATTTGGCAGCCGGGGTCTGTCAGAGAGAGATACAGAGTGTTGCCCCATTACCTAGCAAAGCTTTAGTAGAGCGCGAATGTCTGTGTGGCAGCGAATGCAGTTCCAAGGGACAGTGAAAACCAGCTACAGCTTTCAGTGCTGGCAGCTTTCCTGTGGGCGCAAGCTCTGGACGTTTCCAATCTGGCAGCCGGGCTCTGTCAGAGAGAGATACAGAGTGTTGCCCCATTACCTAGCAAAGCTTTTGTAGAGCGAGAATGTCTGTGTGGCAGCGAATGCAGTTCCAAGGGACAGTGCAAACCAGCTACAGCTTTCAGTGCTGGCAGCTTTCCTGTGCGCGCAATCTCTGGACGTTTCCAATTTCACTGCTGGGCACTGGGAGAGAGTCATACAGAATGTTGCTCCGTTACCTAGCAAAGCTTTTGTAGAGCGCGAATGTCTGTGTGGCAGCGAATGCAGTTCCAAGGGACAGTGAAAAACAGCTACAGCTTTCAGTGCTGGCAGCTTTCCTGTGGGCGCAAGCTCTGCACGTTTCCAATTTCACTGCCGGGCACTGGGAGAGAGTCAAACAGAGTGTTGCCCCATTACCAAGCAATGCTTTAGCAGAGCGCGAATGTCTCTGTGGGAGCGAATGCAGTTCCAAGGGACAGTGAAAACCAGCTACAGCTTTCAGTGCTGGCAGCTTTCCTGTGGGCGCAATCTCTAGACGTTTCCAATTTCACTGTTGGGCACTGGGAGAGAGTCAAACAGAGTGTTGCCCCATTACCTAGGAAAGCTTTTGTAGAGCGCGAATGTCTGTGTGGCAGCAAATGCAGTTCCAAGGGACAGTGAAAACCAGCTACAGCTTTCAGTGCTGGCAGCTTTTCTGTTGGCGCAAGCTCTGGACGTTTCCAATCTGGCAGCCGGGCTCTGTCAGAGAGAGATACAGAGTGTTGCCCCATTACCTAGCAAAGCTTTTGTAGAGCGAGAATGTCTGTGTGGCAGCGAATGCAGTTCCAAGGGACAGTGAAAACCAGCTACAGCTTTCAGTGCTGGCAGCTTTCCTGTGGGCGCAATCTCTGGACGTTTCCAATTTCACTGCAGGGCACTGGGAGAGAGTCAAACAGAGTGTTGCCCCATTACCTAGCAAAGCTTTAGTAGAGCGCGAATGCCTGTGTGGCAGCGAATGCAGTTCCAAGGGACAGTGCAAACCAGCTACAGCTTTCAGTGCTGGCAGCTTTCCTGTGGGCGCAATCTCTGGACGTTTCCAATGTCACTGCCGGGCTCTGCCAGAGAGAGATACAGAGTGTTGCCCGATTACGAAGCAAAGCTTTAACACAGAGCGAATGTCTGTGTGGCAGCGAATGCAGTTCCAAGGGACAGTGAAAACCACCTACAGCTTTCAGTGCTGGCAGCTTTCCTGTGGGCGCAATATCTGGACGTTTCCAATTTCACTGCCTGGCACTCTGAGAGAGTCATACAGATTGTTGCCCCATTACCTAGCAAAGCTTTTGTAGAGCGCTAATATCTGTGTGGCAGCGAATGCAGTTCCAAGGGAGAGTGAAAACCAGCTAAAGCTTTCCGTGCTGGCAGCTTTCCTGTGGGCGCAATCTCTGGACGTTTCCAATTTCACTGCGGGACACTGGGAGAGACTCATATAGCGTGTTGCCCCATTACCTAGCAAAGCTTTAGTAGAGCGCGAATGTCTGTGTGGCAGCGAATGCAGTTCCAAGGGACAGTGAAAACCAGCTACAGCTTTCAGTGCTGGCAGCTTTCCTGTGGGCGCAATCTCTGGACGTTTCCAATTTCACTGCCGGGCTCTGCCAGAGAGAGATACAGAGTGTTGCCCCATTACCTAGCAATGCTTTAGTAGAGCGCGAATGTCTGTGTGGCAGCGAATGCAGTTCCAAGGGAGAGTGAAAACCAGCTACAGCTTTCAGTGCTGGCAACTTTCCTGTGGGCGCAAGCTCTGGACGTTTCCAATCTGGCAGCCGGGCTCTTTCAGAGAGAGATACAGAGTGTTGCCCCATTACCTAGCAAAGCTTTAGTAGAGCGAGAATGTCTGTGTGGCAGCGAATGCAGTTCCAAGGGACAGTGAAAACCAGCTACAGCTTTCAGTGCTGGCAGCTTTCCTGTGGGCGCAATCTCTGGACGTTTCCAATTTGGCAGCCGGGCTCTGCCAGAGAGAGATACAGAATGTTGCCGATTACGAAGCAAAGCTTTAGCACCGCGTGAACGTCTGTGTGGCAGCGAATGTAGTTCCAAGGGACAGTGAAAACCAGCTATAGCATTCAGTGCTGGCAGCTTTCCTGTGGGCGCAATCTCTGGACGTTTCCAATTTCACTGCCGGGCACTGGGAGAGAGTCATACAGAATGTTGCTCCGTTACCTAGCAAAGCTTTAGTAGAGCGCGAATGTCTGTGTGGCAGCGAATGCAGTTCCAAGGGACAGTGAAAACCAGCTACAGCTTTCAGTGCTGGCAGCTTTCCTGTGGGCGCAATCTCTGGACGTTTCCAATTTGGCAGCCGGGCTCTGCCAGAGAGAGATACAGAGTGTTGCCCGATTACGAAGCAAAGCTTTAACACAGCGCGAATGTCTCTGTGGGAGCGAATGAAGTTCCAAGGGACAGTGAAAAACAGCTACAGCTTTCAGTGCTGGCAGCTTTCCTGTGGGCGCAATCTCTGGACGTTTCCAATTTCACTGCCGGGCACTGGGAGAGGGTCAAACAGAGTGTTGCCCCATTACCAAGCAATGCTTTAGCAGAGCGCGAATGTCTCTGTGGGAGCGAATGCAGTTCCAAGGGACAGTGAAAACCAGCTACAGCTTTCAGTGCTGGCAGCTTTCCTGTGGGCGCAATCTCTAGACGTTTCCAATTTCAATGTTGGGCACTGGGAGAGGGTCAAACAGAGTGTTGCCCCATTACCTAGGAAAGCTTTTGTAGAGCGCGAATGTCTGTGTGGCAGCAAATGCAGTTCCAAGGGTGAGTGAAAACCAGCTACAGCTTTCAGTGCTGGCAGCTTTCCTGTGGGCGCAATCTGTGGACGTTTCCAATTTCACTGCGGGGCACTGGGAGAGAGTCATACAGCGTGTTGCCCCATTACCTAGCAAAGCTTTAGAAGAGCGCGAATGTCTGTGTGGCAGCGAATGCAGTTCCAAGAGACAGTGAAAACCAGCTACAGCTTTCAGTGCTGGCAGCTTTCCTGTGGGCGCAAGCTCTGGACGTTTCCAATTTGGCAGCCGGCCTCTGTTAGAGAGAGATACAGAGTGTTGCCCCATTACCTAGCAAAGCTTTAGTAGAGCGAGAATGTCTGTGTGGCAGCGAATGCAGTTCCAAGGGACAGTGAAAACCAGCTACAGCTTTCAGTGCTGGCAGCTTTCCTGTGGGCGCAAGCTCTGGACATTTCCAATCTGGCAGCCGGGCTCTGTCAGAGAGAGATACAGAGTGTTGCCCCATTACCTAGCAAAGCTTTAGTAGAGCGAGAATGTCTGTGTGGCAGCGAATGCAGTTCCAAGGGACAGTGCAAACCAGCTACAGCTTTCAGTGCTGGCAGCTTTCCTGTGGGCGCAATCTCTGGACGTTTCCAATTTCACTGCGGGGCACTGGGAGAGAGTCAAACAGAGTGTTGCCCCATTACCTAGCAAAGCTTTAGTAGAGCGCGAATGCCTGTGTGGCAGCGAATGCAGTTCCAAGGGACAGTGAAAACCAGCTACAGCTTTCAGTGCTGGCAGCTTTCCTGTGGGCGCAATCTCTGGACGTTTCCAATTTCACTGCCGGGCTCTGCCAGAGAGAGATACAGAGTGTTGCCCCATTACCTAGCAATGCTTTAGTAGAGCGCGAATGTCTGTGTGGCAGCGAATGCAGTTCCAAGGGAGAGTGAAAACCAGCTACAGCTTTCAGTGCTGGCAGCTTTCCTGTGGGCGCAATCTCTGGACGTTTCCAATTTCACTGCGGGGCACTGGGAGACAGTCATACAGCGTGTTGCCCCATTACCAAGCAAAGCTTTAGTAGAGCGCGAATGTCTGTGTGGCAGCAAATGCAGTTCCAAGGGACAGTGAAAACCAGCCACAGCTTTCAGTGCTGGCTGCTTTCCTGTGGGCGCAATCTCTGGACGTTTCCAATTTGGCAGCCGGGCTCTGCCAGAGAGAGATACAGATTGTTGCCCGATTACGAAGCAAAGCTTTATCACGGCGTGAACGTCTGTGTGGCAGCGAATGTAGTTCCAAGGGACAGTGAAAACCAGCTATAGCATTCAGTGCTGGCAGCTTTCCTGTGGGCGCAATCTCTGGACGTTTCCAATTTCACTGCCGGGCACTGGGAGAGAGTCATACAGAATGTTGCTCCGTTACCTAGCAAAGCTTTAGTAGAGCGCGAATGTCTGTGTGGCAGCGAATGCAGTTCCAAGGGACAGTGAAAACCAGCTACAGCTTTCAGTGCTGGCAGCTTTCCTGTGAGCGCAATCTCTGGACGTTTCCAATTTCACTGCCGGGCACTGGGAGAGAGTCATACAGAATGTTGCTCCGTTACCTAGCAAAGCTTTAGTAGAGCACGAATGTCTGTGTGGGAGCGAATGCAGTTCCAAGGGACAGTGAAAACCAGCTACAGCTTTCAGTGCTGGCAGCTTTCCTGTGGGAGCAATCTCTGGACGTTTCCAATTTCACTGCCGGGCACTGGGAGAGAGTCAAACAGAGTGTTGCCCCTTTACCAAGCAAAGCTTTAGCAGAGCGCGAATGTCTGTGTGGGAGGGAATGCAGTTCCAAGGGACAGTGAAAACCAGCTACAGCTTTCAGTGCTGGCTGCTTTCCTGTGGGCGCAATCTCTGGACGTTTCCAATTTCACTGCCGGGCACTGGGAGAGAGTCAAACAGAGTTTTGCCCCATTACCTAGCAAAGCTTTTGTAGAGCGCGAATGTCTGTGTGGCAGCGAATGCAGTTCCAAGGGACAGTGAAAACCAGCTACAGCTTTCAGTGCTGGCAGCTTTCCTGTGGGTGCAATCTCTGGACGTTTCCAATTTCACTGCCGGGCTCTGCCAGAGAGAGATACAGAGTGTTGCCCCATTACCAAGCAATGCTTTAGCAGAGCGCGAATGTCTGTGTGGCAGCGAATGCAGTTCCAAGGGACAGTGAAAACCAGCTACAGCTTTCAGTGCTGGCAGCTTTCCTGTGGGCGTAATCTCTGGACGTTTCCAATTTGGCAGCCGGACTCTGTCAGATGGAGATACAGAGTGTTGCCCCATTACCTAGCAAAGCTTTAGTAGAGCGCGAATGTCTGTGTAGCAGCGAATGCAGTTCCAAGGGACAGTGAAAACCATCTACAGCTTTCAGTGCTGGCAGCTTTCCTGTGGGCGCAAGCTCTGGACGTTTCCAATTTCACTGCCGGGCACTGGGAGAGAGTCATAGAGAGTGTTGCCCCATTACCTAGCAAAGCTTTAGTAGAGCGCGAATGTCTGTGTGGCAGCGAATGCAGTTCCAAGGGACAGTGAAAACGAGCTATAGCATTCAGTGCTGGCAGCTTTCCTGTGGGCGCAATCTCTGGACGTTTCCAATTTCACTGCCGGGCACTGGGAGAGAGTCATACAGAGTGTTGCTGCCTTACCTAGCAAAGCTTTAGTAGAGCGCGAATGTCTGTGTGGCAGCGAATGCAGTTCCAAGGCACAGTGAAAACCAGCTACAGCTTTCAGTGCTGGCAGCTTTCCTGTGGGCGCAATCTCTGGACGTTTCCAATTTCACTGCCGGGCACTGGGAGAGAGTCAAACAGAGTGTTGCCCCTTTACCTAGCAAAGCTTTTGTAGAGCAAGAATGTCTGTGTGGCAGCGAATGCAGTTCCAAGGGACAGTGAAAACCAGCTACAGCTTTCAGTGCTCGCAGTTTTCCTGTGGGCGCAATCTCTGGACGTTTCCAATTTCACTGCCGGGCTCTGCCAGAGAGAGATACAGAGT
The DNA here is from genome assembly GCF_035582795.1 of Mycteria americana. Classification (NCBI taxonomy): domain Eukaryota; kingdom Metazoa; phylum Chordata; class Aves; order Ciconiiformes; family Ciconiidae; genus Mycteria; species Mycteria americana. The sequence goes on from NC_134366.1 coordinate 64,950,555, forward strand.
GTTGCCCCATTACCTAGCAATGCTTTTGTAGAGCTAGAATGTCTGTGTGGCAGCGAATGCAGTTCCAAGGGACAGTGAAAACCAGCTACAGCTTTCAGTGCTGGCAGCTTTCCTGTGGGCGCAAGCTCTGGACGTTTCCAATTTCACTGCCGGGCTCTGTCAGAGAGAGATACAGAGTGTTGCCCCATTACCTAGCAAAGGTTTAGTAGAGCGCGAATGTCTGTGTGGCAGCGAATGCAGTTCCAAGGCACAGTGAAAACCAGCCACAGCTTTCAGTGCTGGAAGCTTTCCTGTGGGCGCAATCTCTGGACGTTTCCAATTTCACTGCCTGGCACTGGGAGAGAGTCAAACAGAGTGTTGCCCCTTTACCAAGCAATGCTTTAGCAGAGCGCGAATGTCTGTGTGGCAGCGAATGCAGTTCCAAGGGACAGTGAAAACCAGCTACAGCTTTCAGTGCTGGCAGCTTTCCTATGGGCGCAAGCTCTGGACGTTTCCAATTTCACTGCGGGGCACTGGGAGACAGTCATACAGCGTGTTGCCCCATTACCTAGCAAAGCTTTGGTAGAGCGCGAATGTCTGTGTGGCAGCGAATGCAGTTCCAAGGGACACTGAAAACCAGCCACAGCTTTCAGTGCTGGCAGCTTTCCTGTGGGCGCAATCTCTGGACGTTTCCAATTTGGCAGCCGGACTCTGTCAGATGGAGATACAGAGTGTTGCCCCATTACCTAGCAAAGCTTTAGTAGAGCGCGAATGTCTGTGTAGCAGCGAATGCAGTTCCAAGGGACAGTGAAAACCATCTACAGCTTTCAGTGCTGGCAGCTTTCCTGTGGGCGCAAGCTCTGGACGTTTCCAATTTCACTGCCGGGCACTGGGAGAGAGTCTTAGAGAGTGTTGCCCCATTACCTAGCAAAGCTTTAGTAGAGCGCGAATGTCTGTGTGGCAGCGAATGCAGTTCCAAGGGACAGCGAAAACGAGCTATAGCATTCAGTGCTGGCAGCTTTCCTTTGGGCGCAATCTCTGGACATTTCCAATTTCACTGCGGGCACTGGGAGAGAGTCATACAGAGTGTTGCTGCCTTACCTAGCAAAGCTTTAGTAGAGCGCGAATGTCTGTGTGGCAGCGAATGCAGTTCCAAGGCACAGTGAAAACCAGCTACAGCTTTCAGTGCTGGCAGCTTTCCTGTGGGCGCAATCTCTGGACGTTTCCAATTTCACTGCGGGGCACTGGGAGAGAGTCAAACAGAGTGTTGCCCCATTACCTAGAAAAGCTTTTGTAGAGCACGAATGTCTGTGTGGCAGCGAATGCAGTTCCAAGGGACAGTGAAAACCAGTTACAGCTTTCAGTGCTGGCAGATTTCCTGTGGGCGCAATCTCTGGACGTTTCCAATTTCACTGCCGGGCTCTGCCAGAGAGAGATACAGAGTGTTCCCCATTACCTAGCAATGCTTTTGTAGAGCTAGAATGTCTGTGTGGCAGCGAATGCAGTTCCAAGGGACAGTGAAAACCAGCTACAGCTTTCAGTGCTGGCAGCTTTCCTGTGGGCGCAAGCTCTGGACGTTTCCAATTTCACTGCCTGGCACTGGGAGAGAGTCAAACAGATTGTTGCCCCTTTACCAAGCAATGCTTTAGCAGAGCGCGAATGTCTGTGTGGCAGCGAATGCAGTTCCAAGGGACAGTGAAAACCAGCTACAGCTTTCAGTGCTGGCAGCTTTCCTATGGGCGCAAGCTCTGGACGTTTCCAATTTCACTGCGGGGCACTGGGAGACAGTCATACAGCGTGTTGCCCCATTACCTAGCAAAGCTTTGGTAGAGCACGAATGTCTGTGTGGCAGCGAATGCAGTTCTAAGGGACAGTGAAAACCAGCCACAGCTTTCAGTGCTGGCTGCTTTCCTGTGGGCGCAATCTCTGGACGTTTCCAATTTGGCAGCCGGGCTCTGCCAGAGAGAGATACAGAGTGTTGCCGGATTACGAAGCAAAGCTTTAGCACGGCGTGAACGTCTGTGTGGCAGCGAATGTAGTTCCAAGGGACAGTGAAAACCAGCTACAGCTTTCAGTGCTGGCAGCTTTCCTGTGGGCGCAAGCTCTGGACGTTTCCAATTTCACTGCCGGGCTTTGTCAGAGAGAGATACAGAGTGTTGCCCCATTACCTAGCAAAGGTTTAGTAGAGCGCGAATGTCTGTGTGGCAGCGAATGCAGTTCCAAGGGACAGTGAAAACCAGCCACAGCTTTCAGTGCTGGCAGCTTTCCTGTGGGCGCAATCTCTGGACGTTTCCAATTTCACTGCCTGGCACTGGGAGAGAGTCAAACAGATTGTTGCCCCTTTACCAAGCAATGCTTTAGCAGAGGGCGAATGTCTGTGTGGCAGCGAATGCAGTTCCAAGGGACAGTGAAAACCAGCCACAGCTTTCATATCAGGCAGCTTTCCCGTGGGCGCAATCTCTGGACGTTTCCAATTTGGCATCCGGGCTCTGCCAGAGAGAGATACAGAGTGTTGCCCGATTACGACGCAAAGCTTTAGTAGAGCGCGAATGTCAGTGTGGCAGCGAATGCAGTTCCAAGGGACAGTGAAAACCACCTACAGCTTTCAGTGCTGGCAGCTTTCCTGTGGGCGCAATCTCTGGACGTTTCCAATTTCACTGCCGGGCACTGGGAGAGAGTCAAACAGAGGGTTGCCCCATTACCTAGCAATGCTTTAGTGGAGCGCGAATGTCTGTGTGGCAGCGAATGCAGTTCCAAGGGACAGTGAAAACGAGCTACAGCTTTCAGTGCTGGCAGCTTTCCTGTGGGCGCAATCTGTGGACGTTTCCAATTTCACTGCGTGGCACTGGGAGAGAGTCATACTGCGTGTTGCCCCATTACCTAGCAAAGCTTTAGTAGAGCGCGAATGTCTGTGTGGCAGCGAATGCAGTTCCAAGGGACAGTGAAAACCAGCTACAGCTTTCAGTGCTGGCTGCTTTCCTGTGGGCGCAATCTCTGGACGTTTCCAATTTGGCAGCCGGGATCTGCCAGAGAGAGATACAGAGTGTTGCGCGATTACGAAGCAAAGCTTTAGCACCGCGTGAACGTCTGTGTGGCAGCGAATGTAGTTCCAAGGGACAGTGAAAACCAGCTATAGCATTCAGTGCTGGCAGCTTTCCTCTGGGCGCAAGCTCTGGACGTTTCCGATTTCACTGCCGGGCACTGGGAGAGAGTCATACAGAATGTTGCTCCGTTACCTAGCAAAGCTTTAGTAGAGCGTGAATGTCTGTGTGGCAGCGAATGCAGTTCCAAGGGACAGTGCAAACCAGCTACAGCTTTCAGTGCTGGCAGCTTTCCTGTGGGCGCAATCTCTGGACGTTTCCAATTTCACTGCCGGGTTCTGCCAGAGAGAGATACAGAGTGTTGCCCCATTACCTAGCAAAGCTTTTGTAGAGCGCGAATGTCTGTGCGGGAGCGAATGCAGTTCCAAGGGAGAGTGAAAACCAGCTACAGCTTTCAGTGCTGGCTGCTTTCCTGTGGGCGCAATCTCTGGACGTTTCCAATTTCACTGCCGGGCACTGGGAGAGAGTCAAACAGAGTGTTGCTCCGTTACCTAGCAAAACTTTTGTAGAGCACGAATGTCTGTGTGGCAGCGAATGCAGTTCCAAGGGACAGTGAAAACCAGCTACAGCTTTCAGTGCTGGCAGCTTTCCTGTGGGCGCAATCTCTGGACGTTTCCAATTTCACTGCCGGGCACTGGGAGAGAGTCAAACAGAGTGTTGCCCCTTTACCAAGCAATGCTTTAGCAGAGCGCGAATGTCTGTGTGGGAGGGAATGCAGTTCCAAGGGACAGTGAAAACCAGCTACAGCTTTCAGTGCTGGCAGCTTTCCTGTGGGCGCAAGCTCTGGACGTTTACAATTTCACTGCCGGGCACTGGGAGAGAGTCATACAGCGTGTTGCCCCATTACCTAGCAAAGCTTTAGTAGAGCGTGAATGTCTGTGTGGCAGCGAATCCAGTTCCAAGGCACAGTGAAAACCAGCTACAGCTTTCAGTGCTGGCAGCTTTCCTGTGGGCGCAATCTCTGGACGTTTCCAATTTCACTGCCGGGTTCTGCCAGAGAGAGATACAGAGTGTTGCCCCATTACCTAGCAAAGCTTTTGTAGAGCGCGAATGTCTGTGCGGGAGCGAATGCAGTTCCAAGGGACAGTGAAAACCAGCTACAGCTTTCAGTGCTGGCAGCTTTCCTGTGGGCGCAATCTCTGGACTTTTCCAATTTCACTGCCTGGCACTGGGAGAGAGTCATACAGATTGTTGCCCCATTACCTAGCAAAGCTTTTGTAGAGCGCGAATGTCTGTGCGGGAACGAATGCATTTCCAAGGGACAGTGAAAACCAGCTACAGCTTTCAGTGCTGGCTGCTTTCCTGTGGGCGCAATCTCTGGACGTTTCCAATTTCACTGCCGGGCACTGGGAGAGAGTGAAACAGAGTGTTGCCCCATTACCTAGCAATGCTTTTGTAGAGCTAGAATGTCTGTGTGGCAGCGAATGCAGTTCCAAGGGACAGTGAAAACCAGCTACAGCTTTCAGTGCTGGCAGCTTTCCTGTGGGCGCAAGCTCTGGACGTTTCCAATTTCACTGCCGGGCTCTGTCAGAGAGAGATACAGAGTGTTGCCCCATTACCTAGCAAAGGTTTAGTAGAGCGCGAATGTCTGTGTGGCAGCGAATGCAGTTCCAAGGCACAGTGAAAACCAGCCACAGCTTTCAGTGCTGGAAGCTTTCCTGTGGGCGCAATCTCTGGACGTTTCCAATTTCACTGCCTGGCACTGGGAGAGAGTCAAACAGAGTGTTGCCCCTTTACCAAGCAATGCTTTAGCAGAGCGCGAATGTCTGTGTGGCAGCGAATGCAGTTCCAAGGGACAGTGAAAACCAGCTACATCTTTCAGTGCTGGCAGCTTTCCTATGGGCGCAAGCTCTGGACGTTTCCAATTTCACTGCGGGGCACTGGGAGACAGTCATACAGCGTGTTGCCCCATTACCTAGCAAAGCTTTGGTAGAGCGCGAATGTCTGTGTGGCAGCGAATGCAGTTCCAAGGGACACTGAAAACCAGCCACAGCTTTCAGTGCTGGCAGCTTTCCTGTGGGCGCAATCTCTGGACGTTTCCAATTTGGCAGCCGGACTCTGTCAGATGGAGATACAGAGTGTTGCCCCATTACCTAGCAAAGCTTTAGTAGAGCGCGAATGTCTGTGTAGCAGCGAATGCAGTTCCAAGGGACAGTGAAAACCATCTACAGCTTTCAGTGCTGGCAGCTTTCCTGTGGGCGCAAGCTCTGGACGTTTCCAATTTCACTGCCGGGCACTGGGAGAGAGTCTTAGAGAGTGTTGCCCCATTACCTAGCAAAGCTTTAGTAGAGCGCGAATGTCTGTGTGGCAGCGAATGCAGTTCCAAGGGACAGCGAAAACGAGCTATAGCATTCAGTGCTGGCAGCTTTCCTTTGGGCGCAATCTCTGGACATTTCCAATTTCACTGCGGGCACTGGGAGAGAGTCATACAGAGTGTTGCTGCCTTACCTAGCAAAGCTTTAGTAGAGCGCGAATGTCTGTGTGGCAGCGAATGCAGTTCCAAGGCACAGTGAAAACCAGCTACAGCTTTCAGTGCTGGCAGCTTTCCTGTGGGCGCAATCTCTGGACGTTTCCAATTTCACTGCGGGGCACTGGGAGAGAGTTAAACAGAGTGTTGCCCCATTACCTAGAAAAGCTTTTGTAGAGCACGAATGTCTGTGTGGCAGCGAATGCAGTTCCAAGGGACAGTGAAAACCAGCTACAGCTTTCAGTGCTGGCAGATTTCCTGTGGGCGCAATCTCTGGACGTTTCCAATTTCACTGCCGGGCTCTGCCAGAGAGAGATACAGAGTGTTCCCCATTACCTAGCAATGCTTTTGTAGAGCTAGAATGTCTGTGTGGCAGCGAATGCAGTTCCAAGGGACAGTGAAAACCAGCTACAGCTTTCAGTGCTGGCAGCTTTCCTGTGGGCGCAAGCTCTGGACGTTTCCAATTTCACTGCCGGGCTCTGTCAGAGAGAGATACAGAGTGTTGCCCCATTACCTAGCAAAGGTTTAGTAGAGCGCGAATGTCTGTGTGGCAGCGAATGCAGTTCCAAGGGACAGTGAAAACCAGCCACAGCTTTCAGTGCTGGCAGCTTTCCTGTGGGCGCAATCTCTGGACGTTTCCAATTTCACTGCCTGGCACTGGGAGAGAGTCAAACAGATTGTTGCCCCTTTACCAAGCAATGCTTTAGCAGAGCGCGAATGTCTGTGTGGCAGCGAATGCAGTTCCAAGGGACAGTGAAAACCAGCTACAGCTTTCAGTGCTGGCAGCTTTCCTATGGGCGCAAGCTCTGGACGTTTCCAATTTCACTGCGGGGCACTGGGAGACAGTCATACAGCGTGTTGCCCCATTACCTAGCAAAGCTTTGGTAGAGCACGAATGTCTGTGTGGCAGCGAATGCAGTTCTAAGGGACAGTGAAAACCAGCCACAGCTTTCAGTGCTGGCTGCTTTCCTGTGGGCGCAATCTCTGGACGTTTCCAATTTGGCAGCCGGGCTCTGCCAGAGAGAGATACAGAGTGTTGCCGGATTACGAAGCAAAGCTTTAGCACGGCGTGAACGTCTGTGTGGCAGCGAATGCAGTTCCAAGGGACAGTGAAAACCAGCTACAGCTTTCAGTGCTGGCAGCTTTCCTGTGGGCGCAAGCTCTGGACGTTTCCAATTTCACTGCGGGGCACTGGGAGAGAGTTAAACAGAGTGTTGCCCCATTACCTAGAAAAGCTTTTGTAGAGCACGAATGTCTGTGTGGCAGCGAATGCAGTTCCAAGGGACAGTGAAAACCAGCTACAGCTTTCAGTGCTGGCAGATTTCCTGTGGGCGCAATCTCTGGACGTTTCCAATTTCACTGCCGGGCTCTGCCAGAGAGAGATACAGAGTGTTCCCCATTACCTAGCAATGCTTTTGTAGAGCTAGAATGTCTGTGTGGCAGCGAATGCAGTTCCAAGGGACAGTGAAAACCAGCTACAGCTTTCAGTGCTGGCAGCTTTCCTGTGGGCGCAAGCTCTGGACGTTTCCAATTTCACTGCCGGGCTCTGTCAGAGAGAGATACAGAGTGTTGCCCCATTACCTAGCAAAGGTTTAGTAGAGCGCGAATGTCTGTGTGGCAGCGAATGCAGTTCCAAGGGACAGTGAAAACCAGCCACAGCTTTCAGTGCTGGCAGCTTTCCTGTGGGCGCAATCTCTGGACGTTTCCAATTTCACTGCCTGGCACTGGGAGAGAGTCAAACAGATTGTTGCCCCTTTACCAAGCAATGCTTTAGCAGAGGGCGAATGTCTGTGTGGCAGCGAATGCAGTTCCAAGGGACAGTGAAAACCAGCCACAGCTTTCATATCAGGCAGCTTTCCCGTGGGCGCAATCTCTGGACGTTTCCAATTTGGCATCCGGGCTCTGCCAGAGAGAGATACAGAGTGTTGCCCGATTACGACGCAAAGCTTTAGTAGAGCGCGAATGTCAGTGTGGCAGCGAATGCAGTTCCAAGGGACAGTGAAAACCACCTACAGCTTTCAGTGCTGGCAGCTTTCCTGTGGGCGCAATCTCTGGACGTTTCCAATTTCACTGCCGGGCACTGGGAGAGAGTCAAACAGAGGGTTGCCCCATTACCTAGCAATGCTTTAGTGGAGCGCGAATGTCTGTGTGGCAGCGAATGCAGTTCCAAGGGACAGTGAAAACGAGCTACAGCTTTCAGTGCTGGCAGCTTTCCTGTGGGCGCAATCTGTGGACGTTTCCAATTTCACTGCGTGGCACTGGGAGAGAGTCATACTGCGTGTTGCCCCATTACCTAGCAAAGCTTTAGTAGAGCGCGAATGTCTGTGTGGCAGCGAATGCAGTTCCAAGGGACAGTGAAAACCAGCTACAGCTTTCAGTGCTGGCTGCTTTCCTGTGGGCGCAATCTCTGGACGTTTCCAATTTGGCAGCCGGGATCTGCCAGAGAGAGATACAGAGTGTTGCGCGATTACGAAGCAAAGCTTTAGCACCGCGTGAACGTCTGTGTGGCAGCGAATGTAGTTCCAAGGGACAGTGAAAACCAACTATAGCATTCAGTGCTGGCAGCTTTCCTCTGGGCGCAAGCTCTGGACGTTTCCGATTTCACTGCCGGGCACTGGGAGAGAGTCATACAGAATGTTGCTCCGTTACCTAGCAAAGCTTTAGTAGAGCGTGAATGTCTGTGTGGCAGCGAATCCAGTTCCAAGGGACAGTGAAAACCAGCTACAGCTTTCAGTGCTGGCAGCTTTCCTGTGGGCGCAATCTCTGGACGTTTCCAATTTCACTGCCGGGTTCTGCCAGAGAGAGATACAGAGTGTTGCCCCATTACCTAGCAAAGCTTTTGTAGAGCGCGAATGTCTGTGCGGGAGCGAATGCAGTTCCAAGGGAGAGTGAAAACCAGCTACAGCTTTCAGTGCTGGCTGCTTTCCTGTGGGCGCAATCTCTGGACGTTTCCAATTTCACTGCCGGGCACTGGGAGAGAGTCAAACAGAGTGTTGCTCCGTTACCTAGCAAAACTTTTGTAGAGCACGAATGTCTGTGTGGCAGCGAATGCAGTTCCAAGGGACAGTGAAAACCAGCTACAGCTTTCAGTGCTGGCAGCTTTCCTTTGGGCGCAATCTCTGGACGTTTCCAATTTCACTGCCGGGCACTGGGAGAGAGTCATACAGAGTGTTGCTGCCTTACCTAGCAAAGCTTTAGTAGAGCGCGAATGTCTGTGTGGCAGCGAATGCAGTTCCAAGGCACAGTGAAAACCAGCTACAGCTTTCAGTGCTGGCAGCTTTCCTGTGGGCGCAATCTCTGGACGTTTCCAATTTCACTGCGGGGCACTGGGAGAGAGTCAAACAGAGTGTTGCCCCATTACCTAGAAAAGCTTTTGTAGAGCACGAATGTCTGTGTGGCAGCGAATGCAGTTCCAAGGGACAGTGAAAACCAGCTACAGCTTTCAGTGCTGGCAGATTTCCTGTGGGCGCAATCTCTGGACGTTTCCAATTTCACTGCCGGGCTCTGCCAGAGAGAGATACAGAGTGTTCCCCATTACCTAGCAATGCTTTTGTAGAGCTAGAATGTCTGTGTGGCAGCGAATGCAGTTCCAAGGGACAGTGAAAACCAGCTACAGCTTTCAGTGCTGGCAGCTTTCCTGTGGGCGCAAGCTCTGGACGTTTCCAATTTCACTGCCGGGCTCTGTCAGAGAGAGATACAGAGTGTTGCCCCATTACCTAGCAAAGGTTTAGTAGAGCGCGAATGTCTGTGTGGCAGCGAATGCAGTTCCAAGGGACAGTGAAAACCAGCCACAGCTTTCAGTGCTGGCAGCTTTCCTGTGGGCGCAATCTCTGGACGTTTCCAATTTCACTGCCTGGCACTGGGAGAGAGTCAAACAGATTGTTGCCCCTTTACCAAGCAATGCTTTAGCAGAGCGCGAATGTCTGTGTGGCAGCGAATGCAGTTCCAAGGGACAGTGAAAACCAGCTACAGCTTTCAGTGCTGGCAGCTTTCCTATGGGCGCAAGCTCTGGACGTTTCCAATTTCACTGCGGGGCACTGGGAGACAGTCATACAGCGTGTTGCCCCATTACCTAGCAAAGCTTTTGTAGAGCACGAATGTCTGTGTGGCAGCGAATGCAGTTCTAAGGGACAGTGAAAACCAGCCACAGCTTTCAGTGCTGGCTGCTTTCCTGTGGGCGCAATCTCTGGACGTTTCCAATTTGGCAGCCGGGCTCTGCCAGAGAGAGATACAGAGTGTTGCCGGATTACGAAGCAAAGCTTTAGCACGGCGTGAACGTCTGTGTGGCAGCGAATGTAGTTCCAAGGGACAGTGAAAACCAGCTATAGCATTCAGTGCTGGCAGCTTTCCTGTGGGCGCAATCTCTGGACGTTTCCAATTTCACTGCCGGGCACTGGGAGAGAGTCATACAGAATGTTGCTCCGTTACCTAGCAAAGCTTTAGTAGAGCGCGAACGTCTGTGTGGCAGCGAATGCAGTTCCAAGGGACAGTGAAAACCAGCTACAGCTTTCAGTGCTGGCAGCTTTCCTGTGGGCGCAATCTCTGGACGTTTCCAATTTCACTGCCGGGCACTGGGAGAGAGTCATACAGAATGTTGCTCCGTTACCTAGCAAAGCTTTAGTAGAGCGCGAATGTCTGTGTAGCAGCGAATGCAGTTCCAAGGGACAGTGAAAACCAGCTACAGCTTTCAGTGCTGGCAGCTTTCCTGTGGGCGCAAGCTCTGGACGTTTCCAATTTCACTGCGGGGCACTGGGAGAGAGTCAAACAGAGTGTTGCCCCATTACCTAGAAAAGCTTTTGTAGAGCACGAATGTCTGTGTGGCAGCGAATGCAGTTCCAAGGGACAGTGAAAACCAGCTGCAGCTTTCAGTGCTGGCAGATTTCCTGTGGGCGCAATCTCTGGACGTTTCCAATTTCACTGCCGGGCTCTGCCAGAGAGAGATACAGAGTGTTCCCCATTACCTAGCAATGCTTTTGTAGAGCTAGAATGTCTGTGTGGCAGCGAATGCAGTTCCAAGGGACAGTGAAAACCAGCTACAGCTTTCAGTGCTGGCAGCTTTCCTGTGGGCGCAAGCTCTGGACGTTTCCAATTTCACTGCCGGGCTCTGTCAGAGAGAGATACAGAGTGTTGCCCCATTACCTAGCAAAGGTTTAGTAGAGCGCGAATGTCTGTGTGGCAGCGAATGCAGTTCCAAGGGACAGTGAAAACCAGCCACAGCTTTCAGTGCTGGCAGCTTTCCTGTGGGCGCAATCTCTGGACGTTTCCAATTTCACTGCCTGGCACTGGGAGAGAGTCAAACAGATTGTTGCCCCTTTACCAAGCAATGCTTTAGCAGAGGGCGAATGTCTGTGTGGCAGCGAATGCAGTTCCAAGGGACAGTGAAAACCAGCCACAGCTTTCATATCAGGCAGCTTTCCCGTGGGCGCAATCTCTGGACGTTTCCAATTTGGCATCCGGGCTCTGCCAGAGAGAGATACAGAGTGTTGCCCGATTACGAAGCAAAGCTTTAGTAGAGCGCGAATGTCAGTGTGGCAGCGAATGCAGTTCCAAGGGACAGTGAAAACCACCTACAGCTTTCAGTGCTGGGAGCTTTCCTGTGGGCGCAATCTCTGGACGTTTCCAATTTCACTGCCGGGCACTGGGAGAGAGTCAAACAGAGGGTTGCCCCATTACCTAGCAATGCTTTAGTGGAGCGCGAATGTCTGTGTGGCAGCGAATGCATTTCCAAGGGACAGTGAAAACGAGCTACAGCTTTCAGTGCTGGCAGCTTTCCTGTGGGCGCAATCTGTGGACGTTTCCAATTTCACTGCGTGGCACTGGGAGAGAGTCATACTGCGTGTTGCCCCATTACCTAGCAAAGCTTTAGTAGAGCGCGAATGTCTGTGTGGCAGCGAATGCAGTTCCAAGGGACAGTGAAAACCAGCTACAGCTTTCAGTGCTGGCTGCTTTCCTGTGGGCGCAATCTCTGGACGTTTCCAATTTGGCAGCCGGGATCTGCCAGAGAGAGATACAGAGTGTTGCGCGATTACGAAGCAAAGCTTTAGCACCGCGTGAACGTCTGTGTGGCAGCGAATGTAGTTCCAAGGGACAGTGAAAACCAGCTATAGCATTCAGTGCTGGCAGCTTTCCTCTGGGCGCAAGCTCTGGACGTTTCCGATTTCACTGCCGGGCACTGGGAGAGAGTCATACAGAATGTTGCTCCGTTACCTAGCAAAGCTTTAGTAGAGCGTGAATGTCTGTGTGGCAGCGAATCCAGTTCCAAGGGACAGTGCAAACCAGCTACAGCTTTCAGTGCTGGCAGCTTTCCTGTGGGCGCAATCTCTGGACGTTTCCAATTTCACTGCCGGGTTCTGCCAGAGAGAGATACAGAGTGTTGCCCCATTACCTAGCAAAGCTTTTGTAGAGCGCGAATGTCTGTGCGGGAGCGAATGCAGTTCCAAGGGAGAGTGAAAACCAGGTACAGCTTTCAGTGCTGGCTGCTTTCCTGTGGGCGCAATCTCTGGACGTTTCCAATTTCACTGCCGGGCACTGGGAGAGAGTCAAACAGAGTGTTGCTCCGTTACCTAGCAAAACTTTTGTAGAGCACGAATGTCTGTGTGGCAGCGAATGCAGTTCCAAGGGACAGTGAAAACCAGCTACAGCTTTCAGTGCTGGCAGCTTTCCTGTGGGCGCAATCTCTGGACGTTTCCAATTTCACTGCCGGGCACTGGGAGAGAGTCAAACAGAGTGTTGCCCCTTTACCAAGCAATGCTTTAGCAGAGCGCGAATGTCTGTGTGGGAGGGAATGCAGTTCCAAGGGACAGTGAAAACCAGCTACAGCTTTCAGTGCTGGCAGCTTTCCTGTGGGCGCAAGCTCTGGACGTTTACAATTTCACTGCCGGGCACTGGGAGAGAGTCATACAGCGTGTTGCCCCATTACCTAGCAAAGCTTTAGTAGAGCGTGAATGTCTGTGTGGCAGCGAATGCAGTTCCAAGGCACAGTGAAAACCAGCTACAGCTTTCAGTGCTGGCAGCTTTCCTGTGGGCGCAATCTCTGGACGTTTCCAATTTCACTGCGGGGCACTGGGAGACAGTCATACAGCGTGTTGCCCCATTACCTAGCAAAGCTTTGGTAGAGCACGAATGTCTGTGTGGCAGCGAATGCAGTTCTAAGGGACAGTGAAAACCAGCCACAGCTTTCAGTGCTGGCTGCTTTCCTGTGGGCGCAATCTCTGGACGTTTCCAATTTGGCAGCCGGGCTCTGCCAGAGAGAGATACAGAGTGTTGCCGGATTACGAAGCAAAGCTTTAGCACGGCGTGAACGTCTGTGTGGCAGCGAATGTAGTTCCAAGGACAGTGAAAACCAGCTATAGCATTCAGTGCTGGCAGCTTTCCTGTGGGCGCAATCTCTGGACGTTTCCAATTTCACTGCCGGGCACTGGGAGAGAGTCATACAGAATGTTGCTCCGTTACCTAGCAAAGCTTTAGTAGAGCGCGAATGTCTGTGTGGCAGCGAATGCAGTTCCAAGGGACAGTGAAAACCAGCTACAGCTTTCAGTGCTGGCAGCTTTCCTGTGGGCGCAATCTCTGGACGTTTCCAATTTCACTGCCGGGCACTGGGAGAGAGTCATACAGAATGTTGCTCCGTTACCTAGCAAAGCTTTAGTAGAGCGCGAATGTCTGTGTGGCAGCGAATGCAGTTCCAAGGGACAGTGAAAACCAGCTACAGCTTTCAGTGCTGGCAGCTTTCCTGTGGGCGCAAGCTCTGGACGTTTCCAATTTCACTGCGGGGCACTGGGAGACAGTCAAACAGAGTGTTGCCCCATTACCTAGAAAAGCTTTTGTAGAGCACGAATGTCTGTGTGGCAGCGAATGCAGTTCCAAGGGACAGTGAAAACCAGCTGCAGCTTTCAGTGCTGGCAGATTTCCTGTGGGCGCAATCTCTGGACGTTTCCAATTTCACTGCCGGGCTCTGCCAGAGAGAGATACAGAGTGTTCCCCATTACCTAGCAATGCTTTTGTAGAGCTAGAATGTCTGTGTGGCAGCGAATGCAGTTCCAAGGGACAGTGAAAACCAGCTACAGCTTTCAGTGCTGGCAGCTTTCCTGTGGGCGCAAGCTCTGGACGTTTCCAATTTCACTGCCGGGCTCTGCCAGAGAGAGATACAGAGTGTTGCCCCATTACCTAGCAAAGCTTTTGTAGAGCGCGAATGTCTGTGTGGCAGCGAATGCAGTTCCAAGGGACAGTGAAAACCAGCCACAGCTTTCAGTGCTGGCAGCTTTCCTGTGGGCGCAATCTCTGGACGTTTCCAATTTCACTGCCTGGCACTGGGAGAGAGTCAAACAGATTGTTGCCCCTTTACCAAGCAATGCTTTAGCAGAGGGCGAATGTCTGTGTGGCAGCGAATGCAGTTCCAAGGGACAGTGAAAACCAGCCACAGCTTTCATATCAGGCAGCTTTCCCGTGGGCGCAATCTCTGGACGTTTCCAATTTGGCATCCGGGCTCTGCCAGAGAGAGATACAGAGTGTTGCCCGATTACGACGCAAAGCTTTAGTAGAGCGCGAATGTCAGTGTGGCAGCGAATGCAGTTCCAAGGGACAGTGAAAACCACCTACAGCTTTCAGTGCTGGCAGCTTTCCTGTGGGCGCAATCTCTGGACGTTTCCAATTTCACTGCCGGGCACTGGGAGAGAGTCAAACAGAGGGTTGCCCCATTACCTAGCAATGCTTTAGTGGAGCGCGAATGTCTGTGTGGCAGCGAATGCAGTTCCAAGGGACAGTGAAAACGAGCTACAGCTTTCAGTGCTGGCAGCTTTCCTGTGGGCGCAATCTGTGGACGTTTCCAATTTCACTGCGTGGCACTGGGAGAGAGTCATACTGCGTGTTGCCCCATTACCTAGCAAAGCTTTAGTAGAGCGCGAATGTCTGTGTGGCAGCGAATGCAGTTCCAAGGGACAGTGAAAACCAGCTACAGCTTTCAGTGCTGGCTGCTTTCCTGTGGGCGCAATCTCTGGACGTTTCCAATTTGGCAGCCGGGATCTGCCAGAGAGAGATACAGAGTGTTGCGCGATTACGAAGCAAAGCTTTAGCACCGCGTGAACGTCTGTGTGGCAGCGAATGTAGTTCCAAGGGACAGTGAAAACCAGCTATAGCATTCAGTGCTGGCAGCTTTCCTCTGGGCGCAAGCTCTGGACGTTTCCGATTTCACTGCCGGGCACTGGGAGAGAGTCATACAGAATGTTGCTCCGTTACCTAGCAAAGCTTTAGTAGAGCGTGAATGTCTGTGTGGCAGCGAATCCAGTTCCAAGGGACAGTGCAAACCAGCTACAGCTTTCAGTGCTGGCAGCTTTCCTGTGGGCGCAATCTCTGGACGTTTCCAATTTCACTGCCGGGTTCTGCCAGAGAGAGATACAGAGTGTTGCCCCATTACCTAGCAAAGCTTTTGTAGAGCGCGAATGTCTGTGCGGGAGCGAATGCAGTTCCAAGGGAGAGTGAAAACCAGCTACAGCTTTCAGTGCTGGCTGCTTTCCTGTGGGCGCAATCTCTGGACGTTTCCAATTTCACTGCCGGGCACTGGGAGAGAGTCAAACAGAGTGTTGCTCCGTTACCTAGCAAAACTTTTGTAGAGCACGAATGTCTGTGTGGCAGCGAATGCAGTTCCAAGGGACAGTGAAAACCAGCTACAGCTTTCAGTGCTGGCAGCTTTCCTGTGGGCGCAATCTCTGGACGTTTCCAATTTCACTGCCGGGCACTGGGAGAGAGTCATACAGAGTGTTGCTGCCTTACCTAGCAAAGCTTTAGTAGAGCGCGAATGTCTGTGTGGCAGCGAATGCAGTTCCAAGGCACAGTGAAAACCAGCTACAGCTTTCAGTGCTGGCAGCTTTCCTGTGGGCGCAATCTCTGGACGTTTCCAATTTCACTGCCGGGCACTGGGAGAGAGTCAAACAGAGTGTTGCCCCATTACCTAGAAAAGCTTTTGTAGAGCACGAATGTCTGTGTGGCAGCGAATGCAGTTCCAAGGGACAGTGAAAACCAGCTACAGCTTTCA
The DNA here is from genome assembly GCF_035582795.1 of Mycteria americana. Taxonomy (NCBI): domain Eukaryota; kingdom Metazoa; phylum Chordata; class Aves; order Ciconiiformes; family Ciconiidae; genus Mycteria; species Mycteria americana. The sequence continues at coordinate 64,966,129 of NC_134366.1, forward strand.
GTGCTGGCAGCTTTCCTGTGGGCGCAATCTCTGGACGTTTCCAATTTCACTGCCGGGCACTGGGAGAGAGTCATACAGAGTGTTGCTGCCTTACCTAGCAAAGCTTTAGTAGAGCGCGAATGTCTGTGTGGCAGCGAATGCAGTTCCAAGGCACAGTGAAAACCAGCTACAGCTTTCAGTGCTGGCAGCTTTCCTGTGGGCGCAATCTCTGGACTTTTCCAATTTCACTGCCTGGCACTGGGAGAGAGTCAGACAGATTGTTGCCCCATTACCTAGCAAAGCTTTTGTAGAGCGCGAATGTCTGTGCGGGAACGAATGCATTTCCAAGGGACAGTGAAAACCAGCTACAGCTTTCAGTGCTGGCTGCTTTCCTGTGGGCGCAATCTCTGGACGTTTCCAATTTCACTGCCGGGCACTGGGAGAGAGTGAAACAGAGTGTTGCTCCGTTACCTAGCAAAACTTTTGTAGAGCACGAATGTCTGTGTGGGAGCGAATGCAGTTCCAAGGGACAGTGAAAACCAGCTACAGCTTTCAGTGCTGGCAGCTTTCCTGTGGGCGCAATCTCTGGACGTTTCCAATTTCACTGCGGGGCACTGGGAGAGAGTCAAACAGAGTGTTGCCCCATTGCCTAGCAAAGCTTTAGTAGAGCGCGAATGTCTGTGTGGCAGCGAATGCAGTTCCAAGGGACAGTGAAAACCAGCCACAGTTTTCAGTGCTGGCTGCTTTCCTGTGGGCGCAATCTCTGGACGTTTCCAATTTCACTGCCGGGCACTGGGAGAGAGTCATACAGAATGTTGCTCCGTTACCTAGCAAAGCTTTAGTAGAGCGCGAATGTCTGTGTGGCAGCGAATGCAGTTCCAAGGGACAGTGAAAACCAGCTACAGCTTTCAGTGCTGGCTGCTTTCCTGTGGGCGCAATCTCTGGACGTTTCCAATTTCACTGCCGGGCACTGGGAGAGAGTCAAACAGAGTGTTGCCCCATTACCTAGCAAAGCTTTTGTAGAGCGCGAATGTCTGTGTGGCAGTGAATGCAGTTCCAAGGGACAGTGAAAACCAGCTACAGCTTTCAGTGCTGGCAGCTTTCCTGTGGGTGCAATCTCTGGACGTTTCCAATTTCACTGCCGGGCTCTGCCAGAGAGAGATACAGAGTGTTGCCCCATTACCTAGCAAAGCTTTTGTAGAGCGCGAATGTCTGTGTGGCAGCGAATGCAGTTCCAAGGGACAGTGAAAACCAGCTACAGCTTTCAGTGCTGGCAGCTTTCCTGTGGGCGTAATCTCTGGACGTTTCCAATTTGGCAGCCGGACTCTGTCAGATGGAGATACAGAGTGTTGGCCCATTACCTAGCAAAGCTTTAGTAGAGCGCGAATGTCTGTGTAGCAGCGAATGCAGTTCCAAGGGACAGTGAAAACCATCTACAGCTTTCAGTGCTGGCAGCTTTCCTGTGGGCGCAATCTCTGGACGTTTCCAATTTCACTGCCGGGCACTGGGAGAGAGTCATACAGAGTGTTGCTGCCTTACCTAGCAAAGCTTTAGTAGAGCGCGAATGTCTGTGTGGCAGCGAATGCAGTTCCAAGGCACAGTGAAAACCAGCTACAGCTTTCAGTGCTGGCAGCTTTCCTGTGGGCGCAATCTCTGGACGTTTCCAATTTCACTGCCGGGCACTGGGAGAGAGTCAAACAGAGTGTTGCCCCATTACCTAGAAAAGCTTTTGTAGAGCGCGAATGTCTGTGTGGCAGCGAATGCAGTTCCAAGGGACAGTGAAAACCAGCTACAGCTTTCAGTGCTGGCAGCTTTCCTGTGGGCGCAATCTCTGGACGTTTCCAATTTCACTGCCGGGCACTGGGAGAGTGTCATACAGAGTGTTGCTGCCTTACCTAGCAAAGCTTTAGTAGAGCGCGAATGTCTGTGTGGCAGCGAATGCAGTTCCAAGGCACAGTGAAAACCAGCTACAGCTTTCAGTGCTGGCAGCTTTCCTGTGGGCGCAATCTCTGGACGTTTCCAATTTCACTGCCGGGCACTGGGAGAGAGTCAAACAGAGTGTTGCCCCATTACCTAGAAAAGCTTTTGTAGAGCACGAATGTCTGTGTGGAAGCGAATGCAGTTCCAAGGGACAGTGAAAACCAGCTACAGCTTCCAGTGCTGGCAGCTTTCCTATGGGCGCAAGCTCTGGACGTTTCCAATTTCACTGCCGGGCACTGGGAGACAGTCATACAGCGTGTTGCCCCATTACCTAGCAAAGCTTTGGTAGAGCGCGAATGTCTGTGTGGCAGCGAATGCAGTTCCAAGGGACACTGAAAACCAGACACAGCTTTCAGTGCTGGCTGCTTTCCTGTGGGCGCAATCTCTGGACGTTTCCAATTTGGCAGCCGGGCTCTGCCAGAGAGAGATACAGAGTGTTGCCGGATTACGAAGCAAATCTTTATCACGGCGTGAACGTCTGTGTGGCAGCGAATGTAGTTCCAAGGGACAGTGAAAACCAGCTATAGCATTCAGTGCTGGCAGCTTTCCTGTGGGCGCAATGTCTGGACGTTTCCAATTTCACTGCCGGGCACTGGGAGAGAGTCATACAGAATGTTGCTCCGTTACCTAGCAAAGCTTTAGTAGAGCGCGAATGTCTGTGTGGCAGCGAATTCAGTTCCAAGGGACAGTGAAAACCAGCTACAGCTTTCAGTGCTGGCTGCTTTCCTGTGGGCGCAATCTCTGGACGTTTCCAATTTGGCAGCCGGGATCTGCCAGAGAGAGATACAGAGTGTTGCGCGATTACGAAGCAAAGCTTTAGCACCGCGTGAACGTCTGTGTGGCAGCGAATGTAGTTCCAAGGGACAGTGAAAACCAGCTATAGCATTCAGTGCTGGCAGCTTTCCTCTGGGCGCAAGCTCTGGACGTTTCCGATTTCACTGCCGGGCACTGGGAGAGAGTCATACAGAATGTTGCTCCGTTACCTAGCAAAGCTTTAGTAGAGCGTGAATGTCTGTGTGGCAGCGCATGCAGTTCCAAGGGACAGTGCAAACCAGCTACAGCTTTCAGTGCTGGCAGCTTTCCTGTGGGCGCAATCTCTGGACGTTTCCAATTTCACTGCCGGTCTCTGCCAGAGAGAGATACAGAGTGTTGCCCATTACCTAGCAATGCTTTTGTAGAGCTAGAATGTCTGTGTGGCAGCGAATGCAGTTCCAAGGGACAGTGAAAACCAGCTACAGCTTTCAGTGCTGGCAGCTTTCCTGTGGGCGCAATCTCTGGACGTTTCCAATTTCACTGCCGGGCACTGGGAGAGAGTCAAACAGAGTGTTGCCCCATTACCTAGCAAAGCTTTTGTAGAGCGCGAATGTCTGTGTGGCAGCGAATGCAGTTCCAAGGGACAGTGAAAACCAGCTACAGCTTTCAGTGCTGGCAGCTTTCCTGTGGGTGCAATCTCTGCACGTTTCCAATCTGGCAGCCGGGCTCTGCCAGAGAGAGATACAGAGTGTTGCCCCATTACCTAGCAAAGCTTTAGTAGAGCGCGAATGTCTGTGTGGCAGCGAATGCAGTTCCAAGGGACAGTGAAAACCAGCTACAGCTTTCAGTGCTGGCAGCTTTCCTGTGGGCGCAATCTCTGGACGTTTCCAATTTGGCAGCCGGACTGTGTCAGATGGAGATACAGATTGTTGCCCCATTACCTAGCAAAGCTTTAGTAGAGCGCGAATGTCTGTGTAGCAGCGAATGCAGTTCCAAGGGACAGTGAAAATCAGCTACAGCTTTCAGTGCTGGCAGCTTTCCTGTGGGCGCAAGCTCTGGACGTTTCCAATTTCACTGCCGGGCACTGGGAGAGAGTCAAACAGACTGTTGCCCCATTACCTAGCAAAGCTTTTGTAGAGCGCGAATGCCTGTGTGGCAGCGAATGCAGTTCCAAGGGACAGTGAAAACCAGCTACAGCTTTCAGTGCAGGCAGCTTTCCCGTGGGCGCAATCTCTGGACGTTTCCAATTTCACTGCCGGGCACTGGGAGAGAGTCATACAGAGTGTTGCTGCGTTACCTAGCAAAGCTTTAGTAGAGCGCGAATGTCTGTGTGGCAGCGAATGCAGTTCCAAGGGACAGTGAAAACCAGCTACAGCTTTCAGTGCTGGCAGCTTTCCTGTGGGCGCAAGCTCTGGACGTTTCCAATTTGGCAGCCGGGGTCTGTCAGAGAGAGATACAGAGTGTTGCCCCATTACCTAGCAAAGCTTTTGTAAAGCGAGAATGTCTTTGTGGCAGCGAATGCAGTTCCAAGGGACAGTGCAAACCAGCTACAGCTTTCAGTGCTGGCAGCTTTCCTGTAGGCGCAATCTCTGGACGTTTCCAATTTCACTGCGGGGCACTGGGAGAGAGTCAAACAGAGTGTTGCCCCATTACCTAGCAAAGCTTTAGTAGAGCGCGAATGTCTGTGTGGCAGGGAATGCAGTTCCAACGGACAGTGAAAACCAGCCACAGCTTTCATATCAGGCAGCTTTCCCGTGGGCGCAATCTCTGGACGTTTCCAATTTGGCAGCCGGGCTCTGCCAGAGAGAGATACAGAGTGTTGCCCGATTACGAAGCAAAGCTTTAGTAGAGCGCGAATGTCAGTGTGGCAGCGAATGCAGTTCCAAGGGACAGTGAAAACCACCTACAGCTTTCAGTGCTGGCAGCTTTCCTGTGGGCGCAATCTCTGGACGTTTCCAATTTCACTGCCGGGCACTGGGAGACAGTCAAACAGAGGGTTGCCCCATTACCTAGCAATGCTTTAGTGGAGCGCGAATGTCTGTGTGGCACCGAATGAAGTTCCAAGGGACAGTGAAAACGAGCTACAGCTTTCAGTGCTGGCAGCTTTCCTGTGGGCGCAATCTGTGGACGTTTCCAATTTCACTGCGTGGCACTGGGAGAGAGTCATACTGCGTGTTGCCCCATTACCTAGCAAAGCTTTAGTAGAGCGCGAATGTCTGTGTGGCAGCGAATGCAGTTCCAAGGGACAGTGAAAACCAGCTACAGCTTTCAGTGCTGGCTGCTTTCCTGTGGGCGCAATCTCTGGACGTTTCCAATTTGGCAGCCGGGATCTGCCAGAGAGAGATACAGAGTGTTGCGCGATTACGAAGCAAAGCTTTAGCACCGCGTGAACGTCTGTGTGGCAGCGAATGTAGTTCCAAGGGACAGTGAAAACCAGCTATAGCATTCAGTGCTGGCAGCATTCCTCTGGGCGCAAGCTCTGGACGTTTCCGATTTCACTGCCGGGCACTGGGAGAGAGTCATACAGAATGTTGCTCCGTTACCTAGCAAAGCTTTAGTAGAGCGTGAATGTCTGTGTGGCAGCGAATGCAGTTCCAAGGGACAGTGCAAACCAGCTACAGCTTTCAGTGCTGGCAGCTTTCCTGTGGGCGCAATCTCTGGACGTTTCCAATTTCACTGCCGGGTTCTGCCAGAGAGAGATACAGAGTGTTGCCCCATTACCTAGCAAAGCTTTTGTAGAGCGCGAATGTCTGTGTGGCAGCGAATGCAGTTCCAAGGGAGAGTGAAAACCAGCTACAGCTTTCAGTGCTGGCTGCTTTCCTGTGGGCGCAATCTCTGGACGTTTCCAATTTCACTGCCGGGCACTGGGAGAGAGTCATACAGAGTGTTGCTCCGTTACCTAGCAAAACTTTTGTAGAGCACGAATGTCTGTGTGAGAGCGAATGCAGTTCCAAGGGACAGTGAAAACCAGCTACAGCTTTCAGTGCTGGCAGCTTTCCTGTGGGCGCAATCTCTGGACGTTTCCAATTTCACTGCCGGGCACTGGGAGAGAGTCAAACAGAGTGTTGCCCCTTTACCAAGCAATGCTTTAGCAGAGCGCGAATGTCTGTGTGGGAGGGAATGCAGTTCCAAGGGACAGTGAAAACCAGCTACAGCTTTCAGTGCTGGCTGCTTTCCTGTGGGCGCAATCTCTGGACGTTTCCAATTTCACTGCCGGGCACTGGGAGAGAGTCAAACAGAGTGTTGCCCCATTACCTAGCAAAGCTTTTGTAGAGCGCGAATGTCTGTGTGGCTGCGAATGCAGTTCCAAGGGACAGTGAAAACCAGCTACAGCTTTCAGTGCTGGCAGCTTTCCTGTGGGCGCAAGCTCTGGACGTTTCCAATTTCACTGCCGGGCACTGGGAGAGAGTGAAACAGAGTGTTGCTCCGTTACCTAGCAAAGCTTTTGTAGAGCACGAATGTCTGTGTGGGAGCGAATGCAGTTCCAAGGGACAGTGAAAACCAGCTACAGCTTTCAGTGCTGGCAGCTTTCCTGTGGGCGCAATCTCTGGACGTTTCCAATTTCACTGCCGGGCACTGGGAGAGAGTCAAACAGAGTGTTGCCCCTTTACCAAGCAATGCTTTAGCAGAGCGCGAATGTCTGTGTGGGAGGGAATGCAGTTCCAAGGGACAGTGAAAACCAGCTACAGCTTTCAGTGCTGGCTGCTTTCCTGTGGGCGCAAGCTCTGGACGTTTCCAATTTCACTGCCGGGCACTGGGAGAGAGTCAAACAGAGTGTTGCCCCATTACCTAGCAAAGCTTTTGTAGAGCGCGAATGTCTGTGTGGCAGCGAATGCACTTCCAAGGGACAGTGAAAACCAGCTATAGCTTTCAGTGCTGGCAGCTTTCCTGTGGGCGCAAGCTCTGGACTTTTCCAATTTCACTGCCGGGCACTGGGAGAGAGTCATACAGAATGTTGCTCCGTTACCTAGCAAAGCTTTTGTAGAGCACGAATGTCTGTGTGGGAGCGAATGCAGTTCCAAGGGACAGTGAAAACCAGCTACAGCTTTCAGTGCTGGCAGCTTTCCTGTGGGCGCAATCTCTGGACGTTTCCAATTTCACTGCCGGGCACTGGGAGACAGTCATACAGCGTGTTGCCCCATTACCTAGCAAAGCTTTGGTAGAGCGCGAATGTCTGTGTGGCAGCGAATGCAGTTCCAAGGGACACTGAAAACCAGCCACAGCTTTCAGTGCTGGCTGCTTTCCTGTGGGCGCAATCTCTGGACGTTTCCAATTTGGCAGCCGGGCTCTGCCAGAGAGAGATACAGAGTGTTGCCGGATTACGAAGCAAAGCTTTATCACGGCGTGAACGTCTGTGTGGCAGCGAATGTAGTTCCAAGGGACAGTGAAAACAAGCTATAGCATTCAGTGCTGGCAGCTTTCCTGTGGGCGCAATGTCTGGACGTTTCCAATTTCACTGCCGGGCACTGGGAGAGAGTCATACAGAATGTTGCTCCGTTACCTAGCAAAGCTTTAGTAGAGCGCGAATGTCTGTGTGGCAGCGAATTCAGTTCCAAGGGACAGTGAAAACCAGCTACAGCTTTCAGTGCTGGCTGCTTTCCTGTGGGCGCAATCTCTGGACGTTTCCAATTTGGCAGCCGGGATCTGCCAGAGAGAGATACAGAGTGTTGCGCGATTACGAAGCAAAGCTTTAGCACCGCGTGAACGTCTGTGTGGCAGCGAATGTAGTTCCAAGGGACAGTGAAAACCAGCTATAGCATTCAGTGCTGGCAGCTTTCCTCTGGGCGCAAGCTCTGGACGTTTCCGATTTCACTGCCGGGCACTGGGAGAGAGTCATACAGAATGTTGCTCCGTTACCTAGCAAAGCTTTAGTAGAGCGTGAATGTCTGTGTGGCAGCGCATGCAGTTCCAAGGGACAGTGCAAACCAGCTACAGCTTTCAGTGCTGGCAGCTTTCCTGTGGGCGCAATCTCTGGACGTTTCCAATTTCACTGCCGGTCTCTGCTAGAGAGAGATACAGAATGTTGCCCATTACCTAGCAATGCTTTTGTAGAGCTAGAATGTCTGTGTGGCAGCGAATGCAGTTCCAAGGGACAGTGAAAACCAGCTACAGCTTTCAGTGCTGGCAGCTTTCCTGTGGGTGCAATCTCTGCACGTTTCCAATCTGGCAGCCGGGCTCTGCCAGATGGAGATACAGATTGTTGCCCCATTACCTAGCAAAGCTTTAGTAGAGCGCGAATGTCTGTGTAGCAGCGAATGCAGTTCCAAGGGACAGTGAAAATCAGCTACAGCTTTCAGTGCTGGCAGCTTTCCTGTGGGCGCAAGCTCTGGACGTTTCCAATTTCACTGCCGGGCACTGGGAGAGAGTCAAACAGAGTGTTGCCCCATTACCTAGCAAAGCTTTTGTAGAGCGCGAATGCCTGTGTGGCAGCGAATGCAGTTCCAAGGGACAGTGAAAACCAGCTACAGCTTTCAGTGCAGGCAGCTTTCCCGTGGGCGCAATCTCTGAACGTTTCCAATTTCACTGCGGGGCACTGGGAGAGAGTCATACAGCGTGTTGCCCCATTACCTAGCAAAGCTTTTGTAGAGCGCGAATATCTGTGTGGCAGCGAATGCAGTTCCAAGGGACAGTGAAAACCAGCTACAGCTTTCAGTGCTGGCAGCTTTCTTGTGGGCGCAAGCTCTGGACGTTTCTAATTTGGCAGCCGGGCTCTGCCAGAGAGAGATACAGAGTGTTGCGCGATTACGAAGCAAAGCTTTAGCACCGCGTGAACGTCTGTGTGGCAGCGAATGTAGTTCCAAGGGACAGTGAAAACCAGCTACAGCTTTCAGTGCTGGCAGCTTTCCTGTGGGCGCAAGCTCTGGACGTTTCCAATTTGGCAGCCGGGGTCTGTCAGAGAGAGATACAGAGTGTTGCCCCATTACCTAGCAAAGCTTTTGTAAAGCGAGAATGTCTGTGTGGCAGCGAATGCAGTTCCAAGGGACAGTGCAAACCAGCTACAGCTTTCAGTGCTGGCAGCTTTCCTGTAGGCGCAATCTCTGGACGTTTCCAATTTCACTGCGGGGCACTGGGAGAGAGTCAAACAGAGTGTTGCCCCATTACCTAGCAAAGCTTTAGTAGAGCGCGAATGTCTGTGTGGCAGGGAATGCAGTTCCAACGGACAGTGAAAACCAGCCACAGCTTTCATATCAGGCAGCTTTCCCGTGGGCGCAATCTCTGGACGTTTCCAATTTGGCAGCCGGGCTCTGCCAGAGAGAGATACAGAGTGTTGCCCGATTACGAAGCAAAGCTTTAGTAGAGCGCGAATGTCAGTGTGGCAGCGAATGCAGTTCCAAGGGACAGTGAAAACCACCTACAGCTTTCAGTGCTGGCAGCTTTCCTGTGGGCGCAATCTCTGGACGTTTCCAATTTCACTGCCGGGCACTGGGAGACAGTCAAACAGAGGGTTGCCCCATTACCTAGCAATGCTTTAGTGGAGCGCGAATGTCTGTGTGGCAGCGAATGAAGTTCCAAGGGACAGTGAAAACGAGCTACAGCTTTCAGTGCTGGCAGCTTTCCTGTGGGCGCAATCTGTGGACGTTTCCAATTTCACTGCGTGGCACTGGGAGAGAGTCATACTGCGTGTTGCCCCATTACCTAGCAAAGCTTTAGTAGAGCGCGAATGTCTGTGTGGCAGCGAATGCAGTTCCAAGGGACAGTGAAAACCAGCTACAGCTTTCAGTGCTGGCTGCTTTCCTGTGGGCGCAATCTCTGGACGTTTCCAATTTGGCAGCCGGGATCTGCCAGAGAGAGATACAGAGTGTTGCGCGATTACGAAGCAAAGCTTTAGCACCGCGTGAACGTCTGTGTGGCAGCGAATGTAGTTCCAAGGGACAGTGAAAACCAGCTATAGCATTCAGTGCTGGCAGCATTCCTCTGGGCGCAAGCTCTGGACGTTTCCGATTTCACTGCCGGGCACTGGGAGAGAGTCATACAGAATGTTGCTCCGTTACCTAGCAAAGCTTTAGTAGAGCGTGAATGTCTGTGTGGCAGCGAATGCAGTTCCAAGGGACAGTGCAAACCAGCTACAGCTTTCAGTGCTGGCAGCTTTCCTGTGGGCGCAATCTCTGGACGTTTCCAATTTCACTGCCGGGTTCTGCCAGAGAGAGATACAGAGTGTTGCCCCATTACCTAGCAAAGCTTTTGTAGAGCGCGAATGTCTGTGCGGGAGCGAATGCAGTTCCAAGGGAGAGTGAAAACCAGCTACAGCTTTCAGTGCTGGCTGCTTTCCTGTGGGCGCAATCTCTGGACGTTTCCAATTTCACTGCCGGGCACTGGGAGAGAGTCATACAGAGTGTTGCTCCGTTACCTAGCAAAACTTTTGTAGAGCACGAATGTCTGTGTGAGAGCGAATGCAGTTCCAAGGGACAGTGAAAACCAGCTACAGCTTTCAGTGCTGGCAGCTTTTCTGTGGGCGCAATCTCTGGACGTTTCCAATTTCACTGCCGGGCACTGAGAGAGAGTCAAACAGAGTGTTGCCCCTTTACCAAGCAATGCTTTAGCAGAGCGCGAATGTCTGTGTGGGAGGGAATGCAGTTCCAAGGGACAGTGAAAACCAGCTACAGCTTTCAGTGCTGGCTGCTTTCCTGTGGGCGCAATCTCTGGACGTTTCCAATTTCACTGCCGGGCACTGGGAGAGAGTCAAACAGAGTGTTGCCCCATTACCTAGCAAAGCTTTTGTAGAGCGCGAATGTCTGTGTGGCTGCGAATGCATTTCCAAGGGACAGTGAAAACCAGCTACAGCTTTCAGTGCTGGCAGCTTTCCTGTGGGCGCAAGCTCTGGACTTTTCCAATTTCACTGCCGGGCACTGGGAGAGAGTGAAACAGAGTGTTGCTCCGTTACCTAGCAAAGCTTTTGTAGAGCACGAATGTCTGTGTGGGAGCGAATGCAGTTCCAAGGGACAGTGAAAACCAGCTACAGCTTTCAGTGCTGGCAGCTTTCCTGTGGGCGCAATCTCTGGACGTTTCCAATTTCACTGCCGGGCACTGGGAGAGAGTCAAACAGAGTGTTGCCCCTTTACCAAGCAATGCTTTAGCAGAGCGCGAATGTCTGTGTGGGAGGGAATGCAGTTCCAAGGGACAGTGAAAACCAGCTACAGCTTTCAGTGCTGGCTGCTTTCCTGTGGGCGCAAGCTCTGGACGTTTCCAATTTCACTGCCGGGCACTGGGAGAGAGTCAAACAGAGTGTTGCCCCATTACCTAGCAAAGCTTTTGTAGAGCGCGAATGTCTGTGTGGCAGCGAATGCAGTTCCAAGGGACAGTGAAAACCAGCTACAGCTTTCAGTGCTGGCAGCTTTCCTGTGGGTGCAATCTCTGGACGTTTCCAATTTCACTGCCGGGCTCTGCCAGAGAGAGATACAGAGTGTTGCCCCATTACCTAGCAAAGCTTTTGTAGAGCGCGAATGTCTGTGTGGCAGCGAATGCAGTTCCAAGGGACAGTGAAAACCAGCTACAGCTTTCAGTGCTGGCAGCTTTCCTGTGGGCGTAATCTCTGGACGTTTCCAATTTGGCAGCCGGACTCTGTCAGATGGAGATACAGAGTGTTGCGCGATTACGAAGCAAAGCTTTAGCACCGCGTGAACGTCTGTGTGGCAGCGAATGTAGTTCCAAGGGACAGTGAAAACCAGCTACAGCTTTCAGTGCTGGCAGCTTTCCTGTGGGCGCAAGCTCTGGACGTTTCCAATTTGGCAGCCGGGGTCTGTCAGAGAGAGATACAGAGTGTTGCCCCATTACCTAGCAAAGCTTTTGTAAAGCGAGAATGTCTGTGTGGCAGCGAATGCAGTTCCAAGGGACAGTGCAAACCAGCTACAGCTTTCAGTGCTGGCAGCTTTCCTGTAGGCGCAATCTCTGGACGTTTCCAATTTCACTGCGGGGCACTGGGAGAGAGTCAAACAGAGTGTTGCCCCATTACCTAGCAAAGCTTTAGTAGAGCGCGAATGTCTGTGTGGCAGGGAATGCAGTTCCAACGGACAGTGAAAACCAGCCACAGCTTTCATATCAGGCAGCTTTCCCGTGGGCGCAATCTCTGGACGTTTCCAATTTGGCAGCCGGGCTCTGCCAGAGAGAGATACAGAGTGTTGCCCGATTACGAAGCAAAGCTTTAGTAGAGCGCGAATGTCAGTGTGGCAGCGAATGCAGTTCCAAGGGACAGTGAAAACCACCTACAGCTTTCAGTGCTGGCAGCTTTCCTGTGGGCGCAATCTCTGGACGTTTCCAATTTCACTGCCGGGCACTAGGAGACAGTCAAACAGAGGGTTGCCCCATTACCTAGCAATGCTTTAGTGGAGCGCGAATGTCTGTGTGGCAGCGAATGAAGTTCCAAGGGACAGTGAAAACGAGCTACAGCTTTCAGTGCTGGCAGCTTTCCTGTGGGCGCAATCTGTGGACGTTTCCAATTTCACTGCGTGGCACTGGGAGAGAGTCATACTGCGTGTTGCCCCATTACCTAGCAAAGCTTTAGTAGAGCGCGAATGTCTGTGTGGCAGCGAATGCAGTTCCAAGGGACAGTGAAAACCAGCTACAGCTTTCAGTGCTGGCTGCTTTCCTGTGGGCGCAATCTCTGGACGTTTCCAATTTGGCAGCCGGGATCTGCCAGAGAGAGATACAGAGTGTTGCGCGATTACGAAGCAAAGCTTTAGCACCGCGTGAACGTCTGTGTGGCAGCGAATGTAGTTCCAAGGGACAGTGAAAACCAGCTATAGCATTCAGTGCTGGCAGCATTCCTCTGGGCGCAAGCTCTGGACGTTTCCGATTTCACTGCCGGGCACTGGGAGAGAGTCATACAGAATGTTGCTCCGTTACCTAGCAAAGCTTTTGTAGAGCGCGAATGTCTGTGTGGCAGCGAATGCAGTTCCAAGGGACAGTGCAAACCAGCTACAGCTTTCAGTGCTGGCAGCTTTCCTGTGGGCGCAATCTCTGGACGTTTCCAATTTCACTGCCGGGTTCTGCCAGAGAGAGATACAGAGTGTTGCCCCATTACCTAGCAAAGCTTTTGTAGAGCGCGAATGTCTGTGCGGGAGCGAATGCAGTTCCAAGGGAGAGTGAAAACCAGCTACAGCTTTCAGTGCTGGCTGCTTTCCTGTGGGCGCAATCTCTGGACGTTTCCAATTTCACTGCCGGGCACTGGGAGAGAGTCATACAGAGTGTTGCTCCGTTACCTAGCAAAACTTTTGTAGAGCACGAATGTCTGTGTGAGAGCGAATGCAGTTCCAAGGGACAGTGAAAACCAGCTACAGCTTTCAGTGCTGGCAGCTTTTCTGTGGGCGCAATCTCTGGACGTTTCCAATTTCACTGCCGGGCACTGAGAGAGAGTCAAACAGAGTGTTGCCCCTTTACCAAGCAATGCTTTAGCAGAGCGCGAATGTCTGTGTGGGAGGGAATGCAGTTCCAAGGGACAGTGAAAACCAGCTACAGCTTTCAGTGCTGGCTGCTTTCCTGTGGGCGCAATCTCTGGACGTTTCCAATTTCACTGCCGGGCACTGGGAGAGAGTCAAACAGAGTGTTGCCCCATTACCTAGCAAAGCTTTTGTAGAGCGCGAATGTCTGTGTGGCTGCGAATGCAGTTCCAAGGGACAGTGAAAACCAGCTACAGCTTTCAGTGCTGGCAGCTTTCCTGTGGGCGCAAGCTCTGGACTTTTCCAATTTCACTGCCGGGCACTGGGAGAGAGTGAAACAGAGTGTTGCTCCGTTACCTAGCAAAGCTTTTGTAGAGCACGAATGTCTGTGTGGGAGCGAATGCAGTTCCAAGGGACAGTGAAAACCAGCTACAGCTTTCAGTGCTGGCAGCTTTCCTGTGGGCGCAATCTCTGGACGTTTCCAATTTCACTGCCGGGCACTGGGAGAGAGTCAAACAGAGTGTTGCCCCTTTACCAAGCAATGCTTTAGCAGAGCGCGAATGTCTGTGTGGGAGGGAATGCAGTTCCAAGGGACAGTGAAAACCAGCTACAGCTTTCAGTGCTGGCTGCTTTCCTGTGGGCGCAAGCTCTGGACGTTTCCAATTTCACTGCCGGGCACTGGGAGAGAGTCAAACAGAGTGTTGCCCCATTACCTAGCAAAGCTTTTGTAGAGCGCGAATGTCTGTGTGGCAGCGAATGCAGTTCCAAGGGACAGTGAAAACCAGCTACAGCTTTCAGTGCTGGCAGCTTTCCTGTGGGTGCAATCTCTGGACGTTTCCAATTTCACTGCCGGGCTCTGCCAGAGAGAGATACAGAGTGTTGCCCCATTACCTAGCAAAGCTTTTGTAGAGCGCGAATGTCTGTGTGGCAGCGAATGCAGTTCCAAGGGACAGTGAAAACCAGCTACAGCTTTCAGTGCTGGCAGCTTTCCTGTGGGCGTAATCTCTGGGCGTTTCCAATTTGGCAGCCGGACTCTGTCAGATGGAGATACAGAGTGTTGGCCCATTACCTAGCAAAGCTTTAGTAGAGCGCGAATGTCTGTGTAGCAGCGAATGCAGTTCCAAGGGACAGTGAAAACCATCTACAGCTTTCAGTGCTGGCAGCTTTCCTGTGGGCGCAATCTCTGGACGTTTCCAATTTCACTGCCGGGCACTGGGAGAGAGTCATACAGAGTGTTGCTGCCTTACCTAGCAAAGCTTTAGTAGAGCGCGAATGTCTGTGTGGCAGCGAATGCAGTTCCAAGGCACAGTGAAAACCAGCTACAGCTTTCAGTGCTGGCAGCTTTCCTGTGGGCGCAATCTCTGGACGTTTCCAATTTCACTGCCGGGCACTGGGAGAGAGTCAAACAGAGTGTTGCCCCATTACCTAGAAAAGCTTTTGTAGAGCACGAATGTCTGTGTGGCAGCGAATGCAGTTCCAAGGGACAGTGAAAACCAGCTACAGCTTTCAGTGCTGGCAGCTTTCCTGTGGGCGCAATCTCTGGACGTTTCCAATTTCACTGCCGGGCACTGGGAGAGAGTCATACAGAGTGTTGCTGCCTTACCTAGCAAAGCTTTAGTAGAGCGCGAATGTCTGTGTGGCAGCGAATGCAGTTCCAAGGGACAGTGAAAACCAGCTACAGCTTTCAGTGCTGGCAGCTTTCCTGTGGGCGCAATCTCTGGACGTTTCCAATTTCACTGCCGGGCACTGGGAGAGAGTCAAACAGAGTGTTGCCCCATTACCTAGAAAAGCTTTTGTAGAGCACGAATGTCTGTGTGGAAGCGAATGCAGTTCCAAGGGACAGTGAAAACCAGCTACAGCTTCCAGTGCTGGCAGCTTTCCTATGGGCGCAAGCTCTGGACGTTTCCAATTTCACTGCCGGGCACTGGGAGACAGTCATACAGCGTGTTGCCCCATTACCTAGCAAAGCTTTGGTAGAGCGCGAATGTCTGTGTGGCAGCGAATGCAGTTCCAAGGGACACTGAAAACCAGCCACAGCTTTCAGTGCTGGCTGCTTTCCTGTGGGCGCAATCTCTGGACGTTTCCAATTTGGCAGCCGGGCTCTGCCAGAGAGAGATACAGAGTGTTGCCGGATTACGAAGCAAAGCTTTATCACGGCGTGAACGTCTGTGTGGCAGCGAATGTAGTTCCAAGGGACAGTGAAAACCAGCTATAGCATTCAGTGCTGGCAGCTTTCCTGTGGGCGCAATGTCTGGACGTTTCCAATTTCACTGCCGGGCACTGGGAGAGAGTCATACAGAATGTTGCTCCGTTACCTAGCAAAGCTTTAGTAGAGCGCGAATGTCTGTGTGGCAGCGAATTCAGTTCCAAGGGACAGTGAAAACCAGCTACAGCTTTCAGTGCTGGCTGCTTTCCTGTGGGCGCAATCTCTGGACGTTTCCAATTTGGCAGCCGGGATCTGCCACAGAGAGATACAGAGTGTTGCGCGATTACGAAGCAAAGCTTTAGCACCGCGTGAACGTCTGTGTGGCAGCGAATGTAGTTCCAAGGGACAGTGAAAACCAGCTATAGCATTCAGTGCTGGCAGCTTTCCTCTGGGCGCAAGCTCTGGACGTTTCCGATTTCACTGCCGGGCACTGGGAGAGAGTCATACAGAATGTTGCTCCGTTACCTAGCAAAGCTTTTGTAGAGCGTGAATGTCTGTGTGGCAGCGCATGCAGTTCCAAGGGACAGTGCAAACCAGCTACAGCTTTCAGTGCTGGCAGCTTTCCTGTGGGCGCAATCTCTGGACGTTTCCAATTTCACTGCCGGTCTCTGCCAGAGAGAGATACAGAGTGTTGCCCATTACCTAGCAATGCTTTTGTAGAGCTAGAATGTCTGTGTGGCAGCGAATGCAGTTCCAAGGGACAGTGAAAACCAGCTACAGCTTTCAGTGCTGGCAGCTTTCCTGTGGGCGCAATCTCTGGACGTTTCCAATTTCACTGCCGGGCACTGGGAGAGAGTCAAACAGAGTGTTGCCCCATTACCTAGCAAAGCTTTTGTAGAGCGCGAATGTCTGTGTGGCAGCGAAT
The DNA here is from genome assembly GCF_035582795.1 of Mycteria americana. Lineage (NCBI taxonomy): Eukaryota > Metazoa > Chordata > Aves > Ciconiiformes > Ciconiidae > Mycteria > Mycteria americana. The sequence goes on from NC_134366.1 coordinate 64,982,285, forward strand.
GCAGTTCCAAGGGACAGTGAAAACCAGCTACAGCTTTCAGTGCTGGCAGCTTTCCTGTGGGTGCAATCTCTGCACGTTTCCAATCTGGCAGCCGGGCTCTGCCAGAGAGAGATACAGAGTGTTGCCCCATTACCTAGCAAAGCTTTAGTAGAGCGCGAATGTCTGTGTGGCAGCGAATGCAGTTCCAAGGGACAGTGAAAACCAGCTACAGCTTTCAGTGCTGGCAGCTTTCCTGTGGGCGCAATCTCTGGACGTTTCCAATTTGGCAGCCGGACTGTGTCAGATGGAGATACAGATTGTTGCCCCATTACCTAGCAAAGCTTTAGTAGAGCGCGAATGTCTGTGTAGCAGCGAATGCAATTCCAAGGGACAGTGAAAATCAGCTACAGCTTTCAGTGCTGGCAGCTTTCCTGTGGGCGCAAGCTCTGGACGTTTCCAATTTCACTGCCGGGCACTGGGAGAGAGTCAAACAGAGTGTTGCCCCATTACCTAGCAAAGCTTTTGTAGAGCGCGAATGCCTGTGTGGCAGCGAATGCAGTTCCAAGGGACAGTGAAAACCAGCTACAGCTTTCAGTGCAGGCAGCTTTCCCGTGGGCGCAATCTCTGAACGTTTCCAATTTCACTGCGGGGCACTGGGAGAGACTCATACAGCGTGTTGCCCCATTACCTAGCAAAGCTTTTGTAGAGCGCGAATATCTGTGTGGCAGCGAATGCAGTTCCAAGGGACAGTGAAAACCAGCTACAGCTTTCAGTGCTGGCAGCTTTCTTGTGGGCGCAAGCTCTGGACGTTTCTAATTTGGCAGCCGGGCTCTGCCAGAGAGAGATACAGAGTGTTGCCCCATTACCTAGCAATGCTTTAGTAGAGCGCGAATGTCTGTGTGGCAGCGAATGCAGTTCCAAGGGACAGTGAAAACCAGCTACAGCTTTCAGTGCTGGCAGCTTTCCTGTGGGCGCAAGCTCTGGACGTTTCCAATTTGGCAGCCGGGGTCTGTCAGAGAGAGATACAGAGTGTTGCCCCATTACCTAGCAAAGCTTTTGTAAAGCGAGAATGTCTGTGTGGCAGCGAATGCAGTTCCAAGGGACAGTGCAAACCAGCTACAGCTTTCAGTGCTGGCAGCTTTCCTGTAGGCGCAATCTCTGGACGTTTCCAATTTCACTGCGGGGCACTGGGAGAGAGTCAAACAGAGTGTTGCCCCATTACCTAGCAAAGCTTTAGTAGAGCGCGAATGTCTGTGTGGCAGGGAATGCAGTTCCAACGGACAGTGAAAACCAGCCACAGCTTTCATATCAGGCAGCTTTCCCGTGGGCGCAATCTCTGGACGTTTCCAATTTGGCAGCCGGGCTCTGCCAGAGAGAGATACAGAGTGTTGCCCGATTACGAAGCAAAGCTTTAGTAGAGCGCGAATGTCAGTGTGGCAGCGAATGCAGTTCCAAGGGACAGTGAAAACCACCTACAGCTTTCAGTGCTGGCAGCTTTCCTGTGGGCGCAATCTCTGGACGTTTCCAATTTCACTGCCGGGCACTGGGAGACAGTCAAACAGAGGGTTGCCCCATTACCTAGCAATGCTTTAGTGGAGCGCGAATGTCTGTGTGGCACCGAATGAAGTTCCAAGGGACAGTGAAAACGAGCTACAGCTTTCAGTGCTGGCAGCTTTCCTGTGGGCGCAATCTGTGGACGTTTCCAATTTCACTGCGTGGCACTGGGAGAGAGTCATACTGCGTGTTGCCCCATTACCTAGCAAAGCTTTAGTAGAGCGCGAATGTCTGTGTGGCAGCGAATGCAGTTCCAAGGGACAGTGAAAACCAGCTACAGCTTTCAGTGCTGGCTGCTTTCCTGTGGGCGCAATCTCTGGACGTTTCCAATTTGGCAGCCGGGATCTGCCAGAGAGAGATAAAGAGTGTTGCGCGATTACGAAGCAAAGCTTTAGCACCGCGTGAACGTCTGTGTGGCAGCGAATGTAGTTCCAAGGGACAGTGAAAACCAGCTATAGCATTCAGTGCTGGCAGCATTCCTCTGGGCGCAAGCTCTGGACGTTTCCGATTTCACTGCCGGGCACTGGGAGAGAGTCATACAGAATGTTGCTCCGTTACCTAGCAAAGCTTTAGTAGAGCGTGAATGTCTGTGTGGCACCGAATGAAGTTCCAAGGGACAGTGAAAACCAGCTACAGCTTTCAGTGCTGGCAGCTTTCCTGTGGGCGCAATCTCTGGACGTTTCCAATTTCACTGCCGGGCACTGGGAGAGAGTCATACAGAGTGTTGCTGCCTTACCTAGCAAAGCTTTAGTAGAGCGCGAATGTCTGTGTGGCAGCGAATGCAGTTCCAAGGGACAGTGAAAACCAGCTACAGCTTTCAGTGCTGGCAGCTTTCCTGTGGGCGCAATCTCTGGACGTTTCCAATTTCACTGCCGGGCACTGGGAGAGAGTCAAACAGAGTGTTGCCCCATTACCTAGAAAAGCTTTTGTAGAGCACGAATGTCTGTGTGGAAGCGAATGCAGTTCCAAGGGACAGTGAAAACCAGCTACAGCTTCCAGTGCTGGCAGCTTTCCTATGGGCGCAAGCTCTGGACGTTTCCAATTTCACTGCCGGGCACTGGGAGACAGTCATACAGCGTGTTGCCCCATTACCTAGCAAAGCTTTGGTAGAGCGCGAATGTCTGTGTGGCAGCGAATGCAGTTCCAAGGGACACTGAAAACCAGCCACAGCTTTCAGTGCTGGCTGCTTTCCTGTGGGCGCAATCTCTGGACGTTTCCAATTTGGCAGCCGGGCTCTGCCAGAGAGAGATACAGAGTGTTGCCGGATTACGAAGCAAAGCTTTATCACGGCGTGAACGTCTGTGTGGCAGCGAATGTAGTTCCAAGGGACAGTGAAAACCAGCTATAGCATTCAGTGCTGGCAGCTTTCCTGTGGGCGCAATGTCTGGACGTTTCCAATTTCACTGCCGGGCACTGGGAGAGAGTCATACAGAATGTTGCTCCGTTACCTAGCAAAGCTTTAGTAGAGCGCGAATGTCTGTGTGGCAGCGAATTCAGTTCCAAGGGACAGTGAAAACCAGCTACAGCTTTCAGTGCTGGCTGCTTTCCTGTGGGCGCAATCTCTGGACGTTTCCAATTTGGCAGCCGGGATCTGCCACAGAGAGATACAGAGTGTTGCGCGATTACGAAGCAAAGCTTTAGCACCGCGTGAACGTCTGTGTGGCAGCGAATGTAGTTCCAAGGGACAGTGAAAACCAGCTATAGCATTCAGTGCTGGCAGCTTTCCTCTGGGCGCAAGCTCTGGACGTTTCCGATTTCACTGCCGGGCACTGGGAGAGAGTCATACAGAATGTTGCTCCGTTACCTAGCAAAGCTTTAGTAGAGCGTGAATGTCTGTGTGGCAGCGCATGCAGTTCCAAGGGACAGTGCAAACCAGCTACAGCTTTCAGTGCTGGCAGCTTTCCTGTGGGCGCAATCTCTGGACGTTTCCAATTTCACTGCCGGTCTCTGCCAGAGAGAGATACAGAGTGTTGCCCATTACCTAGCAATGCTTTTGTAGAGCTAGAATGTCTGTGTGGCAGCGAATGCAGTTCCAAGGGACAGTGAAAACCAGCTACAGCTTTCAGTGCTGGCAGCTTTCCTGTGGGCGCAATCTCTGGACGTTTCCAATTTCACTGCCGGGCACTGGGAGAGAGTCAAACAGAGTGTTGCCCCATTACCTAGCAAAGCTTTTGTAGAGCGCGAATGTCTGTGTGGCAGCGAATGCAGTTCCAAGGGACAGTGAAAACCAGCTACAGCTTTCAGTGCTGGCAGCTTTCCTGTGGGTGCAATCTCTGCACGTTTCCAATCTGGCAGCCGGGCTCTGCCAGAGAGAGATACAGAGTGTTGCCCCATTACCTAGCAAAGCTTTAGTAGAGCGCGAATGTCTGTGTGGCAGCGAATGCAGTTCCAAGGGACAGTGAAAACCAGCTACAGCTTTCAGTGCTGGCAGCTTTCCTGTGGGCGCAATCTCTGGACGTTTCCAATTTGGCAGCCGGACTGTGTCAGATGGAGATACAGATTGTTGCCCCATTACCTAGCAAAGCTTTAGTAGAGCGCGAATGTCTGTGTAGCAGCGAATGCAATTCCAAGGGACAGTGAAAATCAGCTACAGCTTTCAGTGCTGGCAGCTTTCCTGTGGGCGCAAGCTCTGGACGTTTCCAATTTCACTGCCGGGCACTGGGAGAGAGTCAAACAGAGTGTTGCCCCATTACCTAGCAAAGCTTTTGTAGAGCGCGAATGCCTGTGTGGCAGCGAATGCAGTTCCAAGGGACAGTGAAAACCAGCTACAGCTTTCAGTGCAGGCAGCTTTCCCGTGGGCGCAATCTCTGAACGTTTCCAATTTCACTGCGGGGCACTGGGAGAGACTCATACAGCGTGTTGCCCCATTACCTAGCAAAGCTTTTGTAGAGCGCGAATATCTGTGTGGCAGCGAATGCAGTTCCAAGGGACAGTGAAAACCAGCTACAGCTTTCAGTGCTGGCAGCTTTCTTGTGGGCGCAAGCTCTGGACGTTTCTAATTTGGCAGCCGGGCTCTGCCAGAGAGAGATACAGAGTGTTGCCCCATTACCTAGCAATGCTTTAGTAGAGCGCGAATGTCTGTGTGGCAGCGAATGCAGTTCCAAGGGACAGTGAAAACCAGCTACAGCTTTCAGTGCTGGCAGCTTTCCTGTGGGCGCAAGCTCTGGACGTTTCCAATTTGGCAGCCGGGGTCTGTCAGAGAGAGATACAGAGTGTTGCCCCATTACCTAGCAAAGCTTTTGTAAAGCGAGAATGTCTGTGTGGCAGCGAATGCAGTTCCAAGGGACAGTGCAAACCAGCTACAGCTTTCAGTGCTGGCAGCTTTCCTGTAGGCGCAATCTCTGGACGTTTCCAATTTCACTGCGGGGCACTGGGAGAGAGTCAAACAGAGTGTTGCCCCATTACCTAGCAAAGCTTTAGTAGAGCGCGAATGTCTGTGTGGCAGGGAATGCAGTTCCAACGGACAGTGAAAACCAGCCACAGCTTTCATATCAGGCAGCTTTCCCGTGGGCGCAATCTCTGGACGTTTCCAATTTGGCAGCCGGGCTCTGCCAGAGAGAGATACAGAGTGTTGCCCGATTACGAAGCAAAGCTTTAGTAGAGCGCGAATGTCAGTGTGGCAGCGAATGCAGTTCCAAGGGACAGTGAAAACCACCTACAGCTTTCAGTGCTGGCAGCTTTCCTGTGGGCGCAATCTCTGGACGTTTCCAATTTCACTGCCGGGCACTGGGAGACAGTCAAACAGAGGGTTGCCCCATTACCTAGCAATGCTTTAGTGGAGCGCGAATGTCTGTGTGGCACCGAATGAAGTTCCAAGGGACAGTGAAAACGAGCTACAGCTTTCAGTGCTGGCAGCTTTCCTGTGGGCGCAATCTGTGGACGTTTCCAATTTCACTGCGTGGCACTGGGAGAGAGTCATACTGCATGTTGCCCCATTACCTAGCAAAGCTTTAGTAGAGCGCGAATGTCTGTGTGGCAGCGAATGCAGTTCCAAGGGACAGTGAAAACCAGCTACAGCTTTCAGTGCTGGCTGCTTTCCTGTGGGCGCAATCTCTGGACGTTTCCAATTTGGCAGCCGGGATCTGCCAGAGAGAGATAAAGAGTGTTGCGCGATTACGAAGCAAAGCTTTAGCACCGCGTGAACGTCTGTGTGGCAGCGAATGTAGTTCCAAGGGACAGTGAAAACCAGCTATAGCATTCAGTGCTGGCAGCATTCCTCTGGGCGCAAGCTCTGGACGTTTCCGATTTCACTGCCGGGCACTGGGAGAGAGTCATACAGAATGTTGCTCCGTTACCTAGCAAAGCTTTAGTAGAGCGTGAATGTCTGTGTGGCAGCGAATGCAGTTCCAAGGGACAGTGCAAACCAGCTACAGCTTTCAGTGCTGGCAGCTTTCCTGTGGGCGCAATCTCTGGACGTTTCCAATTTCACTGCCGGGTTCTGCCAGAGAGAGATACAGAGTGTTGCCCCATTACCTAGCAAAGCTTTTGTAGAGCGCGAATGTCTGTGTGGCAGCGAATGCAGTTCCAAGGGAGAGTGAAAACCAGCTACAGCTTTCAGTGCTGGCTGCTTTCCTGTGGGCGCAATCTCTGGACGTTTCCAATTTCACTGCCGGGCACTGGGAGAGAGTCATACAGAGTGTTGCTCCGTTACCTAGCAAAACTTTTGTAGAGCACGAATGTCTGTGTGAGAGCGAATGCAGTTCCAAGGGACAGTGAAAACCAGCTACAGCTTTCAGTGCTGGCAGCTTTTCTGTGGGCGCAATCTCTGGACGTTTCCAATTTCACTGCCGGGCACTGGGAGAGAGTCAAACAGAGTGTTGCCCCTTTACCAAGCAATGCTTTAGCAGAGCGCGAATGTCTGTGTGGGAGGGAATGCAGTTCCAAGGGACAGTGAAAACCAGCTACAGCTTTCAGTGCTGGCTGCTTTCCTGTGGGCGCAATCTCTGGACGTTTCCAATTTCACTGCCGGGCACTGGGAGAGAGTCAAACAGAGTGTTGCCCCATTACCTAGCAAAGCTTTTGTAGAGCGCGAATGTCTGTGTGGCTGCGAATGCAGTTCCAAGGGACAGTGAAAACCAGCTACAGCTTTCAGTGCTGGCAGCTTTCCTGTGGGCGCAAGCTCTGGACGTTTCCAATTTCACTGCCGGGCACTGGGAGAGAGTGAAACAGAGTGTTGCTCCGTTACCTAGCAAAGCTTTTGTAGAGCACGAATGTCTGTGTGGGAGCGAATGCAGTTCCAAGGGACAGTGAAAACCAGCTACAGCTTTCAGTGCTGGCAGCTTTCCTGTGGGCGCAATCTCTGGACGTTTCCAATTTCACTGCCGGGCACTGGGAGAGAGTCAAACAGAGTGTTGCCCCTTTACCAAGCAATGCTTTAGCAGAGCGCGAATGTCTGTGTGGGAGGGAATGCAGTTCCAAGGGACAGTGAAAACCAGCTACAGCTTTCAGTGCTGGCTGCTTTCCTGTGGGCGCAAGCTCTGGACGTTTCCAATTTCACTGCCGGGCACTGGGAGAGAGTCAAACAGAGTGTTGCCCCATTACCTAGCAAAGCTTTTGTAGAGCCCGAATGTCTGTGTGGCAGCGAATGCAGTTCCAAGGGACAGTGAAAACCAGCTATAGCTTTCAGTGCTGGCAGCTTTCCTGTGGGCGCAAGCTCTGGACTTTTCCAATTTCACTGCCGGGCACTGGGAGAGAGTCATACAGAATGTTGCTCCGTTACCTAGCAAAGCTTTTGTAGAGCACGAATGTCTGTGTGGGAGCGAATGCAGTTCCAAGGGACAGTGAAAACCAGCTACAGCTTTCAGTGCTGGCAGCTTTCCTGTGGGCGCAATCTCTGGACGTTTCCAATTTCACTGCCGGGCACTGGGAGAGAGTCAAACAGAGTGTTGCCCCATTACCTAGAAAAGCTTTTGTAGAGCACGAATGTCTGTGTGGCAGCGAATGCAGTTCCAAGGGACAGTGAAAACCAGCTACAGCTTCCAGTGCTGGCAGCTTTCCTATGGGCGCAAGCTCTGGACGTTTCCAATTTCACTGCCGGGCACTGGGAGACAGTCATACAGCGTGTTGCCCCATTACCTAGCAAAGCTTTGGTAGAGCGCGAATGTCTGTGTGGCAGCGAATGCAGTTCCAAGGGACACTGAAAACCAGCCACACCTTTCAGTGCTGGCTGCTTTCCTGTGGGCGCAATCTCTGGACGTTTCCAATTTGGCAGCCGGGCTCTGCCAGAGAGAGATACAGAGTGTTGCCGGATTACGAAGCAAAGCTTTATCACGGCGTGAACGTCTGTGTGGCAGCGAATGTAGTTCCAAGGGACAGTGAAAACCAGCTATAGCATTCAGTGCTGGCAGCTTTCCTGTGGGCGCAATGTCTGGACGTTTCCAATTTCACTGCCGGGCACTGGGAGAGAGTCATACAGAATGTTGCTCCGTTACCTAGCAAAGCTTTAGTAGAGCGCGAATGTCTGTGTGGCAGCGAATTCAGTTCCAAGGGACAGTGAAAACCAGCTACAGCTTTCAGTGCTGGCTGCTTTCCTGTGGGCGCAATCTCTGGACGTTTCCAATTTGGCAGCCGGGATCTGCCAGAGAGAGATACAGAGTGTTGCGCGATTACGAAGCAAAGCTTTAGCACCGCGTGAACGTCTGTGTGGCAGCGAATGTAGTTCCAAGGGACAGTGAAAACCAGCTATAGCATTCAGTGCTGGCAGCTTTCCTCTGGGCGCAAGCTCTGGACGTTTCCGATTTCACTGCCGGGCACTGGGAGAGAGTCATACAGAATGTTGCTCCGTTACCTAGCAAAGCTTTAGTAGAGCGTGAATGTCTGTGTGGCAGCGCATGCAGTTCCAAGGGACAGTGCAAACCAGCTACAGCTTTCAGTGCTGGCAGCTTTCCTGTGGGCGCAATCTCTGGACGTTTCCAATTTCACTGCCGGTCTCTGCTAGAGAGAGATACAGAGTGTTGCCCATTACCTAGCAAAGCTTTAGTAGAGCGCGAATGTCTGTGTGGCAGCGAATGCAGTTCCAAGGGACAGTGAAAACCAGCTACAGCTTTCAGTGCTGGCAGCTTTCCTGTGGGCGCAATCTCTGGACGTTTCCAATTTGGCAGCCGGACTGTGTCAGATGGAGATACAGATTGTTGCCCCATTACCTAGCAAAGCTTTAGTAGAGCGCGAATGTCTGTGTAGCAGCGAATGCAGTTCCAAGGGACAGTGAAAATCAGCTACAGCTTTCAGTGCTGGCAGCTTTCCTGTGGGCGCAAGATCTGGACGTTTCCGATTTCACTGCCGGGCACTGGGAGAGAGTCATACAGAATGTTGTTCCGTTACCTAGCAAAGCTTTAGTAGAGCGTGAATGTCTGTGTGGCAGCGAATGCAGTTCCAAGGGAGAGTGAAAACCAGCTACAGCTTTCAGTGCTGGCTGCTTTCCTGTGGGCGCAATCTCTGGACGTTTCCAATTTCACTGCCGGGCACTGGGAGAGAGTCATACAGAGTGTTGCTCCGTTACCTAGCAAAACTTTTGTAGAGCACGAATGTCTGTGTGAGAGCGAATGCAGTTCCAAGGGACAGTGAAAACCAGCTACAGCTTTCAGTGCTGGCAGCTTTTCTGTGGGCGCAATCTCTGGACGTTTCCAATTTCACTGCCGGGCACTGGGAGAGAGTCAAACAGAGTGTTGCCCCTTTACCAAGCAATGCTTTAGCAGAGCGCGAATGTCTGTGTGGGAGGGAATGCAGTTCCAAGGGACAGTGAAAACCAGCTACAGCTTTCAGTGCTGGCTGCTTTCCTGTGGGCGCAATCTCTGGACGTTTCCAATTTCACTGCCGGGCACTGGGAGAGAGTCATACAGAGTGTTGCCCCATTACCTAGCAAAGCTTTTGTAGAGCGCGAATGTCTGTGTGGCTGCGAATGCAGTTCCAAGGGACAGTGAAAACCAGCTACAGCTTTCAGTGCTGGCAGCTTTCCTGTGGGCGCAAGCTCTGGACGTTTCCAATTTCACTGCCGGGCACTGGGAGAGAGTGAAACAGAGTGTTGCTCCGTTACCTAGCAAAGCTTTTGTAGAGCACGAATGTCTGTGTGGGAGCGAATGCAGTTCCAAGGGACAGTGAAAACCAGCTACAGCTTTCAGTGCTGGCAGCTTTCCTGTGGGCGCAATCTCTGGACGTTTCCAATTTCACTGCCGGGCACTGGGAGAGAGTCAAACAGAGTGTTGCCCCTTTACCAAGCAATGCTTTAGCAGAGCGCGAATGTCTGTGTGGGAGGGAATGCAGTTCCAAGGGACAGTGAAAACCAGCTACAGCTTTCAGTGCTGGCTGCTTTCCTGTGGGCGCAAGCTCTGGACGTTTCCAATTTCACTGCCGGGCACTGGGAGAGAGTCAAACAGAGTGTTGCCCCATTACCTAGCAAAGCTTTTGTAGAGCGCGAATGTCTGTGTGGCAGCGAATGCAGTTCCAAGGGACAGTGAAAACCAGCTATAGCTTTCAGTGCTGGCAGCTTTCCTGTGGGCGCAAGCTCTGGACTTTTCCAATTTCACTGCCGGGCACTGGGAGAGAGTCATACAGAATGTTGCTCCGTTACCTAGCAAAGCTTTTGTAGAGCACGAATGTCTGTGTGGGAGCGAATGCAGTTCCAAGGGACAGTGAAAACCAGCTACAGCTTTCAGTGCTGGCAGCTTTCCTGTGGGCGCAATCTCTGGACGTTTCCAATTTCACTGCCGGGCACTGGGAGACAGTCATACAGCGTGTTGCCCCATTACCTAGCAAAGCTTTGGTAGAGCGCGAATGTCTGTGTGGCAGCGAATGCAGTTCCAAGGGACACTGAAAACCAGCCACAGCTTTCAGTGCTGGCTGCTTTCCTGTGGGCGCAATCTCTGGACGTTTCCAATTTGGCAGCCGGGCTCTGCCAGAGAGAGATACAGAGTATTGCCGGATTACGAAGCAAAGCTTTATCACGGCGTGAACGTCTGTGTGGCAGCGAATGTAGTTCCAAGGGACAGTGAAAACCAGCTATAGCATTCAGTGCTGGCAGCTTTCCTGTGGGCGCAATGTCTGGACGTTTCCAATTTCACTGCCGGGCACTGGGAGAGAGTCATACAGAATGTTGCTCCGTTACCTAGCAAAGCTTTAGTAGAGCGCGAATGTCTGTGTGGCAGCGAATTCAGTTCCAAGGGACAGTGAAAACCAGCTACAGCTTTCAGTGCTGGCTGCTTTCCTGTGGGCGCAATCTCTGGACGTTTCCAATTTGGCAGCCGGGATCTGCCAGAGAGAGATACAGAGTGTTGCGCGATTACGAAGCAAAGCTTTAGCACCGCGTGAACGTCTGTGTGGCAGCGAATGTAGTTCCAAGGGACAGTGAAAACCAGCTATAGCATTCAGTGCTGGCAGCTTTCCTCTGGGCGCAAGCTCTGGACGTTTCCGATTTCACTGCCGGGCACTGGGAGAGAGTCATACAGAATGTTGCTCCGTTACCTAGCAAAGCTTTAGTAGAGCGTGAATGTCTGTGTGGCAGCGCATGCAGTTCCAAGGGACAGTGCAAACCAGCTACAGCTTTCAGTGCTGGCAGCTTTCCTGTGGGCGCAATCTCTGGACGTTTCCAATTTCACTGCCGGTCTCTGCTAGAGAGAGATACAGAGTGTTGCCCATTACCTAGCAAAGCTTTAGTAGAGCGCGAATGTCTGTGTGGCAGCGAATGCAGTTCCAAGGGACAGTGAAAACCAGCTACAGCTTTCAGTGCTGGCAGCTTTCCTGTGGGCGCAATCTCTGGACGTTTCCAATTTGGCAGCCGGACTGTGTCAGATGGAGATACAGATTGTTGCCCCATTACCTAGCAAAGCTTTAGTAGAGCGCGAATGTCTGTGTAGCAGCGAATGCAGTTCCAAGGGACAGTGAAAATCAGCTACAGCTTTCAGTGCTGGCAGCTTTCCTGTGGGCGCAAGCTCTGGACGTTTCCAATTTCACTGCCGGGCACTGGGAGAGAGTCAAACAGAGTGTTGCCCCATTACCTAGCAAAGCTTTTGTAGAGCGCGAATGCCTGTGTGGCAGCGAATGCAGTTCCAAGGGACAGTGAAAACCAGCTACAGCTTTCAGTGCAGGCAGCTTTCCCGTGGGCGCAATCTCTGAACGTTTCCAATTTCACTGCGGGGCACTGGGAGAGAGTCATACAGCGTGTTGCCCCATTACCTAGCAAAGCTTTTGTAGAGCGCGAATATCTGTGTGGCAGCGAATGCAGTTCCAAGGGACAGTGAAAACCAGCTACAGCTTTCAGTGCTGGCAGCTTTCTTGTGGGCGCAAGCTCTGGACGTTTCTAATTTGGCAGCCGGGCTCTGCCAGAGAGAGATACAGAGTGTTGCGCGATTACGAAGCAAAGCTTTAGCACCGCGTGAACGTCTGTGTGGCAGCGAATGTAGTTCCAAGGGACAGTGAAAACCAGCTACAGCTTTCAGTGCTGGCAGCTTTCCTGTGGGCGCAAGCTCTGGACGTTTCCAATTTGGCAGCCGGGGTCTGTCAGAGAGAGATACAGAGTGTTGCCCCATTACCTAGCAAAGCTTTTGTAAAGCGAGAATGTCTGTGTGGCAGCGAATGCAGTTCCAAGGGACAGTGCAAACCAGCTACAGCTTTCAGTGCTGGCAGCTTTCCTGTGGGCGCAATCTCTGGACGTTTCCAATTTCACTGCCGGGCACTGGGAGACAGTCAAACAGAGGGTTGCCCCATTACCTAGCAATGCTTTAGTGGAGCGCGAATGTCTGTGTGGCAGCGAATGAAGTTCCAAGGGACAGTGAAAACGAGCTACAGCTTTCAGTGCTGGCAGCTTTCCTGTGGGCGCAATCTGTGGACGTTTCCAATTTCACTGCGTGGCACTGGGAGAGAGTCATACTGCGTGTTGCCCCATTACCTAGCAAAGCTTTAGTAGAGCGCGAATGTCTGTGTGGCAGCGAATGCAGTTCCAAGGGACAGTGAAAACCAGCTACAGCTTTCAGTGCTGGCTGCTTTCCTGTGGGCGCAATCTCTGGACGTTTCCAATTTGGCAGCCGGGATCTGCCAGAGAGAGATACAGAGTGTTGCGCGATTACGAAGCAAAGCTTTAGCACCGCGTGAACGTCTGTGTGGCAGCGAATGTAGCTCCAAGGGACAGTGAAAACCAGCTATAGCATTCAGTGCTGGCAGCATTCCTCTGGGCGCAAGCTCTGGACGTTTCCGATTTCACTGCCGGGCACTGGGAGAGAGTCATACAGAATGTTGCTCCGTTACCTAGCAAAGCTTTAGTAGAGCGTGAATGTCTGTGTGGCAGCGAATGCAGTTCCAAGGGACAGTGCAAACCAGCTACAGCTTTCAGTGCTGGCAGCTTTCCTGTGGGCGCAATCTCTGGACTTTTCCAATTTCACTGCCGGGTTCTGCCAGAGAGAGATACAGAGTGTTGCCCCATTACCTAGCAAAGCTTTTGTAGAGCGCGAATGTCTGTGCGGGAGCGAATGCAGTTCCAAGGGAGAGTGAAAACCAGCTACAGCTTTCAGTGCTGGCTGCTTTCCTGTGGGCGCAATCTCTGGACGTTTCCAATTTCACTGCCGGGCACTGGGAGAGAGTCATACAGAGTGTTGCTCCGTTACCTAGCAAAACTTTTGTAGAGCACGAATGTCTGTGTGAGAGCGAATGCAGTTCCAAGGGACAGTGAAAACCAGCTACAGCTTTCAGTGCTGGCAGCTTTTCTGTGGGCGCAATCTCTGGACGTTTCCAATTTCACTGCCGGGCACTGGGAGAGAGTCAAACAGAGTGTTGCCCCTTTACCAAGCAATGCTTTAGCAGAGCGCGAATGTCTGTGTGGGAGGGAATGCAGTTCCAAGGGACAGTGAAAACCAGCTACAGCTTTCAGTGCTGGCTGCTTTCCTGTGGGCGCAATCTCTGGACGTTTCCAATTTCACTGCCGGGCACTGGGAGAGAGTCAAACAGAGTGTTGCCCCATTACCTAGCAAAGCTTTTGTAGAGCGCGAATGTCTGTGTGGCTGCGAATGCAGTTCCAAGGGACAGTGAAAACCAGCTACAGCTTTCAGTGCTGGCAGCTTTCCTGTGGGCGCAAGCTCTGGACTTTTCCAATTTCACTGCCGGGCACTGGGAGAGAGTGAAACAGAGTGTTGCTCCGTTACCTAGCAAAGCTTTTGTAGAGCACGAATGTCTGTGTGGGAGCGAATGCAGATCCAAGGGACAGTGAAAACCAGCTACAGCTTTCAGTGCTGGCAGCTTTCCTGTGGGCGCAATCTCTGGACGTTTCCAATTTCACTGCCGGGCACTGGGAGAGAGTCAAACAGAGTGTTGCCCCTTTACCAAGCAATGCTTTAGCAGAGCGCGAATGTCTGTGTGGGAGGGAATGCAGTTCCAAGGGACAGTGAAAACCAGCTACAGCTTTCAGTGCTGGCTGCTTTCCTGTGGGCGCAAGCTCTGGACGTTTCCAATTTCACTGCCGGGCACTGGGAGAGAGTCAAACAGAGTGTTGCCCCATTACCTAGCAAAGCTTTTGTAGAGCGCGAATGTCTGTGTGGCAGCGAATGCAGTTCCAAGGGACAGTGAAAACCAGCTATAGCTTTCAGTGCTGGCAGCTTTCCTGTGGGCGCAAGCTCTGGACGTTTCCAATTTCACTGCCGGGCACTGGGAGAGAGTCATACAGAATGTTGCTCCGTTACCTAGCAAAGCTTTTGTAGAGCACGAATGTCTGTGTGGGAGCGAATGCAGTTCCAAGGGACAGTGAAAACCAGCTACAGCTTTCAGTGCTGGCAGCTTTCCTGTGGGCGCAATCTCTGGACGTTTCCAATTTCACTGCCGGGCACTGGGAGAGAGTCAAACAGAGTGTTGCCCCTTTACCAAGCAATGCTTTAGCAGAGCGCGAATGTCTGTGTGGGAGGGAATGCAGTTCCAAGGGACAGTGAAAACCAGCTACAGCTTTCAGTGCTGGCAGCTTTCCTGTGGGCGCAATGTCTGGACGTTTCCAATTTCACTGCGGGGCACTGGGAGAGAGTCAAACAGAGTGTTGCCCCATTACCTAGCAAAGCTTTAGTAGAGCGCGAATGTCTGTGTGGCAGGGAATGCAGTTCCAACGGACAGTGAAAACCAGCCACAGCTTTCATATCAGGCAGCTTTCCCGTGGGCGCAATCTCTGGACGTTTCCAATTTGGCAGCCGGGCTCTGCCAGAGAGAGATACAGAGTGTTGCCCGATTACGAAGCAAAGCTTTAATAGAGCGCGAATGTCAGTGTGGCAGCGACTGCAGTTCCAAGGGACAGTGAAAACCACCTACAGCTTTCAGTGCTGGCAGCTTTCCTGTGGGCGCAATCTCTGGACGTTTCCAATTTCACTGCCGGGCACTGGGAGACAGTCAAACAGAGGGTTGCCCCATTACCTAGCAATGCTTTAGTGGAGCGCGAATGTCTGTGTGGCAGCGAATGAAGTTCCAAGGGACAGTGAAAACGAGCTACAGCTTTCAGTGCTGGCAGCTTTCCTGTGGGCGCAATCTGTGGACGTTTCCAATTTCACTGCGTGGCACTGGGAGAGAGTCATACTGCGTGTTGCCCCATTACCAAGCAAAGCTTTAGTAGAGCGCGAATGTCTGTGTGGCAGCGAATGCAGTTCCAAGGGACAGTGAAAACCAGCTACAGCTTTCAGTGCTGGCTGCTTTCCTGTGGGCGCAATCTCTGGACGTTTCCAATTTGGCAGCCGGGATCTGCCAGAGAGAGATACAGAGTGTTGCGCGATTACGAAGCAAAGCTTTAGCACCGCGTGAACGTCTGTGTGGCAGCGAATGTAGCACCAAGGGACAGTGAAAACCAGCTATAGCATTCAGTGCTGGCAGCTTTCCTCTGGGCGCAAGCTCTGGACGTTTCCGATTTCACTGCCGGGCACTGGGAGAGAGTCATACAGAATGTTGCTCCGTTACCTAGCAAAGCTTTAGTAGAGCGTGAATGTCTGTGTGGCAGCGAATGCAGTTCCAAGGGACAGTGCAAACCAGCTACAGCTTTCAGTGCTGGCAGCTTTCCTGTGGGCGCAATCTCTGGACGTTTCCAATTTCACTGCCGGGTTCTGCCAGAGAGAGATACAGAGTGTTGCCCCATTACCTAGCAAAGCTTTTGTAGAGCGCGAATGTCTGTGCGGGAGCGAATGCAGTTCCAAGGGAGAGTGAAAACCAGCTACAGCTTTCAGTGCTGGCTGCTTTCCTGTGGGCGCAATCTCTGGACGTTTCCAATTTCACTGCCGGGCACTGGGAGAGAGTCATACAGAGTGTTGCTCCGTTACCTAGCAAAACTTTTGTAGAGCACGAATGTCTGTGTGAGAGCGAATGCAGTTCCAAGGGACAGTGAAAACCAGCTACAGCTTTCAGTGCTGGCAGCTTTCCTGTGGGCGCAATCTCTGGACGTTTCCAATTTCACTGCCGGGCACTGGGAGAGAGTCAAACAGAGTGTTGCCCCTTTACCAAGCAATGCTTTAGCAGAGCGCGAATGTCTGTGTGGGAGGGAATGCAGTTCCAAGGGACAGTGAAAACCAGCTACAGCTTTCAGTGCTGGCTGCTTTCCTGTGGGCGCAATCTCTGGACGTTTCCAATTTCACTGCCGGGCACTGGGAGAGAGTCAAACAGAGTGTTGCCCCATTACCTAGCAAAGCTTTTGTAGAGCGCGAATGTCTGTGTGGCTGCGAATGCAGTTCCAAGGGACAGTGAAAACCAGCTACAGCTTTCAGTGCTGGCAGCTTTCCTGTGGGCGCAAGCTCTGGACGTTTCCAATTTCACTGCCGGGCACTGGGAGAGAGTGAAACAGAGTGTTGCTCCGTTACCTAGCAAAGCTTTTGTAGAGCACGAATGTCTGTGTGGCAGCGAATGCAGTTCCAAGGGACAGTGAAAACCAGCTACAGCTTTCAGTGCTGGCAGCTTTCCTGTGGGCGCAATCTCTGGACGTTTCCAATTTCACTGCCGGGCACTGGGAGAGAGTCAAACAGAGTGTTGCCCCTTTACCAAGCAATGCTTTAGCAGAGCGCGAATGTCTGTGTGGGAGGGAATGCAGTTCCAAGGGACAGTGAAAACCAGCTACAGCTTTCAGTGCTGGCTGCTTTCCTGTGGGCGCAAGCTGTGGACGTTTCCAATTTCAATGCCGGGCACTGGGAGAGAGTCAAACAGAGTGTTGCCCCATTACCTAGCAAAGCTTTTGTAGAGCGCGAATGTCTGTGTGGCAGCGAATGCAGTTCCAAGGGACAGTGAAAACCAGCTATAGCTTTCAGTGCTGGCAGCTTTCCTGTGGGCGCAAGCTCTGGACTTTTCCAATTTCACTGCCGGGCACTGGGAGAGAGTCATACAGAATGTTGCTCCGTTACCTAGCAAAGCTTTAGTAGAGCGTGAATGTATGTGTGGCAGCGAATCCAGTTCCAAGGCACAGTGAAAACCAGCTACAGCTTTCAGTGCTGGCAGCTTTCCTGTGGGCGCAATCTCTGGACGTTTCCAATTTCACTGCCGGGTTCTGCCAGAGAGAGATACAGAGTGTTGCCCCATTACCTAGCAAAGCTTTTGTAGAGCGCGAATGTCTGTGCGGGAGCGAATGCAGTTCCAAGGGACAGTGAAAACCAGCTACAGCTTTCAGTGCAGGCAGCTTTCCCGTGGGCACAATCTCTGGACGTTTCCAATTTCACTGCGGGGCAACGGGACAGAGTCATAGAGCGTGTTGCCCCATTACCTAGCAAAGCTTTTGTAGAGCGCGAATGTCTGTGTGGCAGCGAATGCAGTTCCAAGGGACAGTGAAAACCAGCTACAGCTTTCAGTGCTGGCAGCTTTCCTGTGGGCGCAATCTCTGGACGTTTCCAATTTCACTGCCGGGCACTGGGAGAGAGTCATACAGCGTGTTGCCCCATTACCTAGCAAAGCTTTAGTAGAGCGCGAATATCTGTGTGGCAGCGAATGCAGTTCCAAGGGACAGTGAAAACGAGCTATAGCATTCAGTGCTGGCAGCTTTCCCGTGGGCGCAATCTCTGGACGTTTCCAATTTCACTGCGGGGCAACGGGAGAGAGTCATACAGCGTGTTGCCCCATTTCCTAGCAAAGCTTTAGTAGAGCGCGAATGTCTGTGTGGCAGCGAATGCAGTTCCAAGGGACAGTGAAAACCAACTACAGCTTTCAGTGCTGGCAGCTTTCCTGTGGGCGCAAGCTCTGGACGTTTCGAATTTGGTAGCCGGGGTCTGTCAGAGAGAGATACAGATTGTTGCCCCATTACCTAGCAAAGCTTTAGTAGAGCGCGAATGTCTGTGTGGCAGCGAATGCAGTTCCAAGGGACAGTGAAAACCAGCTACAGCTTTCAGTGCTGGCAGCTTTCCTGTGGGCGCAATCTCTGGACGTTTCCAATTTCACTGCCGGGCACTGGGAGAGAGTCAAACAGAGTGTTGCTGCGTTACCTAGCAAAGCTTTAGTAGAGCGCGAATGTCTGTGTGGCAGCAAATGCAGTTCCAAGGGACAGTGAAAACCAGCTACAGCTTTCAGTGCTGGCAGCTTTCCTGTGGGTGCAATCTCTGGACGTTTCCAATTTCACTGCCGGGCTCTGCCAGAGAGAGATACAGAGTGGTGCCCCATTACCTAGCAAAGCTTTTGTAGAGAGCGAATGTCTGTGTGGCAGCGAATGCAGTTCCAAGGGACAGTGAAAACCAGCTACAGCTTTCAGTGCTGGCAGCTTTCCTGTGGGCGCAAGCTCTGGACGTTTCCAATTTGGCAGCCGGACTCTGTCAGATGGAGATACAGATTGTTGCCCCATTACCTAGCAAAGCTTTAGAAGAGCGCGAATGTCTGTGTAGCAGCGAATGCAGTTCCAAGGGACAGTGAAAACCAGCTACAGCTTTCAGTGCTGGCAGCTTTCCTGTGGGCGCAATCTCTGGACGTTTCCAATTTCACTGCCGGGCACTGGGAGAGAGTCAAACAGAGTGTTGCCCCATTACCTAGCAAAGCTTTTGTAGAGCGCGAATGTCTGTGTGGCAGCGAATTCAGTTCCAAGGGACAGTGAAAACCAGCTACAGCTTTCAGTTCAGGCAGCTTTCCCGTGGGCGCAATCTCTGGACGTTTCCAATTTCACTGCGGGGCACTGGGAGAGAGTCATACAGCGTGTTGCCCCATTACCTAGCAAAGCTTTTGTAGAGCGCGAATATCTGTGTGGCAGCGAATGCAGTTCCAAGGGACAGTGAAAACCAGCTACAGCTTTCAGTGCTGGCAGCTTTCCTGTGGGCGCAAGCTCTGGACGTTTCCAATTTGGCAGCCGGACTCTGTCAGATGGAGATACAGATTGTTGCCCCATTACCTAGCAAAGCTTTAGTAGAGCGCGAATGTCTGTGTAGCAGCGAATGCAGTTCCAAGGGACAGTGAAAACTAGCTACAGCTTTCAGTGCAGACAGCTTTCCCGTGGGCGCAATCTCTGGACGTTTCCAATTTCACTGCGGGGCACTGGGAGAGAGTCATACAGCGTGTTGCCCCATTACCTAGCAAAGCTTTTGTAGAGCGCGAATATCTGTGTGGCAGCGAATGCAGTTCCAAGGGACAGTGAAAACCAGCTACAGCTTTCAGTGCTGGCAGCTTTCCTGTGGGCGCAAGCTCTGGACGTTTCCAATTTGGCAGCCGGACTCTGTCAGATGGAGATACAGATTGTTGCCCCATTACCTAGCAAAGCTTTAGTAGAGCGCGAATGTCTGTGTGGCAGCGAATGCAGTTCCAAGGGACAGTGCAAACCAGCTACAGCTTTCAGTGCTGGCAGCTTTGCTGTGGCCGCTATGGCTGGACGTTTCCAATTTGGCATCCGGGCTCTGCCAGAGAGAGATACAGAGTGTTGCCCCATAACCAAGAAAAGCTTTAGCAGAGCGCGAATGTCTGTGTGGCAGCAAATGCAGTTCCAAGGGACAGTGAAAACCAGCTACAGCTTTCAGTGCTGGCAGCTTTCCTGTGGGCGCAATCTCTGGACGTTTCCAATTTCACTGCCGGGCTCTGCCAGAGAGAGATACAGAGTTTTGCCTCATTACCTAGCAAAGCTTTTGTAGAGCGCGAATGTCTGTGTGGCAGCGAATGCAGTTCCAAGGGACAGTGAAAACCAGCTACAGCTTTCAGTGCTGGCAGC
Source organism: Mycteria americana (assembly GCF_035582795.1). Classification (NCBI taxonomy): domain Eukaryota; kingdom Metazoa; phylum Chordata; class Aves; order Ciconiiformes; family Ciconiidae; genus Mycteria; species Mycteria americana. Next base: position 65,001,912 of record NC_134366.1, read on the forward strand.
TTTCCTGTGGGCGCAATCTCTGGACGTTTCCAATTTCACTGCCGGGCTCTGGGAGAGAGAGATACAGAGTGTTGCCCCATTACCTAGCAAAGCTTTTGTAGAGCGCGAATGTCTGTGTGGCAGCGAATGCAGTTCCAAGGGACAGTGAAAACCAGCTACAGCTTTCAGTGCTGGCAGCTTTGCTGTGGGCACAGTCTCTGCACGTTTCCAATTCCACTGCCGGGCTCTGGGAGAGAGTCATACAGAGTGTTGCCCCATTACCTAGCAAAGCTTCAGCAGAGCGCGAATGTCTGTGTGGCAGCGAATGCAGTTCCAAGGGACAGTGAAAACCCGCTACAGCTTTCAGTGCTGGCAGCTTTGCTGTGGCCGCTATGGCTGGACGTTTCCAATTTGGCAGCCGGGCTCTGCCAGAGAGAGATACAGAGTGTTGCCCCATTACCTAGCAAAGCTTTAGCAGAGCGCGAATGTCTGTGTGGCAGCGAATGCAGTTCCAAGGGACAGTGAAAACCAGCTACAGCTTTCAGTGCTGGCAGCTTTCCTGTGGGCGCAATCTCTGGACGTTTCCAATTTCACTGCCGGGCTCTGGGAGAGAGAGATACAGAGTGTTGCCCCATTACCTAGCAAAGCTTTTGTAGAGCGCGAATGTCTGTGTGGCAGCGAATGCAGTTCCAAGGGACAGTGAAAACCAGCTACAGCTTTCAGTGCTGGCAGCTTTCCTGTGGGCGCAATCTCTGGACGTTTCCAATTTCACTGCCGGGCTCTGGGAGAGAGAGATACAGAGTGTTGCCCCATTACCTAGCAAAGCTTTTGTAGAGCGAGAATGTCTGTGTGGCAGCGAATGCAGTTCCAAGGGACAGTGAAAACCAGCTACAGCTTTCAGTGCTGGCAGCTTTGCTGTGGCCGCTATGGCTGGACGTTTCCAATTTGGCAGCCAGGCTCTGCCAGAGAGAGATACAGAGTGTTGCCCCATTACCAAGCAAGGCTTTAGCAGAGCGCGAATGTCTGTGTGGCAGCGAATGCAGTTCCAAGGGACAGTGAAAACCAGCTACAGCTTTCAGTGCTGGCAGCTTTCCTGTGGCCGCTATGGCTGGACGTTTCAAATTTGGCAGCCGGGCTCTGCCAGAGAGAGATACAGAGTGTTGCCCCATTACGAAGCAATGCTTTAGCATAGCGCGAATGTCTGTTTGGCATCGAATGCAGTTCCAAGGGACAGTGAAAACCAGCTACAGCTTTCAGTAATGGCAGCTTTCCTGTGGCCGCAATCTCTGGACGTTTCCAATTTGGCAGCCGGGCTCTGCCAGAGAGAGATACAGAGTGTTGCCCCATTACCAAGCAATGTTTCAGCAGAGCGCGAATGTCTGTGTGGCAGCGAATGCAGTTCCAAGGGACAGTGAAAACCAGCTACAGCTTTCAGTGCTGGCAGCTTTCCTGTGGGCGCAATCTCTGGACGTTTCCAATTTCAATGCCGGGCTCTGGGAGAGAGAGATACAGAGTGTTGCCCCATTACCAAGCAATGTTTCAGCAGAGCGCGAATGTCTGTGTGGCAGCGAATGCAGTTCCAAGGGACAGTGAAAACCAGCTACAGCTTTCAGTGCTGGCAGCTTTCCTATGGCCGCCATCGCTGGACGTTTCCAATTTGGCATCCGGGCTCTGCCAGAGAGAGATACAGAGTGTTGCCCCATTACCAAGCAAAGCTTTAGCAGAGCGCGAATGTCTGTGTGGCAGCGAATGCAGTTCCAAGGGACAGTGAAAACCAGCTACAGCTTTCAGTGCTGGCAGCTTTCCTGTGGCCGCTATGGCTGGACGTTTCAAATTTGGCAGCCGGGCTCTGCCAGAGAGAGATACAGAGTGTTGCCCCATTACGAAGCAATGCTTTAGCAGAGCGCGAATGTCTGTTTGGCATCGAATGCAGTTCCAAGGGACAGTGAAAACCAGCTACAGCTTTCAATGCTGGCAGCTTTGCTGTGGGCACAGTCTCTGGACGTTTCCAATTTCACTGCGGGGCACTGGGAGAGAGTCAAACAGAGTGTTGCCCCATTACCTAGCAAAGCTTTAGTAGAGCGCGAATGTCTGTGTGGCAGCGAATGCAGTTCCAAGGGAAAGTGAAAACCAGCTACAGCTTTCAGTGCTGGCTGCTTTCCTGTGGGCGCAATCTCTGGACGTTTCCAATTTGGCAGCCGGGATCTGCCAGAGAGAGATACAGAGTGTTGCCCGATTACGAAGCAAAGCTTTAGCACCGCGTGAACGTCTGTGTGGCAGCGAATGCAGTTCCAAGGGACAGTGAAAACCAGCTATAGCATTCAGTGCTGGCAGCTTTCCTGTGGGCGCAATCTCTGGACGTTTCCAATTTCACTGCCGGGCACTGGGAGAGAGTCATACAGCGTGTTGCCCCATTACCTAGCAAAGCTTTAGTAGAGCCCGAATGTCTGTGTGGCAGCGAATGCAGTTTCAAGGGACAGTGAAAACCAGCTACAGCTTTCAGTGCAGGCAGCTTTCCCGTGGGCGCAATCTCTGGACGTTTCCAATTTCACTGCGGGGCAACGGGAGAGAGTCATACAGCGTGTTGCCCCATTACCTAGCAAAGCTTTTGTAGAGCGCGAATGTCTGTGTGGCAGCGAATGCAGTTCCAAGGGACAGTGAAAACCAGCTACAGCTTTCACTACTGGCAGCTTTCCTGTGGCCGCAAGCTCTGGACATTTCCAATTTCACTGCCAGGCTCTGCCAGAGAGAGATACAGAGTGTTGCCCCATTACCTAGCAAATCTTTTGTAGAGCGCGAATGTCTGTGTCGCAGCGAATGCAGTTCCAAGGGACAGTGCAAACCAGCTACAGCTTTCAGTGCTGGCAGCTTTCCTGTGGGTGCAATCTCTGGACGTTTCCAATTTCACTGCCTGGCTCTGCCAGAGAGAGATACAGAGTGTTGCCCCATTACCTAGCAAAGCTTTTGTAGAGCGCGAATATCTGTGTGGCAGCGAATGCAGTTCCAAGGGACAGTGCAAACCAGCTACAGCTTTCAGTGCTGGCAGCTTTCCTGTGGGCGCAATCTCTGGACGTTTCCAATTTCACTGCGGGGCACTGGGAGAGAGTCAAACAGAGTGTTGCCCCATTACCTAGCAAAGCTTTAGTAGAGCGCGAATGTCTGTGTGGCAGCGAATGCAGTTCCAAGGGACAGTGAAAACCAGCAACAGCTTTCAGTGCTGGCAGCTTTCCTGTGGGCACAGTCTCTGGACGTTTCCAATTTGACTGCCGGGCTCTGGGAGAGAGTCATACAGAGTGTTGCCCCATTACCTAGCAAAGCTTTAGCAGAGCGCAAATGTCTGTGAGGCAGCGAATGCAGTTCCAAGGGACAGTGAAAACCAGCTACAGCTTTCAGTGCTGGCAGCTTTCCTGTGGCCGCTATGGCTGGACGTTTCCAATTTGGCAGCCGGGCTCTGCCAGAGAGAGATACAGAGTGTTGCCCCATTACGAAGCAAAGCTTTAGCAGAGCGCGAATGTCTGTGTGGCAGCGAATGCAGTTCCAAGGGACAGTGAAAACCAGCTACATCTTTCAGTGCTGGCAGCTTTCCTGTGGCCGCTATCGCTGGACGTTTCCAATTTGGCATCCGGGCTCTGCCAGAGAGAGATACAGAGTGTTGCCCCATTACGAAGCAATGCTTTAGCAGAGTGCAAATGTCTGTGTGGCAGCGAATGCAGTTCCAAGGGACAGTGAAAACCAGCTACAGCTTTCAGTGCTGGCAGCTTTCCTGTGGCCGCTATGGCTGGACGTTTCCAATTTGGCAGCCGGGCTCTGCCAGAGAGAGATACAGAGTTTTGCCCCATTACCAAGAAAAGCTTTAGCAGAGCGCGAATGTCTGTGTGGCAGCAAATGCAGTTCCAAGAGACAGTGAAAACCAGCTACAGCTTTCAGTGCTGGCAGCTTTCCTGTGGGCGCAATCTCTGGACGTTTCCAATTTGGCAGCCGGGCTCTGCCAGAGAGAGATACAGAGTGTTGCCCCATTACCTAGCAAAGCTTTTGTAGAGCGCGAATGTCTGTGTTGCAGCGAATGCAGTTCCAAGGGACAGTGAAAACCAGCTACAGCTTTCAGTGCTGGCAGCTTTCCTGTGGGCACAGTCTCTGGACGTTTCCAATTCCACTGCCGGGCTCTGGGAGAGAGTCATACAGAGTGTTGCTCCATTACCTAGCAAAGCTTCAGCAGACCGCGAATGTCTGTGTGGCAGCGAATGCAGTTCCAAGGGACAGTGAAAACCAGCAACAGCTTTCAGTGCTGGCAGCTTTCCTGTGGGCACAGTCTCTGGACGTATCCAATTTCACTGCCGGGCTCTGGGAGAGAGAGATACAGAGTGTTGCCCCATTACATAGCAAAGCTTTAGCAGAGCGCAAATGTCTGTGTGGCAGCGAATGCAGTTCCAAGGGACAGTGAAAACCAGCTACAGCTTTCAGTGCTGGCAGCTTTCCTGTGGCCACTATGGCTGCACGTTTGCAGTTTGGCAGCCGAGCTCTGCCAGAGAGAGATACAGAGTGTTGCCCCATTACCAAGCAAAGCTTTAGCAGAGCGCGAATGTCTGTGTGGCAGCGAATGCAGTTCCAAGGGACAGTGAAAACCAGCTACAGCTTTCAGTGCTGGCAGCTTTCCTGTGGCCGCTATGGCTGGACGTTTCCAATTTGGCAGCCGGGCTCTGCCAGAGAGAGATACAGAGTGTTGCCCCATTACGAAGCAAAGCTTTAGCAGAGCGCGAATGTCTGTGTGGCAGCGAATGCAGTTCCAAGGGACAGTGAAAACCAGCTACATCTTTCAGTGCTGGCAGCTTTCCTGTGGCCGCTATCGCTGGACGTTTCCAATTTGGCATCCGGGCTCTGCCAGAGAGAGATACAGAGTGTTGCCCCATTACGAAGCAATGCTTTAGCAGAGTGCAAATATCTGTGTGGCAGCGAATGCAGTTCCAAGGGACAGTGAAAACCAGCTACAGCTTTCAGTGCTGGCAGCTTTCCTGTGGGAGCAATCTCTGGACGTTTCCAATTTGACTGCCAGGCTCTGGGAGAGAGTCATACAGACTGCTGCCCCATTACCAAGCAAAGCTTTAGCAGAGCGCGAATGTCTGTGTGGCAGCGAATGCAGTTCCAAGGGACAGTGAAAACCAGCTACAGCTTTCAGTGCTGGCAGCTTTCCTGTGGGCGCAATCTCTGGACGTTTCCAATTTCACTGCGGGGCACTGGGAGACAGTCATACAGAGTGTTGCCTCATTACCTAGCAAAGCTTTTGTAGAGTGCGAATGTCTGTGTGGCAGCAAATGTAGTTCCAAGGGACAGTGAAAACCAGCTACAGCTTTCAGTGCTGGCAGCTTTCCTGTAGGCACAGTCTCTGGACGTTTCCAATTTCACTGCCGGGCTCTGGGAGAGAGTCATACAGAGTGTTGCCTCATTACCTAGCAAAGCTTTTGTAGAGCGCGAATGTCTGTGTGGCAGCGAATGCAGTTCCAAGGGACAGTGAAAACCAGCTACAGCTTTCAGTGCTGGCAGCTTTCCTGTAGGCACAGTCTCTGGACGTTTCCAATTTCACTGCCGGGCTCTGGGAGAGAGTCATACAGAGTGTTGCCCCATTACCTAGCAAAGCTTTTGTAGAGCGCGAATGTCTGTGTGGCAGCGAATGCAGTTCCAAGGGTCAGTGAAAACCAGCTACAGCTTTCAGTGCTGGCAGCTTTCCTGTGGCCGCTATGGCTGGAAGTTTGCCATTTGGCAGCCGAGCTCTGCCAGAGAGAGATACAGAGTGTTGCCCCATTACCAAGCAAAGCTTCAGCAGAGCGCGAATGTCTGTGTGGCAGCGAATGCAGTTCGAAGGGACAGTGAAAACCAGCTACAGCTTTCAGTGCTGGCTGCTTTCCTGTGGGCGCAATCTCTGGATGTTTCCAATTTCACTGCCGGGCTCTGGGAGAGAGAGATACAGAGTGTTGCCCCATTACCAAGCAAAGCTTCAGCAGAGCGCGAATGTCTGTGTTGCAGCGAATGCAGTTCGAAGGGACAGTGAAAACCAGCTACAGCTTTCAGTGCTGGCAGCTTTCCTGTGGGAGCAATCTCTGGACGTTTCCAATTTCACTGCGGGGCACTGGGAGACATTCATACAGAGTGTTGCCTCATTACCTAGCAAAGCTTTTGTAGAGCGCGAATGTCTGTGTGGCAGCAAATGTAGTTCCAAGGGACAGTGAAAACCAGCTACAGCTTTCAGTGCTGGCAGCTTTCCTGTGGCCGCTATCGCTGGACGTTTCCAATTTGGCATCCGGGCTCTGCCAGAGAGAGATACAGAGTGTTGCCCCATTACGAAGCAATGCTTTAGCAGAGCGCCAATGTCTCTGTGGCAGCGAATGCAGTTCCAAGGGACAGTGAAAACCAGCTACAGCTTTCAGTGCTGGCAGCTTTCCTGTGGCCACTATGGCTGGACGTTTCCAATTTGGCAGCCAGGCTCTGCCAGAGAGAGATACAGAGTGTTGCCCCATTACCAAGAAAAGCTTTAGCAGAGCGCGAATGTCTGTGTGGCAGCAAATGCAGTTCCAAGAGACAGTGAAAACCAGCTACAGCTTTCAGTGCTGGCAGCTTTCCTGTGGCCGCTATCGCTGGACGTTTCCAATTTGGCATCCGGGCTCTGCCAGAGAGAGATACAGAGTGTTGCCCCATTACGAAGCAATGCTTTAGCAGAGCGCGAATGTCTGTGTGGCAGCGAATGCAGTTCCAAGGGACAGTGAAAACCAGCTACAGCTTTCAGTGCTGGCAGCTTTCCTGTGGCCGCTATGGCTGGACGTTTCCAATTTGGCAGCCAGGCTCTGGGAGAGAGTCATACAGACTGCTGCCCCATTACCAAGCAAAGCTTTAGCAGAGCGCGAATGTCTGTGTGGCAGCGAATGCAGTTCCAAGTGACAGTGAAAACCAGCTACAGCTTTCAGTGCTGGCAGCTTTCCTGTGGCCGCTATGGCTGGACGTTTGCAATTTGGCAGCCAGGCTCTGCCAGACAGAGATACAGAGTGTTGCCCCATTACCAAGCAAAGCTTTAGCAGAGCGCGAATGTCTGTGTGGCAGCAAATGCAGTTCCAAGAGACAGTGAAAACCAGCTACAGCTTTCAGTACTGGCAGCTTTCCTGTGGGCACAGTCTCTGGATGTTTCCAATTTCACTGCCGGGCTCTGGGAGAGAGTCATACAGAGTGTTGCCCCATTACCTAGCAAAGCTTTAGCAGAGCGCAAATGTCTGTGAGGCAGCGAATGCAGTTCCAAGGGACAGTGAAAACCAGCTACAGCTTTCAGTGCTGGCAGCTTTCCTGTGGCCGCTATGGCTGGACGTTTGCAATTTGGCAGCCGAGCTCTGCCAGAGAGAGATACAGATTGTTGCCCCATTACCAAGAAAAGCTTTAGCAGAGCGCGAATGTCTGTGTGGCAGCGAATGCAGTTCCAAGGGACAGTGAAAACCAGCTACAGCTTTCAGTGCTGGCAGCTTTCCTGTGGCCGCTATCGCTGGACGTTTCCAATTTGGCATCCGGGCTCTGCCAGAGAGAGATACAGAGTGTTGCCCCATTAAGAAGCAATGGTTTAGCAGAGCGCGAATGTCTGTGTGGCAGCGAATGCAGTTCCAAGGGACAGTGAAAACCACCTACAGCTTTCAGTGCTGGCAGCTTTCCTGTGGGCGCAATCTCTGGACGTTTCCAATTTGACTGCCAGGCTCTGGGAGAGAGTCATACAGACTGTTGCCCCATTACCAAGCAAAGCTTTAGCAGAGCGCGAATGTCTGTGTGGCAGCGAATGCAGTTCCAAGGGACAGTGAAAACCAGCTACAGCTTTCAGTGCTGGCAGCTTTCCTGTGGGCACAGTCTCTGGACGTATCCAATTTCACTGCCGGGCTCTGGGAGAGAGAGATACAGAGTGTTGCCTCATTACCTAGCAAAGCTTTTGTAGAGCGCGAATATCTGTGTGGCAGCGAATGCAGTTCCAAGGGACAGTGAAAACCAGCTACAGCTTTCAGTGCTGGCAGCTTTCCTGTGGCCGCTATGGCTGGACGTTTCCAATTTGGCAGCCGGGCTCTGCCAGAGAGAGATACAGAGTGTTGCCCCATTACGAAGCAATGCTTTAGCAGAGCACGAATGTCTGTGTGGCAGCGAATGCAGTTCCAAGGGACAGTGAAAACCAGCTACAGCTTTCAGTGCTGGCAGCTTTCCTGTGGCCGCTATCGCTGGACGTTTCCGATTTCGCATCCGGGCTCTGCCAGAGAGAGATACAGAGTGTTGCCCCATTACGAAGCAATGCTTTAGCAGAGCGCGAATGTCTGTGTGGCAGCGAATGCAGTTCCAAGGGACAGTGAAAACCAGCTACAGCTTTCAGTGCTGGCAGCTTTCCTGTGGGCACAGTCTCTGGATGTTTCCAATTTCACTGCCGGGCTCTGGGAGAGAGTCATACAGAGTGTTGCCTCATTACGAAGCAATGCTTTAGCAGAGCGCGAATGTCTGTGTGGCAGCGAATGCAGTTCCAAGGGACAGTGAAAACCAGCTACAGCTTTCAGTGCTGGCAGCTTTCCTGTGGCCGCTATGGCTGGACGTTTCCAATTTGGCATACGGGCTCTGCCAGAGAGAGATACAGAGTGTTGCCCCATTACGAAGCAAGGCTTTAGCAGAGCGCAAATGTCTGTGTGGCAGCGAATGCAGTTCCAAGGGACAGTGAAAACCAGCTACAGCTTTCAGTGCTGGCAGCTTTCCTGTGGCCGCTATGGCTGGACGTTTCCAATTTGGCAGCCGGGCTCTGCCAGAGAGAGATACAGAGTGTTGCCCCATTACGAAGCAAAGCTTTAGCACAGCGCGAATGTCTGTGTGGCAGCAAATGCAGTTCCAAGAGACAGTGAAAACCAGCTACAGCTTTCAATGCTGGCAGCTTTCCTGTGGGCGCAGTCTGTGGACGTTTCCAATTTCACTGCCGGGCTCTGGGAGAGAGTCATACAGAGTGTTGCCCCATTACCAAGCAAAGCTTCAGCAGACCGCGAATGTCTGTGTGGCAGCGAATGCAGTTCCAAGGGACAGTGAAAACCAGCAACAGCTTTCAGTGCTGGCAGCTTTCCTGTGGGCACAGTCTCTGGACGTATCCAATTTCACTGCCGGGCTCTGGGAGAGAGAGATACAGAGTGTTGCCTCATTACCTAGCAAAGCTTTTGTAGAGCGCGAATGTCTGTGTGGCAGCAAATGTAGTTCCAAGGGACAGTGAAAACCAGCTACAGCTTTCAGTGCTGGCAGCTTTCCTGTGGCCGCTATCGCTGGACGTTTCCAATTTGGCATCCGGGCTCTGCCAGAGAGAGATACAGAGTGTTGCCCCATTACGAAGCAATGCTTTAGCAGAGCGCCAATGTCTCTGTGGCAGCGAATGCAGTTCCAAGGGACAGTGAAAACCAGCTACAGCTTTCAGTGCTGGCAGCTTTCCTGTGGCCACTATGGCTGGACGTTTCCAATTTGGCAGCCAGGCTCTGCCAGAGAGAGATACAGAGTGTTGCCCCATTACCAAGAAAAGCTTTAGCAGAGCGCGAATGTCTGTGTGGCAGCAAATGCAGTTCCAAGAGACAGTGAAAACCAGCTACAGCTTTCAGTGCTGGCAGCTTTCCTGTGGGCGCAATCTCTGGACGTTTCCAATTTGGCAGCCGGGCTCTGCCAGAGAGAGATACAGAGTGTTGCCCCATTACCTAGCAAAGCTTTTGTAGAGCGCGAATGTCTGTGTTGCAGCGAATGCAGTTCCAAGGGACAGTGAAAACCAGCTACAGCTTTCAGTGCTGGCAGCTTTCCTGTGGGCACAGTCTCTGGACGTTTCCAATTCCACTGCCGGGCTCTGGGAGAGAGTCATACAGAGTGTTGCTCCATTACCTAGCAAAGCTTCAGCAGACCGCGAATGTCTGTGTGGCAGCGAATGCAGTTCCAAGGGACAGTGAAAACCAGCAACAGCTTTCAGTGCTGGCAGCTTTCCTGTGGCCACTATGGCTGCACGTTTGCAGTTTGGCAGCCGAGCTCTGCCAGAGAGAGATACAGAGTGTTGCCCCATTACCAAGCAAAGCTTTAGCAGAGCGCGAATGTCTGTGTGGCAGCGAATGCAGTTCCAAGGGACAGTGAAAACCAGCTACAGCTTTCAGTGCTGGCAGCTTTCCTGTGGCCGCTATGGCTGGACGTTTCCAATTTGGCAGCCGGGCTCTGCCAGAGAGAGATACAGAGTGTTGCCCCATTACGAAGCAAAGCTTTAGCAGAGCGCGAATGTCTGTGTGGCAGCGAATGCAGTTCCAAGGGACAGTGAAAACCAGCTACATCTTTCAGTGCTGGCAGCTTTCCTGTGGCCGCTATCGCTGGACGTTTCCAATTTGGCATCCGGGCTCTGCCAGAGAGAGATACAGAGTGTTGCCCCATTACGAAGCAATGCTTTAGCAGAGTGCAAATATCTGTGTGGCAGCGAATGCAGTTCCAAGGGACAGTGAAAACCAGCTACAGCTTTCAGTGCTGGCAGCTTTCCTGTGGGAGCAATCTCTGGACGTTTCCAATTTGACTGCCAGGCTCTGGGAGAGAGTCATACAGACTGCTGCCCCATTACCAAGCAAAGCTTTAGCAGAGCGCGAATGTCTGTGTGGCAGCGAATGCAGTTCCAAGGGACAGTGAAAACCAGCTACAGCTTTCAGTGCTGGCAGCTTTCCTGTGGGCGCAATCTCTGGACGTTTCCAATTTCACTGCGGGGCACTGGGAGACAGTCATACAGAGTGTTGCCTCATTACCTAGCAAAGCTTTTGTAGAGTGCGAATGTCTGTGTGGCAGCAAATGTAGTTCCAAGGGACAGTGAAAACCAGCTACAGCTTTCAGTGCTGGCAGCTTTCCTGTAGGCACAGTCTCTGGACGTTTCCATTTTCACTGCCGGGCTCTGGGAGAGAGTCATACAGAGTGTTGCCTCATTACCTAGCAAAGCTTTTGTAGAGCGCGAATGTCTGTGTGGCAGCGAATGCAGTTCCAAGGGACAGTGAAAACCAGCTACAGCTTTCAGTGCTGGCAGCTTTCCTGTAGGCACAGTCTCTGGACGTTTCCAATTTCACTGCCGGGCTCTGGGAGAGAGTCATACAGAGTGTTGCCCCATTACCTAGCAAAGCTTTTGTAGAGCGCGAATGTCTGTGTGGCAGCGAATGCAGTTCCAAGGGTCAGTGAAAACCAGCTACAGCTTTCAGTGCTGGCAGCTTTCCTGTGGCCGCTATGGCTGGAAGTTTGCCATTTGGCAGCCGAGCTCTGCCAGAGAGAGATACAGAGTGTTGCCCCATTACCAAGCAAAGCTTCAGCAGAGCGCGAATGTCTGTGTGGCAGCGAATGCAGTTCGAAGGGACAGTGAAAACCAGCTACAGCTTTCAGTGCTGGCTGCTTTCCTGTGGGCGCAATCTCTGGATGTTTCCAATTTCACTGCCGGGCTCTGGGAGAGAGAGATACAGAGTGTTGCCCCATTACCAAGCAAAGCTTCAGCAGAGCGCGAATGTCTGTGTTGCAGCGAATGCAGTTCGAAGGGACAGTGAAAACCAGCTACAGCTTTCAGTGCTGGCAGCTTTCCTGTGGGAGCAATCTCTGGACGTTTCCAATTTCACTGCGGGGCACTGGGAGACATTCATACAGAGTGTTGCCTCATTACCTAGCAAAGCTTTTGTAGAGCGCGAATGTCTGTGTGGCAGCAAATGTAGTTCCAAGGGACAGTGAAAACCAGCTACAGCTTTCAGTGCTGGCAGCTTTCCTGTGGCCGCTATCGCTGGACGTTTCCAATTTGGCATCCGGGCTCTGCCAGAGAGAGATACAGAGTGTTGCCCCATTACGAAGCAATGCTTTAGCAGAGCGCCAATGTCTCTGTGGCAGCGAATGCAGTTCCAAGGGACAGTGAAAACCAGCTACAGCTTTCAGTGCTGGCAGCTTTCCTGTGGCCACTATGGCTGGACGTTTCCAATTTGGCAGCCAGGCTCTGCCAGAGAGAGATACAGAGTGTTGCCCCATTACCAAGAAAAGCTTTAGCAGAGCGCGAATGTCTGTGTGGCAGCAAATGCAGTTCCAAGAGACAGTGAAAACCAGCTACAGCTTTCAGTGCTGGCAGCTTTCCTGTGGCCGCTATCGCTGGACGTTTCCAATTTGGCATCCGGGCTCTGCCAGAGAGAGATACAGAGTGTTGCCCCATTACGAAGCAATGCTTTAGCAGAGCGCGAATGTCTGTGTGGCAGCGAATGCAGTTCCAAGGGACAGTGAAAACCAGCTACAGCTTTCAGTGCTGGCAGCTTTCCTGTGGCCGCTATGGCTGGACGTTTCCAATTTGGCAGCCAGGCTCTGGGAGAGAGTCATACAGACTGCTGCCCCATTACCAAGCAAAGCTTTAGCAGAGCGCGAATGTCTGTGTGGCAGCGAATGCAGTTCCAAGTGACAGTGAAAACCAGCTACAGCTTTCAGTGCTGGCAGCTTTCCTGTGGCCGCTATGGCTGGACGTTTGCAATTTGGCAGCCAGGCTCTGCCAGACAGAGATACAGAGTGTTGCCCCATTACCAAGCAAAGCTTTAGCAGAGCGCGAATGTCTGTGTGGCAGCAAATGCAGTTCCAAGAGACAGTGAAAACCAGCTACAGCTTTCAGTACTGGCAGCTTTCCTGTGGGCACAGTCTCTGGATGTTTCCAATTTCACTGCCGGGCTCTGGGAGAGAGTCATACAGAGTGTTGCCCCATTACCTAGCAAAGCTTTAGCAGAGCGCAAATGTCTGTGAGGCAGCGAATGCAGTTCCAAGGGACAGTGAAAACCAGCTACAGCTTTCAGTGCTGGCAGCTTTCCTGTGGCCGCTATGGCTGGACGTTTGCAATTTGGCAGCCGAGCTCTGCCAGAGAGAGATACAGATTGTTGCCCCATTACCAAGAAAAGCTTTAGCAGAGCGCGAATGTCTGTGTGGCAGCGAATGCAGTTCCAAGGGACAGTGAAAACCAGCTACAGCTTTCAGTGCTGGCAGCTTTCCTGTGGCCGCTATCGCTGGACGTTTCCAATTTGGCATCCGGGCTCTGCCAGAGAGAGATACAGAGTGTTGCCCCATTAAGAAGCAATGGTTTAGCAGAGCGCGAATGTCTGTGTGGCAGCGAATGCAGTTCCAAGGGACAGTGAAAACCACCTACAGCTTTCAGTGCTGGCAGCTTTCCTGTGGGCGCAATCTCTGGACGTTTCCAATTTGACTGCCAGGCTCTGGGAGAGAGTCATACAGACTGTTGCCCCATTACCAAGCAAAGCTTTAGCAGAGCGCGAATGTCTGTGTGGCAGCGAATGCAGTTCCAAGGGACAGTGAAAACCAGCTACAGCTTTCAGTGCTGGCAGCTTTCCTGTGGGCACAGTCTCTGGACGTATCCAATTTCACTGCCGGGCTCTGGGAGAGAGAGATACAGAGTGTTGCCTCATTACCTAGCAAAGCTTTTGTAGAGCGCGAATATCTGTGTGGCAGCGAATGCAGTTCCAAGGGACAGTGAAAACCAGCTACAGCTTTCAGTGCTGGCAGCTTTCCTGTGGCCGCTATGGCTGGACGTTTCCAATTTGGCAGCCGGGCTCTGCCAGAGAGAGATACAGAGTGTTGCCCCATTACGAAGCAATGCTTTAGCAGAGCACGAATGTCTGTGTGGCAGCGAATGCAGTTCCAAGGGACAGTGAAAACCAGCTACAGCTTTCAGTGCTGGCAGCTTTCCTGTGGCCGCTATCGCTGGACGTTTCCGATTTCGCATCCGGGCTCTGCCAGAGAGAGATACAGAGTGTTGCCCCATTACGAAGCAATGCTTTAGCAGAGCGCGAATGTCTGTGTGGCAGCGAATGCAGTTCCAAGGGACAGTGAAAACCAGCTACAGCTTTCAGTGCTGGCAGCTTTCCTGTGGGCACAGTCTCTGGATGTTTCCAATTTCACTGCCGGGCTCTGGGAGAGAGTCATACAGAGTGTTGCCTCATTACGAAGCAATGCTTTAGCAGAGCGCGAATGTCTGTGTGGCAGCGAATGCAGTTCCAAGGGACAGTGAAAACCAGCTACAGCTTTCAGTGCTGGCAGCTTTCCTGTGGCCGCTATGGCTGGACGTTTCCAATTTGGCATACGGGCTCTGCCAGAGAGAGATACAGAGTGTTGCCCCATTACGAAGCAAGGCTTTAGCAGAGCGCAAATGTCTGTGTGGCAGCGAATGCAGTTCCAAGGGACAGTGAAAACCAGCTACAGCTTTCAGTGCTGGCAGCTTTCCTGTGGCCGCTATGGCTGGACGTTTCCAATTTGGCAGCCGGGCTCTGCCAGAGAGAGATACAGAGTGTTGCCCCATTACGAAGCAAAGCTTTAGCACAGCGCGAATGTCTGTGTGGCAGCAAATGCAGTTCCAAGAGACAGTGAAAACCAGCTACAGCTTTCAATGCTGGCAGCTTTCCTGTGGGCGCAGTCTGTGGTCGTTTCCAATTTCACTGCCGGGCTCTGGGAGAGAGTCATACAGAGTGTTGCCCCATTACCAAGCAAAGCTTCAGCAGACCGCGAATGTCTGTGTGGCAGCGAATGCAGTTCCAAGGGACAGTGAAAACCAGCAACAGCTTTCAGTGCTGGCAGCTTTCCTGTGGGCACAGTCTCTGGACGTATCCAATTTCACTGCCGGGCTCTGGGAGAGAGAGATACAGAGTGTTGCCTCATTACCTAGCAAAGCTTTTGTAGAGCGCGAATGTCTGTGTGGCAGCAAATGTAGTTCCAAGGGACAGTGAAAACCAGCTACAGCTTTCAGTGCTGGCAGCTTTCCTGTGGCCGCTATCGCTGGACGTTTCCAATTTGGCATCCGGGCTCTGCCAGAGAGAGATACAGAGTGTTGCCCCATTACGAAGCAATGCTTTAGCAGAGCGCCAATGTCTCTGTGGCAGCGAATGCAGTTCCAAGGGACAGTGAAAACCAGCTACAGCTTTCAGTGCTGGCAGCTTTCCTGTGGCCACTATGGCTGGACGTTTCCAATTTGGCAGCCAGGCTCTGCCAGAGAGAGATACAGAGTGTTGCCCCATTACCAAGAAAAGCTTTAGCAGAGCGCGAATGTCTGTGTGGCAGCAAATGCAGTTCCAAGAGACAGTGAAAACCAGCTACAGCTTTCAGTGCTGGCAGCTTTCCTGTGGGCACAGTCTCTGGATGTTTCCAATTTCACTGCCGGGCTCTGGGAGAGAGTCATACAGAGTGTTGCCCCATTACCTAGCAAAGCTTTAGCAGAGCGCAAATGTCTGTGAGGCAGCGAATGCAGTTCCAAGGGACAGTGAAAACCAGCTACAGCTTTCAGTGCTGGCAGCTTTCCTGTGGCCGCTATGGCTGGACGTTTGCAATTTGGCAGCCGAGCTCTGCCAGAGAGAGATACAGATTGTTGCCCCATTACCAAGCAAAGCTTTAGCAGAGCGCGAATCTCTGTGTGGCAGCGAATGCAGTTCCAAGGGACAGTGAAAACCAGCTACAGCTTTCAGTGCTGGCAGCTTTCCTGTGGCCGCTATCGCTGGACGTTTCCAATTTGGCATCCGGGCTCTGCCAGAGAGAGATACAGAGTGTTGCCCCATTACGAAGCAATGCTTTAGCAGAGCGCGAATGTCTGTGTGGCAGCGAATGCAGTTCCAAGGGACAGTGAAAACCAGCTACAGCTTTCAGTGCTGACAGCTTTCCTGTGGCCGATATGGTTGGACGTTTCCAATTTGGCAGCCAGGCTCTGGGAGAGAGTCATACAGACTGCTGCCCCATTACCAAGCAAAGCTTTAGCAGAGCGCGAATCTCTGTGTGGCAGCGAATGCAGTTCCAAGGGACAGTGAAAACCAGCTACAGCTTTCAGTGCTGGCAGCTTTCCTGTGGCCGCTATCGCTGGACGTTTCCAATTTGGCATCCGGGCTCTGCCAGAGAGAGATACAGAGTGTTGCCCCATTACGAAGCAATGCTTTAGCAGAGCGCGAATGTCTGTGTGGCAGCGAATGCAGTTCCAAGTGACAGTGAAAACCAGCTACAGCTTTCAGTGCTGGCAGCTTTCCTGTGGCCGCTATGGCTGGACGTTTGCAATTTGGCAGCCAGGCTCTGCCAGACAGAGATACAGAGTGTTGCCCCATTACCAAGCAAAGCTTTAGCAGAGCGCGAATGTCTGTGTGGCAGCAAATGCAGTTCCAAGAGACAGTGAAAACCAGCTACAGCTTTCAGTACTGGCAGCTTTCCTGTGGGCACAGTCTCTGGATGTTTCCAATTTCACTGCCGGGCTCTGGGAGAGAGTCATACAGAGTGTTGCCCCATTACCTAGCAAAGCTTTAGCAGAGCGCAAATGTCTGTGAGGCAGCGAATGCAGTTCCAAGGGACAGTGAAAACCAGCTACAGCTTTCAGTGCTGGCAGCTTTCCTGTGGCCGCTATGGCTGGACGTTTGCAATTTGGCAGCCGAGCTCTGCCAGAGAGAGATACAGATTGTTGCCCCATTACCAAGAAAAGCTTTAGCAGAGCGCGAATGTCTGTGTGGCAGCGAATGCAGTTCCAAGGGACAGTGAAAACCAGCTACAGCTTTCAGTGCTGGCAGCTTTCCTGTGGCCGCTATCGCTGGACGTTTCCAATTTGGCATCCGGGCTCTGCCAGAGAGAGATACAGAGTGTTGCCCCATTAAGAAGCAATGGTTTAGCAGAGCGCGAATGTCTGTGTGGCAGCGAATGCAGTTCCAAGGGACAGTGAAAACCAGCTACAGCTTTCAGTGCTGGCAGCTTTCCTGTGGGCGCAATCTCTGGACGTTTCCAATTTGACTGCCAGGCTCTGGGAGAGAGTCATACAGACTGTTGCCCCATTACCAAGCAAAGCTTTAGCAGAGCGCGAATGTCTGTGTGGCAGCGAATGCAGTTCCAAGGGACAGTGAAAACCAGCTACAGCTTTCAGTGCTGGCAGCTTTCCTGTGGGCACAGTCTCTGGACGTATCCAATTTCACTGCCGGGCTCTGGGAGAGAGAGATACAGAGTGTTGCCTCATTACCTAGCAAAGCTTTTGTAGAGCGCGAATATCTGTGTGGCAGCGAATGCAGTTCCAAGGGACAGTGAAAACCAGCTACAGCTTTCAGTGCTGGCAGCTTTCCTGTGGCCGCTATGGCTGGACGTTTCCAATTTGGCAGCCGGGCTCTGCCAGAGAGAGATACAGAGTGTTGCCCCATTACGAAGCAATGCTTTAGCAGAGCACGAATGTCTGTGTGGCAGCGAATGCAGTTCCAAGGGACAGTGAAAACCAGCTACAGCTTTCAGTGCTGGCAGCTTTCCTGTGGCCGCTATCGCTGGACGTTTCCGATTTCGCATCCGGGCTCTGCCAGAGAGAGATACAGAGTGTTGCCCCATTACGAAGCAATGCTTTAGCAGAGCGCGAATGTCTGTGTGGCAGCGAATGCAGTTCCAAGGGACAGTGAAAACCAGCTACAGCTTTCAGTGCTGGCAGCTTTCCTGTGGGCGCTATCGCTGGACGTTTCCGATTTCGCATCCGGGCTCTGCCAGAGAGAGATACAGAGTGTTGCCCCATTACGAAGCAATGCTTTAGCAGAGCGCGAATGTCTGTGTGGCAGCGAATGCAGTTCCAAGGGACAGTGAAAACCAGCTACAGCTTTCAGTGCTGGCAGCTTTCCTGTGGCCGCTATGGCTGGACGTTTCCAATTTGGCAGCCGGGCTCTGCCAGAGAGAGATACAGAGTGTTGCCCCATTACCAAGAAAAGCTTTAGCAGAGCGCGAATGTCTGTGTGGCAGCGAATGCAGTTCCAACGGACAGTGAAAACCAGCTACAGCTTTCAGTGCTGGCAGCTTTCTTGTGGCCGCTATGGCTGGACGTTTCCAATTTGGCATACGGGCTCTGCCAGAGAGAGATACAGAGTGTTGCCCCATTACGAAGCAATGCTTTAGCAGAGCGCGAATGTCTGTGTGGCAGCGAATGACGTTCCAAGGGACAGTGAAAACCAGCTACAGCTTTCAGTGCTGGCAGCTTTCCTGTGGCCGCTATCGCTGGACTTTTCCAATTTGGCATCCGGGCTCTGCCAGAGAGAGATACAGAGTGTTGCCCCATTACCAAGCAAAGCTTTAGCAGAGCACGAATGTCTGTGTGGCAGCAAATGCAGTTCCAAGAGACAGTGAAAACCAGCTACAGCTTTCAGTGCTGGCAGCTTTCCTGTGGCCGATATGGCTGGACGTTTCCAATTTGGCAGCCGGGCTCTGCCAGAGAGAGATACAGAGTGTTGCCCCATTACCAAGCAAAGCTTTAGCAGAGCACGAATGTCTGTGTGGCAGCAAATGCAGTTCCAAGAGACAGTGAAAACCAGCTACAGCTTTCAGTGCTGGCAGCTTTCCTGTGGCTGATATGGCTGGACGTTTCCAATTTGGCAGCCGGGCTCTGCCAGAGAGAGATACAGAGTGTTGCCCCATTACGAAGCAATGCTTTAGCAGAGCGCGAATGTCTGTGTGGCAGCGAATGCAGTTCCAAGGGACAGTGAAAACCAGCTACAGCTTTCAGTGCTGGCAGCTTTCCTGTGGGCACAGTCTCTGGATGTTTCCAATTTCACTGCCGGGCTCTGGGAGAGAGTCATACAGAGTGTTGCCTCATTACGAAGCAATGCTTTAGCAGAGCGCGAATGTCTGTGTGGCAGCGAATGCAGTTCCAAGGGACAGTGAAAACCAGCTACAGCTTTCAGTGCTGGCAGCTTTCCTGTGGCCGCTATGGCTGGACGTTTCCAATTTGGCATACGGGCTCTGCCAGAGAGAGATACAGAGTGTTGCCCCATTACGAAGCAAGGCTTTAGCAGAGCGCGAATGTCTGTGTGGCAGCGAATGCAGTTCCAAGGGACAGTGAAAACCAGCTACAGCTTTCAGTGCTGGCAGCTTTCCTGTGGCCGCTATGGCTGGACGTTTCCAATTTGGCAGCCGGGCTCTGCCAGAGAGAGATACAGAGTGTTGCCCCATTACGAAGCAAAGCTTTAGCACAGCGCGAATGTCTGTGTGGCAGCAAATGCAGTTCCAAGAGACAGTGAAAACCAGCTACAGCTTTCAATGCTGGCAGCTTTCCTGTGGGCGCAGTCTGTGGACGTTTCCAATTTCACTGCCGGGCTCTGGGAGAGAGTCATACAGAGTGTTGCCCCATTACCAAGCAAAGCTTCAGCAGACCGCGAATGTCTGTGTGGCAGCGAATGCAGTTCCAAGGGACAGTGAAAACCAGCAACAGCTTTCAGTGCTGGCAGCTTTCCTGTGGGCACAGTCTCTGGACGTATCCAATTTCACTGCCGGGCTCTGGGAGAGAGAGATACAGAGTGTTGCCTCATTACCTAGCAAAGCTTTTATAGAGCGCGAATGTCTGTGTGGCAGCGAATGCAGTTCCAAGGGACAGTGAAAACCAGCTACAGCTTTCAGTGCTGGCAGCTTTCCTGTGGGAGTAATCTCTGGACGTTTCCAATTTGACTGCCAGGCTCTGGGAGAGAGTCATACAGACTGTTGCCCCATTACCAAGCAAAGCTTTAGCAGAGCGCGAATGTCTGTGTGGCAGCGAATGCAGTTCCAAGGGACAGTGAAAACCAGCTACAGCTTTCAGTGCTGGCAGCTTTCCTGTGGCCGCTATCGCTGGACGTTTCCAATTTGGCATCCGGGCTCTGCCAGAGAGAGATACAGAGTGTTGCCCCATTACGAAGCAATGCTTTAGCAGAGCGCGAATGTCTGTGTGGCAGCGAATGCAGTTCCAAGGGACAGTGAAAACCAGCTACAGCTTTCAGTGCTGGCAGCTTTCCTGTGGCCGCTATCGCTGGACGTTTCCAATTTGGCATCCGGGCTCTGCCAGAGAGAGATACAGAGTGTTGCCCCATTACGAAGCAATGCTTTAGCAGAGCGCGAATGTCTGTGTGGCAGCGAATGCAGTTCCAAGGGACAGTGAAAACCAGCTACAGCTTTCAGTGCTGGCAGCTTTCCTGTGGCCGCTATGGCTGGACGTTTCCAATTTGGCAGCCGGGCTCTGCCAGAGAGAGATACAGATTGTTGCCCCATTACGAAGCAATGCTTTAGCAGAGCGCGAATATCTGTGTGGCAGCGAATGCAGTTCCAAGGGACAGTGAAAACCAGCTACAGCTTTCAGTGCTGGCAGCTTTCCTGTGGCCGCTATCGCTGGACGTTTCCAATTTGGCATCCGGGCTCTGCCAGAGAGAGATACAGATTGTTGCCCCATTACGAAGCAATGCTTTAGCAGAGCGCGAATGTCTGTGTGGCAGCGAATGCAGTTCCAAGGGACAGTGAAAACCAGCTACAGCTTTCAGTGCTGGCAGCTTTCCTGTGGGAGTAATCTCTGGACGTTTCCAATTTGACTGCCAGGCTCTGGGAGAGAGTCATACAGACTGTTGCCCCATTACCAAGCAAAGCTTTAGCAGAGCGCGAATATCTGTTTGGCAGCGAATGCAGTTCCAAGGGACAGTGAAAACCAGCTACAGCTTTCAGTGCTGGCAGCTTTCCTGTGGCCGCTATGGCTGGACGTTTCCAATTTGGCAGCCGGGCTCTGCCAGAGAGAGATACAGAGTGTTGCCCCATTACGAAGCAAAGCTTTAGCACAGCGCGAATGTCTGTGTGGCAGCAAATGCAGTTCCAAGAGACAGTGAAAACCAGCTACAGCTTTCAGTGCTGGCAGCTTTCCTGTGGGCGCAGTCTGTGGACGTTTCCAATTTCACTGCCGGGCTCTGGGAGAGAGTCATACAGAGTGTTGCCCCATTACCAAGCAAAGCTTTAGCAGAGCGCGAATGTCTGTGTGGCAGCGAATGCAGTTCCAAGGGACAGTGAAAACCAGCTACAGCTTTCAGTGCTGGCAGCTTTCCTGTGGCCGCTATCGCTGGACGTTTCCAATTTGGCATCCAGGCTCTGCCAGAGAGAGATAAAGAGTATTGTCCCATTACGAAGCAATGCTTTAGCAGAGCGCGAATGTCTGTTTGGCATCGAATGCAGTTCCAAGGGACAGTGAAAACCAGCTACAGCTTTCAGTGCTCGCAGCTTTCCTGTGGGCGCAATCTCTGGACGTTTCCAATTTGACTGCCGGGCTCTGGGAGAGAGTCATACATATTGTTGCCCCATTACCTAGCAAAGCTTTAGCAGAGCGCGAATGTCTGTGTGGCAGCGAATGCAGTTCCAAGGGACAGTGAAAACCAGCTACAGCTTTCAGTGCTGGCAGCTTTCCTGTGGCCGCTATGGCTGTACGTTTCCAATGTGGCAGCCGGGCTCTGCCAGAGAGAGATACAGAGTGTTGCCCCATTACCAAGAAAAGCTTTAGCAGAGCGCGAATGTCTGTGTGGCAGCAAATGCAGTTCCAAGGGACAGTGAAAACCAGCTACAGCTTTCAGTGCTGGCAGCTTTCCTGTGGGAGCAATCTCTGGACGTTTCCAATTTGACTGCCGGGCTCTGGGAGAGAGTCATACAGAGTGTTGCCCCATTACCTAGCAAAGCTTTAGCAGAGCGCAAATGTCTGTGAGGCAGCGAATGCAGTTCCAAGGGACAGTGAAAACCCGCTACAGCTTTCAGTGCTGGCAGCTTTCCTGTGGCCACTATGGCTGCACGTTTGCAGTTTGGCAGCCGGGCTCTGCCAGAGAGAGATACAGAGTGTTGCCCCATTACGAAGCAAAGCTTTAGCAGAGCGCGAATGTCTGTGTGGCAGCGAATGCAGTTCCAAGGGACAGTGAAAACCAGCTACATCTTTCAGTGCTGGCAGCTTTCCTGTGGCCGCTATCGCTGGACGTTTCCAATTTGGCATCCGGGCTCTGCCAGAGAGAGATACAGAGTGTTGCCCCATTACGAAGCAATGCTTTAGCAGAGTGCAAATGTCTGTGTGGCAGCGAATGCAGTTCCAAGGGACAGTGAAAACCAGCTACAGCTTTCAGTGCTGGCAGCTTTCCTGTGGCCGCTATCGCTGGACGTTTCCAATTTGGCAGCCGGGCTCTGCCAGAGAGAGATACAGAGTTTTGCCCCATTACCAAGAAAAGCTTTAGCAGAGCGCGAATGTCTGTGTGGCAGCACATGCAGTTCCAAGAGACAGTGAAAACCAGCTACAGCTTTCAGTGCTGGCAGCTTTCCTGTGGGCGCAATCTCTGGACGTTTCCAATTTGGCAGCCGGGCTCTGCCAGAGAGAGATACAGAGTGTTGCTCCATTACCTAGCAAAGCTTCAGCAGACCGCGAATGTCTGTGTGGCAGCGAATGCAGTTCCAAGGGACAGTGAAAACCAGCAACAGCTTTCAGTGCTGGCAGCTTTCCTGTGGCCGCTATGGCTGTACGTTTCCAATTTGGCAGCCGGGCTCTGCCAGAGAGAGATACAGAGTGTTGCCCCATTACCAAGAAAAGCTTTAGCAGAGCGCGAATGTCTGTGTGGCAGCAAATGCAGTTCCAAGAGACAGTGAAAACCAGCTACAGCTTTCAGTTCTGGCAGCTTTCCTGTGGCGCAATCTCTGGACGTTTCCAATTTACTGCCGGGCTCTGGGAGAGAGAGATACAGAGTGTTGCCCCATTACCTAGCAAATCTTTAGCAGAGCGCAAATGTCTGTGAGGCAGCGAATGCAGTTCCAAGGGACAGTGAAAACCAGCTACAGCTTTCAGTGCTGGCAGCTTTCCTGTGGCCACTATGGCTGCACGTTTGCAGTTTGGCAGCCGAGCTCTGCCAGAGAGAGATACAGAGTGTTGCCCCATTACGAAGCAAAGCTTTAGCAGAGCGCGAATGTCTGTGTGGCAGCGAATGCAGTTCCAAGGGACAGTGAAAACCAGCTACATCTTTCAGTGCTGGCAGCTTTCCTGTGGCCGCTATCGCTGGACGTTTCCAATTTGGCATCCGGGCTCTGCCAGAGAGAGATACAGAGTGTTGCCCCATTACGAAGCAATGCTTTAGCAGAGTGCAAATATCTGTGTGGCAGCGAATGCAGTTCCAAGGGACAGTGAAAACCAGCTACAGCTTTCAGTGCTGGCAGCTTTCCTGTGGGCGCAATCTCTGGACGTTTCCAATTTCACTGCGGGGCACTGGGAGACAGTCATACAGAGTGTTGCCTCATTACCTAGCAAAGCTTTTGTAGAGTGCGAATGTCTGTGTGGCAGCGAATGCAGTTCCAAGGGACAGTGAAAACCAGCTACAGCTTTCAGTGCTGGCAGCTTTCCTGTAGGCACAGTCTCTGGACGTTTCCAATTTCACTGCCGGGCTCTGGGAGAGAGTCATACAGAGTGTTGCCTCATTACCTAGCAAACTTTTTGTAGAGCGCGAATGTCTGTGTGGCGGCAAATGCAGTTCCAAGGGACAGTGAAAACCAGCTACAGCTTTCAGTGCTGGCAGCTTTCCTGTGGCCGCTATCTCTGGACGTTTCCAATTTGGCATCCGGGCTCTGCCAGAGAGAGATACAGAGTGTTGCCCCATTACGAAGCAATGCTTTAGCAGAGCGCGAATGTCTGTGTGGCAGCGAATGCAGTTCCAAGGGACAGTGAAAACCAGCTACAGCTTTCAGTGCTGGCAGCTTTCCTGTGGGCACAGTCTCTGGATGTTTCCAATTTCACTGCCGGGCTCTGGGAGAGAGTCATACAGAGTGTTGCCTCATTACGAAGCAATGCTTTAGCAGAGCGCGAATGTCTGTGTGGCAGCGAATGCAGTTCCAAGGGACAGTGAAAACCAGCTACAGCTTTCAGTGCTGGCAGCTTTCCTGTGGCCGCTATGGCTGGACGTTTCCAATTTGGCATACGGGCTCTGCCAGAGAGAGATACAGAGTGTTGCCCCATTACGAAGCAAGGCTTTAGCAGAGCGCGAATGTCTGTGTGGCAGCGAATGCAGTTCCAAGGGACAGTGAAAACCAGCTACAGCTTTCAGTGCTGGCAGCTTTCCTGTGGCCGCTATGGCTGGACGTTTCCAATTTGGCAGCCGGGCTCTGCCAGAGAGAGATACAGAGTGTTGCCCCATTACGAAGCAAAGCTTTAGCACAGCGCGAATGTCTGTGTGGCAGCAAATGCAGTTCCAAGAGACAGTGAAAACCAGCTACAGCTTTCAATGCTGGCAGCTTTCCTGTGGGCGCAGTCTGTGGACGTTTCCAATTTCACTGCCGGGCTCTGGGAGAGAGTCATACAGAGTGTTGCCCCATTACCAAGCAAAGCTTCAGCAGACCGCGAATGTCTGTGTGGCAGCGAATGCAGTTCCAAGGGACAGTGAAAACCAGCAACAGCTTTCAGTGCTGGCAGCTTTCCTGTGGGCACAGTCTCTGGACGTATCCAATTTCACTGCCGGGCTCTGGGAGAGAGAGATACAGAGTGTTGCCTCATTACCTAGCAAAGCTTTTGTAGAGCGCGAATGTCTGTGTGGCAGCAAATGTAGTTCCAAGGGACAGTGAAAACCAGCTACAGCTTTCAGTGCTGGCAGCTTTCCTGTGGCCGCTATCGCTGGACGTTTCCAATTTGGCATCCGGGCTCTGCCAGAGAGAGATACAGAGTGTTGCCCCATTACGAAGCAATGCTTTAGCAGAGCGCCAATGTCTCTGTGGCAGCGAATGCAGTTCCAAGGGACAGTGAAAACCAGCTACAGCTTTCAGTGCTGGCAGCTTTCCTGTGGCCACTATGGCTGGACGTTTCCAATTTGGCAGCCAGGCTCTGCCAGAGAGAGATACAGAGTGTTGCCCCATTACCAAGAAAAGCTTTAGCAGAGCGCGAATGTCTGTGTGGCAGCAAATGCAGTTCCAAGAGACAGTGAAAACCAGCTACAGCTTTCAGTGCTGGCAGCTTTCCTGTGGGCACAGTCTCTGGATGTTTCCAATTTCACTGCCGGGCTCTGGGAGAGAGTCATACAGAGTGTTGCCCCATTACCTAGCAAAGCTTTAGCAGAGCGCAAATGTCTGTGAGGCAGCGAATGCAGTTCCAAGGGACAGTGAAAACCAGCTACAGCTTTCAGTGCTGGCAGCTTTCCTGTGGCCGCTATGGCTGGACGTTTGCAATTTGGCAGCCGAGCTCTGCCAGAGAGAGATACAGATTGTTGCCCCATTACCAAGCAAAGCTTTAGCAGAGCGCGAATGTCTGTGTGGCAGCGAATGCAGTTCCAAGGGACAGTGAAAACCAGCTACAGCTTTCAGTGCTGGCAGCTTTCCTGTGGCCGCTATCGCTGGACGTTTCCAATTTGGCATCCGGGCTCTGCCAGAGAGAGATACAGAGTGTTGCCCCATTACGAAGCAATGCTTTAGCAGAGCGCGAATGTCTGTGTGGCAGCGAATGCAGTTCCAAGGGACAGTGAAAACCAGCTACAGCTTTCAGTGCTGGCAGCTTTCCTGTGGCCGATATGGTTGGACGTTTCCAATTTGGCAGCCAGGCTCTGGGAGAGAGTCATACAGACTGCTGCCCCATTACCAAGCAAAGCTTTAGCAGAGCGCGAATGTCTGTGTGGCAGCGAATGCAGTTCCAAGTGACAGTGAAAACCAGCTACAGCTTTCAGTGCTGGCAGCTTTCCTGTGGCCGCTATGGCTGGACGTTTGCAATTTGGCAGCCAGGCTCTGCCAGACAGAGATACAGAGTGTTGCCCCATTACCAAGCAAAGCTTTAGCAGAGCGCGAATGTCTGTGTGGCAGCAAATGCAGTTCCAAGAGACAGTGAAAACCAGCTACAGCTTTCAGTACTGGCAGCTTTCCTGTGGGCACAGTCTCTGGATGTTTCCAATTTCACTGCCGGGCTCTGGGAGAGAGTCATACAGAGTGTTGCCCCATTACCTAGCAAAGCTTTAGCAGAGCGCAAATGTCTGTGAGGCAGCGAATGCAGTTCCAAGGGACAGTGAAAACCAGCTACAGCTTTCAGTGCTGGCAGCTTTCCTGTGGCCGCTATGGCTGGACGTTTGCAATTTGGCAGCCGAGCTCTGCCAGAGAGAGATACAGATTGTTGCCCCATTACCAAGAAAAGCTTTAGCAGAGCGCGAATGTCTGTGTGGCAGCGAATGCAGTTCCAAGGGACAGTGAAAACCAGCTACAGCTTTCAGTGCTGGCAGCTTTCCTGTGGCCGCTATCGCTGGACGTTTCCAATTTGGCATCCGGGCTCTGCCAGAGAGAGATACAGAGTGTTGCCCCATTAAGAAGCAATGGTTTAGCAGAGCGCGAATGTCTGTGTGGCAGCGAATGCAGTTCCAAGGGACAGTGAAAACCAGCTACAGCTTTCAGTGCTGGCAGCTTTCCTGTGGGCGCAATCTCTGGACGTTTCCAATTTGACTGCCAGGCTCTGGGAGAGAGTCATACAGACTGTTGCCCCATTACCAAGCAAAGCTTTAGCAGAGCGCGAATGTCTGTGTGGCAGCGAATGCAGTTCCAAGGGACAGTGAAAACCAGCTACAGCTTTCAGTGCTGGCAGCTTTCCTGTGGGCACAGTCTCTGGACGTATCCAATTTCACTGCCGGGCTCTGGGAGAGAGAGATACAGAGTGTTGCCTCATTACCTAGCAAAGCTTTTGTAGAGCGCGAATATCTGTGTGGCAGCGAATGCAGTTCCAAGGGACAGTGAAAACCAGCTACAGCTTTCAGTGCTGGCAGCTTTCCTGTGGCCGCTATGGCTGGACGTTTCCAATTTGGCAGCCGGGCTCTGCCAGAGAGAGATACAGAGTGTTGCCCCATTACGAAGCAATGCTTTAGCAGAGCACGAATGTCTGTGTGGCAGCGAATGCAGTTCCAAGGGACAGTGAAAACCAGCTACAGCTTTCAGTGCTGGCAGCTTTCCTGTGGCCGCTATCGCTGGAGGTTTCCGATTTCGCATCCGGGCTCTGCCAGAGAGAGATACAGAGTGTTGCCCCATTACGAAGCAATGCTTTAGCAGAGCGCGAATGTCTGTGTGGCAGCGAATGCAGTTCCAAGGGACAGTGAAAACCAGCTACAGCTTTCAGTGCTGGCAGCTTTCCTGTGGGCGCTATCGCTGGACGTTTCCGATTTCGCATCCGGGCTCTGCCAGAGAGAGATACAGAGTGTTGCCCCATTACGAAGCAATGCTTTAGCAGAGCGCGAATGTCTGTGTGGCAGCGAATGCAGTTCCAAGGGACAGTGAAAACCAGCTACAGCTTTCAGTGCTGGCAGCTTTCCTGTGGCCGCTATGGCTGGACGTTTCCAATTTGGCAGCCGGGCTCTGCCAGAGAGAGATACAGAGTGTTGCCCCATTACCAAGAAAAGCTTTAGCAGAGCGCGAATGTCTGTGTGGCAGCGAATGCAGTTCCAACGGACAGTGAAAACCAGCTACAGCTTTCAGTGCTGGCAGCTTTCTTATGGCCGCTATGGCTGGACGTTTCCAATTTGGCATACGGGCTCTGCCAGAGAGAGATACAGAGTGTTGCCCCATTACGAAGCAATGCTTTAGCAGAGCGCGAATGTCTGTGTGGCAGCGAATGAAGTTCCAAGGGACAGTGAAAACCAGCTACAGCTTTCAGTGCTGGCAGCTTTCCTGTGGCCGCTATCGCTGGACTTTTCCAATTTGGCATCCGGGCTCTGCCAGAGAGAGATACAGAGTGTTGCCCCATTACCAAGCAAAGCTTTAGCAGAGCACGAATGTCTGTGTGGCAGCAAATGCAGTTCCAAGAGACAGTGAAAACCAGCTACAGCTTTCAGTGCTGGCAGCTTTCCTGTGGCCGCTATGGCTGGACGTTTCCAATTTGGCAGCCGGGCTCTGCCAGAGAGAGATACAGAGTGTTGCCCCATTACCAAGCAAAGCTTTAGCAGAGCACGAATGTCTGTGTGGCAGCAAATGCAGTTCCAAGAGACAGTGAAAACCAGCTACAGCTTTCAGTGCTGGCAGCTTTCCTGTGGCTGATATGGCTGGACGTTTCCAATTTGGCAGCCGGGCTCTGCCAGAGAGAGATACAGAGTGTTGCCCCATTACCAAGCAAAGCTTTAGCAGAGCACGAATGTCTGTGTGGCAGCAAATGCAGTTCCAAGAGACAGTGAAAACCAGCTACAGCTTTCAGTGCTGGCAGCTTTCCTGTGGGCACAGTCTCTGGACGTATCCAATTTCACTGCCGGGCCCTGGGAGAGAGAGATACAGAGTGTTGCCTCATTACCTAGCAAACTTTTTGTAGAGCGCGAATGTCTGTGTGGCGGCAAATGCAGTTCCAAGGGACAGTGAAAACCAGCTACAGCTTTCAGTGCTGGCAGCTTTCCTGTGGCCGCTATCTCTGGACGTTTCCAATTTGGCATCCGGGCTCTGCCAGAGAGAGATACAGAGTGTTGCCCCATTACGAAGCAATGCTTTAGCAGAGCGCGAATGTCTGTGTGGCAGCGAATGCAGTTCCAAGGGACAGTGAAAACCAGCTACAGCTTTCAGTGCTGGCAGCTTTCCTGTGGGCACAGTCTCTGGATGTTTCCAATTTCACTGCCGGGCTCTGGGAGAGAGTCATACAGAGTGTTGCCTCATTACGAAGCAATGCTTTAGCAGAGCGCGAATGTCTGTGTGGCAGCGAATGCAGTTCCAAGGGACAGTGAAAACCAGCTACAGCTTTCAGTGCTGGCAGCTTTCCTGTGGCCGCTATGGCTGGACGTTTCCAATTTGGCATACGGGCTCTGCCAGAGAGAGATACAGAGTGTTGCCCCATTACGAAGCAAGGCTTTAGCAGAGCGCGAATGTCTGTGTGGCAGCGAATGCAGTTCCAAGGGACAGTGAAAACCAGCTACAGCTTTCAGTGCTGGCAGCTTTCCTGTGGCCGCTATGGCTGGACGTTTCCAATTTGGCAGCCGGGCTCTGCCAGAGAGAGATACAGAGTGTTGCCCCATTACGAAGCAAAGCTTTAGCACAGCGCGAATGTCTGTGTGGCAGCAAATGCAGTTCCAAGAGACAGTGAAAACCAGCTACAGCTTTCAATGCTGGCAGCTTTCCTGTGGGCGCAGTCTGTGGACGTTTCCAATTTCACTGCCGGGCTCTGGGAGAGAGTCATACAGAGTGTTGCCCCATTACCAAGCAAAGCTTCAGCAGACCGCGAATGTCTGTGTGGCAGCGAATGCAGTTCCAAGGGACAGTGAAAACCAGCAACAGCTTTCAGTGCTGGCAGCTTTCCTGTGGGCACAGTCTCTGGACGTATCCAATTTCACTGCCGGGCTCTGGGAGAGAGAGATACAGAGTGTTGCCTCATTACCTAGCAAAGCTTTTATAGAGCGCGAATGTCTGTGTGGCAGCGAATGCAGTTCCAAGGGACAGTGAAAACCAGCTACAGCTTTCAGTGCTGGCAGCTTTCCTGTGGGAGTAATCTCTGGACGTTTCCAATTTGACTGCCAGGCTCTGGGAGAGAGTCATACAGACTGTTGCCCCATTACCAAGCAAAGCTTTAGCAGAGCGCGAATATCTGTTTGGCAGCGAATGCAGTTCCAAGGGACAGTGAAAACCAGCTACAGCTTTCAGTGCTGGCAGCTTTCCTGTGGGCACAATCTCTGGACGTTTCCAATTCCACTGCTGGGCTCTGGGAGAGAGTCATACAGACTGTTGCCCCATTACCAAGCAATGCTTCAGCAGAGCGCGAATGTCTGTGTGGCAGCGAATGCAGTTCCAAGGGACAGTGAAAACCAGCTACAGCTTTCAGTGCTGGCAGCTTTCCTGTGGCCGCTATGGCTGGACGTTTCCAATTTGGCAGCCGGGCTCTGCCAGAGAGAGATACAGAGTGTTGCCCCATTACGAAGCAAAGCTTTAGCACAGCGCGAATGTCTGTGTGGCAGCAAATGCAGTTCCAAGAGACAGTGAAAACCAGCTACAGCTTTCAATGCTGGCAGCTTTCCTGTGGGCGCAGTCTGTGGACGTTTCCAATTTCACTGCCGGGCTCTGGGAGAGAGTCATACAGAGTGTTGCCCCATTACCTAGCAAAGCTTTAGCAGAGCGCGAATGTCTGTGTGGCAGCGAATGCAGTTCCAAGGGACAGTGAAAACCAGCAACAGCTTTCAGTGCTGGCAGCTTTCCTGTGGGCACAGTCTCTGGACGTATCCAATTTCACTGCCGGGCTCTGGGAGAGAGAGATACAGAGTGTTGCCTCATTACCTAGCAAAGCTTTTATAGAGCGCGAATGTCTGTGTGGCAGCGAATGCAGTTCCAAGGGACAGTGAAAACCAGCTACAGCTTTCAGTGCTGGCAGCTTTCCTGTGGGAGTAATCTCTGGACGTTTCCAATTTGACTGCCAGGCTCTGGGAGAGAGTCATACAGACTGTTGCCCCATTACCAAGCAAAGCTTTAGCAGAGCGCGAATATCTGTTTGGCAGCGAATGCAGTTCCAAGAGACAGTGAAAACCAGCTACAGCTTTCAATGCTGGCAGCTTTCCTGTGGGCGCAGTCTGTGGACGTTTCCAATTTGGCAGCCGGGCTCTGCCAGAGAGAGATACAGAGTGTTGCCCCATTACGAAGCAAAGCTTTAGCACAGCGCGAATGTCTGTGTGGCAGCAAATGCAGTTCCAAGAGACAGTGAAAACCAGCTACAGCTTTCAATGCTGGCAGCTTTCCTGTGGGCGCAGTCTGTGGACGTTTCCAATTTCACTGCCGGGCTCTGGGAGAGAGTCATACAGAGTGTTGCCCCATTACCAAGCAAAGCTTTAGCAGATCGCGAATGTCTGTGTGGCAGCGAATGCAGTTCCAAGGGACAGTGAAAACCAGCTACAGCTTTCAGTGCTGGCAGCTTTCCTGTGGGCACAGTCTCTGGACGTATCCAATTTCACTGCCGGGCTCTGGGAGAGAGAGATACAGAGTGTTGCCTCATTACCTAGCAAAGCTTTTATAGAGCGCGAATGTCTGTGTGGCAGCGAATGCAGTTCCAAGGGACAGTGAAAACCAGCTACAGCTTTCAGTGCTGGCAGCTTTCCTGTGGCCGCTATGGCTGGACGTTTCCAATTTGGCAGCCGGGCTCTGCCAGAGAGAGATACAGAGTGTTGCCCCATTACCAAGAAAAGCTTTAGCAGAGCGCGAATGTCTGTGTGGCAGCGAATGCAGTTCCAAGGGACAGTGAAAACCAGCTACAGCTTTCAGTGCTGGCAGCTTTCCTGTGGGCGCAATCTCTGGACGTTTCCAATTTGACTGCCAGGCTCTGGGAGAGAGTCATACAGACTGTTGCCCCATTACCAAGCAAAGCTTTAGCAGAGCGCGAATGTCTGTGTGGCAGCGAATGCAGTTCCAAGGCACAGTGAAAACCAGCTACAGCTTTCAGTGCTGGCAGCTTTCCTGTGGGCACAGTCTCTGGACGTATCCAATTTCACTGCCGGGCCCTGGGAGAGAGAGATACAGAGTGTTGCCTCATTACCTAGCAAACTTTTTGTAGAGCGCGAATATCTGTGTGGCAGCGAATGCAGTTCCAAGGGACAGTGAAAACCAGCTACAGCTTTCAGTGCTGGCAGCTTTCCCGTGGCCGCTATCTCTGGACGTTTCCAATTTGGCATCCGGGCTCTGCCAGAGAGAGATACAGAGTGTTGCCCCATTACGAAGCAATGCTTTAGCAGAGCGCGAATGTCTGTGTGGCAGCGAATGCAGTTCCAAGGGACAGTGAAAACCAGCTACAGCTTTCAGTGCTGGCAGCTTTCCTGTGGGCACAGTCTCTGGATGTTTCCAATTTCACTGCCGGGCTCTGGGAGAGAGTCATACAGAATGTTGCCTCATTACGAAGCAATGCTTTAGCAGAGCGCGAATGTCTGTGTGGCAGCGAATGCAGTTCCAAGGGACAGTGAAAACCAGCTACAGCTTTCAGTGCTGGCAGCTTTCCTGTGGCCGCTATCGCTGGACTTTTCCAATTTGGCATCCGGGCTCTGCCAGAGAGAGATACAGAGTGTTGCCCCATTACGAAGCAATGCTTTAGCAGAGCGCGAATGTCTGTGTGGCAGCGAATGCAGTTCCAAGGGACAGTGAAAACCAGCTACAGCTTTCAGTGCTGGCAGCTTTCCTGTGGCCGCTATCGCTGGACGTTTCCAATTTGGCATCCGGGCTCTGCCAGAGAGAGATACAGAGTGTTGCCCCATTACGAAGCAATGCTTTAGCAGAGCGCGAATGTCTGTGTGGCAGCGAATGCAGTTCCAAGGGACAGTGAAAACCAGCTACAGCTTTCAGTGCTGGCAGCTTTCCTGTGGCCGCTATGGCTGGACGTTTCCAATTTGGCAGCCGGGCTCTGCCAGAGAGAGATACAGATTGTTGCCCCATTACGAAGCAATGCTTTAGCAGAGCGCGAATATCTGTGTGGCAGCGAATGCAGTTCCAAGGGACAGTGAAAACCAGCTACAGCTTTCAGTGCTGGCAGCTTTCCTGTGGCCGCTATCGCTGGACGTTTCCAATTTGGCATCCGGGCTCTGCCAGAGAGAGATACAGATTGTTGCCCCATTACGAAGCAATGCTTTAGCAGAGCGCGAATGTCTGTGTGGCAGCGAATGCAGTTCCAAGGGACAGTGAAAACCAGCTACAGCTTTCAGTGCTGGCAGCTTTCCTGTGGGAGTAATCTCTGGACGTTTCCAATTTGACTGCCAGGCTCTGGGAGAGAGTCATACAGACTGTTGCCCCATTACCAAGCAAAGCTTTAGCAGAGCGCGAATATCTGTTTGGCAGCGAATGCAGTTCCAAGGGACAGTGAAAACCAGCTACAGCTTTCAGTGCTGGCAGCTTTCCTGTGGCCGCTATGGCTGGACGTTTCCAATTTGGCAGCCGGGCTCTGCCAGAGAGAGATACAGAGTGTTGCCCCATTACGAAGCAAAGCTTTAGCACAGCGCGAATGTCTGTGTGGCAGCAAATGCAGTTCCAAGGGACAGTGAAAACCAGCTACAGCTTTCAGTGCTGGCAGCTTTCCTGTGGGCGCAGTCTGTGGACGTTTCCAATTTCACTGCCGGGCTCTGGGAGAGAGTCATACAGAGTGTTGCCCCATTACCAAGCAAAGCTTTAGCAGAGCGCGAATGTCTGTGTGGCAGCGAATGCAGTTCCAAGGGACAGTGAAAACCAGCTACAGCTTTCAGTGCTGGCAGCTTTCCTGTGGCCGCTATCGCTGGACGTTTCCAATTTGGCATCCAGGCTCTGCCAGAGAGAGATAAAGAGTATTGTCCCATTACGAAGCAATGCTTTAGCAGAGCGCGAATGTCTGTTTGGCATCGAATGCAGTTCCAAGGGACAGTGAAAACCAGCTACAGCTTTCAGTGCTCGCAGCTTTCCTGTGGGCGCAATCTCTGGACGTTTCCAATTTGACTGCCGGGCTCTGGGAGAGAGTCATACATATTGTTGCCCCATTACCTAGCAAAGCTTTAGCAGAGCGCGAATGTCTGTGTGGCAGCGAATGCAGTTCCAAGGGACAGTGAAAACCAGCTACAGCTTTCAGTGCTGGCAGCTTTCCTGTGGCCGCTATGGCTGTACGTTTCCAATGTGGCAGCCGGGCTCTGCCAGAGAGAGATACAGAGTGTTGCCCCATTACCAAGAAAAGCTTTAGCAGAGCGCGAATGTCTGTGTG
Source organism: Mycteria americana (assembly GCF_035582795.1). Classification (NCBI taxonomy): domain Eukaryota; kingdom Metazoa; phylum Chordata; class Aves; order Ciconiiformes; family Ciconiidae; genus Mycteria; species Mycteria americana. The sequence goes on from NC_134366.1 coordinate 65,035,315, forward strand.
GCAGCAAATGCAGTTCCAGGAGACAGTGAAAACCAGCTACAGCTTTCAGTGCTGGCAGCTTTCCTGTGGGAGCAATCTCTGGACGTTTCCAATTTGACTGCCGGGCTCTGGGAGAGAGTCATACAGAGTGTTGCCCCATTACCTAGCAAAGCTTTAGCAGAGCGCAAATGTCTGTGAGGCAGCGAATGCAGTTCCAAGGGACAGTGAAAACCCGCTACAGCTTTCAGTGCTGGCAGCTTTCCTGTGGCCACTATGGCTGCACGTTTGCAGTTTGGCAGCCGGGCTCTGCCAGAGAGAGATACAGAGTGTTGCCCCATTACGAAGCAAAGCTTTAGCAGAGCGCGAATGTCTGTGTGGCAGCGAATGCAGTTCCAAGGGACAGTGAAAACCAGCTACATCTTTCAGTGCTGGCAGCTTTCCTGTGGCCGCTATCGCTGGACGTTTCCAATTTGGCATCCGGGCTCTGCCAGAGAGAGATACAGAGTGTTGCCCCATTACGAAGCAATGCTTTAGCAGAGTGCAAATGTCTGTGTGGCAGCGAATGCAGTTCCAAGGGACAGTGAAAACCAGCTACAGCTTTCAGTGCTGGCAGCTTTCCTGTGGCCGCTATCGCTGGACGTTTCCAATTTGGCAGCCGGGCTCTGCCAGAGAGAGATACAGAGTTTTGCCCCATTACCAAGAAAAGCTTTAGCAGAGCGCGAATGTCTGTGTGGCAGCAAATGCAGTTCCAAGAGACAGTGAAAACCAGCTACAGCTTTCAGTGCTGGCAGCTTTCCTGTGGGCGCAATCTCTGGACGTTTCCAATTTGGCAGCCGGGCTCTGCCAGAGAGAGATACAGAGTGTTGCTCCATTACCTAGCAAAGCTTCAGCAGACCGCGAATGTCTGTGTGGCAGCGAATGCAGTTCCAAGGGACAGTGAAAACCAGCAACAGCTTTCAGTGCTGGCAGCTTTCCTGTGGCCGCTATGGCTGTACGTTTCCAATTTGGCAGCCGGGCTCTGCCAGAGAGAGATACAGAGTGTTGCCCCATTACCAAGAAAAGCTTTAGCAGAGCGCGAATGTCTGTGTGGCAGCGAATGCAGTTCCAACGGACAGTGAAAACCAGCTACAGCTTTCAGTGCTGGCAGCTTTCTTATGGCCGCTATGGCTGGACGTTTCCAATTTGGCATACGGGCTCTGCCAGAGAGAGATACAGAGTGTTGCCCCATTACGAAGCAATGCTTTAGCAGAGCGCGAATGTCTGTGTGGCAGCGAATGAAGTTCCAAGGGACAGTGAAAACCAGCTACAGCTTTCAGTGCTGGCAGCTTTCCTGTGGCCGCTATCGCTGGACTTTTCCAATTTGGCATCCGGGCTCTGCCAGAGAGAGATACAGAGTGTTGCCCCATTACCAAGCAAAGCTTTAGCAGAGCACGAATGTCTGTGTGGCAGCAAATGCAGTTCCAAGAGACAGTGAAAACCAGCTACAGCTTTCAGTGCTGGCAGCTTTCCTGTGGCCGCTATGGCTGGACGTTTCCAATTTGGCAGCCGGGCTCTGCCAGAGAGAGATACAGAGTGTTGCCCCATTACCAAGCAAAGCTTTAGCAGAGCACGAATGTCTGTGTGGCAGCAAATGCAGTTCCAAGAGACAGTGAAAACCAGCTACAGCTTTCAGTGCTGGCAGCTTTCCTGTGGCTGATATGGCTGGACGTTTCCAATTTGGCAGCCGGGCTCTGCCAGAGAGAGATACAGAGTGTTGCCCCATTACCAAGCAAAGCTTTAGCAGAGCACGAATGTCTGTGTGGCAGCAAATGCAGTTCCAAGAGACAGTGAAAACCAGCTACAGCTTTCAGTGCTGGCAGCTTTCCTGTGGGCGCAGTCTGTGGACGTTTCCAATTTCACTGCCGGGCTCTGGGAGAGAGTCATACAGAGTGTTGCCCCATTACCAAGCAAAGCTTTAGCAGAGCGCGAATGTCTGTGTGGCAGCGAATGCAGTTCCAAGGGACAGTGAAAACCAGCTACAGCTTTCAGTGCTGGCAGCTTTCCTGTGGCCGCTATCGCTGGACGTTTCCAATTTGGCATCCGGGCTCTGCCAGAGAGAGATACAGAGTGTTGCCCCATTACGAAGCAATGCTTTAGCAGAGCGCGAATGTCTGTGTGGCAGCGAATGCAGTTCCAAGGGACAGTGAAAACCAGCTACAGCTTTCAGTGCTGGCAGCTTTCCTGTGGGCACAGTCTCTGGATGTTTCCAATTTCACTGCCGGGCTCTGGGAGAGAGTCATACAGAGTGTTGCCTCATTACGAAGCAATGCTTTAGCAGAGCGCGAATGTCTGTGTGGCAGCGAATGCAGTTCCAAGGGACAGTGAAAACCAGCTACAGCTTTCAGTGCTGGCAGCTTTCCTGTGGCCGCTATGGCTGGACGTTTCCAATTTGGCATACGGGCTCTGCCAGAGAGAGATACAGAGTGTTGCCCCATTACGAAGCAAGGCTTTAGCAGAGCGCGAATGTCTGTGTGGCAGCGAATGCAGTTCCAAGGGACAGTGAAAACCAGCTACAGCTTTCAGTGCTGGCAGCTTTCCTGTGGCCGCTATGGCTGGACGTTTCCAATTTGGCAGCCGGGCTCTGCCAGAGAGAGATACAGAGTGTTGCCCCATTACGAAGCAAAGCTTTAGCACAGCGCGAATGTCTGTGTGGCAGCAAATGCAGTTCCAAGAGACAGTGAAAACCAGCTACAGCTTTCAATGCTGGCAGCTTTCCTGTGGGCGCAGTCTGTGGACGTTTCCAATTTCACTGCCGGGCTCTGGGAGAGAGTCATACAGAGTGTTGCCCCATTACCAAGCAAAGCTTCAGCAGACCGCGAATGTCTGTGTGGCAGCGAATGCAGTTCCAAGGGACAGTGAAAACCAGCAACAGCTTTCAGTGCTGGCAGCTTTCCTGTGGGCACAGTCTCTGGACGTATCCAATTTCACTGCCGGGCTCTGGGAGAGAGAGATACAGAGTGTTGCCTCATTACCTAGCAAAGCTTTTATAGAGCGCGAATGTCTGTGTGGCAGCGAATGCAGTTCCAAGGGACAGTGAAAACCAGCTACAGCTTTCAGTGCTGGCAGCTTTCCTGTGGGAGTAATCTCTGGACGTTTCCAATTTGACTGCCAGGCTCTGGGAGAGAGTCATACAGACTGTTGCCCCATTACCAAGCAAAGCTTTAGCAGAGCGCGAATATCTGTTTGGCAGCGAATGCAGTTCCAAGGGACAGTGAAAACCAGCTACAGCTTTCAGTGCTGGCAGCTTTCCTGTGGGCACAGTCTCTGGACGTTTCCAATTCCACTGCTGGGCTCTGGGAGAGAGTCATACAGACTGTTGCCCCATTACCAAGCAATGCTTCAGCAGAGCGCGAATGTCTGTGTGGCAGCGAATGCAGTTCCAAGGGACAGTGAAAACCAGCTACAGCTTTCAGTGCTGGCAGCTTTCCTGTGGCCGCTATGGCTGGACGTTTCCAATTTGGCAGCCGGGCTCTGCCAGAGAGAGATACAGAGTGTTGCCCCATTACGAAGCAAAGCTTTAGCACAGCGCGAATGTCTGTGTGGCAGCAAATGCAGTTCCAAGAGACAGTGAAAACCAGCTACAGCTTTCAATGCTGGCAGCTTTCCTGTGGGCGCAGTCTGTGGACGTTTCCAATTTCACTGCCGGGCTCTGGGAGAGAGTCATACAGAGTGTTGCCCCATTACCTAGCAAAGCTTTAGCAGAGCGCGAATGTCTGTGTGGCAGCGAATGCAGTTCCAAGGGACAGTGAAAACCAGCAACAGCTTTCAGTGCTGGCAGCTTTCCTGTGGGCACAGTCTCTGGACGTATCCAATTTCACTGCCGGGCTCTGGGAGAGAGAGATACAGAGTGTTGCCTCATTACCTAGCAAAGCTTTTATAGAGCGCGAATGTCTGTGTGGCAGCGAATGCAGTTCCAAGGGACAGTGAAAACCAGCTACAGCTTTCAGTGCTGGCAGCTTTCCTGTGGGAGTAATCTCTGGACGTTTCCAATTTGACTGCCAGGCTCTGGGAGAGAGTCATACAGACTGTTGCCCCATTACCAAGCAAAGCTTTAGCAGAGCGCGAATATCTGTTTGGCAGCGAATGCAGTTCCAAGAGACAGTGAAAACCAGCTACAGCTTTCAATGCTGGCAGCTTTCCTGTGGGCGCAGTCTGTGGACGTTTCCAATTTGGCAGCCGGGCTCTGCCAGAGAGAGATACAGAGTGTTGCCCCATTACGAAGCAAAGCTTTAGCACAGCGCGAATGTCTGTGTGGCAGCAAATGCAGTTCCAAGAGACAGTGAAAACCAGCTACAGCTTTCAGTGCTGGCAGCTTTCCTGTGGCCGCTATGGCTGGACGTTTCCAATTTGGCAGCCGGGCTCTGCCAGAGAGAGATACAGAGTGTTGCCCCATTACCAAGAAAAGCTTTAGCAGAGCGCGAATGTCTGTGTGGCAGCGAATGCAGTTCCAAGGGACAGTGAAAACCAGCTACAGCTTTCAGTGCTGGCAGCTTTCCTGTGGGCGCAATCTCTGGACGTTTCCAATTTGACTGCCAGGCTCTGGGAGAGAGTCATACAGACTGTTGCCCCATTACCAAGCAAAGCTTTAGCAGAGCGCGAATGTCTGTGTGGCAGCGAATGCAGTTCCAAGGCACAGTGAAAACCAGCTACAGCTTTCAGTGCTGGCAGCTTTCCTGTGGGCACAGTCTCTGGACGTATCCAATTTCACTGCCGGGCCCTGGGAGAGAGAGATACAGAGTGTTGCCTCATTACCTAGCAAACTTTTTGTAGAGCGCGAATGTCTGTGTGGCAGCGAATGCAGTTCCAAGGGACAGTGAAAACCAGCTACAGCTTTCAGTGCTGGCAGCTTTCCCGTGGCCGCTATCTCTGGACGTTTCCAATTTGGCATCCGGGCTCTGCCAGAGAGAGATACAGAGTGTTGCCCCATTACGAAGCAATGCTTTAGCAGAGCGCGAATGTCTGTGTGGCAGCGAATGCAGTTCCAAGGGACAGTGAAAACCAGCTACAGCTTTCAGTGCTGGCAGCTTTCCTGTGGGCACAGTCTCTGGATGTTTCCAATTTCACTGCCGGGCTCTGGGAGAGAGTCATACAGAATGTTGCCTCATTACGAAGCAATGCTTTAGCAGAGCGCGAATGTCTGTGTGGCAGCGAATGCAGTTCCAAGGGACAGTGAAAACCAGCTACAGCTTTCAGTGCTGGCAGCTTTCCTGTGGCCGCTATCGCTGGACTTTTCCAATTTGGCATCCGGGCTCTGCCAGAGAGAGATACAGAGTGTTGCCCCATTACGAAGCAATGCTTTAGCAGAGCGCGAATGTCTGTGTGGCAGCGAATGCAGTTCCAAGGGACAGTGAAAACCAGCTACAGCTTTCAGTGCTGGCAGCTTTCCTGTGGCCGCTATCGCTGGACGTTTCCAATTTGGCATCCGGGCTCTGCCAGAGAGAGATACAGAGTGTTGCCCCATTACGAAGCAATGCTTTAGCAGAGCGCGAATGTCTGTGTGGCAGCGAATGCAGTTCCAAGGGACAGTGAAAACCAGCTACAGCTTTCAGTGCTGGCAGCTTTCCTGTGGCCGCTATGGCTGGACGTTTCCAATTTGGCAGCCGGGCTCTGCCAGAGAGAGATACAGATTGTTGCCCCATTACGAAGCAATGCTTTAGCAGAGCGCGAATATCTGTGTGGCAGCGAATGCAGTTCCAAGGGACAGTGAAAACCAGCTACAGCTTTCAGTGCTGGCAGCTTTCCTGTGGCCGCTATCGCTGGACGTTTCCAATTTGGCATCCGGGCTCTGCCAGAGAGAGATACAGATTGTTGCCCCATTACGAAGCAATGCTTTAGCAGAGCGCGAATGTCTGTGTGGCAGCGAATGCAGTTCCAAGGGACAGTGAAAACCAGCTACAGCTTTCAGTGCTGGCAGCTTTCCTGTGGGAGTAATCTCTGGACGTTTCCAATTTGACTGCCAGGCTCTGGGAGAGAGTCATACAGACTGTTGCCCCATTACCAAGCAAAGCTTTAGCAGAGCGCGAATATCTGTTTGGCAGCGAATGCAGTTCCAAGGGACAGTGAAAACCAGCTACAGCTTTCAGTGCTGGCAGCTTTCCTGTGGCCGCTATGGCTGGACGTTTCCAATTTGGCAGCCGGGCTCTGCCAGAGAGAGATACAGAGTGTTGCCCCATTACGAAGCAAAGCTTTAGCACAGCGCGAATGTCTGTGTGGCAGCAAATGCAGTTCCAAGAGACAGTGAAAACCAGCTACAGCTTTCAGTGCTGGCAGCTTTCCTGTGGGCGCAGTCTGTGGACGTTTCCAATTTCACTGCCGGGCTCTGGGAGAGAGTCATACAGAGTGTTGCCCCATTACCAAGCAAAGCTTTAGCAGAGCGCGAATGTCTGTGTGGCAGCGAATGCAGTTCCAAGGGACAGTGAAAACCAGCTACAGCTTTCAGTGCTGGCAGCTTTCCTGTGGCCGCTATCGCTGGACGTTTCCAATTTGGCATCCAGGCTCTGCCAGAGAGAGATAAAGAGTATTGTCCCATTACGAAGCAATGCTTTAGCAGAGCGCGAATGTCTGTTTGGCATCGAATGCAGTTCCAAGGGACAGTGAAAACCAGCTACAGCTTTCAGTGCTCGCAGCTTTCCTGTGGGCGCAATCTCTGGACGTTTCCAATTTGACTGCCGGGCTCTGGGAGAGAGTCATACATATTGTTGCCCCATTACCTAGCAAAGCTTTAGCAGAGCGCGAATGTCTGTGTGGCAGCGAATGCAGTTCCAAGGGACAGTGAAAACCAGCTACAGCTTTCAGTGCTGGCAGCTTTCCTGTGGCCGCTATGGCTGTACGTTTCCAATGTGGCAGCCGGGCTCTGCCAGAGAGAGATACAGAGTGTTGCCCCATTACCAAGAAAAGCTTTAGCAGAGCGCGAATGTCTGTGTGGCAGCAAATGCAGTTCCAGGAGACAGTGAAAACCAGCTACAGCTTTCAGTGCTGGCAGCTTTCCTGTGGGAGCAATCTCTGGACGTTTCCAATTTGACTGCCGGGCTCTGGGAGAGAGTCATACAGAGTGTTGCCCCATTACCTAGCAAAGCTTTAGCAGAGCGCAAATGTCTGTGAGGCAGCGAATGCAGTTCCAAGGGACAGTGAAAACCCGCTACAGCTTTCAGTGCTGGCAGCTTTCCTGTGGCCACTATGGCTGCACGTTTGCAGTTTGGCAGCCGGGCTCTGCCAGAGAGAGATACAGAGTGTTGCCCCATTACGAAGCAAAGCTTTAGCAGAGCGCGAATGTCTGTGTGGCAGCGAATGCAGTTCCAAGGGACAGTGAAAACCAGCTACATCTTTCAGTGCTGGCAGCTTTCCTGTGGCCGCTATCGCTGGACGTTTCCAATTTGGCATCCGGGCTCTGCCAGAGAGAGATACAGAGTGTTGCCCCATTACGAAGCAATGCTTTAGCAGAGTGCAAATGTCTGTGTGGCAGCGAATGCAGTTCCAAGGGACAGTGAAAACCAGCTACAGCTTTCAGTGCTGGCAGCTTTCCTGTGGCCGCTATCGCTGGACGTTTCCAATTTGGCAGCCGGGCTCTGCCAGAGAGAGATACAGAGTTTTGCCCCATTACCAAGAAAAGCTTTAGCAGAGCGCGAATGTCTGTGTGGCAGCAAATGCAGTTCCAAGAGACAGTGAAAACCAGCTACAGCTTTCAGTGCTGGCAGCTTTCCTGTGGGCGCAATCTCTGGACGTTTCCAATTTGGCAGCCGGGCTCTGCCAGAGAGAGATACAGAGTGTTGCTCCATTACCTAGCAAAGCTTCAGCAGACCGCGAATGTCTGTGTGGCAGCGAATGCAGTTCCAAGGGACAGTGAAAACCAGCAACAGCTTTCAGTGCTGGCAGCTTTCCTGTGGCCGCTATGGCTGTACGTTTCCAATTTGGCAGCCGGGCTCTGCCAGAGAGAGATACAGAGTGTTGCCCCATTACCAAGAAAAGCTTTAGCAGAGCGCGAATGTCTGTGTGGCAGCAAATGCAGTTCCAAGAGACAGTGAAAACCAGCTACAGCTTTCAGTTCTGGCAGCTTTCCTGTGGCGCAATCTCTGGACGTTTCCAATTTACTGCCGGGCTCTGGGAGAGAGAGATACAGAGTGTTGCCCCATTACCTAGCAAATCTTTAGCAGAGCGCAAATGTCTGTGAGGCAGCGAATGCAGTTCCAAGGGACAGTGAAAACCAGCTACAGCTTTCAGTGCTGGCAGCTTTCCTGTGGCCACTATGGCTGCACGTTTGCAGTTTGGCAGCCGAGCTCTGCCAGAGAGAGATACAGAGTGTTGCCCCATTACGAAGCAAAGCTTTAGCAGAGCGCGAATGTCTGTGTGGCAGCGAATGCAGTTCCAAGGGACAGTGAAAACCAGCTACATCTTTCAGTGCTGGCAGCTTTCCTGTGGCCGCTATCGCTGGACGTTTCCAATTTGGCATCCGGGCTCTGCCAGAGAGAGATACAGAGTGTTGCCCCATTACGAAGCAATGCTTTAGCAGAGTGCAAATATCTGTGTGGCAGCGAATGCAGTTCCAAGGGACAGTGAAAACCAGCTACAGCTTTCAGTGCTGGCAGCTTTCCTGTGGGTGCAATCTCTGCACGTTTCCAATCTGGCAGCCGGGCTCTGCCAGAGAGAGATACAGAGTGTTGCCCCATTACCTAGCAAAGCTTTAGTAGAGCGCGAATGTCTGTGTGGCAGCGAATGCAGTTCCAAGGGACAGTGAAAACCAGCTACAGCTTTCAGTGCTGGCAGCTTTCCTGTGGGCGCAATCTCTGGACGTTTCCAATTTGGCAGCCGGACTGTGTCAGATGGAGATACAGATTGTTGCCCCATTACCTAGCAAAGCTTTAGTAGAGCGCGAATGTCTGTGTAGCAGCGAATGCAATTCCAAGGGACAGTGAAAATCAGCTACAGCTTTCAGTGCTGGCAGCTTTCCTGTGGGCGCAAGCTCTGGACGTTTCCAATTTCACTGCCGGGCACTGGGAGAGAGTCAAACAGAGTGTTGCCCCATTACCTAGCAAAGCTTTTGTAGAGCGCGAATGCCTGTGTGGCAGCGAATGCAGTTCCAAGGGACAGTGAAAACCAGCTACAGCTTTCAGTGCAGGCAGCTTTCCCGTGGGCGCAATCTCTGAACGTTTCCAATTTCACTGCGGGGCACTGGGAGAGACTCATACAGCGTGTTGCCCCATTACCTAGCAAAGCTTTTGTAGAGCGCGAATATCTGTGTGGCAGCGAATGCAGTTCCAAGGGACAGTGAAAACCAGCTACAGCTTTCAGTGCTGGCAGCTTTCTTGTGGGCGCAAGCTCTGGACGTTTCTAATTTGGCAGCCGGGCTCTGCCAGAGAGAGATACAGAGTGTTGCCCCATTACCTAGCAATGCTTTAGTAGAGCGCGAATGTCTGTGTGGCAGCGAATGCAGTTCCAAGGGACAGTGCAAACCAGCTACAGCTTTCAGTGCTGGCAGCTTTCCTGTAGGCGCAATCTCTGGACGTTTCCAATTTCACTGCGGGGCACTGGGAGAGAGTCAAACAGAGTGTTGCCCCATTACCTAGCAAAGCTTTAGTAGAGCGCGAATGTCTGTGTGGCAGGGAATGCAGTTCCAACGGACAGTGAAAACCAGCCACAGCTTTCATATCAGGCAGCTTTCCCGTGGGCGCAATCTCTGGACGTTTCCAATTTGGCAGCCGGGCTCTGCCAGAGAGAGATACAGAGTGTTGCCCGATTACGAAGCAAAGCTTTAGTAGAGCGCGAATGTCAGTGTGGCAGCGAATGCAGTTCCAAGGGACAGTGAAAACCACCTACAGCTTTCAGTGCTGGCAGCTTTCCTGTGGGCGCAATCTCTGGACGTTTCCAATTTCACTGCCGGGCACTGGGAGACAGTCAAACAGAGGGTTGCCCCATTACCTAGCAATGCTTTAGTGGAGCGCGAATGTCTGTGTGGCACCGAATGAAGTTCCAAGGGACAGTGAAAACGAGCTACAGCTTTCAGTGCTGGCAGCTTTCCTGTGGGCGCAATCTGTGGACGTTTCCAATTTCACTGCGTGGCACTGGGAGAGAGTCATACTGCGTGTTGCCCCATTACCTAGCAAAGCTTTAGTAGAGCGCGAATGTCTGTGTGGCAGCGAATGCAGTTCCAAGGGACAGTGAAAACCAGCTACAGCTTTCAGTGCTGGCTGCTTTCCTGTGGGCGCAATCTCTGGACGTTTCCAATTTGGCAGCCGGGATCTGCCAGAGAGAGATAAAGAGTGTTGCGCGATTACGAAGCAAAGCTTTAGCACCGCGTGAACGTCTGTGTGGCAGCGAATGTAGTTCCAAGGGACAGTGAAAACCAGCTATAGCATTCAGTGCTGGCAGCATTCCTCTGGGCGCAAGCTCTGGACGTTTCCGATTTCACTGCCGGGCACTGGGAGAGAGTCATACAGAATGTTGCTCCGTTACCTAGCAAAGCTTTAGTAGAGCGTGAATGTCTGTGTGGCACCGAATGAAGTTCCAAGGGACAGTGAAAACCAGCTACAGCTTTCAGTGCTGGCAGCTTTCCTGTGGGCGCAATCTCTGGACGTTTCCAATTTCACTGCCGGGCACTGGGAGAGAGTCATACAGAGTGTTGCTGCCTTACCTAGCAAAGCTTTAGTAGAGCGCGAATGTCTGTGTGGCAGCGAATGCAGTTCCAAGGGACAGTGAAAACCAGCTACAGCTTTCAGTGCTGGCAGCTTTCCTGTGGGCGCAATCTCTGGACGTTTCCAATTTCACTGCCGGGCACTGGGAGAGAGTCAAACAGAGTGTTGCCCCATTACCTAGAAAAGCTTTTGTAGAGCACGAATGTCTGTGTGGAAGCGAATGCAGTTCCAAGGGACAGTGAAAACCAGCTACAGCTTCCAGTGCTGGCAGCTTTCCTATGGGCGCAAGCTCTGGACGTTTCCAATTTCACTGCCGGGCACTGGGAGACAGTCATACAGCGTGTTGCCCCATTACCTAGCAAAGCTTTGGTAGAGCGCGAATGTCTGTGTGGCAGCGAATGCAGTTCCAAGGGACACTGAAAACCAGCCACAGCTTTCAGTGCTGGCTGCTTTCCTGTGGGCGCAATCTCTGGACGTTTCCAATTTGGCAGCCGGGCTCTGCCAGAGAGAGATACAGAGTGTTGCCGGATTACGAAGCAAAGCTTTATCACGGCGTGAACGTCTGTGTGGCAGCGAATGTAGTTCCAAGGGACAGTGAAAACCAGCTATAGCATTCAGTGCTGGCAGCTTTCCTGTGGGCGCAATGTCTGGACGTTTCCAATTTCACTGCCGGGCACTGGGAGAGAGTCATACAGAATGTTGCTCCGTTACCTAGCAAAGCTTTAGTAGAGCGCGAATGTCTGTGTGGCAGCGAATTCAGTTCCAAGGGACAGTGAAAACCAGCTACAGCTTTCAGTGCTGGCTGCTTTCCTGTGGGCGCAATCTCTGGACGTTTCCAATTTGGCAGCCGGGATCTGCCACAGAGAGATACAGAGTGTTGCGCGATTACGAAGCAAAGCTTTAGCACCGCGTGAACGTCTGTGTGGCAGCGAATGTAGTTCCAAGCGACAGTGAAAACCAGCTATAGCATTCAGTGCTGGCAGCTTTCCTCTGGGCGCAAGCTCTGGACGTTTCCGATTTCACTGCCGGGCACTGGGAGAGAGTCATACAGAATGTTGCTCCGTTACCTAGCAAAGCTTTAGTAGAGCGTGAATGTCTGTGTGGCAGCGCATGCAGTTCCAAGGGACAGTGCAAACCAGCTACAGCTTTCAGTGCTGGCAGCTTTCCTGTGGGCGCAATCTCTGGACGTTTCCAATTTCACTGCCGGTCTCTGCCAGAGAGAGATACAGAGTGTTGCCCATTACCTAGCAATGCTTTTGTAGAGCTAGAATGTCTGTGTGGCAGCGAATGCAGTTCCAAGGGACAGTGAAAACCAGCTACAGCTTTCAGTGCTGGCAGCTTTCCTGTGGGCGCAATCTCTGGACGTTTCCAATTTCACTGCCGGGCACTGGGAGAGAGTCAAACAGAGTGTTGCCCCATTACCTAGCAAAGCTTTTGTAGAGCGCGAATGTCTGTGTGGCAGCGAATGCAGTTCCAAGGGACAGTGAAAACCAGCTACAGCTTTCAGTGCTGGCAGCTTTCCTGTGGGTGCAATCTCTGCACGTTTCCAATCTGGCAGCCGGGCTCTGCCAGAGAGAGATACAGAGTGTTGCCCCATTACCTAGCAAAGCTTTAGTAGAGCGCGAATGTCTGTGTGGCAGCGAATGCAGTTCCAAGGGACAGTGAAAACCAGCTACAGCTTTCAGTGCTGGCAGCTTTCCTGTGGGCGCAATCTCTGGACGTTTCCAATTTGGCAGCCGGACTGTGTCAGATGGAGATACAGATTGTTGCCCCATTACCTAGCAAAGCTTTAGTAGAGCGCGAATGTCTGTGTAGCAGCGAATGCAATTCCAAGGGACAGTGAAAATCAGCTACAGCTTTCAGTGCTGGCAGCTTTCCTGTGGGCGCAAGCTCTGGACGTTTCCAATTTCACTGCCGGGCACTGGGAGAGAGTCAAACAGAGTGTTGCCCCATTACCTAGCAAAGCTTTTGTAGAGCGCGAATGCCTGTGTGGCAGCGAATGCAGTTCCAAGGGACAGTGAAAACCAGCTACAGCTTTCAGTGCAGGCAGCTTTCCCGTGGGCGCAATCTCTGAACGTTTCCAATTTCACTGCGGGGCACTGGGAGAGACTCATACAGCGTGTTGCCCCATTACCTAGCAAAGCTTTTGTAGAGCGCGAATATCTGTGTGGCAGCGAATGCAGTTCCAAGGGACAGTGAAAACCAGCTACAGCTTTCAGTGCTGGCAGCTTTCTTGTGGGCGCAAGCTCTGGACGTTTCTAATTTGGCAGCCGGGCTCTGCCAGAGAGAGATACAGAGTGTTGCCCCATTACCTAGCAATGCTTTAGTAGAGCGCGAATGTCTGTGTGGCAGCGAATGCAGTTCCAAGGGACAGTGAAAACCAGCTACAGCTTTCAGTGCTGGCAGCTTTCCTGTGGGCGCAAGCTCTGGACGTTTCCAATTTGGCAGCCGGGGTCTGTCAGAGAGAGATACAGAGTGTTGCCCCATTACCTAGCAAAGCTTTTGTAAAGCGAGAATGTCTGTGTGGCAGCGAATGCAGTTCCAAGGGACAGTGCAAACCAGCTACAGCTTTCAGTGCTGGCAGCTTTCCTGTAGGCGCAATCTCTGGACGTTTCCAATTTCACTGCGGGGCACTGGGAGAGAGTCAAACAGAGTGTTGCCCCATTACCTAGCAAAGCTTTAGTAGAGCGCGAATGTCTGTGTGGCAGGGAATGCAGTTCCAACGGACAGTGAAAACCAGCCACAGCTTTCATATCAGGCAGCTTTCCCGTGGGCGCAATCTCTGGACGTTTCCAATTTGGCAGCCGGGCTCTGCCAGAGAGAGATACAGAGTGTTGCCCGATTACGAAGCAAAGCTTTAGTAGAGCGCGAATGTCAGTGTGGCAGCGAATGCAGTTCCAAGGGACAGTGAAAACCACCTACAGCTTTCAGTGCTGGCAGCTTTCCTGTGGGCGCAATCTCTGGACGTTTCCAATTTCACTGCCGGGCACTGGGAGACAGTCAAACAGAGGGTTGCCCCATTACCTAGCAATGCTTTAGTGGAGCGCGAATGTCTGTGTGGCACCGAATGAAGTTCCAAGGGACAGTGAAAACGAGCTACAGCTTTCAGTGCTGGCAGCTTTCCTGTGGGCGCAATCTGTGGACGTTTCCAATTTCACTGCGTGGCACTGGGAGAGAGTCATACTGCATGTTGCCCCATTACCTAGCAAAGCTTTAGTAGAGCGCGAATGTCTGTGTGGCAGCGAATGCAGTTCCAAGGGACAGTGAAAACCAGCTACAGCTTTCAGTGCTGGCTGCTTTCCTGTGGGCGCAATCTCTGGACGTTTCCAATTTGGCAGCCGGGATCTGCCAGAGAGAGATAAAGAGTGTTGCGCGATTACGAAGCAAAGCTTTAGCACCGCGTGAACGTCTGTGTGGCAGCGAATGTAGTTCCAAGGGACAGTGAAAACCAGCTATAGCATTCAGTGCTGGCAGCATTCCTCTGGGCGCAAGCTCTGGACGTTTCCGATTTCACTGCCGGGCACTGGGAGAGAGTCATACAGAATGTTGCTCCGTTACCTAGCAAAGCTTTAGTAGAGCGTGAATGTCTGTGTGGCAGCGAATGCAGTTCCAAGGGACAGTGCAAACCAGCTACAGCTTTCAGTGCTGGCAGCTTTCCTGTGGGCGCAATCTCTGGACGTTTCCAATTTCACTGCCGGGTTCTGCCAGAGAGAGATACAGAGTGTTGCCCCATTACCTAGCAAAGCTTTTGTAGAGCGCGAATGTCTGTGTGGCAGCGAATGCAGTTCCAAGGGAGAGTGAAAACCAGCTACAGCTTTCAGTGCTGGCTGCTTTCCTGTGGGCGCAATCTCTGGACGTTTCCAATTTCACTGCCGGGCACTGGGAGAGAGTCATACAGAGTGTTGCTCCGTTACCTAGCAAAACTTTTGTAGAGCACGAATGTCTGTGTGAGAGCGAATGCAGTTCCAAGGGACAGTGAAAACCAGCTACAGCTTTCAGTGCTGGCAGCTTTTCTGTGGGCGCAATCTCTGGACGTTTCCAATTTCACTGCCGGGCACTGGGAGAGAGTCAAACAGAGTGTTGCCCCTTTACCAAGCAATGCTTTAGCAGAGCGCGAATGTCTGTGTGGGAGGGAATGCAGTTCCAAGGGACAGTGAAAACCAGCTACAGCTTTCAGTGCTGGCTGCTTTCCTGTGGGCGCAATCTCTGGACGTTTCCAATTTCACTGCCGGGCACTGGGAGAGAGTCAAACAGAGTGTTGCCCCATTACCTAGCAAAGCTTTTGTAGAGCGCGAATGTCTGTGTGGCTGCGAATGCAGTTCCAAGGGACAGTGAAAACCAGCTACAGCTTTCAGTGCTGGCAGCTTTCCTGTGGGCGCAAGCTCTGGACGTTTCCAATTTCACTGCCGGGCACTGGGAGAGAGTGAAACAGAGTGTTGCTCCGTTACCTAGCAAAGCTTTTGTAGAGCACGAATGTCTGTGTGGGAGCGAATGCAGTTCCAAGGGACAGTGAAAACCAGCTACAGCTTTCAGTGCTGGCAGCTTTCCTGTGGGCGCAATCTCTGGACGTTTCCAATTTCACTGCCGGGCACTGGGAGAGAGTCAAACAGAGTGTTGCCCCTTTACCAAGCAATGCTTTAGCAGAGCGCGAATGTCTGTGTGGGAGGGAATGCAGTTCCAAGGGACAGTGAAAACCAGCTACAGCTTTCAGTGCTGGCTGCTTTCCTGTGGGCGCAAGCTCTGGACGTTTCCAATTTCACTGCCGGGCACTGGGAGAGAGTCAAACAGAGTGTTGCCCCATTACCTAGCAAAGCTTTTGTAGAGCCCGAATGTCTGTGTGGCAGCGAATGCAGTTCCAAGGGACAGTGAAAACCAGCTATAGCTTTCAGTGCTGGCAGCTTTCCTGTGGGCGCAAGCTCTGGACTTTTCCAATTTCACTGCCGGGCACTGGGAGAGAGTCATACAGAATGTTGCTCCGTTACCTAGCAAAGCTTTTGTAGAGCACGAATGTCTGTGTGGGAGCGAATGCAGTTCCAAGGGACAGTGAAAACCAGCTACAGCTTTCAGTGCTGGCAGCTTTCCTGTGGGCGCAATCTCTGGACGTTTCCAATTTCACTGCCGGGCACTGGGAGAGAGTCAAACAGAGTGTTGCCCCATTACCTAGAAAAGCTTTTGTAGAGCACGAATGTCTGTGTGGCAGCGAATGCAGTTCCAAGGGACAGTGAAAACCAGCTACAGCTTCCAGTGCTGGCAGCTTTCCTATGGGCGCAAGCTCTGGACGTTTCCAATTTCACTGCCGGGCACTGGGAGACAGTCATACAGCGTGTTGCCCCATTACCTAGCAAAGCTTTGGTAGAGCGCGAATGTCTGTGTGGCAGCGAATGCAGTTCCAAGGGACACTGAAAACCAGCCACAGCTTTCAGTGCTGGCTGCTTTCCTGTGGGCGCAATCTCTGGACGTTTCCAATTTGGCAGCCGGGCTCTGCCAGAGAGAGATACAGAGTGTTGCCGGATTACGAAGCAAAGCTTTATCACGGCGTGAACGTCTGTGTGGCAGCGAATGTAGTTCCAAGGGACAGTGAAAACCAGCTATAGCATTCAGTGCTGGCAGCTTTCCTGTGGGCGCAATGTCTGGACGTTTCCAATTTCACTGCCGGGCACTGGGAGAGAGTCATACAGAATGTTGCTCCGTTACCTAGCAAAGCTTTAGTAGAGCGCGAATGTCTGTGTGGCAGCGAATTCAGTTCCAAGGGACAGTGAAAACCAGCTACAGCTTTCAGTGCTGGCTGCTTTCCTGTGGGCGCAATCTCTGGACGTTTCCAATTTGGCAGCCGGGATCTGCCAGAGAGAGATACAGAGTGTTGCGCGATTACGAAGCAAAGCTTTAGCACCGCGTGAACGTCTGTGTGGCAGCGAATGTAGTTCCAAGGGACAGTGAAAACCAGCTATAGCATTCAGTGCTGGCAGCTTTCCTCTGGGCGCAAGCTCTGGACGTTTCCGATTTCACTGCCGGGCACTGGGAGAGAGTCATACAGAATGTTGCTCCGTTACCTAGCAAAGCTTTAGTAGAGCGTGAATGTCTGTGTGGCAGCGCATGCAGTTCCAAGGGACAGTGCAAACCAGCTACAGCTTTCAGAGCTGGCAGCTTTCCTGTGGGCGCAATCTCTGGACGTTTCCAATTTCACTGCCGGTCTCTGCTAGAGAGAGATACAGAGTGTTGCCCATTACCTAGCAAAGCTTTAGTAGAGCGCGAATGTCTGTGTGGCAGCGAATGCAGTTCCAAGGGACAGTGAAAACCAGCTACAGCTTTCAGTGCTGGCAGCTTTCCTGTGGGCGCAATCTCTGGACGTTTCCAATTTGGCAGCCGGACTGTGTCAGATGGAGATACAGATTGTTGCCCCATTACCTAGCAAAGCTTTAGTAGAGCGCGAATGTCTGTGTAGCAGCGAATGCAGTTCCAAGGGACAGTGAAAATCAGCTACAGCTTTCAGTGCTGGCAGCTTTCCTGTGGGCGCAAGCTCTGGACGTTTCCGATTTCACTGCCGGGCACTGGGAGAGAGTCATACAGAATGTTGTTCCGTTACCTAGCAAAGCTTTAGTAGAGCGCGAATGTCTGTGTGGCAGCGAATGCAGTTCCAAGGGACAGTGCAAACCAGCTACAGCTTTCAGTGCTGGCAGCTTTCCTGTGGGCGCAATCTCTGGACGTTTCCAATTTCACTGCCGGGTTCTGCCAGAGAGAGATACAGAGTGTTGCCCCATTACCTAGCAAAGCTTTTGTAGAGCGCGAATGTCTGTGTGGCAGCGAATGCAGTTCCAAGGGAGAGTGAAAACCAGCTACAGCTTTCAGTGCTGGCTGCTTTCCTGTGGGCGCAATCTCTGGACGTTTCCAATTTCACTGCCGGGCACTGGGAGAGAGTCATACAGAGTGTTGCTCCGTTACCTAGCAAAACTTTTGTAGAGCACGAATGTCTGTGTGAGAGCGAATGCAGTTCCAAGGGACAGTGAAAACCAGCTACAGCTTTCAGTGCTGGCAGCTTTTCTGTGGGCGCAATCTCTGGACGTTTCCAATTTCACTGCCGGGCACTGGGAGAGAGTCAAACAGAGTGTTGCCCCTTTACCAAGCAATGCTTTAGCAGAGCGCGAATGTCTGTGTGGGAGGGAATGCAGTTCCAAGGGACAGTGAAAACCAGCTACAGCTTTCAGTGCTGGCTGCTTTCCTGTGGGCGCAATCTCTGGACGTTTCCAATTTCACTGCCGGGCACTGGGAGAGAGTCATACAGAGTGTTGCCCCATTACCTAGCAAAGCTTTTGTAGAGCGCGAATGTCTGTGTGGCTGCGAATGCAGTTCCAAGGGACAGTGAAAACCAGCTACAGCTTTCAGTGCTGGCAGCTTTCCTGTGGGCGCAAGCTCTGGACGTTTCCAATTTCACTGCCGGGCACTGGGAGAGAGTGAAACAGAGTGTTGCTCCGTTACCTAGCAAAGCTTTTGTAGAGCACGAATGTCTGTGTGGGAGCGAATGCAGTTCCAAGGGACAGTGAAAACCAGCTACAGCTTTCAGTGCTGGCAGCTTTCCTGTGGGCGCAATCTCTGGACGTTTCCAATTTCACTGCCGGGCACTGGGAGAGAGTCAAACAGAGTGTTGCCCCTTTACCAAGCAATGCTTTAGCAGAGCGCGAATGTCTGTGTGGGAGGGAATGCAGTTCCAAGGGACAGTGAAAACCAGCTACAGCTTTCAGTGCTGGCTGCTTTCCTGTGGGCGCAAGCTCTGGACGTTTCCAATTTCACTGCCGGGCACTGGGAGAGAGTCAAACAGAGTGTTGCCCCATTACCTAGCAAAGCTTTTGTAGAGCGCGAATGTCTGTGTGGCAGCGAATGCAGTTCCAAGGGACAGTGAAAACCAGCTATAGCTTTCAGTGCTGGCAGCTTTCCTGTGGGCGCAAGCTCTGGACTTTTCCAATTTCACTGCCGGGCACTGGGAGAGAGTCATACAGAATGTTGCTCCGTTACCTAGCAAAGCTTTTGTAGAGCACGAATGTCTGTGTGGGAGCGAATGCAGTTCCAAGGGACAGTGAAAACCAGCTACAGCTTTCAGTGCTGGCAGCTTTCCTGTGGGCGCAATCTCTGGACGTTTCCAATTTCACTGCCGGGCACTGGGAGACAGTCATACAGCGTGTTGCCCCATTACCTAGCAAAGCTTTGGTAGAGCGCGAATGTCTGTGTGGCAGCGAATGCAGTTCCAAGGGACACTGAAAACCAGCCACAGCTTTCAGTGCTGGCTGCTTTCCTGTGGGCGCAATCTCTGGACGTTTCCAATTTGGCAGCCGGGCTCTGCCAGAGAGAGATACAGAGTATTGCCGGATTACGAAGCAAAGCTTTATCACGGCGTGAACGTCTGTATGGCAGCGAATGTAGTTCCAAGGGACAGTGAAAACCAGCTATAGCATTCAGTGCTGGCAGCTTTCCTGTGGGCGCAATGTCTGGACGTTTCCAATTTCACTGCCGGGCACTGGGAGAGAGTCATACAGAATGTTGCTCCGTTACCTAGCAAAGCTTTAGTAGAGCGCGAATGTCTGTGTGGCAGCGAATTCAGTTCCAAGGGACAGTGAAAACCAGCTACAGCTTTCAGTGCTGGCTGCTTTCCTGTGGGCGCAATCTCTGGACGTTTCCAATTTGGCAGCCGGGATCTGCCAGAGAGAGATACAGAGTGTTGCGCGATTACGAAGCAAAGCTTTAGCACCGCGTGAACGTCTGTGTGGCAGCGAATGTAGTTCCAAGGGACAGTGAAAACCAGCTATAGCATTCAGTGCTGGCAGCTTTCCTCTGGGCGCAAGCTCTGGACGTTTCCGATTTCACTGCCGGGCACTGGGAGAGAGTCATACAGAATGTTGCTCCGTTACCTAGCAAAGCTTTAGTAGAGCGTGAATGTCTGTGTGGCAGCGCATGCAGTTCCAAGGGACAGTGCAAACCAGCTACAGCTTTCAGTGCTGGCAGCTTTCCTGTGGGCGCAATCTCTGGACGTTTCCAATTTCACTGCCGGTCTCTGCTAGAGAGAGATACAGAGTGTTGCCCATTACCTAGCAAAGCTTTAGTAGAGCGCGAATGTCTGTGTGGCAGCGAATGCAGTTCCAAGGGACAGTGAAAACCAGCTACAGCTTTCAGTGCTGGCAGCTTTCCTGTGGGCGCAATCTCTGGACGTTTCCAATTTGGCAGCCGGACTGTGTCAGATGGAGATACAGATTGTTGCCCCATTACCTAGCAAAGCTTTAGTAGAGCGCGAATGTCTGTGTAGCAGCGAATGCAGTTCCAAGGGACAGTGAAAATCAGCTACAGCTTTCAGTGCTGGCAGCTTTCCTGTGGGCGCAAGCTCTGGACGTTTCCAATTTCACTGCCGGGCACTGGGAGAGAGTCAAACAGAGTGTTGCCCCATTACCTAGCAAAGCTTTTGTAGAGCGCGAATGCCTGTGTGGCAGCGAATGCAGTTCCAAGGGACAGTGAAAACCAGCTACAGCTTTCAGTGCAGGCAGCTTTCCCGTGGGCGCAATCTCTGAACGTTTCCAATTTCACTGCGGGGCACTGGGAGAGAGTCATACAGCGTGTTGCCCCATTACCTAGCAAAGCTTTTGTAGAGCGCGAATATCTGTGTGGCAGCGAATGCAGTTCCAAGGGACAGTGAAAACCAGCTACAGCTTTCAGTGCTGGCAGCTTTCTTGTGGGCGCAAGCTCTGGACGTTTCCAATTTGGCAGCCGGGGTCTGTCAGAGAGAGATACAGAGTGTTGCCCCATTACCTAGCAAAGCTTTTGTAAAGCGAGAATGTCTGTGTGGCAGCGAATGCAGTTCCAAGGGACAGTGCAAACCAGCTACAGCTTTCAGTGCTGGCAGCTTTCCTGTGGGCGCAATCTCTGGACGTTTCCAATTTCACTGCCGGGCACTGGGAGACAGTCAAACAGAGGGTTGCCCCATTACCTAGCAATGCTTTAGTGGAGCGCGAATGTCTGTGTGGCAGCGAATGAAGTTCCAAGGGACAGTGAAAACGAGCTACAGCTTTCAGTGCTGGCAGCTTTCCTGTGGGCGCAATCTGTGGACGTTTCCAATTTCACTGCGTGGCACTGGGAGAGAGTCATACTGCGTGTTGCCCCATTACCTAGCAAAGCTTTAGTAGAGCGCGAATGTCTGTGTGGCAGCGAATGCAGTTCCAAGGGACAGTGAAAACCAGCTACAGCTTTCAGTGCTGGCTGCTTTCCTGTGGGCGCAATCTCTGGACGTTTCCAATTTGGCAGCCGGGATCTGCCAGAGAGAGATACAGAGTGTTGCGCGATTACGAAGCAAAGCTTTAGCACCGCGTGAACGTCTGTGTGGCAGCGAATGTAGCTCCAAGGGACAGTGAAAACCAGCTATAGCATTCAGTGCTGGCAGCATTCCTCTGGGCGCAAGCTCTGGACGTTTCCGATTTCACTGCCGGGCACTGGGAGAGAGTCATACAGAATGTTGCTCCGTTACCTAGCAAAGCTTTAGTAGAGCGTGAATGTCTGTGTGGCAGCGAATGCAGTTCCAAGGGACAGTGCAAACCAGCTACAGCTTTCAGTGCTGGCAGCTTTCCTGTGGGCGCAATCTCTGGACTTTTCCAATTTCACTGCCGGGTTCTGCCAGAGAGAGATACAGAGTGTTGCCCCATTACCTAGCAAAGCTTTTGTAGAGCGCGAATGTCTGTGCGGGAGCGAATGCAGTTCCAAGGGAGAGTGAAAACCAGCTACAGCTTTCAGTGCTGGCTGCTTTCCTGTGGGCGCAATCTCTGGACGTTTCCAATTTCACTGCCGGGCACTGGGAGAGAGTCATACAGAGTGTTGCTCCGTTACCTAGCAAAACTTTTGTAGAGCACGAATGTCTGTGTGAGAGCGAATGCAGTTCCAAGGGACAGTGAAAACCAGCTACAGCTTTCAGTGCTGGCAGCTTTTCTGTGGGCGCAATCTCTGGACGTTTCCAATTTCACTGCCGGGCACTGGGAGAGAGTCAAACAGAGTGTTGCCCCTTTACCAAGCAATGCTTTAGCAGAGCGCGAATGTCTGTGTGGGAGGGAATGCAGTTCCAAGGGACAGTGAAAACCAGCTACAGCTTTCAGTGCTGGCTGCTTTCCTGTGGGCGCAATCTCTGGACGTTTCCAATTTCACTGCCGGGCACTGGGAGAGAGTCAAACAGAGTGTTGCCCCATTACCTAGCAAAGCTTTTGTAGAGCGCGAATGTCTGTGTGGCTGCGAATGCAGTTCCAAGGGACAGTGAAAACCAGCTACAGCTTTCAGTGCTGGCAGCTTTCCTGTGGGCGCAAGCTCTGGACTTTTCCAATTTCACTGCCGGGCACTGGGAGAGAGTGAAACAGAGTGTTGCTCCGTTACCTAGCAAAGCTTTTGTAGAGCACGAATGTCTGTGTGGGAGCGAATGCAGATCCAAGGGACAGTGAAAACCAGCTACAGCTTTCAGTGCTGGCAGCTTTCCTGTGGGCGCAATCTCTGGACGTTTCCAATTTCACTGCCGGGCACTGGGAGAGAGTCAAACAGAGTGTTGCCCCTTTACCAAGCAATGCTTTAGCAGAGCGCGAATGTCTGTGTGGGAGGGAATGCAGTTCCAAGGGACAGTGAAAACCAGCTACAGCTTTCAGTGCTGGCAGCTTTCCTGTGGGCGCAAGCTCTGGACGTTTCCAATTTCACTGCCGGGCACTGGGAGAGAGTCAAACAGAGTGTTGCCCCATTACCTAGCAAAGCTTTTGTAGAGCGCGAATGTCTGTGTGGCAGCGAATGCAGTTCCAAGGGACAGTGAAAACCAGCTATAGCTTTCAGTGCTGGCAGCTTTCCTGTGGGCGCAAGCTCTGGACTTTTCCAATTTCACTGCCGGGCACTGGGAGAGAGTCATACAGAATGTTGCTCCGTTACCTAGCAAAGCTTTTGTAGAGCACGAATGTCTGTGTGGGAGCGAATGCAGTTCCAAGGGACAGTGAAAACCAGCTACAGCTTTCAGTGCTGGCAGCTTTCCTGTGGGCGCAATCTCTGGACGTTTCCAATTTCACTGCCGGGCACTGGGAGAGAGTCAAACAGAGTGTTGCCCCTTTACCAAGCAATGCTTTAGCAGAGCGCGAATGTCTGTGTGGGAGGGAATGCAGTTCCAAGGGACAGTGAAAACCAGCTACAGCTTTCAGTGCTGGCAGCTTTCCTGTGGGCGCAATGTCTGGACGTTTCCAATTTCACTGCGGGGCACTGGGAGAGAGTCAAACAGAGTGTTGCCCCATTACCTAGCAAAGCTTTAGTAGAGCGCGAATGTCTGTGTGGCAGGGAATGCAGTTCCAACGGACAGTGAAAACCAGCCACAGCTTTCATATCAGGCAGCTTTCCCGTGGGCGCAATCTCTGGACGTTTCCAATTTGGCAGCCGGGCTCTGCCAGAGAGAGATACAGAGTGTTGCCCGATTACGAAGCAAAGCTTTAATAGAGCGCGAATGTCAGTGTGGCAGCGACTGCAGTTCCAAGGGACAGTGAAAACCACCTACAGCTTTCAGTGCTGGCAGCTTTCCTGTGGGCGCAATCTGTGGACGTTTCCAATTTCACTGCGTGGCACTGGGAGAGAGTCATACTGCGTGTTGCCCCATTACCAAGCAAAGCTTTAGTAGAGCGCGAATGTCTGTGTGGCAGCGAATGCAGTTCCAAGGGACAGTGAAAACCAGCTACAGCTTTCAGTGCTGGCTGCTTTCCTGTGGGCGCAATCTCTGGACGTTTCCAATTTGGCAGCCGGGATCTGCCAGAGAGAGATACAGAGTGTTGCGCGATTACGAAGCAAAGCTTTAGCACCGCGTGAACGTCTGTGAGGCAGCGAATGTAGCTCCAAGGGACAGTGAAAACGAGCTATAGCATTCAGTGCTGGCAGCTTTCCCGTGGGCGCAATCTCTGGACGTTTCCAATTTCACTGCGGGGCAACGGGAGAGAGTCATACAGCGTGTTGCCCCATTTCCTAGCAAAGCTTTAGTAGAGCGCGAATGTCTGTGTGGCAGCGAATGCAGTTCCAAGGGACAGTGAAAACCAACTACAGCTTTCAGTGCTGGCAGCTTTCCTGTGGGCGCAAGCTCTGGACGTTTCGAATTTGGTAGCCGGGGTCTGTCAGAGAGAGATACAGATTGTTGCCCCATTACCTAGCAAAGCTTTAGTAGAGCGCGAATGTCTGTGTGGCAGCGAATGCAGTTCCAAGGGACAGTGAAAACCAGCTACAGCTTTCAGTGCTGGCAGCTTTCCTGTGGGCGCAATCTCTGGACGTTTCCAATTTCACTGCCGGGCACTGGGAGAGAGTCAAACAGAGTGTTGCTGCGTTACCTAGCAAAGCTTTAGTAGAGCGCGAATGTCTGTGTGGCAGCGAATGCAGTTCCAAGGGACAGTGAAAACCAGCTACAGCTTTCAGTGCTGGCAGCTTTCCTGTGGGTGCAATCTCTGGACGTTTCCAATTTCACTGCCGGGCTCTGCCAGAGAGAGATACAGAGTGGTGCCCCATTACCTAGCAAAGCTTTTGTAGAGAGCGAATGTCTGTGTGGCAGCGAATGCAGTTCCAAGGGACAGTGAAAACCAGCTACAGCTTTCAGTGCTGGCAGCTTTCCTGTGGGCGCAAGCTCTGGACGTTTCCAATTTGGCAGCCGGACTCTGTCAGATGGAGATACAGATTGTTGCCCCATTACCTAGCAAAGCTTTAGAAGAGCGCGAATGTCTGTGTAGCAGCGAATGCAGTTCCAAGGGACAGTGAAAACCAGCTACAGCTTTCAGTGCTGGCAGCTTTCCTGTGGGCGCAATCTCTGGACGTTTCCAATTTCACTGCCGGGCACTGGGAGAGAGTCAAACAGAGTGTTGCCCCATTACCTAGCAAAGCTTTTGTAGAGCGCGAATGTCTGTGTGGCAGCGAATTCAGTTCCAAGGGACAGTGAAAACCAGCTACAGCTTTCAGTTCAGGCAGCTTTCCCGTGGGCGCAATCTCTGGACGTTTCCAATTTCACTGCGGGGCACTGGGAGAGAGTCATACAGCGTGTTGCCCCATTACCTAGCAAAGCTTTTGTAGAGCGCGAATATCTGTGTGGCAGCGAATGCAGTTCCAAGGGACAGTGAAAACCAGCTACAGCTTTCAGTGCTGGCAGCTTTCCTGTGGGCGCAAGCTCTGGACGTTTCCAATTTGGCAGCCGGACTCTGTCAGATGGAGATACAGATTGTTGCCCCATTACCTAGCAAAGCTTTAGTAGAGCGCGAATGTCTGTGTAGCAGCGAATGCAGTTCCAAGGGACAGTGAAAACTAGCTACAGCTTTCAGTGCAGACAGCTTTCCCGTGGGCGCAATCTCTGGACGTTTCCAATTTCACTGCGGGGCACTGGGAGAGAGTCATACAGCGTGTTGCCCCATTACCTAGCAAAGCTTTTGTAGAGCGCGAATATCTGTGTGGCAGCGAATGCAGTTCCAAGGGACAGTGAAAACCAGCTACAGCTTTCAGTGCTGGCAGCTTTCCTGTGGGCGCAAGCTCTGGACGTTTCCAATTTGGCAGCCGGACTCTGTCAGATGGAGATACAGATTGTTGCCCCATTACCTAGCAAAGCTTTAGTAGAGCGCGAATGTCTGTGTGGCAGCGAATGCAGTTCCAAGGGACAGTGCAAACCAGCTACAGCTTTCAGTGCTGGCAGCTTTGCTGTGGCCGCTATGGCTGGACGTTTCCAATTTGGCATCCGGGCTCTGCCAGAGAGAGATACAGAGTGTTGCCCCATAACCAAGAAAAGCTTTAGCAGAGCGCGAATGTCTGTGTGGCAGCAAATGCAGTTCCAAGGGACAGTGAAAACCAGCTACAGCTTTCAGTGCTGGCAGCTTTCCTGTGGGCGCAATCTCTGGACGTTTCCAATTTCACTGCCGGGCTCTGGGAGAGAGAGATACAGAGTGTTGCCCCATTACCTAGCAAAGCTTTTGTAGAGCGCGAATGTCTGTGTGGCAGCGAATGCAGTTCCAAGGGACAGTGAAAACCAGCTACAGCTTTCAGTGCTGGCAGCTTTGCTGTGGGCACAGTCTCTGCACGTTTCCAATTCCACTGCCGGGCTCTGGGAGAGAGTCATACAGAGTGTTGCCCCATTACCTAGCAAAGCTTCAGCAGAGCGCGAATGTCTGTGTGGCAGCGAATGCAGTTCCAAGGGACAGTGAAAACCCGCTACAGCTTTCAGTGCTGGCAGCTTTGCTGTGGCCGCTATGGCTGGACGTTTCCAATTTGGCAGCCGGGCTCTGCCAGAGAGAGATACAGAGTGTTGCCCCATTACCTAGCAAAGCTTTAGCAGAGCGCGAATGTCTGTGTGGCAGCGAATGCAGTTCCAAGGGACAGTGAAAACCAGCTACAGCTTTCAGTGCTGGCAGCTTTCCTGTGGGCGCAATCTCTGGACGTTTCCAATTTCACTGCCGGGCTCTGGGAGAGAGAGATACAGAGTGTTGCCCCATTACCTAGCAAAGCTTTTGTAGAGCGCGAATGTCTGTGTGGCAGCGAATGCAGTTCCAAGGGACAGTGAAAACCAGCTACAGCTTTCAGTGCTGGCAGCTTTCCTGTGGGCGCAATCTCTGGACGTTTCCAATTTCACTGCCGGGCTCTGGGAGAGAGAGATACAGAGTGTTGCCCCATTACCTAGCAAAGCTTTTGTAGAGCGCGAATGTCTGTGTGGCAGCGAATGCAGTTCCAAGGGACAGTGAAAACCAGCTACAGCTTTCAGTGCTGGCAGCTTTGCTGTGGCCGCTATGGCTGGACGTTTCCAATTTGGCAGCCAGGCTCTGCCAGAGAGAGATACAGAGTGTTGCCCCATTACCAAGCAAGGCTTTAGCAGAGCGCGAATGTCTGTGTGGCAGCGAATGCAGTTCCAAGGGACAGTGAAAACCAGCTACAGCTTTCAGTGCTGGCAGCTTTCCTGTGGCCGCTATGGCTGGACGTTTCAAATTTGGCAGCCGGGCTCTGCCAGAGAGAGATACAGAGTGTTGCCCCATTACGAAGCAATGCTTTAGCATAGCGCGAATGTCTGTTTGGCATCGAATGCAGTTCCAAGGGACAGTGAAAACCAGCTACAGCTTTCAGTAATGGCAGCTTTCCTGTGGCCGCAATCTCTGGACGTTTCCAATTTGGCAGCCGGGCTCTGCCAGAGAGAGATACAGAGTGTTGCCCCATTACCAAGCAATGTTTCAGCAGAGCGCGAATGTCTGTGTGGCAGCGAATGCAGTTCCAAGGGACAGTGAAAACCAGCTACAGCTTTCAGTGCTGGCAGCTTTCCTGTGGGCGCAATCTCTGGACGTTTCCAATTTCAATGCCGGGCTCTGGGAGAGAGAGATACAGAGTGTTGCCCCATTACCAAGCAATGTTTCAGCAGAGCGCGAATGTCTGTGTGGCAGCGAATGCAGTTCCAAGGGACAGTGAAAACCAGCTACAGCTTTCAGTGCTGGCAGCTTTCCTATGGCCGCCATCGCTGGACGTTTCCAATTTGGCATCCGGGCTCTGCCAGAGAGAGATACAGAGTGTTGCCCCATTACCAAGCAAAGCTTTAGCAGAGCGCGAATGTCTGTGTGGCAGCGAATGCAGTTCCAAGGGACAGTGAAAACCAGCTACAGCTTTCAGTGCTGGCAGCTTTCCTGTGGCCGCTATGGCTGGACGTTTCAAATTTGGCAGCCGGGCTCTGCCAGAGAGAGATACAGAGTGTTGCCCCATTACGAAGCAATGCTTTAGCAGAGCGCGAATGTCTGTTTGGCATCGAATGCAGTTCCAAGGGACAGTGAAAACCAGCTACAGCTTTCAATGCTGGCAGCTTTGCTGTGGGCACAGTCTCTGGACGTTTCCAATTTCACTGCGGGGCACTGGGAGAGAGTCAAACAGAGTGTTGCCCCATTACCTAGCAAAGCTTTAGTAGAGCGCGAATGTCTGTGTGGCAGCGAATGCAGTTCCAAGGGAAAGTGAAAACCAGCTACAGCTTTCAGTGCTGGCTGCTTTCCTGTGGGCGCAATCTCTGGACGTTTCCAATTTGGCAGCCGGGATCTGCCAGAGAGAGATACAGAGTGTTGCCCGATTACGAAGCAAAGCTTTAGCACCGCGTGAACGTCTGTGTGGCAGCGAATGCAGTTCCAAGGGACAGTGAAAACCAGCTATAGCATTCAGTGCTGGCAGCTTTCCTGTGGGCGCAATCTCTGGACGTTTCCAATTTCACTGCCGGGCACTGGGAGAGAGTCATACAGCGTGTTGCCCCATTACCTAGCAAAGCTTTAGTAGAGCCCGAATGTCTGTGTGGCAGCGAATGCAGTTTCAAGGGACAGTGAAAACCAGCTACAGCTTTCAGTGCAGGCAGCTTTCCCGTGGGCGCAATCTCTGGACGTTTCCAATTTCACTGCGGGGCAACGGGAGAGAGTCATACAGCGTGTTGCCCCATTACCTAGCAAAGCTTTTGTAGAGCGCGAATGTCTGTGTGGCAGCGAATGCAGTTCCAAGGGACAGTGAAAACCAGCTACAGCTTTCACTACTGGCAGCTTTCCTGTGGCCGCAAGCTCTGGACATTTCCAATTTCACTGCCGGGCTCTGCCAGAGAGAGATACAGAGTGTTGCCCCATTACCTAGCAAATCTTTTGTAGAGCGCGAATGTCTGTGTGGCAGCGAATGCAGTTCCAAGGGACAGTGCAAACCAGCTACAGCTTTCAGTGCTGGCAGCTTTCCTGTGGGTGCAATCTCTGGACGTTTCCAATTTCACTGCCTGGCTCTGCCAGAGAGAGATACAGAGTGTTGCCCCATTACCTAGCAAAGCTTTTGTAGAGCGCGAATGTCTGTGTGGCAGCGAATGCAGTTCCAAGGGACAGTGCAAACCAGCTACAGCTTTCAGTGCTGGCAGCTTTCCTGTGGGCGCAATCTCTGGACGTTTCCAATTTCACTGCGGGGCACTGGGAGAGAGTCAAACAGAGTGTTGCCCCATTACCTAGCAAAGCTTTAGTAGAGCGCGAATGTCTGTGTGGCAGCGAATGCAGTTCCAAGGGACAGTGAAAACCAGCAACAGCTTTCAGTGCTGGCAGCTTTCCTGTGGGCACAGTCTCTGGACGTTTCCAATTTGACTGCCGGGCTCTGGGAGAGAGTCATACAGAGTGTTGCCCCATTACCTAGCAAAGCTTTAGCAGAGCGCAAATGTCTGTGAGGCAGCGAATGCAGTTCCAAGGGACAGTGAAAACCAGCTACAGCTTTCAGTGCTGGCAGCTTTCCTGTGGCCGCTATGGCTGGACGTTTCCAATTTGGCAGCCGGGCTCTGCCAGAGAGAGATACAGAGTGTTGCCCCATTACGAAGCAAAGCTTTAGCAGAGCGCGAATGTCTGTGTGGCAGCGAATGCAGTTCCAAGGGACAGTGAAAACCAGCTACATCTTTCAGTGCTGGCAGCTTTCCTGTGGCCGCTATCGCTGGACGTTTCCAATTTGGCATCCGGGCTCTGCCAGAGAGAGATACAGAGTGTTGCCCCATTACGAAGCAATGCTTTAGCAGAGTGCAAATGTCTGTGTGGCAGCGAATGCAGTTCCAAGGGACAGTGAAAACCAGCTACAGCTTTCAGTGCTGGCAGCTTTCCTGTGGCCGCTATGGCTGGACGTTTCCAATTTGGCAGCCGGGCTCTGCCAGAGAGAGATACAGAGTTTTGCCCCATTACCAAGAAAAGCTTTAGCAGAGCGCGAATGTCTGTGTGGCAGCAAATGCAGTTCCAAGAGACAGTGAAAACCAGCTACAGCTTTCAGTGCTGGCAGCTTTCCTGTGGGCGCAATCTCTGGACGTTTCCAATTTGGCAGCCGGGCTCTGCCAGAGAGAGATACAGAGTGTTGCCCCATTACCTAGCAAAGCTTTTGTAGAGCGCGAATGTCTGTGTTGCAGCGAATGCAGTTCCAAGGGACAGTGAAAACCAGCTACAGCTTTCAGTGCTGGCAGCTTTCCTGTGGGCACAGTCTCTGGACGTTTCCAATTCCACTGCCGGGCTCTGGGAGAGAGTCATACAGAGTGTTGCTCCATTACCTAGCAAAGCTTCAGCAGACCGCGAATGTCTGTGTGGCAGCGAATGCAGTTCCAAGGGACAGTGAAAACCAGCAACAGCTTTCAGTGCTGGCAGCTTTCCTGTGGGCACAGTCTCTGGACGTATCCAATTTCACTGCCGGGCTCTGGGAGAGAGAGATACAGAGTGTTGCCCCATTACATAGCAAAGCTTTAGCAGAGCGCAAATGTCTGTGTGGCAGCGAATGCAGTTCCAAGGGACAGTGAAAACCAGCTACAGCTTTCAGTGCTGGCAGCTTTCCTGTGGCCACTATGGCTGCACGTTTGCAGTTTGGCAGCCGAGCTCTGCCAGAGAGAGATACAGAGTGTTGCCCCATTACCAAGCAAAGCTTTAGCAGAGCGCGAATGTCTGTGTGGCAGCGAATGCAGTTCCAAGGGACAGTGAAAACCAGCTACAGCTTTCAGTGCTGGCAGCTTTCCTGTGGCCGCTATGGCTGGACGTTTCCAATTTGGCAGCCGGGCTCTGCCAGAGAGAGATACAGAGTGTTGCCCCATTACGAAGCAAAGCTTTAGCAGAGCGCGAATGTCTGTGTGGCAGCGAATGCAGTTCCAAGGGACAGTGAAAACCAGCTACATCTTTCAGTGCTGGCAGCTTTCCTGTGGCCGCTATCGCTGGACGTTTCCAATTTGGCATCCGGGCTCTGCCAGAGAGAGATACAGAGTGTTGCCCCATTACGAAGCAATGCTTTAGCAGAGTGCAAATATCTGTGTGGCAGCGAATGCAGTTCCAAGGGACAGTGAAAACCAGCTACAGCTTTCAGTGCTGGCAGCTTTCCTGTGGGAGCAATCTCTGGACGTTTCCAATTTGACTGCCAGGCTCTGGGAGAGAGTCATACAGACTGCTGCCCCATTACCAAGCAAAGCTTTAGCAGAGCGCGAATGTCTGTGTGGCAGCGAATGCAGTTCCAAGGGACAGTGAAAACCAGCTACAGCTTTCAGTGCTGGCAGCTTTCCTGTGGGCGCAATCTCTGGACGTTTCCAATTTCACTGCGGGGCACTGGGAGACAGTCATACAGAGTGTTGCCTCATTACCTAGCAAAGCTTTTGTAGAGTGCGAATGTCTGTGTGGTAGCAAATGTAGTTCCAAGGGACAGTGAAAACCAGCTACAGCTTTCAGTGCTGGCAGCTTTCCTGTAGGCACAGTCTCTGGACGTTTCCAATTTCACTGCCGGGCTCTGGGAGAGAGTCATACAGAGTGTTGCCTCATTACCTAGCAAAGCTTTTGTAGAGCGCGAATGTCTGTGTGGCAGCGAATGCAGTTCCAAGGGACAGTGAAAACCAGCTACAGCTTTCAGTGCTGGCAGCTTTCCTGTAGGCACAGTCTCTGGACGTTTCCAATTTCACTGCCGGGCTCTGGGAGAGAGTCATACAGAGTGTTGCCCCATTACCTAGCAAAGCTTTTGTAGAGCGCGAATGTCTGTGTGGCAGCGAATGCAGTTCCAAGGGTCAGTGAAAACCAGCTACAGCTTTCAGTGCTGGCAGCTTTCCTGTGGCCGCTATGGCTGGAAGTTTGCCATTTGGCAGCCGAGCTCTGCCAGAGAGAGATACAGAGTGTTGCCCCATTACCAAGCAAAGCTTCAGCAGAGCGCGAATGTCTGTGTGGCAGCGAATGCAGTTCGAAGGGACAGTGAAAACCAGCTACAGCTTTCAGTGCTGGCTGCTTTCCTGTGGGCGCAATCTCTGGATGTTTCCAATTTCACTGCCGGGCTCTGGGAGAGAGAGATACAGAGTGTTGCCCCATTACCAAGCAAAGCTTCAGCAGAGCGCGAATGTCTGTGTTGCAGCGAATGCAGTTCGAAGGGACAGTGAAAACCAGCTACAGCTTTCAGTGCTGGCAGCTTTCCTGTGGGAGCAATCTCTGGACGTTTCCAATTTCACTGCGGGGCACTGGGAGACATTCATACAGAGTGTTGCCTCATTACCTAGCAAAGCTTTTGTAGAGCGCGAATGTCTGTGTGGCAGCAAATGTAGTTCCAAGGGACAGTGAAAACCAGCTACAGCTTTCAGTGCTGGCAGCTTTCCTGTGGCCGCTATCGCTGGACGTTTCCAATTTGGCATCCGGGCTCTGCCAGAGAGAGATACAGAGTGTTGCCCCATTACGAAGCAATGCTTTAGCAGAGCGCCAATGTCTCTGTGGCAGCGAATGCAGTTCCAAGGGACAGTGAAAACCAGCTACAGCTTTCAGTGCTGGCAGCTTTCCTGTGGCCACTATGGCTGGACGTTTCCAATTTGGCAGCCAGGCTCTGCCAGAGAGAGATACAGAGTGTTGCCCCATTACCAAGAAAAGCTTTAGCAGAGCGCGAATGTCTGTGTGGCAGCAAATGCAGTTCCAAGAGACAGTGAAAACCAGCTACAGCTTTCAGTGCTGGCAGCTTTCCTGTGGCCGCTATCGCTGGACGTTTCCAATTTGGCATCCGGGCTCTGCCAGAGAGAGATACAGAGTGTTGCCCCATTACGAAGCAATGCTTTAGCAGAGCGCGAATGTCTGTGTGGCAGCGAATGCAGTTCCAAGGGACAGTGAAAACCAGCTACAGCTTTCAGTGCTGGCAGCTTTCCTGTGGCCGCTATGGCTGGACGTTTCCAATTTGGCAGCCAGGCTCTGGGAGAGAGTCATACAGACTGCTGCCCCATTACCAAGCAAAGCTTTAGCAGAGCGCGAATGTCTGTGTGGCAGCGAATGCAGTTCCAAGTGACAGTGAAAACCAGCTACAGCTTTCAGTGCTGGCAGCTTTCCTGTGGCCGCTATGGCTAGACGTTTGCAATTTGGCAGCCAGGCTCTGCCAGACAGAGATACAGAGTGTTGCCCCATTACCAAGCAAAGCTTTAGCAGAGCGCGAATGTCTGTGTGGCAGCAAATGCAGTTCCAAGAGACAGTGAAAACCAGCTACAGCTTTCAGTACTGGCAGCTTTCCTGTGGGCACAGTCTCTGGATGTTTCCAATTTCACTGCCGGGCTCTGGGAGAGAGTCATACAGAGTGTTGCCCCATTACCTAGCAAAGCTTTAGCAGAGCGCAAATGTCTGTGAGGCAGCGAATGCAGTTCCAAGGGACAGTGAAAACCAGCTACAGCTTTCAGTGCTGGCAGCTTTCCTGTGGCCGCTATGGCTGGACGTTTGCAATTTGGCAGCCGAGCTCTGCCAGAGAGAGATACAGATTGTTGCCCCATTACCAAGAAAAGCTTTAGCAGAGCGCGAATGTCTGTGTGGCAGCGAATGCAGTTCCAAGGGACAGTGAAAACCAGCTACAGCTTTCAGTGCTGGCAGCTTTCCTGTGGCCGCTATGGCTGGACGTTTCCAATTTGGCAGCCGGGCTCTGCCAGAGAGAGATACAGAGTGTTGCCCCATTACGAAGCAATGCTTTAGCAGAGCACGAATGTCTGTGTGGCAGCGAATGCAGTTCCAAGGGACAGTGAAAACCAGCTACAGCTTTCAGTGCTGGCAGCTTTCCTGTGGCCGCTATCGCTGGACGTTTCCGATTTCGCATCCGGGCTCTGCCAGAGAGAGATACAGAGTGTTGCCCCATTACGAAGCAATGCTTTAGCAGAGCGCGAATGTCTGTGTGGCAGCGAATGCAGTTCCAAGGGACAGTGAAAACCAGCTACAGCTTTCAGTGCTGGCAGCTTTCCTGTGGGCACAGTCTCTGGATGTTTCCAATTTCACTGCCGGGCTCTGGGAGAGAGTCATACAGAGTGTTGCCTCATTACGAAGCAATGCTTTAGCAGAGCGCGAATGTCTGTGTGGCAGCGAATGCAGTTCCAAGGGACAGTGAAAACCAGCTACAGCTTTCAGTGCTGGCAGCTTTCCTGT
Source organism: Mycteria americana (assembly GCF_035582795.1). Lineage (NCBI taxonomy): Eukaryota > Metazoa > Chordata > Aves > Ciconiiformes > Ciconiidae > Mycteria > Mycteria americana. The sequence continues at coordinate 65,068,841 of NC_134366.1, forward strand.
GGCCGCTATGGCTGGACGTTTCCAATTTGGCATACGGGCTCTGCCAGAGAGAGATACAGAGTGTTGCCCCATTACGAAGCAAGGCTTTAGCAGAGCGCAAATGTCTGTGTGGCAGCGAATGCAGTTCCAAGGGACAGTGAAAACCAGCTACAGCTTTCAGTGCTGGCAGCTTTCCTGTGGCCGCTATGGCTGGACGTTTCCAATTTGGCAGCCGGGCTCTGCCAGAGAGAGATACAGAGTGTTGCCCCATTACGAAGCAAAGCTTTAGCACAGCGCGAATGTCTGTGTGGCAGCAAATGCAGTTCCAAGAGACAGTGAAAACCAGCTACAGCTTTCAATGCTGGCAGCTTTCCTGTGGGCGCAGTCTGTGGACGTTTCCAATTTCACTGCCGGGCTCTGGGAGAGAGTCATACAGAGTGTTGCCCCATTACCAAGCAAAGCTTCAGCAGACCGCGAATGTCTGTGTGGCAGCGAATGCAGTTCCAAGGGACAGTGAAAACCAGCAACAGCTTTCAGTGCTGGCAGCTTTCCTGTGGGCACAGTCTCTGGACGTATCCAATTTCACTGCCGGGCTCTGGGAGAGAGAGATACAGAGTGTTGCCTCATTACCTAGCAAAGCTTTTGTAGAGCGCGAATGTCTGTGTGGCAGCAAATGTAGTTCCAAGGGACAGTGAAAACCAGCTACAGCTTTCAGTGCTGGCAGCTTTCCTGTGGCCGCTATCGCTGGACGTTTCCAATTTGGCATCCGGGCTCTGCCAGAGAGAGATACAGAGTGTTGCCCCATTACGAAGCAATGCTTTAGCAGAGCGCCAATGTCTCTGTGGCAGCGAATGCAGTTCCAAGGGACAGTGAAAACCAGCTACAGCTTTCAGTGCTGGCAGCTTTCCTGTGGCCACTATGGCTGGACGTTTCCAATTTGGCAGCCAGGCTCTGCCAGAGAGAGATACAGAGTGTTGCCCCATTACCAAGAAAAGCTTTAGCAGAGCGCGAATGTCTGTGTGGCAGCAAATGCAGTTCCAAGAGACAGTGAAAACCAGCTACAGCTTTCAGTGCTGGCAGCTTTCCTGTGGGCACAGTCTCTGGATGTTTCCAATTTCACTGCCGGGCTCTGGGAGAGAGTCATACAGAGTGTTGCCCCATTACCTAGCAAAGCTTTAGCAGAGCGCAAATGTCTGTGAGGCAGCGAATGCAGTTCCAAGGGACAGTGAAAACCAGCTACAGCTTTCAGTGCTGGCAGCTTTCCTGTGGCCGCTATGGCTGGACGTTTGCAATTTGGCAGCCGAGCTCTGCCAGAGAGAGATACAGATTGTTGCCCCATTACCAAGCAAAGCTTTAGCAGAGCGCGAATCTCTGTGTGGCAGCGAATGCAGTTCCAAGGGACAGTGAAAACCAGCTACAGCTTTCAGTGCTGGCAGCTTTCCTGTGGCCGCTATCGCTGGACGTTTCCAATTTGGCATCCGGGCTCTGCCAGAGAGAGATACAGAGTGTTGCCCCATTACGAAGCAATGCTTTAGCAGAGCGCGAATGTCTGTGTGGCAGCGAATGCAGTTCCAAGGGACAGTGAAAACCAGCTACAGCTTTCAGTGCTGGCAGCTTTCCTGTGGCCGATATGGTTGGACGTTTCCAATTTGGCAGCCAGGCTCTGGGAGAGAGTCATACAGACTGCTGCCCCATTACCAAGCAAAGCTTTAGCAGAGCGCGAATCTCTGTGTGGCAGCGAATGCAGTTCCAAGGGACAGTGAAAACCAGCTACAGCTTTCAGTGCTGGCAGCTTTCCTGTGGCCGCTATCGCTGGACGTTTCCAATTTGGCATCCGGGCTCTGCCAGAGAGAGATACAGAGTGTTGCCCCATTACGAAGCAATGCTTTAGCAGAGCGCGAATGTCTGTGTGGCAGCGAATGCAGTTCCAAGTGACAGTGAAAACCAGCTACAGCTTTCAGTGCTGGCAGCTTTCCTGTGGCCGCTATGGCTGGACGTTTGCAATTTGGCAGCCAGGCTCTGCCAGACAGAGATACAGAGTGTTGCCCCATTACCAAGCAAAGCTTTAGCAGAGCGCGAATGTCTGTGTGGCAGCAAATGCAGTTCCAAGAGACAGTGAAAACCAGCTACAGCTTTCAGTACTGGCAGCTTTCCTGTGGGCACAGTCTCTGGATGTTTCCAATTTCACTGCCGGGCTCTGGGAGAGAGTCATACAGAGTGTTGCCCCATTACCTAGCAAAGCTTTAGCAGAGCGCAAATGTCTGTGAGGCAGCGAATGCAGTTCCAAGGGACAGTGAAAACCAGCTACAGCTTTCAGTGCTGGCAGCTTTCCTGTGGCCGCTATGGCTGGACGTTTGCAATTTGGCAGCCGAGCTCTGCCAGAGAGAGATACAGATTGTTGCCCCATTACCAAGAAAAGCTTTAGCAGAGCGCGAATGTCTGTGTGGCAGCGAATGCAGTTCCAAGGGACAGTGAAAACCAGCTACAGCTTTCAGTGCTGGCAGCTTTCCTGTGGCCGCTATCGCTGGACGTTTCCAATTTGGCATCCGGGCTCTGCCAGAGAGAGATACAGAGTGTTGCCCCATTAAGAAGCAATGGTTTAGCAGAGCGCGAATGTCTGTGTGGCAGCGAATGCAGTTCCAAGGGACAGTGAAAACCAGCTACAGCTTTCAGTGCTGGCAGCTTTCCTGTGGGCGCAATCTCTGGACGTTTCCAATTTGACTGCCAGGCTCTGGGAGAGAGTCATACAGAGTGTTGCCCTATTACCAAGCAAAGCTTTAGCAGAGCGCGAATGTCTGTGTGGCAGCGAATGCAGTTCCAAGGGACAGTGAAAACCAGCTACAGCTTTCAGTGCTGGCAGCTTTCCTGTGGGCACAGTCTCTGGACGTATCCAATTTCACTGCCGGGCTCTGGGAGAGAGAGATACAGAGTGTTGCCTCATTACCTAGCAAAGCTTTTGTAGAGCGCGAATATCTGTGTGGCAGCGAATGCAGTTCCAAGGGACAGTGAAAACCAGCTACAGCTTTCAGTGCTGGCAGCTTTCCTGTGGCCGCTATGGCTGGACGTTTCCAATTTGGCAGCCGGGCTCTGCCAGAGAGAGATACAGAGTGTTGCCCCATTACGAAGCAATGCTTTAGCAGAGCACGAATGTCTGTGTGGCAGCGAATGCAGTTCCAAGGGACAGTGAAAACCAGCTACAGCTTTCAGTGCTGGCAGCTTTCCTGTGGCCGCTATCGCTGGACGTTTCCGATTTCGCATCCGGGCTCTGCCAGAGAGAGATACAGAGTGTTGCCCCATTACGAAGCAATGCTTTAGCAGAGCGCGAATGTCTGTGTGGCAGCGAATGCAGTTCCAAGGGACAGTGAAAACCAGCTACAGCTTTCAGTGCTGGCAGCTTTCCTGTGGGCGCTATCGCTGGACGTTTCCGATTTCGCATCCGGGCTCTGCCAGAGAGAGATACAGAGTGTTGCCCCATTACGAAGCAATGCTTTAGCAGAGCGCGAATGTCTGTGTGGCAGCGAATGCAGTTCCAAGGGACAGTGAAAACCAGCTACAGCTTTCAGTGCTGGCAGCTTTCCTGTGGCCGCTATGGCTGGACGTTTCCAATTTGGCAGCCGGGCTCTGCCAGAGAGAGATACAGAGTGTTGCCCCATTACCAAGAAAAGCTTTAGCAGAGCGCGAATGTCTGTGTGGCAGCGAATGCAGTTCCAACGGACAGTGAAAACCAGCTACAGCTTTCAGTGCTGGCAGCTTTCTTGTGGCCGCTATGGCTGGACGTTTCCAATTTGGCATACGGGCTCTGCCAGAGAGAGATACAGAGTGTTGCCCCATTACGAAGCAATGCTTTAGCAGAGCGCGAATGTCTGTGTGGCAGCGAATGACGTTCCAAGGGACAGTGAAAACCAGCTACAGCTTTCAGTGCTGGCAGCTTTCCTGTGGCCGCTATCGCTGGACTTTTCCAATTTGGCATCCGGGCTCTGCCAGAGAGAGATACAGAGTGTTGCCCCATTACCAAGCAAAGCTTTAGCAGAGCACGAATGTCTGTGTGGCAGCAAATGCAGTTCCAAGAGACAGTGAAAACCAGCTACAGCTTTCAGTGCTGGCAGCTTTCCTGTGGGCGCAATCTCTGGACGTTTCCAATTTGGCAGCCGGGCTCTGCCAGAGAGAGATACAGAGTGTTGCCCCATTACCAAGCAAAGCTTTAGCAGAGCACGAATGTCTGTGTGGCAGCAAATGCAGTTCCAAGAGACAGTGAAAACCAGCTACAGCTTTCAGTGCTGGCAGCTTTCCTGTGGCTGATATGGCTGGACGTTTCCAATTTGGCAGCCGGGCTCTGCCAGAGAGAGATACAGAGTGTTGCCCCATTACCAAGCAAAGCTTTAGCAGAGCACGAATGTCTGTGTGGCAGCAAATGCAGTTCCAAGAGACAGTGAAAACCAGCTACAGCTTTCAGTGCTGGCAGCTTTCCTGTGGGCACAGTCTCTGGACGTATCCAATTTCACTGCCGGGCCCTGGGAGAGAGAGATACAGAGTGTTGCCTCATTACCTAGCAAACTTTTTGTAGAGCGCGAATGTCTGTGTGGCGGCAAATGCAGTTCCAAGGGACAGTGAAAACCAGCTACAGCTTTCAGTGCTGGCAGCTTTCCTGTGGCCGCTATCTCTGGACGTTTCCAATTTGGCATCCGGGCTCTGCCAGAGAGAGATACAGAGTGTTGCCCCATTACGAAGCAATGCTTTAGCAGAGCGCGAATGTCTGTGTGGCAGCGAATGCAGTTCCAAGGGACAGTGAAAACCAGCTACAGCTTTCAGTGCTGGCAGCTTTCCTGTGGGCACAGTCTCTGGATGTTTCCAATTTCACTGCCGGGCTCTGGGAGAGAGTCATACAGAGTGTTGCCTCATTACGAAGCAATGCTTTAGCAGAGCGCGAATGTCTGTGTGGCAGCGAATGCAGTTCCAAGGGACAGTGAAAACCAGCTACAGCTTTCAGTGCTGGCAGCTTTCCTGTGGCCGCTATGGCTGGACGTTTCCAATTTGGCATACGGGCTCTGCCAGAGAGAGATACAGAGTGTTGCCCCATTACGAAGCAAGGCTTTAGCAGAGCGCGAATGTCTGTGTGGCAGCGAATGCAGTTCCAAGGGACAGTGAAAACCAGCTACAGCTTTCAGTGCTGGCAGCTTTCCTGTGGCCGCTATGGCTGGACGTTTCCAATTTGGCAGCCGGGCTCTGCCAGAGAGAGATACAGAGTGTTGCCCCATTACGAAGCAAAGCTTTAGCACAGCGCGAATGTCTGTGTGGCAGCAAATGCAGTTCCAAGAGACAGTGAAAACCAGCTACAGCTTTCAATGCTGGCAGCTTTCCTGTGGGCGCAGTCTGTGGACGTTTCCAATTTCACTGCCGGGCTCTGGGAGAGAGTCATACAGAGTGTTGCCCCATTACCAAGCAAAGCTTCAGCAGACCGCGAATGTCTGTGTGGCAGCGAATGCAGTTCCAAGGGACAGTGAAAACCAGCAACAGCTTTCAGTGCTGGCAGCTTTCCTGTGGGCACAGTCTCTGGACGTATCCAATTTCACTGCCGGGCTCTGGGAGAGAGAGATACAGAGTGTTGCCTCATTACCTAGCAAAGCTTTTATAGAGCGCGAATGTCTGTGTGGCAGCGAATGCAGTTCCAAGGGACAGTGAAAACCAGCTACAGCTTTCAGTGCTGGCAGCTTTCCTGTGGGAGTAATCTCTGGACGTTTCCAATTTGACTGCCAGGCTCTGGGAGAGAGTCATACAGACTGTTGCCCCATTACCAAGCAAAGCTTTAGCAGAGCGCGAATATCTGTTTGGCAGCGAATGCAGTTCCAAGGGACAGTGAAAACCAGCTACAGCTTTCAGTGCTGGCAGCTTTCCTGTGGGCACAGTCTCTGGACGTATCCAATTTCACTGCCGGGCCCTGGGAGAGAGAGACACAGAGTGTTGCCTCATTACCTAGCAAACTTTTTGTAGAGCGCGAATGTCTGTGTGGCAGCGAATGCAGTTCCAAGGGACAGTGAAAACCAGCTACAGCTTTCAGTGCTGGCAGCTTTCCTGTGGCCGCTATCTCTGGACGTTTCCAATTTGGCATCCGGGCTCTGCCAGAGAGAGATACAGAGTGTTGCCCCATTACGAAGCAATGCTTTAGCAGAGCGCGAATGTCTGTGTGGCAGCGAATGCAGTTCCAAGGGACAGTGAAAACCAGCTACAGCTTTCAGTGCTGGCAGCTTTCCTGTGGGCACAGTCTCTGGATGTTTCCAATTTCACTGCCGGGCTCTGGGAGAGAGTCTTACAGAATGTTGCCTCATTACGAAGCAATGCTTTAGCAGAGCGCGAATGTCTGTGTGGCAGCGAATGCAGTTCCAAGGGACAGTGAAAACCAGCTACAGCTTTCAGTGCTGGCAGCTTTCCTGTGGCCGCTATCGCTGGACGTTTCCAATTTGGCATCCGGGCTCTGCCAGAGAGAGATACAGAGTGTTGCCCCATTACGAAGCAATGCTTTAGCAGAGCGCGAATGTCTGTGTGGCAGCGAATGCAGTTCCAAGGGACAGTGAAAACCAGATACAGCTTTCAGTGCTGGCAGCTTTCCTGTGGCCGCTATCGCTGGACGTTTCCAATTTGGCATCCGGGCTCTGCCAGAGAGAGATACAGAGTGTTGCCCCATTACGAAGCAATGCTTTAGCAGAGCGCGAATGTCTGTGTGGCAGCGAATGCAGTTCCAAGGGACAGTGAAAACCAGCTACAGCTTTCAGTGCTGGCAGCTTTCCTGTGGCCGCTATGGCTGGACGTTTCCAATTTGGCAGCCGGGCTCTGCCAGAGAGAGATACAGATTGTTGCCCCATTACGAAGCAATGCTTTAGCAGAGCGCGAATATCTGTGTGGCAGCGAATGCAGTTCCAAGGGACAGTGAAAACCAGCTACAGCTTTCAGTGCTGGCAGCTTTCCTGTGGCCGCTATCGCTGGACGTTTCCAATTTGGCATCCGGGCTCTGCCAGAGAGAGATACAGATTGTTGCCCCATTACGAAGCAATGCTTTAGCAGAGCGCGAATGTCTGTGTGGCAGCGAATGCAGTTCCAAGGGACAGTGAAAACCAGCTACAGCTTTCAGTGCTGGCAGCTTTCCTGTGGGAGTAATCTCTGGACGTTTCCAATTTGACTGCCAGGCTCTGGGAGAGAGTCATACAGACTGTTGCCCCATTACCAAGCAAAGCTTTAGCAGAGCGCGAATATCTGTTTGGCAGCGAATGCAGTTCCAAGGGACAGTGAAAACCAGCTACAGCTTTCAGTGCTGGCAGCTTTCCTGTGGCCGCTATGGCTGGACGTTTCCAATTTGGCAGCCGGGCTCTGCCAGAGAGAGATACAGAGTGTTGCCCCATTACGAAGCAAAGCTTTAGCACAGCGCGAATGTCTGTGTGGCAGCAAATGCAGTTCCAAGAGACAGTGAAAACCAGCTACAGCTTTCAGTGCTGGCAGCTTTCCTGTGGGCGCAGTCTGTGGACGTTTCCAATTTCACTGCCGGGCTCTGGGAGAGAGTCATACAGAGTGTTGCCCCATTACCAAGCAAAGCTTTAGCAGAGCGCGAATGTCTGTGTGGCAGCGAATGCAGTTCCAAGGGACAGTGAAAACCAGCTACAGCTTTCAGTGCTGGCAGCTTTCCTGTGGCCGCTATCGCTGGACGTTTCCAATTTGGCATCCAGGCTCTGCCAGAGAGAGATAAAGAGTATTGTCCCATTACGAAGCAATGCTTTAGCAGAGCGCGAATGTCTGTTTGGCATCGAATGCAGTTCCAAGGGACAGTGAAAACCAGCTACAGCTTTCAGTGCTCGCAGCTTTCCTGTGGGCGCAATCTCTGGACGTTTCCAATTTGACTGCCGGGCTCTGGGAGAGAGTCATACATATTGTTGCCCCATTACCTAGCAAAGCTTTAGCAGAGCGCGAATGTCTGTGTGGCAGCGAATGCAGTTCCAAGGGACAGTGAAAACCAGCTACAGCTTTCAGTGCTGGCAGCTTTCCTGTGGCCGCTATGGCTGTACGTTTCCAATGTGGCAGCCGGGCTCTGCCAGAGAGAGATACAGAGTGTTGCCCCATTACCAAGAAAAGCTTTAGCAGAGCGCGAATGTCTGTGTGGCAGCAAATGCAGTTCCAGGAGACAGTGAAAACCAGCTACAGCTTTCAGTGCTGGCAGCTTTCCTGTGGGAGCAATCTCTGGACGTTTCCAATTTGACTGCCGGGCTCTGGGAGAGAGTCATACAGAGTGTTGCCCCATTACCTAGCAAAGCTTTAGCAGAGCGCAAATGTCTGTGAGGCAGCGAATGCAGTTCCAAGGGACAGTGAAAACCCGCTACAGCTTTCAGTGCTGGCAGCTTTCCTGTGGCCACTATGGCTGCACGTTTGCAGTTTGGCAGCCGGGCTCTGCCAGAGAGAGATACAGAGTGTTGCCCCATTACGAAGCAAAGCTTTAGCAGAGCGCGAATGTCTGTGTGGCAGCGAATGCAGTTCCAAGGGACAGTGAAAACCAGCTACATCTTTCAGTGCTGGCAGCTTTCCTGTGGCCGCTATCGCTGGACGTTTCCAATTTGGCATCCGGGCTCTGCCAGAGAGAGATACAGAGTGTTGCCCCATTACGAAGCAATGCTTTAGCAGAGTGCAAATGTCTGTGTGGCAGCGAATGCAGTTCCAAGGGACAGTGAAAACCAGCTACAGCTTTCAGTGCTGGCAGCTTTCCTGTGGCCGCTATCGCTGGACGTTTCCAATTTGGCAGCCGGGCTCTGCCAGAGAGAGATACAGAGTTTTGCCCCATTACCAAGAAAAGCTTTAGCAGAGCGCGAATGTCTGTGTGGCAGCAAATGCAGTTCCAAGAGACAGTGAAAACCAGCTACAGCTTTCAGTGCTGGCAGCTTTCCTGTGGGCGCAATCTCTGGACGTTTCCAATTTGGCAGCCGGGCTCTGCCAGAGAGAGATACAGAGTGTTGCTCCATTACCTAGCAAAGCTTCAGCAGACCGCGAATGTCTGTGTGGCAGCGAATGCAGTTCCAAGGGACAGTGAAAACCAGCAACAGCTTTCAGTGCTGGCAGCTTTCCTGTGGCCGCTATGGCTGTACGTTTCCAATTTGGCAGCCGGGCTCTGCCAGAGAGAGATACAGAGTGTTGCCCCATTACCAAGAAAAGCTTTAGCAGAGCGCGAATGTCTGTGTGGCAGCAAATGCAGTTCCAAGAGACAGTGAAAACCAGCTACAGCTTTCAGTTCTGGCAGCTTTCCTGTGGCGCAATCTCTGGACGTTTCCAATTTACTGCCGGGCTCTGGGAGAGAGAGATACAGAGTGTTGCCCCATTACCTAGCAAATCTTTAGCAGAGCGCAAATGTCTGTGAGGCAGCGAATGCAGTTCCAAGGGACAGTGAAAACCAGCTACAGCTTTCAGTGCTGGCAGCTTTCCTGTGGCCACTATGGCTGCACGTTTGCAGTTTGGCAGCCGAGCTCTGCCAGAGAGAGATACAGAGTGTTGCCCCATTACGAAGCAAAGCTTTAGCAGAGCGCGAATGTCTGTGTGGCAGCGAATGCAGTTCCAAGGGACAGTGAAAACCAGCTACATCTTTCAGTGCTGGCAGCTTTCCTGTGGCCGCTATCGCTGGACGTTTCCAATTTGGCATCCGGGCTCTGCCAGAGAGAGATACAGAGTGTTGCCCCATTACGAAGCAATGCTTTAGCAGAGTGCAAATATCTGTGTGGCAGCGAATGCAGTTCCAAGGGACAGTGAAAACCAGCTACAGCTTTCAGTGCTGGCAGCTTTCCTGTGGGAGCAATCTCTGGACGTTTCCAATTTGACTGCCAGGCTCTGGGAGAGAGTCATACAGACTGCTGCCCCATTACCAAGCAAAGCTTTAGCAGAGCGCGAATGTCTGTGTGGCAGCGAATGCAGTTCCAAGGGACAGTGAAAACCAGCTACAGCTTTCAGTGCTGGCAGCTTTCCTGTGGGCGCAATCTCTGGACGTTTCCAATTTCACTGCGGGGCACTGGGAGACAGTCATACAGAGTGTTGCCTCATTACCTAGCAAAGCTTTTGTAGAGTGCGAATGTCTGTGTGGCAGCGAATGCAGTTCCAAGGGACAGTGAAAACCAGCTACAGCTTTCAGTGCTGGCAGCTTTCCTGTAGGCACAGTCTCTGGACGTTTCCAATTTCACTGCCGGGCTCTGGGAGAGAGTCATACAGAGTGTTGCCTCATTACCTAGCAAACTTTTTGTAGAGCGCGAATGTCTGTGTGGCGGCAAATGCAGTTCCAAGGGACAGTGAAAACCAGCTACAGCTTTCAGTGCTGGCAGCTTTCCTGTGGCCGCTATCTCTGGACGTTTCCAATTTGGCATCCGGGCTCTGCCAGAGAGAGATACAGAGTGTTGCCCCATTACGAAGCAATGCTTTAGCAGAGCGCGAATGTCTGTGTGGCAGCGAATGCAGTTCCAAGGGACAGTGAAAACCAGCTACAGCTTTCAGTGCTGGCAGCTTTCCTGTGGGCACAGTCTCTGGATGTTTCCAATTTCACTGCCGGGCTCTGGGAGAGAGTCATACAGAGTGTTGCCTCATTACGAAGCAATGCTTTAGCAGAGCGCGAATGTCTGTGTGGCAGCGAATGCAGTTCCAAGGGACAGTGAAAACCAGCTACAGCTTTCAGTGCTGGCAGCTTTCCTGTGGCCGCTATGGCTGGACGTTTCCAATTTGGCATACGGGCTCTGCCAGAGAGAGATACAGAGTGTTGCCCCATTACGAAGCAAGGCTTTAGCAGAGCGCGAATGTCTGTGTGGCAGCGAATGCAGTTCCAAGGGACAGTGAAAACCAGCTACAGCTTTCAGTGCTGGCAGCTTTCCTGTGGCCGCTATGGCTGGACGTTTCCAATTTGGCAGCCGGGCTCTGCCAGAGAGAGATACAGAGTGTTGCCCCATTACGAAGCAAAGCTTTAGCACAGCGCGAATGTCTGTGTGGCAGCAAATGCAGTTCCAAGAGACAGTGAAAACCAGCTACAGCTTTCAATGCTGGCAGCTTTCCTGTGGGCGCAGTCTGTGGACGTTTCCAATTTCACTGCCGGGCTCTGGGAGAGAGTCATACAGAGTGTTGCCCCATTACCAAGCAAAGCTTCAGCAGACCGCGAATGTCTGTGTGGCAGCGAATGCAGTTCCAAGGGACAGTGAAAACCAGCAACAGCTTTCAGTGCTGGCAGCTTTCCTGTGGGCACAGTCTCTGGACGTATCCAATTTCACTGCCGGGCTCTGGGAGAGAGAGATACAGAGTGTTGCCTCATTACCTAGCAAAGCTTTTGTAGAGCGCGAATGTCTGTGTGGCAGCAAATGTAGTTCCAAGGGACAGTGAAAACCAGCTACAGCTTTCAGTGCTGGCAGCTTTCCTGTGGCCGCTATCGCTGGACGTTTCCAATTTGGCATCCGGGCTCTGCCAGAGAGAGATACAGAGTGTTGCCCCATTACGAAGCAATGCTTTAGCAGAGCGCCAATGTCTCTGTGGCAGCGAATGCAGTTCCAAGGGACAGTGAAAACCAGCTACAGCTTTCAGTGCTGGCAGCTTTCCTGTGGCCACTATGGCTGGACGTTTCCAATTTGGCAGCCAGGCTCTGCCAGAGAGAGATACAGAGTGTTGCCCCATTACCAAGAAAAGCTTTAGCAGAGCGCGAATGTCTGTGTGGCAGCAAATGCAGTTCCAAGAGACAGTGAAAACCAGCTACAGCTTTCAGTGCTGGCAGCTTTCCTGTGGGCACAGTCTCTGGATGTTTCCAATTTCACTGCCGGGCTCTGGGAGAGAGTCATACAGAGTGTTGCCCCATTACCTAGCAAAGCTTTAGCAGAGCGCAAATGTCTGTGAGGCAGCGAATGCAGTTCCAAGGGACAGTGAAAACCAGCTACAGCTTTCAGTGCTGGCAGCTTTCCTGTGGCCGCTATGGCTGGACGTTTGCAATTTGGCAGCCGAGCTCTGCCAGAGAGAGATACAGATTGTTGCCCCATTACCAAGCAAAGCTTTAGCAGAGCGCGAATGTCTGTGTGGCAGCGAATGCAGTTCCAAGGGACAGTGAAAACCAGCTACAGCTTTCAGTGCTGGCAGCTTTCCTGTGGCCGCTATCGCTGGACGTTTCCAATTTGGCATCCGGGCTCTGCCAGAGAGAGATACAGAGTGTTGCCCCATTACGAAGCAATGCTTTAGCAGAGCGCGAATGTCTGTGTGGCAGCGAATGCAGTTCCAAGGGACAGTGAAAACCAGCTACAGCTTTCAGTGCTGGCAGCTTTCCTGTGGCCGATATGGTTGGACGTTTCCAATTTGGCAGCCAGGCTCTGGGAGAGAGTCATACAGACTGCTGCCCCATTACCAAGCAAAGCTTTAGCAGAGCGCGAATGTCTGTGTGGCAGCGAATGCAGTTCCAAGTGACAGTGAAAACCAGCTACAGCTTTCAGTGCTGGCAGCTTTCCTGTGGCCGCTATGGCTGGACGTTTGCAATTTGGCAGCCAGGCTCTGCCAGACAGAGATACAGAGTGTTGCCCCATTACCAAGCAAAGCTTTAGCAGAGCGCGAATGTCTGTGTGGCAGCAAATGCAGTTCCAAGAGACAGTGAAAACCAGCTACAGCTTTCAGTACTGGCAGCTTTCCTGTGGGCACAGTCTCTGGATGTTTCCAATTTCACTGCCGGGCTCTGGGAGAGAGTCATACAGAGTGTTGCCCCATTACCTAGCAAAGCTTTAGCAGAGCGCAAATGTCTGTGAGGCAGCGAATGCAGTTCCAAGGGACAGTGAAAACCAGCTACAGCTTTCAGTGCTGGCAGCTTTCCTGTGGCCGCTATGGCTGGACGTTTGCAATTTGGCAGCCGAGCTCTGCCAGAGAGAGATACAGATTGTTGCCCCATTACCAAGAAAAGCTTTAGCAGAGCGCGAATGTCTGTGTGGCAGCGAATGCAGTTCCAAGGGACAGTGAAAACCAGCTACAGCTTTCAGTGCTGGCAGCTTTCCTGTGGCCGCTATCGCTGGACGTTTCCAATTTGGCATCCGGGCTCTGCCAGAGAGAGATACAGAGTGTTGCCCCATTAAGAAGCAATGGTTTAGCAGAGCGCGAATGTCTGTGTGGCAGCGAATGCAGTTCCAAGGGACAGTGAAAACCAGCTACAGCTTTCAGTGCTGGCAGCTTTCCTGTGGGCGCAATCTCTGGACGTTTCCAATTTGACTGCCAGGCTCTGGGAGAGAGTCATACAGACTGTTGCCCCATTACCAAGCAAAGCTTTAGCAGAGCGCGAATGTCTGTGTGGCAGCGAATGCAGTTCCAAGGGACAGTGAAAACCAGCTACAGCTTTCAGTGCTGGCAGCTTTCCTGTGGGCACAGTCTCTGGACGTATCCAATTTCACTGCCGGGCTCTGGGAGAGAGAGATACAGAGTGTTGCCTCATTACCTAGCAAAGCTTTTGTAGAGCGCGAATATCTGTGTGGCAGCGAATGCAGTTCCAAGGGACAGTGAAAACCAGCTACAGCTTTCAGTGCTGGCAGCTTTCCTGTGGCCGCTATGGCTGGACGTTTCCAATTTGGCAGCCGGGCTCTGCCAGAGAGAGATACAGAGTGTTGCCCCATTACGAAGCAATGCTTTAGCAGAGCACGAATGTCTGTGTGGCAGCGAATGCAGTTCCAAGGGACAGTGAAAACCAGCTACAGCTTTCAGTGCTGGCAGCTTTCCTGTGGCCGCTATCGCTGGAGGTTTCCGATTTCGCATCCGGGCTCTGCCAGAGAGAGATACAGAGTGTTGCCCCATTACGAAGCAATGCTTTAGCAGAGCGCGAATGTCTGTGTGGCAGCGAATGCAGTTCCAAGGGACAGTGAAAACCAGCTACAGCTTTCAGTGCTGGCAGCTTTCCTGTGGGCGCTATCGCTGGACGTTTCCGATTTCGCATCCGGGCTCTGCCAGAGAGAGATACAGAGTGTTGCCCCATTACGAAGCAATGCTTTAGCAGAGCGCGAATGTCTGTGTGGCAGCGAATGCAGTTCCAAGGGACAGTGAAAACCAGCTACAGCTTTCAGTGCTGGCAGCTTTCCTGTGGCCGCTATGGCTGGACGTTTCCAATTTGGCAGCCGGGCTCTGCCAGAGAGAGATACAGAGTGTTGCCCCATTACCAAGAAAAGCTTTAGCAGAGCGCGAATGTCTGTGTGGCAGCGAATGCAGTTCCAACGGACAGTGAAAACCAGCTACAGCTTTCAGTGCTGGCAGCTTTCTTATGGCCGCTATGGCTGGACGTTTCCAATTTGGCATACGGGCTCTGCCAGAGAGAGATACAGAGTGTTGCCCCATTACGAAGCAATGCTTTAGCAGAGCGCGAATGTCTGTGTGGCAGCGAATGAAGTTCCAAGGGACAGTGAAAACCAGCTACAGCTTTCAGTGCTGGCAGCTTTCCTGTGGCCGCTATCGCTGGACTTTTCCAATTTGGCATCCGGGCTCTGCCAGAGAGAGATACAGAGTGTTGCCCCATTACCAAGCAAAGCTTTAGCAGAGCACGAATGTCTGTGTGGCAGCAAATGCAGTTCCAAGAGACAGTGAAAACCAGCTACAGCTTTCAGTGCTGGCAGCTTTCCTGTGGCCGCTATGGCTGGACGTTTCCAATTTGGCAGCCGGGCTCTGCCAGAGAGAGATACAGAGTGTTGCCCCATTACCAAGCAAAGCTTTAGCAGAGCACGAATGTCTGTGTGGCAGCAAATGCAGTTCCAAGAGACAGTGAAAACCAGCTACAGCTTTCAGTGCTGGCAGCTTTCCTGTGGCTGATATGGCTGGACGTTTCCAATTTGGCAGCCGGGCTCTGCCAGAGAGAGATACAGAGTGTTGCCCCATTACCAAGCAAAGCTTTAGCAGAGCACGAATGTCTGTGTGGCAGCAAATGCAGTTCCAAGAGACAGTGAAAACCAGCTACAGCTTTCAGTGCTGGCAGCTTTCCTGTGGGCACAGTCTCTGGACGTATCCAATTTCACTGCCGGGCCCTGGGAGAGAGAGATACAGAGTGTTGCCTCATTACCTAGCAAACTTTTTGTAGAGCGCGAATGTCTGTGTGGCGGCAAATGCAGTTCCAAGGGACAGTGAAAACCAGCTACAGCTTTCAGTGCTGGCAGCTTTCCTGTGGCCCCTATCTCTGGACGTTTCCAATTTGGCATCCGGGCTCTGCCAGAGAGAGATACAGAGTGTTGCCCCATTACGAAGCAATGCTTTAGCAGAGCGCGAATGTCTGTGTGGCAGCGAATGCAGTTCCAAGGGACAGTGAAAACCAGCTACAGCTTTCAGTGCTGGCAGCTTTCCTGTGGGCACAGTCTCTGGATGTTTCCAATTTCACTGCCGGGCTCTGGGAGAGAGTCATACAGAGTGTTGCCTCATTACGAAGCAATGCTTTAGCAGAGCGCGAATGTCTGTGTGGCAGCGAATGCAGTTCCAAGGGACAGTGAAAACCAGCTACAGCTTTCAGTGCTGGCAGCTTTCCTGTGGCCGCTATGGCTGGACGTTTCCAATTTGGCATACGGGCTCTGCCAGAGAGAGATACAGAGTGTTGCCCCATTACGAAGCAAGGCTTTAGCAGAGCGCGAATGTCTGTGTGGCAGCGAATGCAGTTCCAAGGGACAGTGAAAACCAGCTACAGCTTTCAGTGCTGGCAGCTTTCCTGTGGCCGCTATGGCTGGACGTTTCCAATTTGGCAGCCGGGCTCTGCCAGAGAGAGATACAGAGTGTTGCCCCATTACGAAGCAAAGCTTTAGCACAGCGCGAATGTCTGTGTGGCAGCAAATGGAGTTCCAAGAGACAGTGAAAACCAGCTACAGCTTTCAATGCTGGCAGCTTTCCTGTGGGCGCAGTCTGTGGACGTTTCCAATTTCACTGCCGGGCTCTGGGAGAGAGTCATACAGAGTGTTGCCCCATTACCAAGCAAAGCTTCAGCAGACCGCGAATGTCTGTGTGGCAGCGAATGCAGTTCCAAGGGACAGTGAAAACCAGCAACAGCTTTCAGTGCTGGCAGCTTTCCTGTGGGCACAGTCTCTGGACGTATCCAATTTCACTGCCGGGCTCTGGGAGAGAGAGATACAGAGTGTTGCCTCATTACCTAGCAAAGCTTTTATAGAGCGCGAATGTCTGTGTGGCAGCGAATGCAGTTCCAAGGGACAGTGAAAACCAGCTACAGCTTTCAGTGCTGGCAGCTTTCCTGTGGGAGTAATCTCTGGACGTTTCCAATTTGACTGCCAGGCTCTGGGAGAGAGTCATACAGACTGTTGCCCCATTACCAAGCAAAGCTTTAGCAGAGCGCGAATATCTGTTTGGCAGCGAATGCAGTTCCAAGGGACAGTGAAAACCAGCTACAGCTTTCAGTGCTGGCAGCTTTCCTGTGGGCACAGTCTCTGGACGTTTCCAATTCCACTGCTGGGCTCTGGGAGAGAGTCATACAGACTGTTGCCCCATTACCAAGCAATGCTTCAGCAGAGCGCGAATGTCTGTGTGGCAGCGAATGCAGTTCCAAGGGACAGTGAAAACCAGCTACAGCTTTCAGTGCTGGCAGCTTTCCTGTGGCCGCTATGGCTGGACGTTTCCAATTTGGCAGCCGGGCTCTGCCAGAGAGAGATACAGAGTGTTGCCCCATTACGAAGCAAAGCTTTAGCACAGCGCGAATGTCTGTGTGGCAGCAAATGCAGTTCCAAGAGACAGTGAAAACCAGCTACAGCTTTCAATGCTGGCAGCTTTCCTGTGGGCGCAGTCTGTGGACGTTTCCAATTTCACTGCCGGGCTCTGGGAGAGAGTCATACAGAGTGTTGCCCCATTACCTAGCAAAGCTTTAGCAGAGCGCGAATGTCTGTGTGGCAGCGAATGCAGTTCCAAGGGACAGTGAAAACCAGCAACAGCTTTCAGTGCTGGCAGCTTTCCTGTGGGCACAGTCTCTGGACGTATCCAATTTCACTGCCGGGCTCTGGGAGAGAGAGATACAGAGTGTTGCCTCATTACCTAGCAAAGCTTTTATAGAGCGCGAATGTCTGTGTGGCAGCGAATGCAGTTCCAAGGGACAGTGAAAACCAGCTACAGCTTTCAGTGCTGGCAGCTTTCCTGTGGGAGTAATCTCTGGACGTTTCCAATTTGACTGCCAGGCTCTGGGAGAGAGTCATACAGACTGTTGCCCCATTACCAAGCAAAGCTTTAGCAGAGCGCGAATATCTGTTTGGCAGCGAATGCAGTTCCAAGAGACAGTGAAAACCAGCTACAGCTTTCAATGCTGGCAGCTTTCCTGTGGGCGCAGTCTGTGGACGTTTCCAATTTGGCAGCCGGGCTCTGCCACAGAGAGATACAGAGTGTTGCCCCATTACGAAGCAAAGCTTTAGCACAGCGCGAATGTCTGTGTGGCAGCAAATGCAGTTCCAAGAGACAGTGAAAACCAGCTACAGCTTTCAATGCTGGCAGCTTTCCTGTGGGCGCAGTCTGTGGACGTTTCCAATTTCACTGCCGGGCTCTGGGAGAGAGTCATACAGAGTGTTGCCCCATTACCAAGCAAAGCTTTAGCAGATCGCGAATGTCTGTGTGGCAGCGAATGCAGTTCCAAGGGACAGTGAAAACCAGCTACAGCTTTCAGTGCTGGCAGCTTTCCTGTGGGCACAGTCTCTGGACGTATCCAATTTCACTGCCGGGCTCTGGGAGAGAGAGATACAGAGTGTTGCCTCATTACCTAGCAAAGCTTTTATAGAGCGCGAATGTCTGTGTGGCAGCGAATGCAGTTCCAAGGGACAGTGAAAACCAGCTACAGCTTTCAGTGCTGGCAGCTTTCCTGTGGCCGCTATGGCTGGACGTTTCCAATTTGGCAGCCGGGCTCTGCCAGAGAGAGATACAGAGTGTTGCCCCATTACCAAGAAAAGCTTTAGCAGAGCGCGAATGTCTGTGTGGCAGCGAATGCAGTTCCAAGGGACAGTGAAAACCAGCTACAGCTTTCAGTGCTGGCAGCTTTCCTGTGGGCGCAATCTCTGGACGTTTCCAATTTGACTGCCAGGCTCTGGGAGAGAGTCATACAGACTGTTGCCCCATTACCAAGCAAAGCTTTAGCAGAGCGCGAATGTCTGTGTGGCAGCGAATGCAGTTCCAAGGCACAGTGAAAACCAGCTACAGCTTTCAGTGCTGGCAGCTTTCCTGTGGGCACAGTCTCTGGACGTATCCAATTTCACTGCCGGGCCCTGGGAGAGAGAGATACAGAGTGTTGCCTCATTACCTAGCAAACTTTTTGTAGAGCGCGAATGTCTGTGTGGCAGCGAATGCAGTTCCAAGGGACAGTGAAAACCAGCTACAGCTTTCAGTGCTGGCAGCTTTCCCGTGGCCGCTATCTCTGGACGTTTCCAATTTGGCATCCGGGCTCTGCCAGAGAGAGATACAGAGTGTTGCCCCATTACGAAGCAATGCTTTAGCAGAGCGCGAATGTCTGTGTGGCAGCGAATGCAGTTCCAAGGGACAGTGAAAACCAGCTACAGCTTTCAGTGCTGGCAGCTTTCCTGTGGGCACAGTCTCTGGATGTTTCCAATTTCACTGCCGGGCTCTGGGAGAGAGTCATACAGAATGTTGCCTCATTACGAAGCAATGCTTTAGCAGAGCGCGAATGTCTGTGTGGCAGCGAATGCAGTTCCAAGGGACAGTGAAAACCAGCTACAGCTTTCAGTGCTGGCAGCTT
This sequence comes from Mycteria americana, assembly GCF_035582795.1. NCBI lineage: Eukaryota > Metazoa > Chordata > Aves > Ciconiiformes > Ciconiidae > Mycteria > Mycteria americana. Next base: position 65,087,523 of record NC_134366.1, read on the forward strand.
TCCTGTGGCCGCTATCGCTGGACTTTTCCAATTTGGCATCCGGGCTCTGCCAGAGAGAGATACAGAGTGTTGCCCCATTACGAAGCAATGCTTTAGCAGAGCGCGAATGTCTGTGTGGCAGCGAATGCAGTTCCAAGGGACAGTGAAAACCAGCTACAGCTTTCAGTGCTGGCAGCTTTCCTGTGGCCGCTATCGCTGGACGTTTCCAATTTGGCATCCGGGCTCTGCCAGAGAGAGATACAGAGTGTTGCCCCATTACGAAGCAATGCTTTAGCAGAGCGCGAATGTCTGTGTGGCAGCGAATGCAGTTCCAAGGGACAGTGAAAACCAGCTACAGCTTTCAGTGCTGGCAGCTTTCCTGTGGCCGCTATGGCTGGACGTTTCCAATTTGGCAGCCGGGCTCTGCCAGAGAGAGATACAGATTGTTGCCCCATTACGAAGCAATGCTTTAGCAGAGCGCGAATATCTGTGTGGCAGCGAATGCAGTTCCAAGGGACAGTGAAAACCAGCTACAGCTTTCAGTGCTGGCAGCTTTCCTGTGGCCGCTATCGCTGGACGTTTCCAATTTGGCATCCGGGCTCTGCCAGAGAGAGATACAGATTGTTGCCCCATTACGAAGCAATGCTTTAGCAGAGCGCGAATGTCTGTGTGGCAGCGAATGCAGTTCCAAGGGACAGTGAAAACCAGCTACAGCTTTCAGTGCTGGCAGCTTTCCTGTGGGAGTAATCTCTGGACGTTTCCAATTTGACTGCCAGGCTCTGGGAGAGAGTCATACAGACTGTTGCCCCATTACCAAGCAAAGCTTTAGCAGAGCGCGAATATCTGTTTGGCAGCGAATGCAGTTCCAAGGGACAGTGAAAACCAGCTACAGCTTTCAGTGCTGGCAGCTTTCCTGTGGCCGCTATGGCTGGACGTTTCCAATTTGGCAGCCGGGCTCTGCCAGAGAGAGATACAGAGTGTTGCCCCATTACGAAGCAAAGCTTTAGCACAGCGCGAATGTCTGTGTGGCAGCAAATGCAGTTCCAAGAGACAGTGAAAACCAGCTACAGCTTTCAGTGCTGGCAGCTTTCCTGTGGGCGCAGTCTGTGGACGTTTCCAATTTCACTGCCGGGCTCTGGGAGAGAGTCATACAGAGTGTTGCCCCATTACCAAGCAAAGCTTTAGCAGAGCGCGAATGTCTGTGTGGCAGCGAATGCAGTTCCAAGGGACAGTGAAAACCAGCTACAGCTTTCAGTGCTGGCAGCTTTCCTGTGGCCGCTATCGCTGGACGTTTCCAATTTGGCATCCAGGCTCTGCCAGAGAGAGATAAAGAGTATTGTCCCATTACGAAGCAATGCTTTAGCAGAGCGCGAATGTCTGTTTGGCATCGAATGCAGTTCCAAGGGACAGTGAAAACCAGCTACAGCTTTCAGTGCTCGCAGCTTTCCTGTGGGCGCAATCTCTGGACGTTTCCAATTTGACTGCCGGGCTCTGGGAGAGAGTCATACATATTGTTGCCCCATTACCTAGCAAAGCTTTAGCAGAGCGCGAATGTCTGTGTGGCAGCGAATGCAGTTCCAAGGGACAGTGAAAACCAGCTACAGCTTTCAGTGCTGGCAGCTTTCCTGTGGCCGCTATGGCTGTACGTTTCCAATGTGGCAGCCGGGCTCTGCCAGAGAGAGATACAGAGTGTTGCCCCATTACCAAGAAAAGCTTTAGCAGAGCGCGAATGTCTGTGTGGCAGCAAATGCAGTTCCAGGAGACAGTGAAAACCAGCTACAGCTTTCAGTGCTGGCAGCTTTCCTGTGGGAGCAATCTCTGGACGTTTCCAATTTGACTGCCGGGCTCTGGGAGAGAGTCATACAGAGTGTTGCCCCATTACCTAGCAAAGCTTTAGCAGAGCGCAAATGTCTGTGAGGCAGCGAATGCAGTTCCAAGGGACAGTGAAAACCCGCTACAGCTTTCAGTGCTGGCAGCTTTCCTGTGGCCACTATGGCTGCACGTTTGCAGTTTGGCAGCCGGGCTCTGCCAGAGAGAGATACAGAGTGTTGCCCCATTACGAAGCAAAGCTTTAGCAGAGCGCGAATGTCTGTGTGGCAGCGAATGCAGTTCCAAGGGACAGTGAAAACCAGCTACATCTTTCAGTGCTGGCAGCTTTCCTGTGGCCGCTATCGCTGGACGTTTCCAATTTGGCATCCGGGCTCTGCCAGAGAGAGATACAGAGTGTTGCCCCATTACGAAGCAATGCTTTAGCAGAGTGCAAATGTCTGTGTGGCAGCGAATGCAGTTCCAAGGGACAGTGAAAACCAGCTACAGCTTTCAGTGCTGGCAGCTTTCCTGTGGCCGCTATCGCTGGACGTTTCCAATTTGGCAGCCGGGCTCTGCCAGAGAGAGATACAGAGTTTTGCCCCATTACCAAGAAAAGCTTTAGCAGAGCGCGAATGTCTGTGTGGCAGCAAATGCAGTTCCAAGAGACAGTGAAAACCAGCTACAGCTTTCAGTGCTGGCAGCTTTCCTGTGGGCGCAATCTCTGGACGTTTCCAATTTGGCAGCCGGGCTCTGCCAGAGAGAGATACAGAGTGTTGCTCCATTACCTAGCAAAGCTTCAGCAGACCGCGAATGTCTGTGTGGCAGCGAATGCAGTTCCAAGGGACAGTGAAAACCAGCAACAGCTTTCAGTGCTGGCAGCTTTCCTGTGGCCGCTATGGCTGTACGTTTCCAATTTGGCAGCCGGGCTCTGCCAGAGAGAGATACAGAGTGTTGCCCCATTACCAAGAAAAGCTTTAGCAGAGCGCGAATGTCTGTGTGGCAGCAAATGCAGTTCCAAGAGACAGTGAAAACCAGCTACAGCTTTCAGTTCTGGCAGCTTTCCTGTGGCGCAATCTCTGGACGTTTCCAATTTACTGCCGGGCTCTGGGAGAGAGAGATACAGAGTGTTGCCCCATTACCTAGCAAATCTTTAGCAGAGCGCAAATGTCTGTGAGGCAGCGAATGCAGTTCCAAGGGACAGTGAAAACCAGCTACAGCTTTCAGTGCTGGCAGCTTTCCTGTGGCCACTATGGCTGCACGTTTGCAGTTTGGCAGCCGAGCTCTGCCAGAGAGAGATACAGAGTGTTGCCCCATTACGAAGCAAAGCTTTAGCAGAGCGCGAATGTCTGTGTGGCAGCGAATGCAGTTCCAAGGGACAGTGAAAACCAGCTACATCTTTCAGTGCTGGCAGCTTTCCTGTGGCCGCTATCGCTGGACGTTTCCAATTTGGCATCCGGGCTCTGCCAGAGAGAGATACAGAGTGTTGCCCCATTACGAAGCAATGCTTTAGCAGAGTGCAAATATCTGTGTGGCAGCGAATGCAGTTCCAAGGGACAGTGAAAACCAGCTACAGCTTTCAGTGCTGGCAGCTTTCCTGTGGGAGCAATCTCTGGACGTTTCCAATTTGACTGCCAGGCTCTGGGAGAGAGTCATACAGACTGCTGCCCCATTACCAAGCAAAGCTTTAGCAGAGCGCGAATGTCTGTGTGGCAGCGAATGCAGTTCCAAGGGACAGTGAAAACCAGCTACAGCTTTCAGTGCTGGCAGCTTTCCTGTGGGCACAGTCTCTGGACGTTTCCAATTTCACTGCCGGGCTCTGGGAGAGAGTCATACAGAGTGTTGCCTCATTACCTAGCAAAGCTTTTGTAGAGCGCGAATGTCTGTGTGGCAGCGAATGCAGTTCCAAGGGACAGTGAAAACCAGCTACAGCTTTCAGTGCTGGCAGCTTTCCTGTGGCCGCTATGGCTGGAAGTTTGCCATTTGGCAGCCGAGCTCTGCCAGAGAGAGATACAGAGTGTTGCCCCATTACCAAGCAAAGCTTCAGCAGAGCGCGAATGTCTGTGTGGCAGCGAATGCAGTTCCAAGGGACAGTGAAAACCAGCTACAGCTTTCAGTGCTGGCTGCTTTCCTGTGGGCGCAATCTCTGGACGTTTCCAATTTCACTGCCGGGCTCTGGGAGAGAGAGATACAGAGTGTTGCCTCATTACCTAGCAAAGCTTTTGTAGAGCGCGAATGTCTGTGTGGCAGCAAATGTAGTTCCAAGGGACAGTGAAAACCAGCTACAGCTTTCAGTGCTGGCAGCTTTCCTGTGGCTGCTATCGCTGGACGTTTCCAATTTGGCATCCGGGCTCTGCCAGAGAGAGATACAGAGTGTTGCCCCATTACGAAGCAGTGCTTTAGCAGAGCGCGAATGTCTGTGTGGCAGCGAATGCAGTTCCAAGGGACAGTGAAAACCAGCTACAGCTTTCAGTGCTGGCAGCTTTCCTGTGGCCGCTATCTCTGGACGTTTCCAATTTGGCATCCGGGCTCTGCCAGACAGAGATACAGAGTGTTGCCCCATTACGAAGCAATGCTTTAGCAGAGCGCGAATGTCTGTGTGGCAGCGAATGCAGTTCCAAGGGACAGTGAAAACCAGCTACAGCTTTCAGTGCTGGCAGCTTTCCTGTGGCCGCTATCGCTGGACGTTTCCAATTTGGCATCCGGGCTCTGCCAGAGAGAGATACAGAGTGTTGCCCCATTACGAAGCAATGCTTTAGCAGAGCGCGAATGTCTGTGTGGCAGCGAATGCAGTTCCAAGGGACAGTGAAAACCAGCTACAGCTTTCAGTGCTGGCAGCTTTCCTGTGGCCGCTATCGCTGGACTTTTCCAATTTGGCATCCGGGCTCTGCCAGACAGAGATACAGATTGTTGCCCCATTACGAAGCAAAGCTTTAGCAGAGCGCGAATGTCTGTGTGGCAGCGAATGCAGTTCCAAGAGACAGTGAAAACCAGCTACAGCTTTCAATGCTGGCAGCTTTCCTGTGGGCGCAGTCTGTGGACGTTTCCAATTTCACTGCCGGGCTCTGGGAGAGTGTCATACAGAGTGTTGCCCCATTACCAAGCAAAGCTTTAGCAGAGCGCGAATGTCTGTGTGGCAGCGAATGCAGTTCCAAGGGACAGTGAAAACCAGCTACAGCTTTCAGTGCTGGCAGCTTTCCTGTGGCCGCTATCGCTGGACGTTTCCAATTTGGCATCCAGGCTCTGCCAGAGAGAGATAAAGAGTATTGTCCCATTACGAAGCAATGCTTTAGCAGAGCGCGAATGTCTGTTTGGCATCGAATGCAGTTCCAAGGGACAGTGAAAACCAGCTACAGCTTTCAGTGCTGGCCGCTTTCCTGTGGGCGCAAGCACTGGACGTTTCCAATTTCACTGCCGGGCTCTGGGAGAGAGTCATACAGACTGTTGCCCCATTACCTAGCAAAGCTTTAGCAGAGCGCGAATGTCTGTGTGGCAGCGAATGCAGTTCCAAGGGACAGTGAAAACCAGCTACAGCTTTCAGTGCTGGCAGCTTTCCTGTGGCCGCTATCGCTGGACTTTTCCAATTTGGCATCCGGGCTCTGCCAGAGAGAGATACACAGTGTTGCCCCATTACGAAGCAATGCTTTAGCAGAGCGCGAATGTCTGTGTGGCAGCAAATGCAGTTCCAAGGGATAGTGAAAACCAGCTACAGCTTTCAGTGCTGGCAGCTTTCCTGTGGCCGATATGGCTGTACGTTTCCAATTTGGCATCCGGGCTCTGCCAGAGAGAGATACAGAGTGTTGCCCCATTACGAAGCAATGCTTTAGCAGAGCGCGAATGTCTGTGTGGCAGCGAATGCAGTTCCAAGGGACAGTGAAAACCAGCTACATCTTTCAGTGCTGGCAGCTTTCCTGTGGCCGCTATCGCTGGACGTTTCCAATTTGGCATCCGGGCTCTGCCAGAGAGAGATACAGAGTGTTGCCCCATTACGAAGCAATGCTTTAGCAGAGTGCAAATGTCTGTGTGGCAGCGAATGCAGTTCCAAGGGACAGTGAAAACCAGCTACAGCTTTCAGTGCTGGCAGCTTTCCTGTGGCCGCTATGGCTGGACGTTTCCAATTTGGCAGCCGGGCTCTGCCAGAGAGAGATACAGAGTTTTGCCCCATTACCAAGAAAAGCTTTAGCAGAGCGCGAATGTCTGTGTGGCAGCAAATGCAGTTCCAAGAGACAGTGAAAACCAGCTACAGCTTTCAGTGCTGGCAGCTTTCCTGTGGGCGCAATCTCTGGATGTTTCCAATTTGGCAGCCGGGCTCTGCCAGAGAGAGATACAGAGTGTTGCTCCATTACCTAGCAAAGCTTCAGCAGACCGCGAATGTCTGTGTGGCAGCGAATGCAGTTCCAAGGGACAGTGAAAACCAGCAACAGCTTTCAGTGCTGGCAGCTTTCCTGTGGCCGCTATGGCTGTACGTTTCCAATTTGGCAGCCGGGCTCTGCCAGAGAGAGATACAGAGTGTTGCCCCATTACCAAGAAAAGCTTTAGCAGAGCGCGAATGTCTGTGTGGCAGCAAATGCAGTTCCAAGAGACAGTGAAAACCAGCTACAGCTTTCAGTTCTGGCAGCTTTCCTGTGGCGCAATCTCTGGACGTTTCCAATTTACTGCCGGGCTCTGGGAGAGAGAGATACAGAGTGTTGCCCCATTACCTAGCAAATCTTTAGCAGAGCGCAAATGTCTGTGAGGCAGCGAATGCAGTTCCAAGGGACAGTGAAAACCAGCTACAGCTTTCAGTGCTGGCAGCTTTCCTGTGGCCACTATGGCTGCACGTTTGCAGTTTGGCAGCCGAGCTCTGCCAGAGAGAGATACAGAGTGTTGCCCCATTACGAAGCAAAGCTTTAGCAGAGCGCGAATGTCTGTGTGGCAGCGAATGCAGTTCCAAGGGACAGTGAAAACCAGCTACAGCTTTCAGTGCTGGCAGCTTTCCTGTGGCCGCTATCGCTGGACGTTTCCAATTTGGCATCCGGGCTCTGCCAGAGAGAGATACAGAGTGTTGCCCCATTACGAAGCAATGCTTTAGCAGAGTGCAAATATCTGTGTGGCAGCGAATGCAGTTCCAAGGGACAGTGAAAACCAGCTACAGCTTTCAGTGCTGGCAGCTTTCCTGTGGGAGCAATCTCTGGTCGTTTCCAATTTGACTGCCAGGCTCTGGGAGAGAGTCATACAGACTGCTGCCCCATTACCAAGCAAAGCTTTAGCAGAGCGCGAATGTCTGTGTGGCAGCGAATGCAGTTCCAAGGGACAGTGAAAACCAGCTACAGCTTTCAGTGCTGGCAGCTTTCCTGTGGGCGCAATCTCTGGACGTTTCCAATTTCACTGCGGGGCACTGGGAGACAGTCATACAGAGTGTTGCCTCATTACCTAGCAAAGCTTTTGTAGAGTGCGAATGTCTGTGTGGCAGCAAATGTAGTTCCAAGGGACAGTGAAAACCAGCTACAGCTTTCAGTGCTGGCAGCTTTCCTGTAGGCACAGTCTCTGGACGTTTCCAATTTCACTGCCGGGCTCTGGGAGAGAGTCATACAGAGTGTTGCCTCATTACCTAGCAAAGCTTTTGTAGAGCGCGAATGTCTGTGTGGCAGCGAATGCAGTTCCAAGGGACAGTGAAAACCAGCTACAGCTTTCAGTGCTGGCAGCTTTCCTGTGGCCGCTATGGCTGGAAGTTTGCCATTTGGCAGCCGAGCTCTGCCAGAGAGAGATACAGAGTGTTGCCCCATTACCAAGCAAAGCTTCAGCAGAGCGCGAATGTCTGTGTGGCAGCGAATGCAGTTCCAAGGGACAGTGAAAACCAGCTACAGCTTTCAGTGCTGGCAGCTTTCCTGTGGCCGCTATCGCTGGACTTTTCCAATTTGGCATCCGGGCTCTGCCAGAGAGAGATACACAGTGTTGCCCCATTACGAAGCAATGCTTTAGCAGAGCGCGAATGTCTGTGTGGCAGCAAATGCAGTTCCAAGGGATAGTGAAAACCAGCTACAGCTTTCAGTGCTGGCAGCTTTCCTGTGGCCGATATGGCTGTACGTTTCCAATTTGGCATCCGGGCTCTGCCAGAGAGAGATACAGAGTGTTGCCCCATTACGAAGCAATGCTTTAGCAGAGCGCGAATGTCTGTGTGGCAGCGAATGCAGTTCCAAGGGACAGTGAAAACCAGCTACATCTTTCAGTGCTGGCAGCTTTCCTGTGGCCGCTATCGCTGGACGTTTCCAATTTGGCATCCGGGCTCTGCCAGAGAGAGATACAGAGTGTTGCCCCATTACGAAGCAATGCTTTAGCAGAGTGCAAATGTCTGTGTGGCAGCGAATGCAGTTCCAAGGGACAGTGAAAACCAGCTACAGCTTTCAGTGCTGGCAGCTTTCCTGTGGCCGCTATGGCTGGACGTTTCCAATTTGGCAGCCGGGCTCTGCCAGAGAGAGATACAGAGTTTTGCCCCATTACCAAGAAAAGCTTTAGCAGAGCGCGAATGTCTGTGTGGCAGCAAATGCAGTTCCAAGAGACAGTGAAAACCAGCTACAGCTTTCAGTGCTGGCAGCTTTCCTGTGGGCGCAATCTCTGGATGTTTCCAATTTGGCAGCCGGGCTCTGCCAGAGAGAGATACAGAGTGTTGCTCCATTACCTAGCAAAGCTTCAGCAGACCGCGAATGTCTGTGTGGCAGCGAATGCAGTTCCAAGGGACAGTGAAAACCAGCAACAGCTTTCAGTGCTGGCAGCTTTCCTGTGGCCGCTATGGCTGTACGTTTCCAATTTGGCAGCCGGGCTCTGCCAGAGAGAGATACAGAGTGTTGCCCCATTACCAAGAAAAGCTTTAGCAGAGCGCGAATGTCTGTGTGGCAGCAAATGCAGTTCCAAGAGACAGTGAAAACCAGCTACAGCTTTCAGTTCTGGCAGCTTTCCTGTGGCGCAATCTCTGGACGTTTCCAATTTACTGCCGGGCTCTGGGAGAGAGAGATACAGAGTGTTGCCCCATTACCTAGCAAATCTTTAGCAGAGCGCAAATGTCTGTGAGGCAGCGAATGCAGTTCCAAGGGACAGTGAAAACCAGCTACAGCTTTCAGTGCTGGCAGCTTTCCTGTGGCCACTATGGCTGCACGTTTGCAGTTTGGCAGCCGAGCTCTGCCAGAGAGAGATACAGAGTGTTGCCCCATTACGAAGCAAAGCTTTAGCAGAGCGCGAATGTCTGTGTGGCAGCGAATGCAGTTCCAAGGGACAGTGAAAACCAGCTACAGCTTTCAGTGCTGGCAGCTTTCCTGTGGCCGCTATCGCTGGACGTTTCCAATTTGGCATCCGGGCTCTGCCAGAGAGAGATACAGAGTGTTGCCCCATTACGAAGCAATGCTTTAGCAGAGTGCAAATATCTGTGTGGCAGCGAATGCAGTTCCAAGGGACAGTGAAAACCAGCTACAGCTTTCAGTGCTGGCAGCTTTCCTGTGGGAGCAATCTCTGGTCGTTTCCAATTTGACTGCCAGGCTCTGGGAGAGAGTCATACAGACTGCTGCCCCATTACCAAGCAAAGCTTTAGCAGAGCGCGAATGTCTGTGTGGCAGCGAATGCAGTTCCAAGGGACAGTGAAAACCAGCTACAGCTTTCAGTGCTGGCAGCTTTCCTGTGGGCGCAATCTCTGGACGTTTCCAATTTCACTGCGGGGCACTGGGAGACAGTCATACAGAGTGTTGCCCCATTACCTAGCAAAGCTTTTGTAGAGTGCGAATGTCTGTGTGGCAGCAAATGTAGTTCCAAGGGACAGTGAAAACCAGCTACAGCTTTCAGTGCTGGCAGCTTTCCTGTAGGCACAGTCTCTGGACGTTTCCAATTTCACTGCCGGGCTCTGGGAGAGAGAGATACAGAGTGTTGCCTCATTACCTAGCAAAGCTTTTGTAGAGCGCGAATGTCTGTGTGGCAGCGAATGCAGTTCCAAGGGACAGTGAAAACCAGCTACAGCTTTCAGTGCTGGCAGCTTTCCTGTGGCCGCTATGGCTGGAAGTTTGCCATTTGGCAGCCGAGCTCTGCCAGAGAGAGATACAGAGTGTTGCCCCATTACCAAGCAAAGCTTCAGCAGAGCGCGAATGTCTGTGTGGCAGCGAATGCAGTTCGAAGGGACAGTGAAAACCAGCTACAGCTTTCAGTGCTGGCTGCTTTCCTGTGGGCGCAATCTCTGGACGTTTCCAATTTGGCAGCCGGGCCCTGGGAGAGAGAGATACAGAGTGTTGCCCCATTACCAAGCAAAGCTTTAGCAGAGCGCGAATGTCTGTGTTGCAGCGAATGCAGTTCCAAGGGACAGTGAAAACCAGCTACAGCTTTCAGTGCTGGCAGCTTTCCTGTGGGAGCAATCTCTGGACGTTTCCAATTTCACTGCGGGGCACTGGGAGACATTCATACAGAGTGTTGCCTCATTACCTAGCAAAGCTTTTGTAGAGCGCGAATGTCTGTGTGGCAGCAAATGTAGTTCCAAGGGACAGTGAAAACCAGCTACAGCTTTCAGTGCTGGCAGCTTTCCTGTGGCCGCTATCGCTGGACGTTTCCAATTTGGCATCCGGGCTCTGCCAGAGAGAGATACAGAGTGTTGCCCCATTACGAAGCAATGCTTTAGCAGAGCGCGAATGTCTGTGTGGCAGCGAATGCAGTTCCAAGGGACAGTGAAAACCAGCTACAGCTTTCAGTGCTGGCAGCTTTCCTGTGGCCGCTATCTCTGGACGTTTCCAATTTGGCATCCGGGCTCTGCCAGACAGAGATACAGAGTGTTGCCCCATTACGAAGCAATGCTTTAGCAGAGCGCGAATGTCTGTGTGGCAGCGAATGCAGTTCCAAGGGACAGTGAAAACCAGCTACAGCTTTCAGTGCTGGCAGCTTTCCTGTGGCCGCTATCGCTGGACTTTTCCAATTTGGCATCCGGGCTCTGCCAGACATAGATACAGATTGTTGCCCCATTACGAAGCAAAGCTTTAGCAGAGCGCGAATGTCTGTGTGGCAGCGAATGCAGTTCCAAGGGACAGTGAAAACCAGCTACAGCTTTCAGTGCTGGCAGCTTTCCTGTGGGAGTAATCTCTGGACGTTTCCAATTTGACTGCCAGGCTCTGGGAGAGAGTCATACAGACTGTTGCCCCATTACCAAGCAAAGCTTTAGCAGAGCGCAAATATCTGTGTGGCAGCAAATGCAGTTCCAAGAGACAGTGAAAACCAGCTACAGCTTTCAATGCTGGCAGCTTTCCTGTGGGCGCAGTCTGTGGACGTTTCCAATTTCACTGCCGGGCTCTGGGAGAGTGTCATACAGAGTGTTGCCCCATTACCAAGCAAAGCTTTAGCAGAGCGCGAATGTCTGTGTGGCAGCGAATGCAGTTCCAAGGGACAGTGAAAACCAGCTACAGCTTTCAGTGCTGGCAGCTTTCCTGTGGCCGCTATCGCTGGACGTTTCCAATTTGGCATCCAGGCTCTGCCAGAGAGAGATAAAGAATATTGTCCCATTACGAAGCAATGCTTTAGCAGAGCACGAATGTCTGTTTGGCATCGAATGCAGTTCCAAGGGACAGTGAAAACCAGCTACAGCTTTCAGTGCTGGCAGCTTTCCTGTAGGCACAGTCTCTGGACGTTTCCAATTTCACTGCCGGGCTCTGGGAGAGAGTCATACAGAGTGTTGCCCCATTACCTAGCAAAGCTTCAGCAGAGCGCGAATGTCTGTGTGGCAGCGAATGCAGTTCCAAGGGACAGTGAAAACCAGCTACAGCTTTCAGTGCTGGCAGATTTCCTGTGGGTGCAATCTCTGGACGTTTCCAATTCCACTGCCGGGCTCTGGGAGAGAGTCATACAGAGTGTTGCCCCATTACCTAGCAAAGCTTTAGCAGAGCGCGAATGTCTGTGTGGCAGCGAATGCAGTTCCAAGGGACAGTGAAAACCAGCTACAGCTTTCAGTGCTGGCAGCTTTCCTGTGGCCGCTATCGCTGGACTTTTCCAATTTGGCATCCGGGCTCTGCCAGAGAGAGATACAGAATGTTGCCCCATTACGAAGCAATGCTTTAGCAGAGCGCGAATGTCTGTGTGGCAGCGAATGCAGTTCCAAGGGACAGTGAAAACCAGCTACAGCTTTCAGTGCTGGCAGCTTTCCTGTGGGAGCAATCTCTGGACATTTCCAATTTGACTGCCAGGCTCTGGGAGAGAGTCATACAGACTGTTGCCCCATTACCAAGCAAAGCTTTAGCAGAGCGCGAATGTCTGTGTGGCAGCGAATGCAGTTCCAAGGGACAGTGAAAACCAGCTACAGCTTTCAGTGCTGGCAGCTTTCCTGTGGCCGCTATGGCTGTACGTTTCCAATTTGGCAGCCGGGCTCTGCCAGAGAGAGATACAGAGTGTTGCCCCATTACCAAGAAAAGCTTTAGCAGAGCGCGAATGTCTGTGTGGCAGCGAATGCAGTTCCAAGGGACAGTGAAAACCAGCTACAGCTCTCAGTGCTGGCAGCTTTCCTGTGGCCGCTATGGCTGGACGTTTCCAATTTGGCAGCCGGGCTCTGCCAGAGAGAGATACAGAGTGTTGCCCCATTACGAAGCAAAGCTTTAGCACAGCGCGAATGTCTGTGTGGCAGCAAATGCAGTTCCAAGAGACAGTGAAAACCAGCTACTGCTTTCAATGCTGGCAGCTTTCCTGTGGGCGCAGTCTCTGGACGTTTCCAATTCCACTGCCGGGCTCTGGGAGAGAGTCATACAGAGTGTTGCCCCATTACCTAGCAAAGCTTCAGCAGAGCGCGAATGTCTGTGTGGCAGCGAATGCAGTTCCAAGGGACAGTGAAAACCAGCTACAGCTTTCAGTGCTGGCAGATTTCCTGTGGTTGCAATCTCTGGACGTTTCCAATTCCACTGCCGGGCTCTGGGAGAGAGTCATACAGAGTCTTGCCCCATTACCTAGCAAAGCTTTAGCAGAGCGCGAATGTCTGTGTGGCAGCGAATGCAGTTCCAAGGGACAGTGAAAACCAGCTATAGCTTTCAGTGCTGACAGCTTTCCTGTGGCCGCTATGGCTAGACGTTTCCAATTTCGCAGCCGGGCTCTGCCAGAGAGAAATACAGAGTATTGCCCCATTACCAAGAAAAACTTTAGCAGAGCGCGAATGTCTGTGTGGCAGCAAATGCAGTTCCAAGAGACAGTGAAAACCAGCTACAGCTTTCAGTGCTGGCAGCTTTCCTGTGGGCACAGTCTCTGGACGTTTCCAATTCCACTGCCGGGCTCTGGGAGAGAGTCATACAGAGTGTTGCCCCATTACCTAGCAAAGCTTCAGCAGAGCGCGAATGTCTGTGTGGCAGCGAATGCAGTTCCAAGGGACAGTGAAAACCAGCTACAGCTTTCAGTGCTGGCAGATTTCCTGTGGGTGCAATCTCTGGACGTTTCCAATTCCACTGCCGGGCTCTGGGAGAGAGTCATACAGAGTGTTGCCCCATTACCTAGCAAAGCTTTAGCACCGCGCGAATGTCTGTGTGGCAGCGAATGCAGTTCCAAGGGACAGTGAAAACCCGGTACAGCTTTCAGTGCTGGCAGCTTTCCTGTGGCCGCTATCGCTGGACGTTTCCAATTTGGCATCCAGGCTCTGCCAGAGAGAGATACAGAGTGTTGCCCCATTACGAAGCAATGCTTTAGCAGAGCGCGAATGTCTGTTTGGCATCGAATGCAGTTCCAAGGGACAGTGAAAACCAGCTACAGCTTTCAGTGCTGGCAGCTTTCCTGTAGGCACAGTCTCTGGACGTTTCCAATTTCACTGTCGGGCTCTGGGAGAGAGAGATACAGAGTGTTGCCTCATTACCTAGCAAAGTTTTTGTAGAGCGCGAATGTCTGTGTGGCAGCGAATGCAGTTCCAAGGGACAGTGAAAACCAGCTACAGCTTTCAGTGCTGGCAGCTTTCCTGTAGGCACAGTCTCTGGACGTTTCCAATTCCACTGCCGGGCTCTGGGAGAGAGAGATACAGAGTGTTGCCTCATTACCTAGCAATGCTTTAGCAGAGCGCGAATGTCTGTGTGGCAGCGAATGCAGTTCCAAGGGACAGTGAAAACCAGCTACAGCTTTCAGTGCTGGCAGCTTTCCTGTGGCCGCTATGGCTGTACGTTTCCAATTTGGCAGCCGGGCTCTGCCAGAGAGAGATACAGAGTGTTGCCCCATTACCAAGAAAAGCTTTAGCAGAGCGCGAATGTCTGTGTGGCAGCGAATGCATTTCCAAGGGACAGTGAAAACCAGCTACAGCTTTCAGTGCTGGCAGCTTTCCTGTGGCCGCTATGGCTGGACTTTTCCAATTTGGCAGCCGGGCTCTGCCAGAGAGAGATACAGAGTGTTGCCCCATTACCTAGCAAAGCTTTAGTAGAGCGCGAATGTCTGTGTGGCAGCGAATGCAGTTCCAAGGGACAGTGAAAACCAGCTACAGCTTTCAGTGCTGGCAGCTTTCCTGTAGGCACAGTCTCTGGACGTTTCCAATTTCACTGCCGGGCTCTGGGAGAGAGTCATACAGAGTGTTGTCCCATTATCTAGCAAAGCTTTAGCAGAGCGCGAATGTCTGTGTGGCAGCAAATGCAGTTCCAAGAGACAATGAAAACCAGCTACAGCTTTCAGTGCTGGCAGCTTTCCTGTGGCCGCTATCCCTGGACTTTTCCAATTTGGCATCCGGGCTCTGCCAGAGAGAGATACACAGTGTTGCCCCATTACGAAGCAATGCTTTAGCAGAGCGCGAATGTCTGTGTGGCAGCGAATGCAGTTCCAAGGGACAGTGAAAACCAGCTACAGCTTTCAGTGCTGGCAGCTTTCCTGTGGCCGCTATCGCTGGACTTTTCCAATTTGGCATCCGGGCTCTGCCAGAGAGAGATACAGAATGTTGCCCCATTACGAAGCAATGCTTTAGCAGAGCGCGAATGTCTGTGTGGCAGCGAATGCAGTTCCAAGGGACAGTGAAAACCAGCTACAGCTTTCAGTGCTGGCAGCTTTCCTGTGGGAGCAATCTCTGGACGTTTCCAATTTGACTGCCAGGCTCTGGGAGAGAGTCATACAGACTGTTGCCCCATTACCAAGCAAAGCTTTAGCAGAGCGCGAATGTCTGTGTGGCAGCGAATGCAGTTCCAAGGGACAGTGAAAACCAGCTACAGCTTTCAGTGCTGGCAGCTTTCCTGTGGCCGCTATGGCTGTACGTTTCCAATTTGGCAGCCGGGCTCTGCCAGAGAGAGATACAGAGTGTTGCCCCATTACCAAGAAAAGCTTTAGCAGAGCGCGAATGTCTGTGTGGCAGCGAATGCAGTTCCAAGGGACAGTGAAAACCAGCTACAGCTTTCAGTGCTGGCAGCTTTCCTGTGGCCGCTATGGCTGGACGTTTCCAATTTGGCAGCCGGGCTCTGCCAGAGAGAGATACAGAGTGTTGCCCCATTACGAAGCAAAGTTTTAGCACAGCGCGAATGTCTGTGTGGCAGCAAATGCAGTTCCAAGGGACAGTGAAAACCAGCTACAGCTTTCAGTGCTGGCAGCTTTCCTGTGGGCGCAGTCTCTGGACGTTTCCAATTCCACTGCCGGGCTCTTGGAGAGAGTCATACAGAGTGTTGCCCCATTACCTAGCAAAGCTTTAGCAGAGTGCGAATGTCTGTGTGGCAGCGAATGCAGTTCCAAGGGACAGTGAAAACCAGCTATAGCTTTCAGTGCTGACAGCTTTCCTGTGGCCGCTATGGCTGGACGTTTCCAATTTCGCAGCCGGGCTCTGCCAGAGAGAAATACAGAGTATTGCCCCATTACCAAGAAAAGCTTTAGCAGAGCGCGAATGTCTGTGTGGCAGCGAATGCAGTTCCAAGAGACAGTGAAAACCAGCTACAGCTTTCAGTGCTGGCAGCTTTGCTGTGGGCACAGTCTCTGGACGTTTCCAATTCCACTGCCGGGCTCTGGGAGAGAGTCATACAGAGTGTTGACCCATTACCTAGCAATGCTTCAGCAGAGCGCGAATGTCTGTGTGGCAGCGAATGCAGTTCCAAGGGACAGTGAAAACCAGCTACAGCTTTCAGTGCTGGCAGCTTTCCTGTGGGCACAGTCTCTGGACGTTTCCAATTCCACTGCCGGGCTCTGGGAGAGAGAGATACAGAGTGTTGCCTCATTACCTAGCAAAGTTTTTGTAGAGCGCGAATGTCTGTGTGGCAGCGAATGCAGTTCCAAGGGACAGTGAAAACCAGCTACAGCTTTCAGTGCTGGCAGCTTTCCTGTAGGCACAGTCTCTGGACGTTTCCAATTTCACTGCCGGGCTCTGGGAGAGAGTCATACAGAGTGTTGCCCCATTACCTAGCAAAGCTTTAGCAGAGCGCGAATGTCTGTGTGGCAGCGAATGCAGTTCCAAGGGACAGTGAAAACCAGCTACAGCTTTCAGTGCTGGCAGCTTTCCTGTGGCCGCTATGGCTGTACGTTTCCAATTTGGCATCCGGGCTCTGCCAGAGAGAGATACAGAGTGTTGCCCCATTACGAAGCAATGCTTTAGCAGAGCGCGAATGTCTGTGTGGCAGCGAATGCAGTTCCAAGGGAAACTGAAAACCAGCTACAGCTTTCAGTGCTGGCAGCTTTCCTGTGGGAGCAATCTCTGGACGTTTCCAATTTGACTGCCAGGCTCTGGGAGAGAGTCATACAGACTGTTGCCCCATTACCAAGCAAAGCTTTAGCAGAGCGCGAATGTCTGTGTGGCAGCGAATGCAGTTCCAAGGGACAGTGAAAACCAGCTACAGCTTTCAGTGCTGGCAGCTTTCCTGTGGCCGCTATGGCTGTACGTTTCCAATTTGGCAGCCGGGCTCTGCCAGAGAGAGATACAGAGTGTTGCCCCATTACCAAGAAAAGCTTTAGCAGAGCGCGAATGTCTGTGTGGCAGCGAATGCAGTTCCAAGGGACAGTGAAAACCAGCTACAGCTCTCAGTGCTGGCAGCTTTCCTGTGGCCGCTATGGCTGGACGTTTCCAATTTGGCAGCCGGGCTCTGCCAGAGAGAGATACAGAGTGTTGCCCCATTACGAAGCAAAGCTTTAGCACAGCGCGAATGTCTGTGTGGCAGCAAATGCAGTTCCAAGAGACAGTGAAAACCAGCTACTGCTTTCAATGCTGGCAGCTTTCCTGTGGGCGCAGTCTCTGGACGTTTCCAATTCCACTGCCGGGCTCTGGGAGAGAGTCATACAGAGTGTTGCCCCATTACCTAGCAAAGCTTCAGCAGAGCGCGAATGTCTGTGTGGCAGCGAATGCAGTTCCAAGGGACAGTGAAAACCAGCTACAGCTTTCAGTGCTGGCAGATTTCCTGTGGTTGCAATCTCTGGACGTTTCCAATTCCACTGCCGGGCTCTGGGAGAGAGTCATACAGAGTCTTGCCCCATTACCTAGCAAAGCTTTAGCAGAGCGCGAATGTCTGTGTGGCAGCGAATGCAGTTCCAAGGGACAGTGAAAACCAGCTATAGCTTTCAGTGCTGACAGCTTTCCTGTGGCCGCTATGGCTAGACGTTTCCAATTTCGCAGCCGGGCTCTGCCAGAGAGAAATACAGAGTATTGCCCTATTACCAAGAAAAACTTTAGCAGAGCGCGAATGTCTGTGTGGCAGCAAATGCAGTTCCAAGAGACAGTGAAAACCAGCTACAGCTTTCAGTGCTGGCAGCTTTCCTGTGGGCACAGTCTCTGGACGTTTCCAATTCCACTGCCGGGCTCTGGGAGAGAGTCATACAGAGTGTTGCCCCATTACCTAGCAAAGCTTCAGCAGAGCGCGAATGTCTGTGTGGCAGCGAATGCAGTTCCAAGGGACAGTGAAAACCAGCTACAGCTTTCAGTGCTGGCAGATTTCCTGTGGGTGCAATCTCTGGACGTTTCCAATTCCACTGCCGGGCTCTGGGAGAGAGTCATACAGAGTGTTGCCCCATTACCTAGCAAAGCTTTAGCACCGCGCGAATGTCTGTGTGGCAGCGAATGCAGTTCCAAGGGACAGTGAAAACCCGGTACAGCTTTCAGTGCTGGCAGCTTTCCTGTGGCCGCTATCGCTGGACGTTTCCAATTTGGCATCCAGGCTCTGCCAGAGAGAGATACAGAGTGTTGCCCCATTACGAAGCAATGCTTTAGCAGAGCGCGAATGTCTGTTTGGCATCGAATGCAGTTCCAAGGGACAGTGAAAACCAGCTACAGCTTTCAGTGCTGGCAGCTTTCCTGTAGGCACAGTCTCTGGACGTTTCCAATTTCACTGTCGGGCTCTGGGAGAGAGAGATACAGAGTGTTGCCTCATTACCTAGCAAAGTTTTTGTAGAGCGCGAATGTCTGTGTGGCAGCGAATGCAGTTCCAAGGGACAGTGAAAACCAGCTACAGCTTTCAGTGCTGGCAGCTTTCCTGTAGGCACAGTCTCTGGACGTTTCCAATTCCACTGCCGGGCTCTGGGAGAGAGAGATACAGAGTGTTGCCTCATTACCTAGCAAAGTTTTTGTAGAGCGCGAATGTCTGTGTGGCAGCGAATGCAGTTCCAAGGGACAGTGAAAACCAGCTACAGCTTTCAGTGCTGGCAGCTTTCCTGTAGGCACAGTCTCTGGACGTTTCCAATTTCACTGCCGGTCTCTGGGAGAGAGTCATACAGAGTGTTGCCCCATTACCTAGCAAAGCTTTAGCAGAGCGCGAATGTCTGTGTGGCAGCAAATGCAGTTCCAAGAGACAGTGAAAACCAGCTACAGCTTTCAGTGCTGGCAGCTTTCCTGTGGCCGCTATCCCTGGACTTTTCCAATTTGGCATCCGGGCTCTGCCAGAGAGAGATACACAGTGTTGCCCCATTACGAAGCAATGCTTTAGCAGAGCGCGAATGTCTGTGTGGCAGCGAATGCAGTTCCAAGGGACAGTGAAAACCAGCTACAGCTTTCAGTGCTGGCAGCTTTCCTGTGGCCGCTATCGCTGGACTTTTCCAATTTGGCATCCGGGCTCTGCCAGAGAGAGATACAGAATGTTGCCCCATTACGAAGCAATGCTTTAGCAGAGCGCGAATGTCTGTGTGGCAGCGAATGCAGTTCCAAGGGACAGTGAAAACCAGCTACAGCTTTCAGTGCTGGCAGCTTTCCTGTGGGAGCAATCTCTGGACGTTTCCAATTTGACTGCCAGGCTCTGGGAGAGAGTCATACAGACTGTTGCCCCATTACCAAGCAAAGCTTTAGCAGAGCGCGAATGTCTGTGTGGCAGCGAATGCAGTTCCAAGGGACAGTGAAAACCAGCTACAGCTTTCAGTGCTGGCAGCTTTCCTGTGGGCGCAGTCTCTGGACGTTTCCAATTCCACTGCCGGGCTCTTGGAGAGAGTCATACAGAGTGTTGCCCCATTACCTAGCAAAGCTTTAGCAGAGCGCGAATGTCTGTGTGGCAGCGAATGCAGTTCCAAGGGACAGTGAAAACCAGCTATAGCTTTCACTGCTGACAGCTTTCCTGTGGCCGCTATGGCTGGACGTTTCCAATTTCGCAGCCGGGCTCTGCCAGAGAGAAATACAGAGTATTGCCCCATTACCAAGAAAAGCTTTAGCAGAGCGCGAATGTCTGTGTGGCAGCGAATGCAGTTCCAAGAGACAGTGAAAACCAGCTACAGCTTTCAGTGCTGGCAGCTTTGCTGTGGGCACAGTCTCTGGACGTTTCCAATTCCACTGCCGGGCTCTGGGAGAGAGTCATACAGAGTGTTGACCCATTACCTAGCAATGCTTCAGCAGAGCGCGAATGTCTGTGTGGCAGCGAATGCAGTTCCAAGGGACAGTGAAAACCAGCTACAGCTTTCAGTGCTGGCAGCTTTCCTGTGGGCACAGTCTCTGGACGTTTCCAATTCCACTGCCGGGCTCTGGGAGAGAGAGATACAGAGTGTTGCCTCATTACCTAGCAAAGTTTTTGTAGAGCGCGAATGTCTGTGTGGCAGCGAATGCAGTTCCAAGGGACAGTGAAAACCAGCTACAGCTTTCAGTGCTGGCAGCTTTCCTGTAGGCACAGTCTCTGGACGTTTCCAATTTCACTGCCGGGCTCTGGGAGAGAGTCATACAGAGTGTTGTCCCATTATCTAGCAAAGCTTTAGCAGAGCGCGAATGTCTGTGTGGCAGCAAATGCAGTTCCAAGAGACAATGAAAACCAGCTACAGCTTTCAGTGCTGGCAGCTTTCCTGTGGCCGCTATCGCTGGACTTTTCCAATTTGGCATCCGGGCTCTGCCAGACAGAGATACACAGTGTTGCCCCATTACGAAGCAATGCTTTAGCAGAGCGCGAATGTCTGTGTGGCAGCGAATGCAGTTCCAAGGGACAGTGAAAACCAGCTACAGCTTTCAGTGCTGGCAGCTTTCCTGTGGCCGCTATGGCTGTACGTTTCCAATTTGGCATCCGGGCTCTGCCAGAGAGAGGTACAGAGTGTTGCCCCATTACGAAGCAATGCTTTAGCAGAGCGCGAATGTCTGTGTGGCAGCGAATGCAGTTCCAAGGGACAGTGAAAACCAGCTACAGCTTTCAGTGCTGGCAGCTTTCCTGTGGGAGCAATCTCTGGACGTTTCCAATTTGACTGCCAGGCTCTGGGAGAGAGTCATACAGACTGTTGCCCCATTACCAAGCAAAGCTTTAGCAGAGCGCGAATGTCTGTGTGGCAGCGAATGCAGTTCCAAGGGACAGTGAAAACCAGCTACAGCTTTCAGTGCTGGCAGCTTTCCTGTGGCCGCTATGGCTGTACGTTTCCAATTTGGCAGCCGGGCTCTGCCAGAGAGAGATACAGAGTGTTGCCCCATTACCAAGAAAAGCTTTAGCAGAGCGCGAATGTCTGTGTGGCAGCAAATGCAGTTCCAAGAGACAGTGAAAACCAGCTACAGCTTTCAGTGCTGGCAGCTTTCCTGTGGGCACAGTCTCTGGACGTATCCAATTTCACTGCCGGGCTCTGGGAGAGAGAGATACAGAGTGTTGCCTCATTACATAGCAAAGTTTTTGTAGAGCACGAATGTCTGTGTGGCAGCAAATGCAGTTCCAAGGGACAGTGAAAACCAGCTACAGCTTTCAGTGCTGGCAGCTTTCCTGTGGGCGCAGTCTCTGGACGTTTCCAATTTGACTGCCGGGCTCTGGGAGAGAGTCATACAGAGTGTTGCCCCATTACCAAGAAAAGCTTTAGCAGAGCGCGAATGTCTGTGTGGCAGCGAATGCAGTTCCAAGGGACACTGAAAACCAGCTACAGCTTTCAGTGCTGGCAGCTTTCCTGTAGGCACAGTCTCTGGACGTATCCAATTTCACTGCCGGGCTCTGGGAGAGAGTCATACAGAGTGTTGCCCCATTACCTAGCAAAGCTTTAGCAGAGCGCGAATGTCTGTGAGGCAGCGAATGCAGTTCCAAGGGACAGTGAAAACCAGCTACAGCTTTCAGTGCTGGCAGCTTTCCTGTGGGCGCAATCTCTGGACGTTTCCAATTTGGCAGCCGGGCCCTGGGAGAGAGAGATACAGAGTGTTGCCTCATTACCTAGCAAAATTTTTGTAGAGCGCGAACGTCTGTGTGGCAGCGAATGCAGTTCCAAGGGACAGTGAATACCAGCTACAGCTTTCAGTGCTGGCAGCTTTCCTGTGGCCGCTATCGCTGGACGTTTCCAATTTGGCATCCGGGCTCTGCCAGAGAGAGATACAGAGTGTTGCCCCATTACGAAGCAATGCTTTAGCAGAGCGCGAATGTCTGTGTGGCAGCGAATGCAGTTCCAAGGGACACTGAAAACCAGCTACAGCTTTCAGTGCTGGCAGCTTTCCTGTGGCCGCTATCGCTGGACGTTTCCAATTTGGCATCCGGGCTCTGCCAGAGAGAGATACAGAGTGTTGCCCCATTACGAAGCAATGCTTTAGCAGAGCGCGAATGTCTGTGTGGCAGCGAATGCAGTTCCAAGGGACAGTGAAAACCAGCTACAGCTTTCAGTGCTGGCAGCTTTGCTGTGGGCACAGTCTCTGGACGTTTCCAATTCCACTGCCGAGCTCTGGGAGAGAGTCATACAGAGTGTTGCCCCATTACCTAGCAAAGCTTTTGTAGAGCGCGAATGTCTGTGTGGCAGCGAATGCAGTTCCAAGGGACAGTGAAAACCAGCTACAGCTTTCAGTGCTGGCAGCTTTGCTGTGGGCACAGTCTCTGGACGTTTCCAATTCCACTGCCGGGCTCTGGGAGAGAGTCATACAGAGTGTTGCCCCATTACGAAGCAATGCTTTAGCAGAGCGCAAATGTCCGTGTGGCAGCAAATGCAGTTCCAAGGGACAGTGAAAACCCGGTACAGCTTTCAGTGCTGGCAGCTTTCCTGTGGCCGCTATGGCTTGACGTTTCCAATTTGGCAGCCGGGCTCTGCCAGAGAGAGATACACAGTGTTGCCCCATTACCAAGAAAATCTTTAGCAGAGCGCGAATGTCTGTGTGGCAGCAAATGCAGTTCCAAGGGACAGTGAAAACCAGCTACAGCTTTCAGTGCTGGCAGCTTTCCTGTGGCCGCTATCGCTGGACGTTTCCAATTTCGCAGCCGGGCTCTGCCAGAGAGAAATACAGAGTATTGCCCCATTACCAAGAAAAGCTTTAGCAGAGCGCGAATGTCTGTGTGGCAGCGAATGCAGTTCCAAGAGACAGTGAAAACCAGCTACAGCTTTCAGTGCTGGCAGCTTTGCTGTGGGCACAGTCTCTGGACGTTTCCAATTCCACTGCCGGGCTCTGGGAGAGAGTCATACAGAGTGTTGACCCATTACCTAGCAATGCTTCAGCAGAGCGCGAATGTCTGTGTGGCAGCGAATGCAGTTCCAAGGGACAGTGAAAACCAGCTACAGCTTTCAGTGCTGGCAGCTTTCCTGTGGGCACAGTCTCTGGACGTTTCCAATTTCACTGCCGGGCTCTGGGAGAGAGAGATACAGAGTGTTGCCTCATTACCTAGCAAAGTTTTTGTAGAGCGCGAATGTCTGTGTGGCAGCGAATGCAGTTCCAAGGGACAGTGAAAACCAGCTACAGCTTTCAGTGCTGGCAGCTTTCCTGTAGGCACAGTCTCTGGACATTTCCAATTTCACTGCCGGGCTCTGGGAGAGAGTCATACAGAGTGTTGCCCCATTACCTAGCAAAGCTTTAGCAGAGCGCGAATGTCTGTGTGGCAGCGAATGCAGTTCCAAGGGACAGTGAAAACCAGCTACAGCTTTCAGTGCTGGCAGCTTTCCTGTGGCCGCTATGGCTGTACGTTTCCAATTTGGCATCCGGGCTCTGCCAGAGAGAGATACAGAGTGTTGCCCCATTACGAAGCAATGCTTTAGCAGAGCGCGAATGTCTGTGTGGCAGCGAATGCAGTTCCAAGGGAAACTGAAAACCAGCTACAGCTTTCAGTGCTGGCAGCTTTCCTGTGGGAGCAATCTCTGGACGTTTCCAATTTGACTGCCAGGCTCTGGGAGAGAGTCATACAGACTGTTGCCCCATTACCAAGCAAAGCTTTAGCAGAGCGCGAATGTCTGTGTGGCAGCGAATGCAGTTCCAAGGGACAGTGAAAACCAGCTACAGCTTTCAGTGCTGGCAGCTTTCCTGTGGCCGCTATGGCTGTACGTTTCCAATTTGGCAGCCGGGCTCTGCCAGAGAGAGATACAGAGTGTTGCCCCATTACCAAGAAAAGCTTTAGCAGAGCGCGAATGTCTGTGTGGCAGCGAATGCAGTTCCAAGAGACAGTGAAAACCAGCTACAGCTTTCAGTGCTGGCAGCTTTCCTGTAGGCACAGTCTCTGGACGTTTCCAATTTCACTGCCGGGCTCTGGGAGAGAGTCATACAGAGTGTTGCCCCATTACGAAGCAATGCTTTAGCAGAGCGCGAATGTCTGTGTGGCAGCAAATGCAGTTCCAAGAGACAGTGAAAACCAGCTACAGCTTTCAGTGCTGGCAGCTTTCCTGTGGGCGCAGTCTCTGGACGTTTCCAATTTGACTGCCGGGCTCTGGGAGAGAGTCATACAGACTGTTGCCCCATTACCAAGAAAAGCTTTAGCAGAGCGCGAATGTCTGTGTGGCATCAAATGCAGTTCCAAGAGACAGTGAAAACCAGCTACAGCTTTCAGTGCTGGCAGCTTTGCTGTGGGCACAGTCTCTGGACGTTTCCAATTCCACTGCAGGGCTCTGGGAGAGAGTCATACAGAGTGTTGCCCCATTACCTAGCAAAGCTTTTGTAGAGCGCGAATGTCTGTGTGGCAGCGAATGCAGTTCCAAGGGACAGTGAAAACCAGCTACAGCTTTCAGTGCTGGCAACTTTCGTCTGGCCGCTATCGCTGGACATTTCCAATTTGGCATCCGGGCTCTGCCAGAGAGAGATACAGAGTGTTGCCCCATTACCAAGAAAAGCTTTAGCAGAGCGCGAATGTCTGTGTGGCAGCGAATGCAGTTCCAAGAGACAGTGAAAACCAGCTACAGCTTTCAGTGCTGGCAGCTTTCCTGTAGGCACAGTCTCTGGACGTTTCCAATTTCACTGCCGGGCTCTGGGAGAGAGTCATACAGAGTGTTGCCCCATTACGAAGCAATGCTTTAGCAGAGCGCGAATGTCTGTGTGGCAGCAAATGCAGTTCCAAGAGACAGTGAAAACCAGCTACAGCTTTCAGTGCTGGCAGCTTTCCTGTGGGCGCAGTCTCTGGACGTTTCCAATTCCACTGCCGGGCTCTGGGAGAGAGTCATACAGACTGTTGCCCCATTACCAAGAAAAGCTTTAGCAGAGCGCGAATGTCTGTGTGGCAGCGAATGCAGTTCCAAGGGACACTGAAAACCAGCTACAGCTTTCAGTGCTGGCAGCTTTCCTGTAGGCACAGTCTCTGGACGTATCCAATTTCTCTGCCAGGCTCTGGGAGAGAGTCATACAGAGTGTTGCCCCATTACCTAGCAAAGCTTTAGCAGAGCGCGAATGTCTGTGAGGCAGCGAATGCAGTTCCAACGGACAGTGAAAACCAGCTACAGCTTTCAGTGCTGGCAGCTTTCCTGTGGGCGCAATCTCTGGACGTTTCCAATTTGGCAGCCGGGCCCTGGGAGAGAGAGATACAGAGTGTTGCCTCATTACCTAGCAAAATTTTTGTAGAGCGCGAACGTCTGTGTGGCAGCGAATGCAGTTCCAAGGGACAGTGAATACCAGCTACAGCTTTCAGTGCTGGCAGCTTTCCTGTGGCCGCTATCGCTGGACGTTTCCAATTTGGCATCCGGGCTCTGCCAGAGAGAGATACAGAGTGTTGCCCCATTACGAAGCAATGCTTTAGCAGAGCGCGAATGTCTGTGTGGCAGCGAATGCAGTTCCAAGGGACACTGAAAACCAGCTACAGCTTTCAGTGCTGGCAGCTTTCCTGTGGCCGCTATGGCTGTACGTTTCCAATTTGGCATCCGGGCTCTGCCAGAGAGAGATACAGAGTGTTGCCCCATTACGAAGCAATGCTTTAGCAGAGCGCGAATGTCTGTGTGGCAGCGAATGCAGTTCCAAGGGACAGTGAAAACCAGCTACAGCTTTCAGTGCTGGCAGCTTTGCTGTGGGCACAGTCTCTGGACGTTTCCAATTCCACTGCCGGGCTCTGGGAGAGAGTCATACAGAGTGTTGCCCCATTACCTAGCAAAGCTTTTGTAGAGCGCGAATGTCTGTGTGGCAGCGAATGCAGTTCCAAGGGACAGTGAAAACCAGCTACAGCTTTCAGTGCTGGCAGCTTTGCTGTGGGCACAGTCTCTGGACGTTTCCAATTCCACTGCCGGGCTCTGGGAGAGAGTCATACAGAGTGTTGCCCCATTACGAAGCAATGCTTTAGCAGAGCGCAAATGTCCGAGTGGCAGCAAATGCAGTTCCAAGGGACAGTGAAAACCCGGTACAGCTTTCAGTGCTGGCAGCTTTCCTGTGGCCGCTATGGCTTGACGTTTCCAATTTGGCAGCCGGGCTCTGCCAGAGAGAGATACAGAGTGTTGCCCCATTACCAAGAAAATCTTTAGCAGAGCGCGAATGTCTGTGTGGCAGCAAATGCAGTTCCAAGGGACAGTGAAAACCAGCTACAGCTTTCAGTTCTGGCAGCTTTCCTGTGGCGCAATCTCTGGACGTTTCCAATTTACTGCCGGGCTCTGGGAGAGAGAGATACAGAGTGTTGCCCCATTACCTAGCAAAGCTTTAGCAGAGCGCGAATGTCTGTGTGGCAGCGAATGCAGTTCCAAGGGACAGTGAAAACCAGCTACAGCTTTCAGTGCTGGCAGCTTTCCTGTGGGAGCAATCTCTGGACGTTTCCAATTTGACTGCCAGGCTCTGGGAGAGAGTCATACAGACTGTTGCCCCATTACCAAGCAAAGCTTTAGCAGAGCGCGAATGTCTGTGTGGCAGCGAATGCAGTTCCAAGGGACAGTGAAAACCAGCTACAGCTTTCAGTGCTGGCAGCTTTCCTGTGGCCGCTATGGCTGTACGTTTCCAATTTGGCAGCCGGGCTCTGCCAGAGAGAGATACAGAGTGTTGCCCCATTACCAAGAAAAGCTTTAGCAGAGCGCGAATGTCTGTGTGGCAGCGAATGCAGTTCCAAGGGACAGTGAAAACCAGCTACAGCTCTCAGTGCTGGCAGCTTTCCTGTGGCCGCTATGGCTGGACGTTTCCAATTTGGCATCCGGGCTCTGCCAGAGAGAGATACAGAGTGTTGCCCCATTACGAAGCAAAGCTTTAGCACAGCGCGAATGTCTGTGTGGCAGCAAATGCAGTTCCAAGAGACAGTGAAAACCAGCTACTGCTTTCAATGCTGGCAGCTTTCCTGTGGGCGCAGTCTCTGGACGTTTCCAATTCCACTGCCGGGCTCTGGGAGAGAGTCATACAGAGTGTTGCCCCATTACCTAGCAAAGCTTCAGCAGAGCGCGAATGTCTGTGTGGCAGCGAATGCAGTTCCAAGGGACAGTGAAAACCAGCTACAGCTTTCAGTGCTGGCAGATTTCCTGTGGTTGCAATCTCTGGACGTTTCCAATTCCACTGCCGGGCTCTGGGAGAGAGTCATACAGAGTCTTGCCCCATTACCTAGCAAAGCTTTAGCAGAGCGCGAATGTCTGTGTGGCAGCGAATGCAGTTCCAAGGGACAGTGAAAACCAGCTATAGCTTTCAGTGCTGACAGCTTTCCTGTGGCCGCTATGGCTAGACGTTTCCAATTTCGCAGCCGGGCTCTGCCAGAGAGAAATACAGAGTACTGCCCCATTACCAAGAAAAACTTTAGCAGAGCGCGAATGTCTGTGTGGCAGCAAATGCAGTTCCAAGAGACAGTGAAAACCAGCTACAGCTTTCAGTGCTGGCAGCTTTCCTGTGGGCACAGTCTCTGGACGTTTCCAATTCCACTGCCGGGCTCTGGGAGAGAGTCATACAGAGTGTTGCCCCATTACCTAGCAAAGCTTCAGCAGAGCGCGAATGTCTGTGTGGCAGCGAATGCAGTTCCAAGGGACAGTGAAAACCAGCTACAGCTTTCAGTGCTGGCAGATTTCCTGTGGGTGCAATCTCTGGACGTTTCCAATTCCACTGCCGGGCTCTGGGAGAGAGTCATACAGAGTGTTGCCCCATTACCTAGCAAAGCTTTAGCACCGCGCGAATGTCTGTGTGGCAGCGAATGCAGTTCCAAGGGACAGTGAAAACCCGGTACAGCTTTCAGTGCTGGCAGCTTTCCTGTGGCCGCTATCGCTGGACGTTTCCAATTTGGCATCCAGGCTCTGCCAGAGAGAGATACAGAGTGTTGCCCCATTACGAAGCAATGCTTTAGCAGAGCGCGAATGTCTGTTTGGCATCGAATGCAGTTCCAAGGGACAGTGAAAACCAGCTACAGCTTTCAGTGCTGGCAGCTTTCCTGTAGGCACAGTCTCTGGACGTTTCCAATTTCACTGTCGGGCTCTGGGAGAGAGAGATACAGAGTGTTGCCTCATTACCTAGCAAAGTTTTTGTAGAGCGCGAATGTCTGTGTGGCAGCGAATGCAGTTCCAAGGGACAGTGAAAACCAGCTACAGCTTTCAGTGCTGGCAGCTTTCCTGTAGGCACAGTCTCTGGACGTTTCCAATTCCACTGCCGGGCTCTGGGAGAGAGAGATACAGAGTGTTGCCTCATTACCTAGCAAAGCTTTTGTAGAGCGCGAATGTCTGTGTGGCAGCGAATGCAGTTCCAAGGGACAGTGAAAACCAGCTACAGCTTTCAGTGCTGGCAGCTTTCCTGTAGGCACAGTCTCTGGACGTTTCCAATTTCACTGCCGGTCTCTGGGAGAGAGTCATACAGAGTGTTGCCCCATTACCTAGCAAAGCTTTAGCAGAGCGCGAATGTCTGTGTGGCAGCAAATGCCGTTCCAAGAGACAGTGAAAACCAGCTACAGCTTTCAGTGCTGGCAGCTTTCCTGTGGCCGCTATCCCTGGACTTTTCCAATTTGGCATCCGGGCTCTGCCAGAGAGAGATACACAGTGTTGCCCCATTACGAAGCAATGCTTTAGCAGAGCGCGAATGTCTGTGTGGCAGCGAATGCAGTTCCAAGGGACAGTGAAAACCAGCTACAGCTTTCAGTGCTGGCAGCTTTCCTGTGGCCGCTATCGCTGGACTTTTCCAATTTGGCATCCGGGCTCTGCCAGAGAGAGATACAGAATGTTGCCCCATTACGAAGCAATGCTTTAGCAGAGCGCGAATGTCTGTGTGGCAGCGAATGCAGTTCCAAGGGACAGTGAAAACCAGCTACAGCTTTCAGTGCTGGCAGCTTTCCTGTGGGAGCAATCTCTGGACGTTTCCAATTTGACTGCCAGGCTCTGGGAGAGAGTCATACAGACTGTTGCCCCATTACCAAGCAAAGCTTTAGCAGAGCGCGAATGTCTGTGTGGCAGCGAATGCAGTTCCAAGGGACAGTGAAAACCAGCTACAGCTTTCAGTGCTGGCAGCTTTCCTGTGGCCGCTATGGCTGTACGTTTCCAATTTGGCAGCCGGGCTCTGCCAGAGAGAGATACAGAGTGTTGCCCCATTACCAAGAAAAGCTTTAGCAGAGCGCGAATGTCTGTGTGGCAGCGAATGCAGTTCCAAGGGACAGTGAAAACCAGCTACAGCTTTCAGTGCTGGCAGCTTTCCTGTGGGCGCAGTCTCTGGACGTTTCCAATTCCACTGCCGGGCTCTTGGAGAGAGTCATACAGAGTGTTGCCCCATTACCTAGCAAAGCTTTAGCAGAGCGCGAATGTCTGTGTGGCAGCGAATGCAGTTCCAAGGGACAGTGAAAACCAGCTATAGCTTTCAGTGCTGACAGCTTTCCTGTGGCCGCTATGGCTGGACGTTTCCAATTTCGCAGCCGGGCTCTGCCAGAGAGAAATACAGAGTATTGCCCCATTACCAAGAAAAGCTTTAGCAGAGCGCGAATGTCTGTGTGGCAGCGAATGCAGTTCCAAGAGACAGTGAAAACCAGCTACAGCTTTCAGTGCTGGCAGCTTTGCTGTGGGCACAGTCTCTGGACGTTTCCAATTCCACTGCCGGGCTCTGGGAGAGAGTCATACAGAGTGTTGCCCCATTACCTAGCAAAGCTTCAGCAGAGCGCGAATGTCTGTGTGGCAGCGAATGCAGTTCCAAGGGACAGTGAAAACCAGCTACAGCTTTCAGTGCTGGCAGATTTCCTGTGGGTGCAATCTCTGGACGTTTCCAATTCCACTGCCGGGCTCTGGGAGAGAGTCATACAGAGTGTTGCCCCATTACCTAGCAAAGCTTTAGCACCGCGCGAATGTCTGTGTGGCAGCGAATGCA
This sequence comes from Mycteria americana, assembly GCF_035582795.1. Classification (NCBI taxonomy): domain Eukaryota; kingdom Metazoa; phylum Chordata; class Aves; order Ciconiiformes; family Ciconiidae; genus Mycteria; species Mycteria americana. The sequence goes on from NC_134366.1 coordinate 65,117,014, forward strand.
GTTCCAAGGGACAGTGAAAACCCGGTACAGCTTTCAGTGCTGGCAGCTTTCCTGTGGCCGCTATCGCTGGACGTTTCCAATTTGGCATCCAGGCTCTGCCAGAGAGAGATACAGAGTGTTGCCCCATTACGAAGCAATGCTTTAGCAGAGCGCGAATGTCTGTTTGGCATCGAATGCAGTTCCAAGGGACAGTGAAAACCAGCTACAGCTTTCAGTGCTGGCAGCTTTCCTGTAGGCACAGTCTCTGGACGTTTCCAATTTCACTGTCGGGCTCTGGGAGAGAGAGATACAGAGTGTTGCCTCATTACCTAGCAAAGTTTTTGTAGAGCGCGAATGTCTGTGTGGCAGCGAATGCAGTTCCAAGGGACAGTGAAAACCAGCTACAGCTTTCAGTGCTGGCAGCTTTCCTGTAGGCACAGTCTCTGGACGTTTCCAATTCCACTGCCGGGCTCTGGGAGAGAGAGATACAGAGTGTTGCCTCATTACCTAGCAAAGCTTTTGTAGAGCGCGAATGTCTGTGTGGCAGCGAATGCAGTTCCAAGGGACAGTGAAAACCAGCTACAGCTTTCAGTGCTGGCAGCTTTCCTGTAGGCACAGTCTCTGGACGTTTCCAATTTCACTGCCGGTCTCTGGGAGAGAGTCATACAGAGTGTTGCCCCATTACCTAGCAAAGCTTTAGCAGAGCGCGAATGTCTGTGTGGCAGCAAATGCCGTTCCAAGAGACAGTGAAAACCAGCTACAGCTTTCAGTGCTGGCAGCTTTCCTGTGGCCGCTATCCCTGGACTTTTCCAATTTGGCATCCGGGCTCTGCCAGAGAGAGATACACAGTGTTGCCCCATTACGAAGCAATGCTTTAGCAGAGCGCGAATGTCTGTGTGGCAGCGAATGCAGTTCCAAGGGACAGTGAAAACCAGCTACAGCTTTCAGTGCTGGCAGCTTTCCTGTGGCCGCTATCGCTGGACTTTTCCAATTTGGCATCCGGGCTCTGCCAGAGAGAGATACAGAATGTTGCCCCATTACGAAGCAATGCTTTAGCAGAGCGCGAATGTCTGTGTGGCAGCGAATGCAGTTCCAAGGGACAGTGAAAACCAGCTACAGCTTTCAGTGCTGGCAGCTTTCCTGTGGGAGCAATCTCTGGACGTTTCCAATTTGACTGCCAGGTTCTGGGAGAGAGTCATACAGACTGTTGCCCCATTACCAAGCAAAGCTTTAGCAGAGCGCGAATGTCTGTGTGGCAGCGAATGCAGTTCCAAGGGACAGTGAAAACCAGCTACAGCTTTCAGTGCTGGCAGCTTTCCTGTGGCCGCTATGGCTGTACGTTTCCAATTTGGCAGCCGGGCTCTGCCAGAGAGAGATACAGAGTGTTGCCCCATTACCAAGAAAAGCTTTAGCAGAGCGCGAATGTCTGTGTGGCAGCGAATGCAGTTCCAAGGGACAGTGAAAACCAGCTACAGCTTTCAGTGCTGGCAGCTTTCCTGTGGGCGCAGTCTCTGGACGTTTCCAATTCCACTGCCGGGCTCTTGGAGAGAGTCATACAGAGTGTTGCCCCATTACCTAGCAAAGCTTTAGCAGAGCGCGAATGTCTGTGTGGCAGCGAATGCAGTTCCAAGGGACAGTGAAAACCAGCTATAGCTTTCAGTGCTGACAGCTTTCCTGTGGCCGCTATGGCTGGACGTTTCCAATTTCGCAGCCGGGCTCTGCCAGAGAGAAATACAGAGTATTGCCCCATTACCAAGAAAAGCTTTAGCAGAGCGCGAATGTCTGTGTGGCAGCGAATGCAGTTCCAAGAGACAGTGAAAACCAGCTACAGCTTTCAGTGCTGGCAGCTTTGCTGTGGGCACAGTCTCTGGACGTTTCCAATTCCACTGCCGGGCTCTGGGAGAGAGTCATACAGAGTGTTGACCCATTACCTAGCAATGCTTCAGCAGAGCGCGAATGTCTGTGTGGCAGCGAATGCAGTTCCAAGGGACAGTGAAAACCAGCTACAGCTTTCAGTGCTGGCAGCTTTCCTGTGGGCACAGTCTCTGGACGTTTCCAATTCCACTGCCGGGCTCTGGGAGAGAGAGATACAGAGTGTTGCCTCATTACCTAGCAAAGTTTTTGTAGAGCGCGAATGTCTGTGTGGCAGCGAATGCAGTTCCAAGGGACAGTGAAAACCAGCTACAGCTTTCAGTGCTGGCAGCTTTCCTGTAGGCACAGTCTCTGGACGTTTCCAATTTCACTGCCGGGCTCTGGGAGAGAGTCATACAGAGTGTTGCCCCATTACCTAGCAAAGCTTTAGCAGAGCGCGAATGTCTGTGTGGCAGCGAATGCAGTTCCAAGGGACAGTGAAAACCAGCTACAGCTTTCAGTGCTGGCAGCTTTCCTGTGGCCGCTATGGCTGTACGTTTCCAATTTGGCATCCGGGCTCTGCCAGAGAGAGATACAGAGTGTTGCCCCATTACGAAGCAATGCTTTAGCAGAGCGCGAATGTCTGTGTGGCAGCGAATGCAGTTCCAAGGGAAACTGAAAACCAGCTACAGCTTTCAGTGCTGGCAGCTTTCCTGTGGGAGCAATCTCTGGACGTTTCCAATTTGACTGCCAGGCTCTGGGAGAGAGTCATACAGACTGTTGCCCCATTACCAAGCAAAGCTTTAGCAGAGCGCGAATGTCTGTGTGGCAGCGAATGCAGTTCCAAGGGACAGTGAAAACCAGCTACAGCTTTCAGTGCTGGCAGCTTTCCTGTGGCCGCTATGGCTGTACGTTTCCAATTTGGCAGCCGGGCTCTGCCAGAGAGAGATACAGAGTGTTGCCCCATTACCAAGAAAAGCTTTAGCAGAGCGCGAATGTCTGTGTGGCAGCGAATGCAGTTCCAAGGGACAGTGAAAACCAGCTACAGCTCTCAGTGCTGGCAGCTTTCCTGTGGCCGCTATGGCTGGACGTTTCCAATTTGGCAGCCGGGCTCTGCCAGAGAGAGATACAGAGTGTTGCCCCATTACGAAGCAAAGCTTTAGCACAGCGCGAATGTCTGTGTGGCAGCAAATGCAGTTCCAAGAGACAGTGAAAACCAGCTACTGCTTTCAATGCTGGCAGCTTTCCTGTGGGCGCAGTCTCTGGACGTTTCCAATTCCACTGCCGGGCTCTGGGAGAGAGTCATACAGAGTCTTGCCCCATTACCTAGCAAAGCTTCAGCAGAGCGCGAATGTCTGTGTGGCAGCGAATGCAGTTCCAAGGGACAGTGAAAACCCGCTACAGCTTTCAGTGCTGGCAGCTTTCCTGTAGGCACAGTCTCTGGACGTTTCCAATTTCACTGTCGGGCTCTGGGAGAGAGAGATACAGAGTGTTGCCTCATTACCTAGCAAAGTTTTTGTAGAGCGCGAATGTCTGTGTGGCAGCGAATGCAGTTCCAAGGGACAGTGAAAACCAGCTACAGCTTTCAGTGCTGGCAGCTTTCCTGTAGGCACAGTCTCTGGACGTTTCCAATTCCACTGCCGGGCTCTGGGAGAGAGAAATACAGAGTGTTGCCTCATTACCTAGCAAAGTTTTTGTAGAGCGCGAATGTCTGTGTGGCAGCGAATGCAGTTCCAAGGGACAGTGAAAACCAGCTACAGCTTTCAGTGCTGGCAGCTTTCCTGTAGGCACAGTCTCTGGACGTTTCCAATTTCACTGCCGGTCTCTGGGAGAGAGTCATACAGAGTGTTGCCCCATTACCTAGCAAAGCTTTAGCAGAGCGCGAATGTCTGTGTGGCAGCAAATGCAGTTCCAAGAGACAGTGAAAACCAGCTACAGCTTTCAGTGCTGGCAGCTTTCCTGTAGGCACAGTCTCTGGACGTTTCCAATTTCACTGCCGGGCTCTGGGAGAGAGTCATACAGAGTGTTGTCCCATTATCTAGCAAAGCTTTAGCAGAGCGCGAATGTCTGTGTGGCAGCAAATGCAGTTCCAAGAGACAATGAAAACCAGCTACAGCTTTCAGTGCTGGCAGCTTTCCTGTGGCCGCTATCGCTGGACTTTTCCAATTTGGCATCCGGGCTCTGCCAGACAGAGATACACAGTGTTGCCCCATTACGAAGCAATGCTTTAGCAGAGCGCGAATGTCTGTGTGGCAGCGAATGCAGTTCCAAGGGACAGTGAAAACCAGCTACAGCTTTCAGTGCTGGCAGCTTTCCTGTGGCCGCTATGGCTGTACGTTTCCAATTTGGCATCCGGGCTCTGCCAGAGAGAGGTACAGAGTGTTGCCCCATTACGAAGCAATGCTTTAGCAGAGCGCGAATGTCTGTGTGGCAGCGAATGCAGTTCCAAGGGACAGTGAAAACCAGCTACAGCTTTCAGTGCTGGCAGCTTTCCTGTGGGAGCAATCTCTGGACGTTTCCAATTTGACTGCCAGGCTCTGGGAGAGAGTCATACAGACTGTTGCCCCATTACCAAGCAAAGCTTTAGCAGAGCGCGAATGTCTGTGTGGCAGCGAATGCAGTTCCAAGGGACAGTGAAAACCAGCTACAGCTTTCAGTGCTGGCAGCTTTCCTGTGGGCACAGTCTCTGGACGTATCCAATTTCACTGCCGGGCTCTGGGAGAGAGAGATACAGAGTGTTGCCTCATTACATAGCAAAGTTTTTGTAGAGCACGAATGTCTGTGTGGCAGCAAATGCAGTTCCAAGAGACAGTGAAAACCAGCTACAGCTTTCAGTGCTGGCAGCTTTCCTATGGGCACAGTCTCTGGACGTTTCCAATTTCACTGCCGGGCTCTGGGAGAGAGTCATACAGAGTGTTGCCCCATTACCTAGCAAAGCTTTAGCAGAGCGCGAATGTCTGTGAGGCAGCGAATGCAGTTCCAAGGGACAGTGAAAACCAGCTACAGCTTTCAGTGCTGGCAGCTTTCCTGTGGGCGCAATCTCTGGACGTTTCCAATTTGGCAGCCGGGCCCTGGGAGAGAGAGATACAGAGTGTTGCCTCATTACCTAGCAAAATTTTTGTAGAGCGCGAACGTCTGTGTGGCAGCGAATGCAGTTCCAAGGGACAGTGAAAACCAGCTACAGCTTTCAGTGCTGGCAGCTTTCCTGTGGCCGCTATGGCTGGACGTTTCCAATTTGGCAGCCGGGCTCTGCAAGAGAGAGATACAGAGTGTTGCCCCATTACGAAGCAATGCTTTAGCAGAGCGCGAATGTCTGTGTGGCAGCAAATGCAGTTCCAAGAGACAGTGAAAACCAGCTACAGCTTTCAGTGCTGGCAGCTTTCCTGTAGGCACAGTCTCTGGACGTATCCAATTTCACTGCCGGGCTCTGGGAGAGAGTCATACAGAGTGTTGCCCCATTACCTAGCAAAGCTTTAGCAGAGCGCGAATGTCTGTGAGGCAGCGAATGCAGTTCCAAGGGACAGTGAAAACCAGCTACAGCTTTCAGTGCTGGCAGCTTTCCTGTGGGCGCAATCTCTGGACGTTTCCAATTTGGCAGCCGGGCCCTGGGAGAGAGAGATACAGAGTGTTGCCTCATTACCTAGCAAAATTTTTGTAGAGCGCGAACGTCTGTGTGGCAGCGAATGCAGTTCCAAGGGACAGTGAATACCAGCTACAGCTTTCAGTGCTGGCAGCTTTCCTGTGGCCGCTATCGCTGGACGTTTCCAATTTGGCATCCGGGCTCTGCCAGAGAGAGATACAGAGTGTTGCCCCATTACGAAGCAATGCTTTAGCAGAGCGCGAATGTCTGTGTGGCAGCGAATGCAGTTCCAAGGGACACTGAAAACCAGCTACAGCTTTCAGTGCTGGCAGCTTTCCTGTGGCCGCTATCGCTGGACGTTTCCAATTTGGCATCCGGGCTCTGCCAGAGAGAGATACAGAGTGTTGCCCCATTACGAAGCAATGCTTTAGCAGAGCGCGAATGTCTGTGTGGCAGCGAATGCAGTTCCAAGGGACAGTGAAAACCAGCTACAGCTTTCAGTGCTGGCAGCTTTGCTGTGGGCACAGTCTCTGGACGTTTCCAATTCCACTGCCGAGCTCTGGGAGAGAGTCATACAGAGTGTTGCCCCATTACCTAGCAAAGCTTTTGTAGAGCGCGAATGTCTGTGTGGCAGCGAATGCAGTTCCAAGGGACAGTGAAAACCAGCTACAGCTTTCAGTGCTGGCAGCTTTGCTGTGGGCACAGTCTCTGGACGTTTCCAATTCCACTGCCGGGCTCTGGGAGAGAGTCATACAGAGTGTTGCCCCATTACGAAGCAATGCTTTAGCAGAGCGCAAATGTCCGTGTGGCAGCAAATGCAGTTCCAAGGGACAGTGAAAACCCGGTACAGCTTTCAGTGCTGGCAGCTTTCCTGTGGCCGCTATGGCTTGACGTTTCCAATTTGGCAGCCGGGCTCTGCCAGAGAGAGATACAGAGTGTTGCCCCATTACCAAGAAAATCTTTAGCAGAGCGCGAATGTCTGTGTGGCAGCAAATGCAGTTCCAAGAGACAGTGAAAACCAGCTACAGCTTTCAGTTCTGGCAGCTTTCCTGTGGCGCAATCTCTGGACGTTTCCAATTTACTGCCGGGCTCTGGGAGAGAGAGATACAGAGTGTTGCCCCATTACCTAGCAAAGCTTTAGCAGAGCGCGAATGTCTGTGTGGCAGCGAATGCAGTTCCAAGGGACAGTGAAAACCAGCTACAGCTTTCAGTGCTGGCAGCTTTGCTGTGGGCACAGTCTCTGGACGTTTCCAATTTCACTGCCGGGCTCTGGGAGAGAGTCATACAGAGTGTTGCCCCATTACCTAGCAAAGCTTCAGCAGAGCGCGAATGTCTGTGTGGCAGCAAATGCAGTTCCAAGGGACAGTGAAAACCAGCTACAGCTTTCAGTGCTGGCAGCTTTCCTGTGGCCGCTATCGCTGGACGTTTCCAATTTCGCAGCCGGGCTCTGCCAGAGAGAAATACAGAGTATTGCCCCATTACCAAGAAAAGCTTTAGCAGAGCGCGAATGTCTGTGTGGCAGCGAATGCAGTTCCAAGAGACAGTGAAAACCAGCTACAGCTTTCAGTGCTGGCAGCTTTGCTGTGGGCACAGTCTCTGGACGTTTCCAATTCCACTGCCGGGCTCTGGGAGAGAGTCATACAGAGTGTTGACCCATTACCTAGCAATGCTTCAGCAGAGCGCGAATGTCTGTGTGGCAGCGAATGCAGTTCCAAGGGACAGTGAAAACCAGCTACAGCTTTCAGTGCTGGCAGCTTTCCTGTGGGCACAGTCTCTGGACGTTTCCAATTTCACTGCCGGGCTCTGGGAGAGAGAGATACAGAGTGTTGCCTCATTACCTAGCAAAGTTTTTGTAGAGCGCGAATGTCTGTGTGGCAGCGAATGCAGTTCCAAGGGACAGTGAAAACCAGCTACAGCTTTCAGTGCTGGCAGCTTTCCTGTAGGCACAGTCTCTGGACATTTCCAATTTCACTGCCGGGCTCTGGGAGAGAGTCATACAGAGTGTTGCCCCATTACCTAGCAAAGCTTTAGCAGAGCGCGAATGTCTGTGTGGCAGCGAATGCAGTTCCAAGGGACAGTGAAAACCAGCTACAGCTTTCAGTGCTGGCAGCTTTCCTGTGGCCGCTATGGCTGTACGTTTCCAATTTGGCATCCGGGCTCTGCCAGAGAGAGATACAGAGTGTTGCCCCATTACGAAGCAATGCTTTAGCAGAGCGCGAATGTCTGTGTGGCAGCGAATGCAGTTCCAAGGGAAACTGAAAACCAGCTACAGCTTTCAGTGCTGGCAGCTTTCCTGTGGGAGCAATCTCTGGACGTTTCCAATTTGACTGCCAGGCTCTGGGAGAGAGTCATACAGACTGTTGCCCCATTACCAAGCAAAGCTTTAGCAGAGCGCGAATGTCTGTGTGGCAGCGAATGCAGTTCCAAGGGACAGTGAAAACCAGCTACAGCTTTCAGTGCTGGCAGCTTTCCTGTGGCCGCTATGGCTGTACGTTTCCAATTTGGCAGCCGGGCTCTGCCAGAGAGAGATACAGAGTGTTGCCCCATTACCAAGAAAAGCTTTAGCAGAGCGCGAATGTCTGTGTGGCAGCGAATGCAGTTCCAAGAGACAGTGAAAACCAGCTACAGCTTTCAGTGCTGGCAGCTTTCCTGTAGGCACAGTCTCTGGACGTTTCCAATTTCACTGCCGGGCTCTGGGAGAGAGTCATACAGAGTGTTGTCCCATTATCTAGCAAAGCTTTAGCAGAGCGCGAATGTCTGTGTGGCAGCAAATGCAGTTCCAAAAGACAATGAAAACCAGCTACAGCTTTCAGTGCTGGCAGCTTTCCTGTGGCCGCTATGGCTGTACGTTTCCAATTTGGCAGCCGGGCTCTGCAAGAGAGAGATACAGAGTGTTGCCCCATTACGAAGCAATGCTTTAGCAGAGCGCGAATGTCTGTGTGGCAGCAAATGCAGTTCCAAGAGACAGTGAAAACCAGCTACAGCTTTCAGTGCTGGCAGCTTTCCTGTGGGCGCAGTCTCTGGACGTTTCCAATTTGACTGCCGGGCTCTGGGAGAGAGTCATACAGACTGTTGCCCCATTACCAAGAAAAGCTTTAGCAGAGCGCGAATGTCTGTGTGGCATCAAATGCAGTTCCAAGAGACAGTGAAAACCAGCTACAGCTTTCAGTGCTGGCAGCTTTGCTGTGGGCACAGTCTCTGGACGTTTCCAATTCCACTGCAGGGCTCTGGGAGAGAGTCATACAGAGTGTTGCCCCATTACCTAGCAAAGCTTTTGTAGAGCGCGAATGTCTGTGTGGCAGCGAATGCAGTTCCAAGGGACAGTGAAAACCAGCTACAGCTTTCAGTGCTGGCAACTTTCGTCTGGCCGCTATCGCTGGACATTTCCAATTTGGCATCCGGGCTCTGCCAGAGAGAGATACAGAGTGTTGCCCCATTACCAAGAAAAGCTTTAGCAGAGCGCGAATGTCTGTGTGGCAGCGAATGCAGTTCCAAGGGACACTGAAAACCAGCTACAGCTTTCAGTGCTGGCAGCTTTCCTGTAGGCACAGTCTCTGGACGTATCCAATTTCTCTGCCGGGCTCTGGGAGAGAGTCATACAGAGTGTTGCCCCATTACCTAGCAAAGCTTTAGCAGAGCGCGAATGTCTGTGAGGCAGCGAATGCAGTTCCAACGGACAGTGAAAACCAGCTACAGCTTTCAGTGCTGGCAGCTTTCCTGTGGGCGCAATCTCTGGACGTTTCCAATTTGGCAGCCGGGCCCTGGGAGAGAGAGATACAGAGTGTTGCCTCATTACCTAGCAAAATTTTTGTAGAGCGCGAACGTCTGTGTGGCAGCGAATGCAGTTCCAAGGGACAGTGAATACCAGCTACAGCTTTCAGTGCTGGCAGCTTTCCTGTGGCCGCTATCGCTGGACGTTTCCAATTTGGCATCCGGGCTCTGCCAGAGAGAGATACAGAGTGTTGCCCCATTACGAAGCAATGCTTTAGCAGAGCGCGAATGTCTGTGTGGCAGCGAATGCAGTTCCAAGGGACACTGAAAACCAGCTACAGCTTTCAGTGCTGGCAGCTTTCCTGTGGCCGCTATGGCTGTACGTTTCCAATTTGGCATCCGGGCTCTGCCAGAGAGAGATACAGAGTGTTGCCCCATTACGAAGCAATGCTTTAGCAGAGCGCGAATGTCTGTGTGGCAGCAAATGCAGTTCCAAGGGACAGTGAAAACCAGCTACAGCTTTCAGTGCTGGCAGCTTTGCTGTGGGCACAGTCTCTGGACGTTTCCAATTCCACTGCCGGGCTCTGGGAGAGAGTCATACAGAGTGTTGCCCCATTACCTAGCAAAGCTTTTGTAGAGCGCGAATGTCTGTGTGGCAGCGAATGCAGTTCCAAGGGACAGTGAAAACCAGCTACAGCTTTCAGTGCTGGCAGCTTTGCTGTGGGCACAGTCTCTGGACGTTTCCAATTCCACTGCCGGGCTCTGGGAGAGAGTCATACAGAGTGTTGCCCCATTACGAAGCAATGCTTTAGCAGAGCGCAAATGTCCGAGTGGCAGCAAATGCAGTTCCAAGGGACAGTGAAAACCCGGTACAGCTTTCAGTGCTGGCAGCTTTCCTGTGGCCGCTATGGCTTGACGTTTCCAATTTGGCAGCCGGGCTCTGCCAGAGAGAGATACAGAGTGTTGCCCCATTACCAAGAAAATCTTTAGCAGAGCGCGAATGTCTGTGTGGCAGCAAATGCAGTTCCAAGGGACAGTGAAAACCAGCTACAGCTTTCAGTTCTGGCAGCTTTCCTGTGGCGCAATCTCTGGACGTTTCCAATTTACTGCCGGGCTCTGGGAGAGAGAGATACAGAGTGTTGCCCCATTACCTAGCAAAGCTTTAGCAGAGCGCGAATGTCTGTGTGGCAGCGAATGCAGTTCCAAGGGACAGTGAAAACCAGCTACAGCTTTCAGTGCTGGCAGCTTTGCTGTGGGCACAGTCTCTGGACGTTTCCAATTTCACTGCCGGGCTCTGGGAGAGAGTCATACAGAGTGTTGCCCCATTACCTAGCAAAGCTTCAGCAGAGCGCGAATGTCTGTGTGGCAGCGAATGCAGTTCCAAGGGACAGTGAAAACCAGCTACAGCTTTCAGTGCTGGCAGCTTTCCTGTGGCCGCTATGGCTGGACGTTTCCAATTTGGCAGCCGGGCTGTGCCAGAGAGAGATACAGAGTGTTGCCCCATTACCAAGAAAAGCTTTAGCAGAGCGCGAATGTCTGTGTGGCAGCAAATGCAGTTCCAAGAGACAGTGAAAACCAGCTACAGCTTTCAGTGCTGGCAGCTTTCCTGTGGGCACAGTCTCTGGACGTTTCCAATTCCACTGCCGGGCTCTGGGAGAGAGAGATACAGAGTGTTGCCTCATTACCTAGCAAAGTTTTTGTAGAGCGCGAATGTCTGTGTGGCAGCGAATGCAGTTCCAAGGGACAGTGAAAACCAGCTACAGCTTTCAGTGCTGGCAGCTTTCCTGTAGGCACAGTCTCTGGACGTTTCCAATTTCACTGCCGGTCTCTGGGAGAGAGTCATACAGAGTGTTGCCCCATTACCTAGCAAAGCTTTAGCAGAGCGCGAATGTCTGTGTGGCAGCAAATGCAGTTCCAAGAGACAGTGAAAACCAGCTACAGCTTTCAGTGCTGGCAGCTTTCCTGTAGGCACAGTCTCTGGACGTTTCCAATTTCACTGCCGGGCTCTGGGAGAGAGTCATACAGAGTGTTGTCCCATTATCTAGCAAAGCTTTAGCAGAGCGCGAATGTCTGTGTGGCAGCAAATGCAGTTCCAAGAGACAATGAAAACCAGCTACAGCTTTCAGTGCTGGCAGCTTTCCTGTGGCCGCTATCGCTGGACTTTTCCAATTTGGCATCCGGGCTCTGCCAGACAGAGATACACAGTGTTGCCCCATTACGAAGCAATGCTTTAGCAGAGCGCGAATGTCTGTGTGGCAGCGAATGCAGTTCCAAGGGACAGTGAAAACCAGCTACAGCTTTCAGTGCTGGCAGCTTTCCTGTGGCCGCTATGGCTGTACGTTTCCAATTTGGCATCCGGGCTCTGCCAGAGAGAGGTACAGAGTGTTGCCCCATTACGAAGCAATGCTTTAGCAGAGCGCGAATGTCTGTGTGGCAGCGAATGCAGTTCCAAGGGACAGTGAAAACCAGCTACAGCTTTCAGTGCTGGCAGTTTTCCTGTGGGAGCAATCTCTGGACGTTTCCAATTTGACTGCCAGGCTCTGGGAGAGAGTCATACAGACTGTTGCCCCATTACCAAGCAAAGCTTTAGCAGAGCGCGAATGTCTGTGTGGCAGCGAATGCAGTTCCAAGGGACAGTGAAAACCAGCTACAGCTTTCAGTGCTGGCAGCTTTCCTGTGGCCGCTATGGCTGTACGTTTCCAATTTGGCAGCCGGGCTCTGCCAGAGAGAGATACAGAGTGTTGCCCCATTACCAAGAAAAGCTTTAGCAGAGCGCGAATGTCTGTGTGGCAGCAAATGCAGTTCCAAGAGACAGTGAAAACCAGCTACAGCTTTCAGTGCTGGCAGCTTTCCTGTGGGCACAGTCTCTGGACGTATCCAATTTCACTGCCGGGCTCTGGGAGAGAGTCATACAGAGTCTTGCCCCATTACATAGCAAAGTTTTTGTAGAGCACGAATGTCTGTGTGGCAGCAAATGCAGTTCCAAGGGACAGTGAAAACCAGCTACAGCTTTCAGTGCTGGCAGCTTTGCTGTGGGCACAGTCTCTGGACGTTTCCAATTCCACTGCCGGGCTCTGGGAGAGAGTCATACAGAGTGTTGACCCATTACCTAGCAATGCTTCAGCAGAGCGCGAATGTCTGTGTGGCAGCGAATGCAGTTCCAAGGGACAGTGAAAACCAGCTACAGCTTTCAGTGCTGGCAGCTTTCCTGTGGGCACAGTCTCTGGACGTTTCCAATTTCACTGCCGGGCTCTGGGAGAGAGAGATACAGAGTGTTGCCTCATTACCTAGCAAAGTTTTTGTAGAGCGCGAATGTCTGTGTGGCAGCGAATGCAGTTCCAAGGGACAGTGAAAACCAGCTACAGCTTTCAGTGCTGGCAGCTTTCCTGTAGGCACAGTCTCTGGACGTTTCCAATTTCACTGCCGGGCTCTGGGAGAGAGTCATACAGAGTGTTGCCCCATTACCTAGCAAAGCTTTAGCAGAGCGCGAATGTCTGTGTGGCAGCGAATGCAGTTCCAAGGGAAACTGAAAACCAGCTACAGCTTTCAGTGCTGGCAGCTTTCCTGTGGGAGCAATCTCTGGACGTTTCCAATTTGACTGCCAGGCTCTGGGAGAGAGTCATACAGACTGTTGCCCCATTACCAAGAAAAGCTTTAGCAGAGCGCGAATGTCTGTGTGGCAGCGAATGCAGTTCCAAGGGACAGTGAAAACCAGCTACAGCTCTCAGTGCTGGCAGCTTTCCTGTGGCCGCTATGGCTGGACGTTTCCAATTTGGCAGCCGGGCTCTGCCAGAGAGAGATACAGAGTGTTGCCCCATTACGAAGCAAAGCTTTAGCACAGCGCGAATGTCTGTGTGGCAGCAAATGCAGTTCCAAGAGACAGTGAAAACCAGCTACTGCTTTCAATGCTGGCAGCTTTCCTGTGGGCGCAGTCTCTGGACGTTTCCAATTCCACTGCCGGGCTCTGGGAGAGAGTCATACAGAGTGTTGCCCCATTACCTAGCAAAGCTTCAGCAGAGCGCGAATGTCTGTGTGGCAGCGAATGCAGTTCCAAGGGACAGTGAAAACCAGCTACAGCTTTCAGTCCTGGCAGATTTCCTGTGGTTGCAATCTCTGGACGTTTCCAATTCCACTGCCGGGCTCTGGGAGAGAGTCATACAGAGTCTTGCCCCATTACCTAGCAAAGCTTTAGCAGAGCGCGAATGTCTGTGTGGCAGCGAATGCAGTTCCAAGGGACAGTGAAAACCAGCTATAGCTTTCAGTGCTGACAGCTTTCCTGTGGCCGCTATGGCTAGACGTTTCCAATTTCGCAGCCGGGCTCTGCCAGAGAGAAATACACAGTATTGCCCCATTACCAAGAAAAACTTTAGCAGAGCGCGAATGTATGTGTGGCAGCAAATGCAGTTCCAAGAGACAGTGAAAACCAGCTACAGCTTTCAGTGCTGGCAGCTTTCCTGTGGGCACAGTCTCTGGACGTTTCCAATTCCACTGCCGGGCTCTGGGAGAGAGTCATACAGAGTGTTGCCCCATTACCTAGCAAAGCTTCAGCAGAGCGCGAATGTCTGTGTGGCAGCGAATGCAGTTCCAAGGGACAGTGAAAACCCGCTACAGCTTTCAGTGCTGGCAGCTTTCCTGTGGCCGCTATCGCTGGACGTTTCCAATTTGGCATCCAGGCTCTGCCAGAGAGAGATACAGAGTGTTGCCCCATTACGAAGCAATGCTTTAGCAGAGCGCGAATGTCTGTTTGGCATCGAATGCAGTTCCAAGGGACAGTGAAAACCAGCTACAGCTTTCAGTGCTGGCAGCTTTCCTGTAGGCACAGTCTCTGGACGTTTCCAATTTCACTGTCGGGCTCTGGGAGAGAGAGATACAGAGTGTTGCCTCATTACCTAGCAAAGTTTTTGTAGAGCGCGAATGTCTGTGTGGCAGCGAATGCAGTTCCAAGGGACAGTGAAAACCAGCTACAGCTTTCAGTGCTGGCAGCTTTCCTGTAGGCACAGTCTCTGGACGTTTCCAATTCCACTGCCGGGCTCTGGGAGAGAGAGATACAGAGTGTTGCCTCATTACCTAGCAATGCTTCAGCAGAGCGCGAATGTCTGTGTGGCAGCGAATGCAGTTCCAAGGGACAGTGAAAACCAGCTACAGCTTTCAGTGCTGGCAGCTTTCCTGTAGGCACAGTCTCTGGACGTTTCCAATTTCACTGCCGGTCTCTGGGAGAGAGTCATACAGAGTCTTGCCCCATTACCTAGCAAAGCTTTAGCAGAGCGCGAATGTCTGTGTGGCAGCAAATACAGTTCCAAGAGACAGTGAAAACCAGCTACAGCTTTCAGTGCTGGCAGCTTTCCTGTAGGCACAGTCTCTGGACGTTTCCAATTTCACTGCCGGGCTCTGGGAGAGAGTCATACAGAGTGTTGTCCCATTATCTAGCAAAGCTTTAGCAGAGCGCGAATGTCTGTGTGGCAGCAAATGCAGTTCCAAGACACAATGAAAACCAGCTACAGCTTTCAGTGCTGGCAGCTTTCCTGTGGCCGCTATCGCTGGACTTTTCCAATTTGGCATCCGGGCTCTGCCAGACAGAGATACACAGTGTTGCCCCATTACGAAGCAATGCTTTAGCAGAGCGCGAATGTCTGTGTGGCAGCGAATGCAGTTCCAAGGGACAGTGAAAACCAGCTACAGCTTTCAGTGCTGGCAGCTTTCCTGTGGCCGCTATGGCTGTACGTTTCCAATTTGGCATCCGGGCTCTGCCAGAGAGAGGTACAGAGTGTTGCCCCATTACGAAGCAATGCTTTAGCAGAGCGCGAATGTCTGTGTGGCAGCGAATGCAGTTCCAAGGGACAGTGAAAACCAGCTACAGCTTTCAGTGCTGGCAGTTTTCCTGTGGGAGCAATCTCTGGACGTTTCCAATTTGACTGCCAGGCTCTGGGAGAGAGTCATACAGACTGTTGCCCCATTACCAAGCAAAGCTTTAGCAGAGCGCGAATGTCTGTGTGGCAGCGAATGCAGTTCCAAGGGACAGTGAAAACCAGCTACAGCTTTCAGTGCTGGCAGCTTTCCTGTGGCCGCTATGGCTGTACGTTTCCAATTTGGCAGCCGGGCTCTGCCAGAGAGAGATACAGAGTGTTGCCCCATTACCAAGAAAAGCTTTAGCAGAGCGCGAATGTCTGTGTGGCAGCAAATGCAGTTCCAAGAGACAGTGAAAACCAGCTACAGCTTTCAGTGCTGGCAGCTTTCCTGTGGGCACAGTCTCTGGACGTATCCAATTTCACTGCCGGGCTCTGGGAGAGAGAGATACAGAGTGTTGCCTCATTACATAGCAAAGTTTTTGTAGAGCACGAATGTCTGTGTGGCAGCAAATGCAGTTCCAAGGGACAGTGAAAACCAGCTACAGCTTTCAGTGCTGGCAGCTTTCCTGTGGGCACAGTCTCTGGACGTTTCCAATTTCACTGCCGGGCTCTGGGAGAGAGTCATACAGAGTGTTTCCCCATTACCTAGCAAAGCTTTAGCAGAGCGCGAATGTCTGTGAGGCAGCGAATGCAGTTCCAAGGGACAGTGAAAACCAGCTACAGCTTTCAGTGCTGGCAGCTTTCCTGTGGGCGCAATCTCTGGACGTTTCCAATTTGGCAGCCGGGCCCTGGGAGAGAGAGATACAGAGTGTTGCCTCATTACCTAGCAAAATTTTTGTAGAGCGCGAACGTCTGTGTGGCAGCGAATGCAGTTCCAAGGGACAGTGAAAACCAGCTACAGCTTTCAGTGCTGGCAGCTTTCCTGTGGCCGCTATCGCTGGACGTTTCCAATTTGGCATCCGGGCTCTGCCAGAGAGAGATACAGAGTGTTGCCCCATTACGAAGCAATGCTTTAGCAGAGCGCGAATGTCTGTGTGGCAGCGAATGCAGTTCCAAGGGACACTGAAAACCAGCTACAGCTTTCAATGCTGGCAGCTTTCCTGTGGCCGCTATCGCTGGACGTTTCCAATTTGGCATCCGGGCTCTGCCAGAGAGAGATACAGAGTGTTGCCCCATTACGAAGCAATGCTTTAGCAGAGCGCGAATGTCTGTGTGGCAGCGAATGCAGTTCCAAGGGACAGTGAAAACCAGCTACAGCTTTCAGTGCTGGCAGCTTTGCTGTGGGCACAGTCTCTGGACGTTTCCAATTCCACTGCCGGGCTCTGAGAGAGAGTCATACAGAGTGTTGCCCCATTACCTAGCAAAGCTTTTGTAGAGCGCGAATGTCTGTGTGGCAGCGAATGCAGTTCCAAGGGACAGTGAAAACCAGCTACAGCTTTCAGTGCTGGCAGCTTTGCTGTGGGCACAGTCTCTGGACGTTTCCAATTCCACTGCCGGGCTCTGGGAGAGAGTCATACAGAGTGTTGCCCCATTACGAAGCAATGCTTTAGCAGAGCGCAAATGTCCGTGTGGCAGCAAATGCAGTTCCAAGGGACAGTGAAAACCCGGTACAGCTTTCAGTGCTGGCAGCTTTCCTGTGGCCGCTATGGCTTGACGTTTCCAATTTGGCAGCCGGGCTCTGCCAGAGAGAGATACAGAGTGTTGCCCCATTACGAAGCAATGCTTTAGCAGAGCGCAAATGTCCGTGTGGCAGCAAATGCAGTTCCAAGGGACAGTGAAAACCCGCTACAGCTTTCAGTGCTGGCAGCTTTCCTGTGGGCACAGTCTCTGGACGTATCCAATTTCACTGCCGGGCTCTGGGAGAGAGAGATACAGAGGGTTGCCTCAATACCTAGCAAAGTTTTTGTAGAGCGCGAATGTCTGTGTGGCAGCGAATGCAGTTCCAAGGGACAGTGAAAACCAGCTACAGCTTTCAGTGCTGGCAGCTTTCCTGTAGGCACAGTCTCTGGACGTTTCCAATTTCACTGCCGGGCTCTGGGAGAGAGTCATACAGAGTATTGCCCCATTACCTAGCAAAGCTTTAGCAGAGCGCGAATGTCTGTGAGGCAGCGAATGCTGTTCCAAGGGACAGTGAAAACCAGCTACATCTTTCAGTGCTGGCAGATTTCCTGTGGCCGCTATCGCTGGACGTTTCCAATTTGGCATCCGGGCTCTGCCAGAGAGAGATACAGAGTGTTGCCCCATTACCAAGAAAAGCTTTAGCAGAGCGCGAATGTCTGTGTGGCAGCGAATGCAGTTCCAAGGGACAGTGAAAACCAGCTACAGCTTTCAGTGCTGGCAGCTTTCCTGTGGGAGCAATCTCTGGACGTTTCCAATTTCACTGCCGGGCTCTGGGAGAGAGTCATACAGAGTCTTGCCCCATTACCTAGCAAAGCTTTAGCAGAGCGCGAATGTCTGTGTGGCAGCAAATGCAGTTCCAAGAGACAGTGAAAACCACCTATAGCTTTCAGTGCTGGCAGCTTTCCTGTGGGCGCAGTCTCTGGACGTTTCCAATTTGACTGCCGGGCTCTGGGAGAGAGTCATACAGACTGTTGCCCCATTACCAAGAAAAGCTTTAGCAGAGCGCGAATGTCTGTGTGGCATCAAATGCAGTTCCAAGAGACAGTGAAAACCAGCTACAGCTTTCAGTGCTGGCAGCTTTGCTGTGGGCACAGTCTCTGCACGTTTCCAATTCCACTGCAGGGCTCTGGGAGAGAGTCATACAGAGTGTTGCCCCATTACCTAGCAAAGCTTTTGTAGAGCGCGAATGTCTGTGTGGCAGCGAATGCAGTTCCAAGGGACAGTGAAAACCAGCTACAGCTTTCAGTGCTGGCAACTTTCGTCTGGCCGCTATCGCTGGACATTTCCAATTTGGCATCCGGGCTCTGCCAGAGAGAGATACAGAGTGTTGCCCCATTACCAAGAAAAGCTTTAGCAGAGCGCGAATGTCTGTGTGGCAGCGAATGCAGTTCCAAGGGACACTGAAAACCAGCTACAGCTTTCAGTGCTGGCAGCTTTCCTGTAGGCACAGTCTCTGGACGTATCCAATTTCACTGCCGGGCTCTGGGAGAGAGTCATACAGAGTGTTGCCCCATTACCTAGCAAAGCTTTAGCAGAGCGCGAATGTCTGTGAGGCAGCGAATGCAGTTCCAAGGGACAGTGAAAACCAGCTACAGCTTTCAGTGCTGGCAACTTACGTCTGGCCGCTATCGCTGGACGTTTCCAATTTGGCAGCCGGGCTCTGCCAGAGAGAGATACAGAGTGTTGCCCCATTACGAAGCAATGCTTTAGCAGAGCGCGAATGTCTGTGTGGCAGCGAATGCAGTTCCAAGGGACAGTGAAAACCAGCTACAGCTTTCAGTGCTGGCAGCTTTCCTGTGGCCGCTATGGCTGGACGTTTCCAATTTGGCATCCGGGCTCTGCCAGAGAGAGATACAGAGTGTTGCCCCATTACCAAGAAAAGCTTTAGCAGAGCGTGAATGTCTGTGTGGCAGCAAATGCAGTTCCAAGAGACAGTGAAAACCAGCTACAGCTTTCAGTGCTGGCAGCTTTCCTGTAGGCACAGTCTCTGGACGTTTCCAATTTGACTGCCGGGCTCTGGGAGAGAGTCATACAGAGTGTTGCCCCATTACCTAGCAAAGCTTTAGCAGAGCGAGAATGTCTGTGTGGCAGCGAATGCAGTTCCAAGGGACAGTGAAAACCAGCTACAGCTTTCAGTGCTGGCAGCTTTCCTGTGCGCGCAATCTCTGGACGTTTCCAATTTGGCAGCCGGGCTCTGCCAGAGAGAGATACAGAGTGTTGCCCCATTACCTAGCAAAGCTTTTGTAGAGCGCGAATGTCTGTGTTGCAGCGAATGCAGTTCCAAGGGAAAGTGAAAACCAGCTACAGCTTTCAGTGCTGGCAGCTTTCCTGTAGGCAAAGTCTCTGGACGTTTCCAATTTCACTGCCGGGCTCTGGGAGAGGGTCATACAGAGTATTGCCCCATTACCTAGCAAAGCTTTAGCAGAGCGCGAATGTCTGTGAGGCAGCGAATGCAGTTCCAAGGGACAGTGAAAACCAGCTACAGCTTTCAGTGCTGGCAGCTTTCCTGTGGCCGCTATGGCTGGACGTTTCCAATTTTGCAGCCGGGCTCTGCCAGAGAGAGATACAGAGTGTTGCCCCATTACGAAGCAAAGCTTTAGCACAGCGCGAATGTCTGTGTGGCAGCGAATGCAGTTCCAAGGGACAGTGAAAACCAGCTACAGCTTTCAGTGCTGGCAGCTTTCCTGTGCGCGCAATCTCTGGACGTTTCCAATTTCACTGCGGGGCACTGGGAGAGATTCATACAGAGTGTTGCCCGATTACGAAGAAAAGCTTTAGCACCGCGCGAACGTCTGTGTGGCAGCGAATGCAGTTCCAAGGGACAGTGAAAACGAGCTATAGCATTCAGTGCTGGCAGCTTTCCTGTGGGCGCAATCTCTGGACGTTTCCAATTTCACTGCCGGGCTCTGCCAGAGAGAGATACAGAGTGTTGCCCGATTACGAAGCAAAGCTTTAACACAGCGCGAATGTCTGTGTGGCAGCGAATGCAGTTCCAAGGGAGAGTGAAAACCAGCTACAGCTTTCAGTGCTGGCAGCTTTCCTGTGGGCGCAATCTCTGGACGTTTCCAATTTCACTGCGGGGCACTGGGAGAGACTCATATAGCGTTTTGCCCCATTACCTAGCAAAGCTTTAGTAGAGCGCGAATGTCTGTGTGGCAGCGAATGCAGTTCCAAGGGACAGTGAAAACCAGCTACAGCTTTCAGTGCTGGCAGCTTTCCTGTGGGCGCAAGCTCTGGACGTTTCCAATTTCACTGCGGGGCACTGGGAGACAGTCATACAGCGTGTTGCCCCATTACCTAGCAAAGCTTTAGTAGAGCGCGTATGTCTGTGTGGCAGCGAATGCAGTTCCAAGGGACAGTGAAAACCAGCTACAGCTTTCAGTGCTGGCAGCTTTCCTCTGGGCGCAAGCTCTAGACGTTTCCAATCTGGCAGCCGGGCTCTGTCAGAGAGAGATACAGAGTGTTGCCCCATTACCTAGCAAAGCTTTAGTAGAGCGCGAATGTCTGTGTGGCAGCGAATGCAGTTCCAAGGGACAGTGCAAACCAGCTACAGCTTTCAGTGCTGGCAGCTTTCCTGTGCGCGCAATCTCTGGACGTTTCCAATTTCACTGCGGGGCACTGGGAGAGATTCATACAGAGTGTTGCCCGATTACGAAGAAAAGCTTTAGCACCGCGCGAACGTCTGTGTGGCAGCGAATGCAGTTCCAAGGGACAGTGAAAACGAGCTATAGCATTCAGTGCTGGCAGCTTTCCTGTGGGCGCAATCTCTGGACGTTTCCAATTTCACTGCCGGACACTGGGAGAGAGTCATCCAGAGTGTTGCTGCGTTACCTCGCAAAGCTTTAGTTGAGCGCGAATGT
Source organism: Mycteria americana (assembly GCF_035582795.1). Lineage (NCBI taxonomy): Eukaryota > Metazoa > Chordata > Aves > Ciconiiformes > Ciconiidae > Mycteria > Mycteria americana. The sequence goes on from NC_134366.1 coordinate 65,137,461, forward strand.
CTGTGTGGCAGCGAATGCAGTTCCAAGGCACAGTGAAAACCAGCTACAGCTTTCAGTGCTGGCAGCTTTCCTGTGGGCGCAATCTCTGGACGTTTCCAATTTCACTGCCGGGCTCTTGGAGAGAGTCATCCAGAGTGTTGCTGCGTTACCTAGCAAAGCTTTAGTAGAGCGCGAATGTCTGTGTGGCAGCGAATGCAGTTCCAAGGGAGAGTGAAAACCAGCTACAGCTTTCAGTGCTGGAAGCTTTCCTGTGCGCGCAATCTCTGGACGTTTCCAATTTCACTGCGGGGCACTGGGAGAGATTCATACAGAGTTTTCCCGATTACGAAGCAAAGCTTTAGCGCCGCGCGAATGTCTGTGTGGCAGCGAATGCAGTTCCAAGGGACAGTGAAAACGAGCTATAGCATTCAGTGCTGGCAGCTTTCCTGTGGGCGCAATCTCTGGACGTTTCCAATTTCACTGCGGGGCACTGGGAGACAGTCATACAGAGTGTTGCCTCATTACCTAGCAAAGCTTTTGTAGAGCGCGAATGTCTGTGTGGCAGCGAATGCAGTTCCAAGGGACAGTGAAAACCAGCTACAGCTTTCAGTGCTGGCAGCGTTCCTGTGGCCGCTATCGCTGGACGTTTCCAATTTGGCATCCGGGCTCTGCCAGAGAGAGATACAGAGTGTTGCCCCATTACGAAGCAATGCTTTAGCAGAGCGCGAATGTCTGTGTGGCAGCGAATGCAGTTCCAAGGGACAGTGAAAACCAGCTACAGCTTTCAGTGCTGGCAGCTTTCCTGCGGCCGCTATGGCTGGACGTTTGCAATTTGGCAGCCGAGCTCTGCCAGAGAGAGATACAGATTGTTGCCCCATTACCAAGCAAAGCTTTAGCAAAGCGCGAATGTCTGTGTGGCAGCGAATGCAGTTCCAAGGGACAGTGAAAACCAGCTACAGCTTTCAGTGCTGGCAGCTTTCCTGTGGCCGCTATCGCTGGACGTTTCCAATTTGGCATCCGGGCTCTGCCAGAGAGAGATACAGAGTGTTGCCCCATTACGAAGCAATGCTTTAGCAGAGCGCGAATGTCTGTGTGGCAGCGAATGCAGTTCCAAGGGACAGTGAAAACCAGCTACAGCTTTCAGTGCTGGCAGCTTTCCTGTGGCCGCTATCGCTGGACGTTTCCAATTTGGCATCCGGGCTCTGCCAGAGAGAGATACAGAGTGTTGCCCCATTACGAAGCAATGCTTTAGCAGAGCGCGAATGTCTGTGTGGCAGCGAATGCAGTTCCAAGGGACAGTGAAAACCAGCTACAGCTTTCAGTGCTGGCAGCTTTCCTGCGGCCGCTATGGCTGTACGTTTCCAATTTGGCAGCCGGGCTCTGCCAGAGAGAGATACAGAGTGTTGCCCCATTACCAAGAAAAGCTTTAGCAGAGCGCGAATGTCTGTGTGGCAGCGAATGCAGTTCCAAGGGACAGTGAAAACCAGCTACAGCTTTCAGTGCTGGCAGCTTTTCTGTGGGCGCAAGCTCTGGACGTTTCCAATCTGGCAGCCGGGCTCTGTCAGAGAGAGATACAGAGTGTTGCCCCATTACCTAGCAATGCTTTAGTGGAGCGAGAATGTCTGTGTGGCAGCGAATGCAGTTCCAAGGGACAGTGAAAACCAGCTACAGCATTCAGTGCTGGCAGCTTTCCTGTGCGCGCAATCTCTGGACGTTTCCAATTTCACTGCGGGGCACTGGGAGAGATTCATACAGAGTGTTGCCCGATTACGAAGAAAAGCTTTAGCACCGCGCGAACGTCTGTGTGGCAGCGAATGCAGTTCCAAGGGACAGTGAAAACCAGCTATAGCATTCAGTGCTGGCAGCTTTCCTGTGGGCGCAATCTCTGGACGTTTCCAATTTCACTGCCGGGCTCTGGGAGAGAGAGATACAGAGTGTTGCCCGATTACGAAGCAAAGCTTTAACACAGCGCGAATGTCTGTGTGGCAGCGAATGCAGTTCCAAGGGACAGTGAAAACCACCTACAGCTTTCAGTGCTGGCAGCTTTCCTGTGGGCGCAATCTCTGGACGTTTCCAATTTGACTGCCAGGCTCTGGGAGAGAGTCATACAGACTGCTGCCCCATTACCAAGCAAAGCTTTAGCAGAGCGCGAATGTCTGTGTGGCAGCGAATGCAGTTCCAAGGGAGAGTGAAAACCAGCTACAGCTTTCAGTGCTGGAAGCTTTCCTGTGCGCGCAATCTCTGGACGTTTCCAATTTCACTGCGGGGCACTGGGAGAGATTCATACAGAGTTTTCCCGATTACGAAGCAAAGCTTTAGCACCGCGCGAATGTCTGTGTGGCAGCGAATGCAGTTCCAAGGGACAGTGAAAACGAGCTATAGCATTCAGTGCTGGCAGCTTTCCTGTGGGCGCAATCTCTGGACGTTTCCAATTTCACTGCCGGACACTGGGAGAGAGTCATCCAGAGTGTTGCTGCGTTACCTCGCAAAGCTTTAGTTGAGCGCGAATGTCTGTGTGGCAGCGAATGCAGTTCCAAGGCACAGTGAAAACCAGCTACAGCTTTCAGTGCTGGCAGCTTTCCTGTGGGCGCAATCTCTGGACGTTTCCAATTTCACTGCCGGGCTCTTGGAGAGAGTCATCCAGAGTGTTGCTGCGTTACCTTGCAAAGCTTTAGTAGAGCGCGAATGTCTGTGTGGCAGCGAATGCAGTTCCAAGGGAGAGTGAAAACCAGCTACAGCTTTCAGTGCTGGAAGCTTTCCTGTGCGCGCAATCTCTGGACGTTTCCAATTTCACTGCGGGGCACTGGGAGAGATTCATACAGAGTTTTCCCGATTACGAAGCAAAGCTTTAGCACCGCGCGAATGTCTGTGTGGCAGCGAATGCAGTTCCAAGGGACAGTGAAAACGAGCTATAGCATTCAGTGCTGGCAGCTTTCCTGTGGGCGCAATCTCTGGACGTTTCCAATTTCACTGCGGGGCACTGGGAGACAGTCATACAGAGTGTTGCCTCATTACCTAGCAAAGCTTTTGTAGAGCGCGAATGTCTGTGTGGCAGCAAATGTAGTTCCAAGGGACAGTGAAAACCAGCTACAGCTTTCAGTGCTGGCAGCTTTCCTGTGGCCGCTATCGCTGGACGTTTCCAATTTGGCATCCGGGCTCTGCCAGAGAGAGATACAGAGTGTTGCCCCATTACGAAGCAATGCTTTAGCAGAGCGCGAATGTCTGTGTGGCAGCGAATGCAGTTCCAAGGGACAGTGAAAACCAGCTACAGCTTTCAGTGCTGGCAGCGTTCCTGTGGCCGCTATCGCTGGACGTTTCCAATTTGGCATCCGGGCTCTGCCAGAGAGAGATACAGAGTGTTGCCCCATTACGAAGCAATGCTTTAGCAGAGCGCGAATGTCTGTGTGGCAGCGAATGCAGTTCCAAGGGACAGTGAAAACCAGCTACAGCTTTCAGTGCTGGCAGCTTTCCTGCGGCCGCTATGGCTGTACGTTTCCAATTTGGCAGCCGGGCTCTGCCAGAGAGAGATACAGAGTGTTGCCCCATTACCAAGAAAAGCTTTAGCAGAGCGCGAATGTCTGTGTGGCAGCGAATGCAGTTCCAAGGGACAGTGAAAACCAGCTACAGCATTCAGTGCTGGCAGCTTTCCTGTGCGCGCAATCTCTGGACGTTTCCAATTTCACTGCGGGGCACTGGGAGAGATTCATACGAGTGTTGCCCGATTACGAAGAAAAGCTTTAGCACCGCGCGAACGTCTGTGTGGCAGCGAATGCAGTTCCAAGGGACAGTGAAAACGAGCTATAGCATTCAGTGCTGGCAGCTTTCCTGTGGGCGCAATCTCTGGACGTTTCCAATTTCACTGCCGGGCTCTGCCAGAGAGAGATACAGAGTGTTGCCCGATTACGAAGCAAAGCTTTAACACAGCGCGAATGTCTGTGTGGCAGCGAATGCAGTTCCAAGGGACAGTGAAAACCACCTACAGCTTTCAGTGCTGGCAGCTTTCCTGTAGGCACAGTCTCTGGACGTTTCCAATTTCACTGCCGGGCTCTGGGAGAGAGTCATACAGAGTATTGCCCCATTACCTTGCAAAGCTTTTGTAGAGCGCGAATATCTGTGTGGCAGCGAATGCAGTTCCAAGGGAGAGTGAAAACCAGCTACAGCTTTCAGTGCTGGCAGCTTTCCTGTGGGCGCAATCTCTGGACGTTTCCAATTTCACTGCGGGGCACTGGGAGAGACTCATATAGCGTGTTGCCCCATTACCTAGCAAAGCTTTAGTAGAGCACGAATGTCTGTGTGGCAACGAATGCAGTTCCAAGGGACAGTGAAAACCAGCTACAGCTTTCAGTGCTGGCAGCTTTCCTGTGGGCGCAAGCTCTAGAAGTTTCCAATCTGGCAGCCGGGCTCTGTCAGAGAGAGATACAGAGTGTTGCCCCATTACCTAGCAAAGCTTTAGTAGAGCGCGAATGTCTGTGTGGCAGCGAATGCAGTTCCAAGGGACAGTGCAAACCAGCTACAGCTTTCAGTGCTGGCAGCTTTCCTGTGGGCGCAATCTCTGGACGTTTCCAATTTCACTGCCGGGCACTCGAGAGAGTCAAACAGAGTGTTGCCCCATTACCTAGGAAACTTTTGTAGAGCGCGAATGTCTGTGTGGCAGCAAATGCAGTTCCAAGGGAGAGTGAAAACCAGCTACAGCTTTCAGTGCTGGCAGCTTTCCTGTGCGCGCAATCTCTGGACGTTTCCAATTTCACTGCGGGGCACTGGGAGAGATTCAGACAGAGTTTTGCCCGATTACGAAGCAAAGCTTTAGCACCGCGCGAATGTCTGTGTGGCAGCGAATGCAGTTCCAAGGCACAGTGAAAACCAGCTACAGCTTTCAGTGCTGGCAGCTTTCCTGTGGGCGCAATCTCTGGACGTTTCCAATTTCACTGCCGGGCTCTGCCAGAGAGAGATACAGAGTGTTGCCCGATTACAAAGCAAAGCTTTAGCACCGCGCGAACGTCTGTGTGGCAGAGAATGCAGTTCCAAGGGACAGTGAAAACCAGCTACAGCTTTCAGTGCTGGCAGCTTTCCTGTGGGCGCAATCTCTGGACGTTTCCAATTTCACTGCCGGGCTCTGGGAGAGAGAGATACAGAGTGTTGCCTCATTACCTAGCAAAGCTTTTGTAGAGCGCGAATGTCTGTGTGGCAGCGAATGCAGTTCCAAGGGACAGTGAAAACCAGCTACAGCTTTCAGTGCTGGCAGCTTTCCTGTGGGCGCAATCTCTGGACGTTTCCAATTTCAATGCCGGGCTCTGGGAGAGAGAGATACAGAGTGTTGCCCCATTACCAAGCAAAGCTTTAGCAGAGCGCGAATGTCTGTGTGGCAGCGAATGCAGTTCCAAGGGACAGTGAAAACCAGCTACAGCTTTCAGTGCTGGCAGCTTTCCTGTGGCCGCCATCGCTGGACGTTTCCAATTTGGCATCCGGGCTCTGCCAGAGAGAGATACACAGTGTTGCCCCATTACGAAGCAAAGCTTTAGCAGAGCGCGAATGTCTGTGTGGCAGCGAATGCAGTTCCAAGGGACAGTGAAAACCAGCTACAGCTTTCAGTGCTGGCAGCTTTCCTGTAGGCACAGTCTCTGGACGTTTCCAATTTCACTGCCGGGCTCTGGGAGAGAGTCATACAGAGTATTGCCCCATTACCTAGCAAAGCTTTAGCAGAGCGCGAATGTCTGTGTGGCAGCGAATGCAGTTCCAAGGGACAGTGAAAACCAGCTACAGCTTTCAGTGCTGGCAGCTTTCCTGTGGCCGCTATGGCTGGACGTTTCCAATTTGGCAGCCGGGCTCTGCCAGAGAGAGATATACAGTGTTGCCCCATTACCAAGAAAAGCTTTAGCAGAGCGCGAATGTCTGTGTGGCAGCAAATGCAGTTCCAAGGGACAGTGAAAACCAGCTACATCTTTCAGTGCTGGCAGCTTTCCTGTGGGCGCAATCTCTGGACGTTTCCAATTTCACTGCCGGGCTCTGGGAGAGAGAGATACAGAGTGTTGCCTCATTACCTAGCAAAGCTTTTGTAGAGCGCGAATGTCTGTGTGGCAGCGAATGCAGTTCCAAGGGACAGTGAAAACCAGCTACAGCTTTCAGTGCTGGCAGCTTTCCTGTGGGCGCAATCACTGGACGTTTCCAATTTCAATGCCGGGCTCTGGGAGAGAGAGATACAGAGTGTTGCCCCATTACCAAGCAAAGCTTCAGCAGAGCGCGAATGTCTGTGTGGCAGCGAATGCAGTTCCAAGGGACAGTGAAAACCAGCTACAGCTTTCAGTGCTGGCAGCTTTCCTGTGGCGCAATCTCTGGACGTTTCCAATTTCACTGCCGGGCTCTGGGAGAGAGAGATACAGAGTGTTGCCCCATTACCTAGCAAAGCTTTTGTAGAGCGCGAATGTCTGTGTGGCAGCGAATGCAGTTCCAGGGGACAGTGAAAACCAGCTACAGCTTTCAGTGCTGGCAGCTTTGCTGTGGGCACAGTCTCTGGACGTTTCCAATTCCACTGCCGGGCTCTGGGAGAGAGTCATACAGAGTGTTGCCCCATTACCTAGCAAAGCTTCAGCAGAGCGCGAATGTCTGTGTGGCAGCGAATGCAGTTCCAAGGGACAGTGAAAACCAGCTACAGCTTTCAGTGCTGGCAGCTTTCCTGTGGGCACAGTCTCTGGATGTTTCCAATTTCACTGCCAGGCTCTGGGAGAGAGTCATACAGACTGTTGCCCCATTACCAAGAAAAGCTTTAGCAGAGCGCGAATGTCTGTGTGGCAGCGAATGCAGTTCCAAGGGACAGTGAAAACCAGCTACAGCTTTCAGTGCTGGCAGCTTTCCTGTGGCCGCTATGGCTGGACGTTTCCAATTTGGCAGCCGGGCTCTGCCAGAGAGAGATACAGAGTGTTGCCCCATTACGAAGCAAAGCTTTAGCACAGCGCGAATGTCTGTGTGGCAGCGAATGCAGTTCCAAGGGACAGTGAAAACCAGCTACAGCTTTCAGTGCTGGCAGCTTTCCTGTGGGCGCAATCTCTGGACGTTTCCAATTTCACTGCCGGGCTCTGCCAGAGAGAGATACAGAGTGTTGCCCCATTACCTAGCAAAGCTTTAGTAGAGCGCGAATGTCTGTGTGGCAGCGAATGCAGTTCCAAGGGACAGTGCAAACCAGCTACAGCTTTCAGTGCTGGCAGCTTTCCTGTGGGCGCAATCTCTGGACGTTTCCAATCTGGCAGCCGGGCTCTGTCAGAGAGAGATACAGAGTGTTGCCCCATTACCTAGCAAAGCTTTAGTAGAGCGCGAATGTCTGTGTGGCAGCGAATGCAGTTCCAAGGGACAGTGCAAACCAGCTACAGCTTTCAGTGCTGGCAGCTTTCCTGTGGGCGCAATCTCTGGACGTTTCCAATTTCACTGCCGGGCACTCGAGAGAGTCAAACAGAGTGTTGCCCCATTACCTAGGAAACTTTTGTAGAGCGCGAATGTCTGTGTGGCAGCAAATGCAGTTCCAAGGGAGAGTGAAAACCAGCTACAGCTTTCAGTGCTGGCAGCTTTCCTGTGCGCGCAATCTCTGGACGTTTCCAATTTCACTGCGGGGCACTGGGAGAGATTCAGACAGAGTTTTGCCCGATTACGAAGCAAAGCTTTAGCACCGCGCGAATGTCTGTGTGGCAGCGAATGCAGTTCCAAGGCACAGTGAAAACCAGCTACAGCTTTCAGTGCTGGCAGCTTTCCTGTGGGCGCAATCTCTGGACGTTTCCAATTTCACTGCCGGGCTCTGGGAGAGAGAGATACAGAGTGTTGCCCGATTACGAAGCAAAGCTTTAACACAGCGCGAACGTCTGTGTGGCAGCGAATGCAGTTCCAAGGGACAGTGAAAACCACCTACAGCTTTCAGTGCTGGCAGCTTTCCTGTGGGCGCAATCTCTGGACGTTTCCAATTTGACTGCCAGGCTCTGGGAGAGAGTCATACAGACTGCTGCCCCATTACCAAGCAAAGCTTTAGCAGAGCGCGAATGTCTGTGTGGCAGCGAATGCAGTTCCAAGGGAGAGTGAAAACCAGCTACAGCTTTCAGTGCTGGAAGCTTTCCTGTGCGCGCAATCTCTGGACGTTTCCAATTTCACTGCGGGGCACTGGGAGAGATTCATACAGAGTTTTTCCGATTACGAAGCAAAGCTTTAGCACCGCGCGAATGTCTGTGTGGCAGCGAATGCAGTTCCAAGGGACAGTGAAAACGAGCTATAGCATTCAGTGCTGGCAGCTTTCCTGTGGGCGCAATCTCTGGACGTTTCCAATTTCACTGCCGGACACTGGGAGAGAGTCATAGAGAGTGTTGCTGCGTTACCTAGCAAAGCTTTAGTAGAGCGCGAATGTCTGTGTGGCAGCGAATGCAGTTCCAAGGCACAGTGAAAACCAGCTACAGCTTTCAGTGCTGGCAGCTTTCCTGTGGGCGCAATCTCTGGACGTTTCCAATTTGACTGCCAGGCTCTGGGAGAGAGTCATACAGAGTATTGCCCCATTACCAAGCAAAGCTTTAGCAGAGCGCGAATGTCTGTGTGGCAGCGAATGCAGTTCCAAGGGACAGTGAAAAGAAGCTACAGCTTTCAGTGCTGGCAGCTTTCCTGTAGGCACAGTCTCTGGACGTTTCCAATTTCACTGCCGGGCTCTGGGAGAGAGAGATACAGAGTGTTGCCTCATTACCTAGCAAAGCTTTTGTAGAGCGCGAATGTCTGTGTGGCAGCGAATGCAGTTCCAAGGGACAGTGAAAACCAGCTACAGCTTTCAGTGCTGGCAGCTTTCCTGTGGCCGCTATGGCTGGACGTTTCCAATTTGGCAGCCGGGCTCTGCCAGAGAGAGATATACAGTGTTGCCCCATTACCAAGAAAAGCTTTAGCAGAGCGCGAATGTCTGTGTGGCAGCAAATGCAGTTCCAAGGGACAGTGAAAACCAGCTACATCTTTCAGTGCTGGCAGCTTTCCTGTGGGCGCAATCTCTGGACGTTTCCAATTTCACTGCCGGGCTCTGGGAGAGAGAGATACAGAGTGTTGCCTCATTACCTAGCAAAGCTTTTGTAGAGCGCGAATGTCTGTGTGGCAGCGAATGCAGTTCCAAGGGACAGTGAAAACCAGCTACAGCTTTCAGTGCTGGCAGCTTTCCTGTGGGCGCAATCACTGGACGTTTCCAATTTCAATGCCGGGCTCTGGGAGAGAGAGATACAGAGTGTTGCCCCATTACCAAGCAAAGCTTCAGCAGAGCGCGAATGTCTGTGTGGCAGCGAATGCAGTTCCAAGGGACAGTGAAAACCAGCTACAGCTTTCAGTGCTGGCAGCTTTCCTGTGGCGCAATCTCTGGACGTTTCCAATTTCACTGCCGGGCTCTGGGAGAGAGAGATACAGAGTGTTGCCCCATTACCTAGCAAAGCTTTTGTAGAGCGCGAATGTCTGTGTGGCAGCGAATGCAGTTCCAGGGGACAGTGAAAACCAGCTACAGCTTTCAGTGCTGGCAGCTTTGCTGTGGGCACAGTCTCTGGACGTTTCCAATTCCACTGCCGGGCTCTGGGAGAGAGTCATACAGAGTGTTGCCCCATTACCTAGCAAAGCTTCAGCAGAGCGCGAATGTCTGTGTGGCAGCGAATGCAGTTCCAAGGGACAGTGAAAAGCAGCTACAGCTTTCAGTGCTGGCAGCTTTCCTGTGGCCGCTATGGCTGGACGTTTCCAATTTGGCAGCCGGGCTCTGCCAGAGAGAGATACAGAGTGTTGCCCCATTACGAAGCAATGCTTTAGCAGAGCGCGAATGTCTGTGTGGCAGCAAATGCAGTTCCAAGAGACAATGAAAACCAGCTACAGCTTTCAGTGCTGGCAGCTTTCCTGTGGGCACAGTCTCTGGACGTTTCCAATTTCACTGCCGGGCTCTGGGAGAGAGTCATACAGAATGTTGCCCCATTACCAAGCAAAGCTTTAGCAGAGCGCGAATGTCTGTGTGGCAGCGAATGCAGTTCCAAGGGACAGTGAAAACCAGCTACAGCTTTCAGTGCTGGCAGCTTTCCTGTGGCCGCTATGGCTGGACGTTTCCAATTTGGCAGCCGGGCTCTGCCAGAGAGAGATACAGAGTGTTGCCCCATTACCAAGAAAAGCTTTAGCAGAGCGCGAATGTCTGTGTGGCAGCGAATGCAGTTCCAAGGGACAGTGAAAACCAGCTACAGCTTTCAGTGCTGGCAGCTTTCCTGTGGCCGCTATGGCTGGACGTTTCCAATTTGGCAGCCGGGCTCTGCCAGAGAGAGATACAGAGTGTTGCCCCATTACGAAGCAAAGCTTTAGCAGAGCGCGAATGTCTGTGTGGCAGCGAATGCAGTTCCAAGGGACAGTGAAAACCAGCTACAGCTTTCAGTGCTGGCAGCTTTCCTGTGGGCGCAATCTCTGGACGTTTCCAATTTCACTGCCGGGCTCTGGGAGAGAGTCATACATAGTGTTGCCTCATTACCTAGCAAAGCTTTTGTAGAGCGCGAATGTCTGTGTGGCAGCGAATGCAGTTCCAAGGGACAGTGAAAAGAAGCTACAGCTTTCAATGCTGGCAGCTTTCCTGTAGGCACAGTCTCTGGACGTTTCCAATTTCACTGCCGGGCTCTGGGAGAGAGTCATACAGAGTATTGCCCCATTACCTAGCAAAGCTTTAGCAGAGCGCGAATGTCTGTGTGGCAGCGAATGCAGTTCCAAGGGACAGTGAAAACCAGCTACAGCTTTCAGTGCTGGCAGCTTTCCTGTGGCCGCTATGGCTGGACGTTTCCAATTTGGCAGCCGGGCTCTGCCAGAGAGAGATATACAGTGTTGCCCCATTACCAAGAAAAGCTTTAGCAGAGCGCGAATGTCTGTGTGGCAGCAAATGCAGTTCCAAGGGACAGTGAAAACCAGCTACATCTTTCAGTGCTGGCAGCTTTCCTGTGGGCGCAATCTCTGGACGTTTCCAATTTCACTGCCGGGCTCTGGGAGAGAGAGATACAGAGTGTTGCCTCATTACCTAGCAAAGCTTTTGTAGAGCGCGAATGTCTGTGTGGCAGCGAATGCAGTTCCAAGGGACAGTGAAAACCAGCTACAGCTTTCAGTGCTGGCAGCTTTCCTGTGGGCGCAATCTCTGGACGTTTCCAATTTCAATGCCGGGCTCTGGGAGAGAGAGATACAGAGTGTTGCCCCATTACCAAGCAAAGCTTCAGCAGAGCGCGAATGTCTGTGTGGCAGCGAATGCAGTTCCAAGGGACAGTGAAAACCAGCTACAGCTTTCAGTGCTGGCAGCTTTCCTGTGGCGCAATCTCTGGACGTTTCCAATTTCACTGCCGGGCTCTGGGAGAGAGAGATACAGAGTGTTGCCCCATTACCTAGCAAAGCTTTTGTAGAGCGCGAATGTCTGTGTGGCAGCGAATGCAGTTCCAGGGGACAGTGAAAACCAGCTACAGCTTTCAGTGCTGGCAGCTTTGCTGTGGGCACAGTCTCTGGACTTTTCCAATTCCACTGCCGGGCTCTGGGAGAGAGTCATACAGAGTGTTGCCCCATTACCTAGCAAAGCTTCAGCAGAGCGCGAATGTCTGTGTGGCAGCGAATGCAGTTCCAAGGGACAGTGAAAACCAGCTACAGCTTTCAGTGCTGGCAGCTTTCCTGTGGCCGCTATGGCTGGACGTTTCCAATTTGGCAGCCGGGCTCTGCCAGAGAGAGATACAGAGTGTTGCCCCATTACGAAGCAATGCTTTAGCAGAGCGCGAATGTCTGTGTGGCAGCAAATGCAGTTCCAAGAGACAATGAAAACCAGCTACAGCTTTCAGTGCTGGCAGCTTTCCTGTGGGCACAGTCTCTGGACGTTTCCAATTTCACTGCCGGGCTCTGGGAGAGAGTCATACAGAATGTTGCCCCATTACCAAGCAAAGCTTTAGCAGAGCGCGAATGTCTGTGTGTGCAGTTCCAAGGGACAGTGAAAACCAGCTACAGCTTTCAGTGCTGACAGCTTTCCTGTGGCCGCTATGGCTGTACGTTTCCAATTTGCAATCCGGGCTCTGCCAGAGAGAGATACAGAGTGTTGCCCCATTACCAAGCAAAGCTTTAGCAGAGCGCGAATGTCTGTGTGGCAGCGAATGCAGTTCCAAGGGACAGTGAAAACCAGCTACAGCTTTCAGTGCTGGCAGCTTTCCTGTGGGCACAGTCTCTGGATGTTTCCAATTTCACTGCCGGGCTCTGGGAGAGAGTCATACAGAGTATTGCCCCATTACCTAGCAAAGCTTTAGCAGAGCGCGAATGTCTGTGAGGCAGCGAATGCAGTTCCAAGGGACAGTGAAAACCAGCTACAGCTTTCAGTGCTGGCAGCTTTCCTGTGGGCGCAATCTCTGGACGTTTCCAATTTGACTGCCAGGCTCTGGGAGAGAGTCATACAGACTGTTGCCCCATTACCAAGAAAAGCTTTAGCAGAGCGCGAATGTCTGTGTGGCAGCGAATGCAGTTCCAAGGGACAGTGAAAACCAGCTACAGCTTTCAGTGCTGGCAGCTTTCCTGTGGCCGCTATGGCTGGACGTTTCCAATTTGGCAGCCGGGCTCTGCCAGAGAGAGATACAGAGTGTTGCCCCATTACGAAGCAAAGCTTTAGCACAGCGCGAATGTCTGTGTGGCAGCGAATGCAGTTCCAAGGGACAGTGCAAACCAGCTACAGCTTTCAGTGCTGGCAGCTTTCCTGTGGGCGCAATCTCTGGACGTTTCCAATTTCACTGCCGGGCACTCGAGAGAGTCAAACAGAGTGTTGCCCCATTACCTAGGAAACTTTTATAGAGCGCGAATGTCTGTGTGGCAGCAAATGCAGTTCCAAGGGAGAGTGAAAACCAGCTACAGCTTTCAGTGCTGGCAGCTTTCCTGTGCGCGCAATCTCTGGACGTTTCCAATTTCACTGCGGGGCACTGGGAGAGATTCAGACAGAGTTTTGCCCGATTACGAAGCAAAGCTTTAGCACCGCGCGAATGTCTGTGTGGCAGCGAATGCAGTTCCAAGGCACAGTGAAAACCAGCTACAGCTTTCAGTGCTGGCAGCTTTCCTGTGGGCGCAATCACTGGACGTTTCCAATTTCAATGCCGGGCTCTGGGAGAGAGAGATACAGAGTGTTGCCCCATTACCAAGCAAAGCTTCAGCAGAGCGCGAATGTCTGTGTGGCAGCGAATGCAGTTCCAAGGGACAGTGAAAACCAGCTACAGCTTTCAGTGCTGGCAGCTTTCCTGTGGCGCAATCTCTGGACGTTTCCAATTTCACTGCCGGGCTCTGGGAGAGAGAGATACAGAGTGTTGCCCCATTACCTAGCAAAGCTTTTGTAGAGCGCGAATGTCTGTGTGGCAGCGAATGCAGTTCCAGGGGACAGTGAAAACCAGCTACAGCTTTCAGTGCTGGCAGCTTTGCTGTGGGCACAGTCTCTGGACTTTTCCAATTCCACTGCCGGGCTCTGGGAGAGAGTCATACAGAGTGTTGCCCCATTACCTAGCAAAGCTTCAGCAGAGCGCGAATGTCTGTGTGGCAGCGAATGCAGTTCCAAGGGACAGTGAAAACCAGCTACAGCTTTCAGTGCTGGCAGCTTTCCTGTGGCCGCTATGGCTGGACGTTTCCAATTTGGCAGCCGGGCTCTGCCAGAGAGAGATACAGAGTGTTGCCCCATTACGAAGCAATGCTTTAGCAGAGCGCGAATGTCTGTGTGGCAGCAAATGCAGTTCCAAGAGACAATGAAAACCAGCTACAGCTTTCAGTGCTGGCAGCTTTCCTGTGGGCACAGTCTCTGGACGTTTCCAATTTCACTGCCGGGCTCTGGGAGAGAGTCATACAGAATGTTGCCCCATTACCAAGCAAAGCTTTAGCAGAGCGCGAATGTCTGTGTGTGCAGTTCCAAGGGACAGTGAAAACCAGCTACAGCTTTCAGTGCTGACAGCTTTCCTGTGGCCGCTATGGCTGTACGTTTCCAATTTGCAATCCGGGCTCTGCCAGAGAGAGATACAGAGTGTTGCCCCATTACCAAGCAAAGCTTTAGCAGAGCGCGAATGTCTGTGTGGCAGCGAATGCAGTTCCAAGGGACAGTGAAAACCAGCTACAGCTTTCAGTGCTGGCAGCTTTCCTGTGGGCACAGTCTCTGGATGTTTCCAATTTCACTGCCGGGCTCTGGGAGAGAGTCATACAGAGTATTGCCCCATTACCTAGCAAAGCTTTAGCAGAGCGCGAATGTCTGTGAGGCAGCGAATGCAGTTCCAAGGGACAGTGAAAACCAGCTACAGCTTTCAGTGCTGGCAGCTTTCCTGTGGGCGCAATCTCTGGACGTTTCCAATTTGACTGCCAGGCTCTGGGAGAGAGTCATACAGACTGTTGCCCCATTACCAAGAAAAGCTTTAGCAGAGCGCGAATGTCTGTGTGGCAGCGAATGCAGTTCCAAGGGACAGTGAAAACCAGCTACAGCTTTCAGTGCTGGCAGCTTTCCTGTGGCCGCTATGGCTGGACGTTTCCAATTTGGCAGCCGGGCTCTGCCAGAGAGAGATACAGAGTGTTGCCCCATTACCAAGAAAAGCTTTAGCAGAGCGCGAATGTCTGTGAGGCAGCGAATGCAGTTCCAACGGACAGTGAAAACCAGCTACAGCTTTCAGTGCTGGCAGCTTTCCTGTGGGCACAGTCTCTGGACGTTTCCAATTCCACTGCCGGGCTCTGGGAGAGAGTCATACAGAGTGTTGCCCCATTACCTAGCAAAGCTTCAGCAGAGCGCGAATGTCTGTGTGGCAGCGAATGCAGTTCCAAGGGACAGTGAAAACCCGCTACAGCTTTCAGTGCTGGCAGCTTTCCTGTGGCCGCTATCGCTGGACGTTTCCAATTTGGCATCCAGGCTCTGCCAGAGAGAGATACAGAGTGTTGCCCCATTACGAAGCAATGCTTTAGCAGAGCGCGAATGTCTGTTTGGCATCGAATGCAGTTCCAAGGGACAGTGAAAACCAGCTACAGCTTTCAGTGCTGGCAGCTTTCCTGTAGGCACAGTCTCTGGACGTTTCCAATTTCACTGTCGGGCTCTGGGAGAGAGAGATACAGAGTGTTGCCTCATTACCTAGCAAAGTTTTTGTAGAGCGCGAATGTCTGTGTGGCAGCGAATGCAGTTCCAAGGGACAGTGAAAACCAGCTACAGCTTTCAGTGCTGGCAGCTTTCCTGTAGGCACAGTCTCTGGACGTTTCCAATTCCACTGCCGGGCTCTGGGAGAGAGAGATACAGAGTGTTGCCTCATTACCTAGCAATGCTTCAGCAGAGCGCGAATGTCTGTGTGGCAGCGAATGCAGTTCCAAGGGACAGTGAAAACCAGCTACAGCTTTCAGTGCTGGCAGCTTTCCTGTAGGCACAGTCTCTGGACGTTTCCAATTTCACTGCCGGTCTCTGGGAGAGAGTCATACAGAGTCTTGCCCCATTACCTAGCAAAGCTTTAGCAGAGCGCGAATGTCTGTGTGGCAGCAAATACAGTTCCAAGAGACAGTGAAAACCAGCTACAGCTTTCAGTGCTGGCAGCTTTCCTGTAGGCACAGTCTCTGGACGTTTCCAATTTCACTGCCGGGCTCTGGGAGAGAGTCATACAGAGTGTTGTCCCATTATCTAGCAAAGCTTTAGCAGAGCGCGAATGTCTGTGTGGCAGCAAATGCAGTTCCAAGACACAATGAAAACCAGCTACAGCTTTCAGTGCTGGCAGCTTTCCTGTGGCCGCTATCGCTGGACTTTTCCAATTTGGCATCCGGGCTCTGCCAGACAGAGATACACAGTGTTGCCCCATTACGAAGCAATGCTTTAGCAGAGCGCGAATGTCTGTGTGGCAGCGAATGCAGTTCCAAGGGACAGTGAAAACCAGCTACAGCTTTCAGTGCTGGCAGCTTTCCTGTGGCCGCTATGGCTGTACGTTTCCAATTTGGCATCCGGGCTCTGCCAGAGAGAGGTACAGAGTGTTGCCCCATTACGAAGCAATGCTTTAGCAGAGCGCGAATGTCTGTGTGGCAGCGAATGCAGTTCCAAGGGACAGTGAAAACCAGCTACAGCTTTCAGTGCTGGCAGTTTTCCTGTGGGAGCAATCTCTGGACGTTTCCAATTTGACTGCCAGGCTCTGGGAGAGAGTCATACAGACTGTTGCCCCATTACCAAGCAAAGCTTTAGCAGAGCGCGAATGTCTGTGTGGCAGCGAATGCAGTTCCAAGGGACAGTGAAAACCAGCTACAGCTTTCAGTGCTGGCAGCTTTCCTGTGGCCGCTATGGCTGTACGTTTCCAATTTGGCAGCCGGGCTCTGCCAGAGAGAGATACAGAGTGTTGCCCCATTACCAAGAAAAGCTTTAGCAGAGCGCGAATGTCTGTGTGGCAGCAAATGCAGTTCCAAGAGACAGTGAAAACCAGCTACAGCTTTCAGTGCTGGCAGCTTTCCTGTGGGCACAGTCTCTGGACGTATCCAATTTCACTGCCGGGCTCTGGGAGAGAGAGATACAGAGTGTTGCCTCATTACATAGCAAAGTTTTTGTAGAGCACGAATGTCTGTGTGGCAGCAAATGCAGTTCCAAGGGACAGTGAAAACCAGCTACAGCTTTCAGTGCTGGCAGCTTTCCTGTGGGCACAGTCTCTGGACGTTTCCAATTTCACTGCCGGGCTCTGGGAGAGAGTCATACAGAGTGTTTCCCCATTACCTAGCAAAGCTTTAGCAGAGCGCGAATGTCTGTGAGGCAGCGAATGCAGTTCCAAGGGACAGTGAAAACCAGCTACAGCTTTCAGTGCTGGCAGCTTTCCTGTGGGCGCAATCTCTGGACGTTTCCAATTTGGCAGCCGGGCCCTGGGAGAGAGAGATACAGAGTGTTGCCTCATTACCTAGCAAAATTTTTGTAGAGCGCGAACGTCTGTGTGGCAGCGAATGCAGTTCCAAGGGACAGTGAAAACCAGCTACAGCTTTCAGTGCTGGCAGCTTTCCTGTGGCCGCTATCGCTGGACGTTTCCAATTTGGCATCCGGGCTCTGCCAGAGAGAGATACAGAGTGTTGCCCCATTACGAAGCAATGCTTTAGCAGAGCGCGAATGTCTGTGTGGCAGCGAATGCAGTTCCAAGGGACACTGAAAACCAGCTACAGCTTTCAATGCTGGCAGCTTTCCTGTGGCCGCTATCGCTGGACGTTTCCAATTTGGCATCCGGGCTCTGCCAGAGAGAGATACAGAGTGTTGCCCCATTACGAAGCAATGCTTTAGCAGAGCGCGAATGTCTGTGTGGCAGCGAATGCAGTTCCAAGGGACAGTGAAAACCAGCTACAGCTTTCAGTGCTGGCAGCTTTGCTGTGGGCACAGTCTCTGGACGTTTCCAATTCCACTGCCGGGCTCTGAGAGAGAGTCATACAGAGTGTTGCCCCATTACCTAGCAAAGCTTTTGTAGAGCGCGAATGTCTGTGTGGCAGCGAATGCAGTTCCAAGGGACAGTGAAAACCAGCTACAGCTTTCAGTGCTGGCAGCTTTGCTGTGGGCACAGTCTCTGGACGTTTCCAATTCCACTGCCGGGCTCTGGGAGAGAGTCATACAGAGTGTTGCCCCATTACGAAGCAATGCTTTAGCAGAGCGCAAATGTCCGTGTGGCAGCAAATGCAGTTCCAAGGGACAGTGAAAACCCGGTACAGCTTTCAGTGCTGGCAGCTTTCCTGTGGCCGCTATGGCTTGACGTTTCCAATTTGGCAGCCGGGCTCTGCCAGAGAGAGATACAGAGTGTTGCCCCATTACGAAGCAATGCTTTAGCAGAGCGCAAATGTCCGTGTGGCAGCAAATGCAGTTCCAAGGGACAGTGAAAACCCGCTACAGCTTTCAGTGCTGGCAGCTTTCCTGTGGGCACAGTCTCTGGACGTATCCAATTTCACTGCCGGGCTCTGGGAGAGAGAGATACAGAGGGTTGCCTCAATACCTAGCAAAGTTTTTGTAGAGCGCGAATGTCTGTGTGGCAGCGAATGCAGTTCCAAGGGACAGTGAAAACCAGCTACAGCTTTCAGTGCTGGCAGCTTTCCTGTAGGCACAGTCTCTGGACGTTTCCAATTTCACTGCCGGGCTCTGGGAGAGAGTCATACAGAGTATTGCCCCATTACCTAGCAAAGCTTTAGCAGAGCGCGAATGTCTGTGAGGCAGCGAATGCTGTTCCAAGGGACAGTGAAAACCAGCTACATCTTTCAGTGCTGGCAGATTTCCTGTGGCCGCTATCGCTGGACGTTTCCAATTTGGCATCCGGGCTCTGCCAGAGAGAGATACAGAGTGTTGCCCCATTACCAAGAAAAGCTTTAGCAGAGCGCGAATGTCTGTGTGGCAGCGAATGCAGTTCCAAGGGACAGTGAAAACCAGCTACAGCTTTCAGTGCTGGCAGCTTTCCTGTGGGAGCAATCTCTGGACGTTTCCAATTTCACTGCCGGGCTCTGGGAGAGAGTCATACAGAGTCTTGCCCCATTACCTAGCAAAGCTTTAGCAGAGCGCGAATGTCTGTGTGGCAGCAAATGCAGTTCCAAGAGACAGTGAAAACCACCTATAGCTTTCAGTGCTGGCAGCTTTCCTGTGGGCGCAGTCTCTGGACGTTTCCAATTTGACTGCCGGGCTCTGGGAGAGAGTCATACAGACTGTTGCCCCATTACCAAGAAAAGCTTTAGCAGAGCGCGAATGTCTGTGTGGCATCAAATGCAGTTCCAAGAGACAGTGAAAACCAGCTACAGCTTTCAGTGCTGGCAGCTTTGCTGTGGGCACAGTCTCTGCACGTTTCCAATTCCACTGCAGGGCTCTGGGAGAGAGTCATACAGAGTGTTGCCCCATTACCTAGCAAAGCTTTTGTAGAGCGCGAATGTCTGTGTGGCAGCGAATGCAGTTCCAAGGGACAGTGAAAACCAGCTACAGCTTTCAGTGCTGGCAACTTTCGTCTGGCCGCTATCGCTGGACATTTCCAATTTGGCATCCGGGCTCTGCCAGAGAGAGATACAGAGTGTTGCCCCATTACCAAGAAAAGCTTTAGCAGAGCGCGAATGTCTGTGTGGCAGCGAATGCAGTTCCAAGGGACACTGAAAACCAGCTACAGCTTTCAGTGCTGGCAGCTTTCCTGTAGGCACAGTCTCTGGACGTATCCAATTTCACTGCCGGGCTCTGGGAGAGAGTCATACAGAGTGTTGCCCCATTACCTAGCAAAGCTTTAGCAGAGCGCGAATGTCTGTGAGGCAGCGAATGCAGTTCCAAGGGACAGTGAAAACCAGCTACAGCTTTCAGTGCTGGCAACTTACGTCTGGCCGCTATCGCTGGACGTTTCCAATTTGGCAGCCGGGCTCTGCCAGAGAGAGATACAGAGTGTTGCCCCATTACGAAGCAATGCTTTAGCAGAGCGCGAATGTCTGTGTGGCAGCGAATGCAGTTCCAAGGGACAGTGAAAACCAGCTACAGCTTTCAGTGCTGGCAGCTTTCCTGTGGCCGCTATGGCTGGACGTTTCCAATTTGGCATCCGGGCTCTGCCAGAGAGAGATACAGAGTGTTGCCCCATTACCAAGAAAAGCTTTAGCAGAGCGTGAATGTCTGTGTGGCAGCAAATGCAGTTCCAAGAGACAGTGAAAACCAGCTACAGCTTTCAGTGCTGGCAGCTTTCCTGTAGGCACAGTCTCTGGACGTTTCCAATTTGACTGCCGGGCTCTGGGAGAGAGTCATACAGAGTGTTGCCCCATTACCTAGCAAAGCTTTAGCAGAGCGAGAATGTCTGTGTGGCAGCGAATGCAGTTCCAAGGGACAGTGAAAACCAGCTACAGCTTTCAGTGCTGGCAGCTTTCCTGTGCGCGCAATCTCTGGACGTTTCCAATTTGGCAGCCGGGCTCTGCCAGAGAGAGATACAGAGTGTTGCCCCATTACCTAGCAAAGCTTTTGTAGAGCGCGAATGTCTGTGTTGCAGCGAATGCAGTTCCAAGGGAAAGTGAAAACCAGCTACAGCTTTCAGTGCTGGCAGCTTTCCTGTAGGCAAAGTCTCTGGACGTTTCCAATTTCACTGCCGGGCTCTGGGAGAGGGTCATACAGAGTATTGCCCCATTACCTAGCAAAGCTTTAGCAGAGCGCGAATGTCTGTGAGGCAGCGAATGCAGTTCCAAGGGACAGTGAAAACCAGCTACAGCTTTCAGTGCTGGCAGCTTTCCTGTGGCCGCTATGGCTGGACGTTTCCAATTTTGCAGCCGGGCTCTGCCAGAGAGAGATACAGAGTGTTGCCCCATTACGAAGCAAAGCTTTAGCACAGCGCGAATGTCTGTGTGGCAGCGAATGCAGTTCCAAGGGACAGTGAAAACCAGCTACAGCTTTCAGTGCTGGCAGCTTTCCTGTGCGCGCAATCTCTGGACGTTTCCAATTTCACTGCGGGGCACTGGGAGAGATTCATACAGAGTGTTGCCCGATTACGAAGAAAAGCTTTAGCACCGCGCGAACGTCTGTGTGGCAGCGAATGCAGTTCCAAGGGACAGTGAAAACGAGCTATAGCATTCAGTGCTGGCAGCTTTCCTGTGGGCGCAATCTCTGGACGTTTCCAATTTCACTGCCGGGCTCTGCCAGAGAGAGATACAGAGTGTTGCCCGATTACGAAGCAAAGCTTTAACACAGCGCGAATGTCTGTGTGGCAGCGAATGCAGTTCCAAGGGACAGTGAAAACCACCTACAGCTTTCAGTGCTGGCAGCTTTCCTGTAGGCACCGTCTCTGGACGTTTCCAATTTCACTGCCGGGCTCTGGGAGAGAGTCATACAGAGTATTGCCCCATTACCTAGCAAAGCTTTTGTAGAGCGTGAATATGTGTGTGGCAGCGAATGCAGTTCCAAGGGAGAGTGAAAACCAGCTACAGCTTTCAGTGCTGGCAGCTTTCCTGTGGGCGCAATCTCTGGACGTTTCCAATTTCACTGCGGGGCACTGGGAGAGACTCATATAGCGTTTTGCCCCATTACCTAGCAAAGCTTTAGTAGAGCGCGAATGTCTGTGTGGCAGCGAATGCAGTTCCAAGGGACAGTGAAAACCAGCTACAGCTTTCAGTGCTGGCAGCTTTCCTGTGGGCGCAAGCTCTGGACGTTTCCAATTTCACTGCGGGGCACTGGGAGACAGTCATACAGCGTGTTGCCCCATTACCTAGCAAAGCTTTAGTAGAGCGCGTATGTCTGTGTGGCAGCGAATGCAGTTCCAAGGGACAGTGAAAACCAGCTACAGCTTTCAGTGCTGGCAGCTTTCCTCTGGGCGCAAGCTCTAGACGTTTCCAATCTGGCAGCCGGGCTCTGTCAGAGAGAGATACAGAGTGTTGCCCCATTACCTAGCAAAGCTTTAGTAGAGCGCGAATGTCTGTGTGGCAGCGAATGCAGTTCCAAGGGACAGTGCAAACCAGCTACAGCTTTCAGTGCTGGCAGCTTTCCTGTGCGCGCAATCTCTGGACGTTTCCAATTTCACTGCGGGGCACTGGGAGAGATTCATACAGAGTGTTGCCCGATTACGAAGAAAAGCTTTAGCACCGCGCGAACGTCTGTGTGGCAGCGAATGCAGTTCCAAGGGACAGTGAAAACGAGCTATAGCATTCAGTGCTGGCAGCTTTCCTGTGGGCGCAATCTCTGGACGTTTCCAATTTCACTGCCGGACACTGGGAGAGAGTCATCCAGAGTGTTGCTGCGTTACCTCGCAAAGCTTTAGTTGAGCGCGAATGTCTGTGTGGCAGCGAATGCAGTTCCAAGGCACAGTGAAAACCAGCTACAGCTTTCAGTGCTGGCAGCTTTCCTGTGGGCGCAATCTCTGGACGTTTCCAATTTCACTGCCGGGCTCTTGGAGAGAGTCATCCAGAGTGTTGCTGCGTTACCTAGCAAAGCTTTAGTAGAGCGCGAATGTCTGTGTGGCAGCGAATGCAGTTCCAAGGGAGAGTGAAAACCAGCTACAGCTTTCAGTGCTGGAAGCTTTCCTGTGCGCGCAATCTCTGGACGTTTCCAATTTCACTGCGGGGCACTGGGAGAGATTCATACAGAGTTTTCCCGATTACGAAGCAAAGCTTTAGCGCCGCGCGAATGTCTGTGTGGCAGCGAATGCAGTTCCAAGGGACAGTGAAAACGAGCTATAGCATTCAGTGCTGGCAGCTTTCCTGTGGGCGCAATCTCTGGACGTTTCCAATTTCACTGCGGGGCACTGGGAGACAGTCATACAGAGTGTTGCCTCATTACCTAGCAAAGCTTTTGTAGAGCGCGAATGTCTGTGTGGCAGCAAATGTAGTTCCAAGGGACAGTGAAAACCAGCTACAGCTTTCAGTGCTGGCAGCTTTCCTGTGGCCGCTATCGCTGGACGTTTCCAATTTGGCATCCGGGCTCTGCCAGAGAGAGATACAGCGTGTTGCCCCATTACGAAGCAATGCTTTAGCAGAGCGCGAATGTCTGTGTGGCAGCGAATGCAGTTCCAAGGGACAGTGAAAACCAGCTACAGCTTTCAGTGCTGGCAGCGTTCCTGTGGCCGCTATCGCTGGACGTTTCCAATTTGGCATCCGGGCTCTGCCAGAGAGAGATACAGAGTGTTGCCCCATTACGAAGCAATGCTTTAGCAGAGCGCGAATGTCTGTGTGGCAGCGAATGCAGTTCCAAGGGACAGTGAAAACCAGCTACAGCTTTCAGTGCTGGCAGCTTTCCTGCGGCCGCTATGGCTGGACGTTTGCAATTTGGCAGCCGAGCTCTGCCAGAGAGAGATACAGATTGTTGCCCCATTACCAAGCAAAGCTTTAGCAAAGCGCGAATGTCTGTGTGGCAGCGAATGCAGTTCCAAGGGACAGTGAAAACCAGCTACAGCTTTCAGTGCTGGCAGCTTTCCTGTGGCCGCTATCGCTGGACGTTTCCAATTTGGCATCCGGGCTCTGCCAGAGAGAGATACAGAGTGTTGCCCCATTACGAAGCAATGCTTTAGCAGAGCGCGAATGTCTGTGTGGCAGCGAATGCAGTTCCAAGGGACAGTGAAAACCAGCTACAGCTTTCAGTGCTGGCAGCTTTCCTGTGGCCGCTATCGCTGGACGTTTCCAATTTGGCATCCGGGCTCTGACAGAGAGAGATACAGAGTGTTGCCCCATTACGAAGCAATGCTTTAGCAGAGCGCGAATGTCTGTGTGGCAGCGAATGCAGTTCCAAGGGACAGTGAAAACCAGCTACAGCTTTCAGTGCTGGCAGCTTTCCTGCGGCCGCTATGGCTGTACGTTTCCAATTTGGCAGCCGGGCTCTGCCAGAGAGAGATACAGAGTGTTGCCCCATTACCAAGAAAAGCTTTAGCAGAGCGCGAATGTCTGTGTGGCAGCGAATGCAGTTCCAAGGGACAGTGAAAACCAGCTACAGCATTCAGTGCTGGCAGCTTTCCTGTGCGCGCAATCTCTGGACGTTTCCAATTTCACTGCGGGGCACTGGGAGAGATTCATACGAGTGTTGCCCGATTACGAAGAAAAGCTTTAGCACCGCGCGAACGTCTGTGTGGCAGCGAATGCAGTTCCAAGGGACAGTGAAAACCAGCTATAGCATTCAGTGCTGGCAGCTTTCCTGTGGGCGCAATCTCTGGACGTTTCCAATTTCACTGCCGGGCTCTGGGAGAGAGAGATACAGAGTGTTGCCCGATTACGAAGCAAAGCTTTAACACAGCGCGAATGTCTGTGTGGCAGCGAATGCAGTTCCAAGGGACAGTGAAAACCACCTACAGCTTTCAGTGCTGGCAGCTTTCCTGTGGGCGCAATCTCTGGACGTTTCCAATTTGACTGCCAGGCTCTGGGAGAGAGTCATACAGACTGCTGCCCCATTACCAAGCAAAGCTTTAGCAGAGCGCGAATGTCTGTGTGGCAGCGAATGCAGTTCCAAGGGAGAGTGAAAACCAGCTACAGCTTTCAGTGCTGGAAGCTTTCCTGTGCGCGCAATCTCTGGACGTTTCCAATTTCACTGCGGGGCACTGGGAGAGATTCATACAGAGTTTTCCCGATTACGAAGCAAAGCTTTAGCACCGCGCGAATGTCTGTGTGGCAGCGAATGCAGTTCCAAGGGACAGTGAAAACGAGCTATAGCATTCAGTGCTGGCAGCTTTCCTGTGGGCGCAATCTCTGGACGTTTCCAATTTCACTGCCGGACACTGGGAGAGAGTCATCCAGAGTGTTGCTGCGTTACCTCGCAAAGCTTTAGTTGAGCGCGAATGTCTGTGTGGCAGCGAATGCAGTTCCAAGGCACAGTGAAAACCAGCTACAGCTTTCAGTGCTGGCAGCTTTCCTGTGGGCGCAATCTCTGGACGTTTCCAATTTCACTGCCGGGCTCTTGGAGAGAGTCATCCAGAGTGTTGCTGCGTTACCTTGCAAAGCTTTAGTAGAGCGCGAATGTCTGTGTGGCAGCGAATGCAGTTCCAAGGGAGAGTGAAAACCAGCTACAGCTTTCAGTGCTGGAAGCTTTCCTGTGCGCGCAATCTCTGGACGTTTCCAATTTCACTGCGGGGCACTGGGAGAGATTCATACAGAGTTTTCCCGATTACGAAGTAAAGCTTTAGCACCGCGCGAATGTCTGTGTGGCAGCGAATGCAGTTCCAAGGGACAGTGAAAACGAGCTATAGCATTCAGTGCTGGCAGCTTTCCTGTGGGCGCAATCTCTGGACGTTTCCAATTTCACTGCGGGGCACTGGGAGACAGTCATACAGAGTGTTGCCTCATTACCTAGCAAAGCTTTTGTAGAGCGCGAATGTCTGTGTGGCAGCAAATGTAGTTCCAAGGGACAGTGAAAACCAGCTACAGCTTTCAGTGCTGGCAGCTTTCCTGTGGCCGCTATCGCTGGACGTTTCCAATTTGGCATCCGGGCTCTGCCAGAGAGAGATACAGAGTGTTGCCCCATTACGAAGCAATGCTTTAGCAGAGCGCGAATGTCTGTGTGGCAGCGAATGCAGTTCCAAGGGACAGTGAAAACCAGCTACAGCTTTCAGTGCTGGCAGCGTTCCTGTGGCCGCTATCGCTGGACGTTTCCAATTTGGCATCCGGGCTCTGCCAGAGAGAGATACAGAGTGTTGCCCCATTACGAAGCAATGCTTTAGCAGAGCGCGAATGTCTGTGTGGCAGCGAATGCAGTTCCAAGGGACAGTGAAAACCAGCTACAGCTTTCAGTGCTGGCAGCTTTCCTGCGGCCGCTATGGCTGTACGTTTCCAATTTGGCAGCCGGGCTCTGCCAGAGAGAGATACAGAGTGTTGCCCCATTACCAAGAAAAGCTTTAGCAGAGCGCGAATGTCTGTGTGGCAGCGAATGCAGTTCCAAGGGACAGTGAAAACCAGCTACAGCATTCAGTGCTGGCAGCTTTCCTGTGCGCGCAATCTCTGGACGTTTCCAATTTCACTGCGGGGCACTGGGAGAGATTCATACGAGTGTTGCCCGATTACGAAGAAAAGCTTTAGCACCGCGCGAACGTCTGTGTGGCAGCGAATGCAGTTCCAAGGGACAGTGAAAACGAGCTATAGCATTCAGTGCTGGCAGCTTTCCTGTGGGCGCAATCTCTGGACGTTTCCAATTTCACTGCCGGGCTCTGCCAGAGAGAGATACAGAGTGTTGCCCGATTACGAAGCAAAGCTTTAACACAGCGCGAATGTCTGTGTGGCAGCGAATGCAGTTCCAAGGGACAGTGAAAACCACCTACAGCTTTCAGTGCTGGCAGCTTTCCTGTAGGCACAGTCTCTGGACGTTTCCAATTTCACTGCCGGGCTCTGGGAGAGAGTCATACAGAGTATTGCCCCATTACCTTGCAAAGCTTTTGTAGAGCGCGAATATCTGTGTGGCAGCGAATGCAGTTCCAAGGGAGAGTGAAAACCAGCTACAGCTTTCAGTGCTGGCAGCTTTCCTGTGGGCGCAATCTCTGGACGTTTCCAATTTCACTGCGGGGCACTGGGAGAGACTCATATAGCGTGTTGCCCCATTACCTAGCAAAGCTTTAGTAGAGCACGAATGTCTGTGTGGCAACGAATGCAGTTCCAAGGGACAGTGAAAACCAGCTACAGCTTTCAGTGCTGGCAGCTTTCCTGTGGGCGCAAGCTCTAGAAGTTTCCAATCTGGCAGCCGGGCTCTGTCAGAGAGAGATACAGAGTGTTGCCCCATTACCTAGCAAAGCTTTAGTAGAGCGCGAATGTCTGTGTGGCAGCGAATGCAGTTCCAAGGGACAGTGCAAACCAGCTACAGCTTTCAGTGCTGGCAGCTTTCCTGTGGGCGCAATCTCTGGACGTTTCCAATTTCACTGCCGGGCACTCGAGAGAGTCAAACAGAGTGTTGCCCCATTACCTAGGAAACTTTTGTAGAGCGCGAATGTCTGTGTGGCAGCAAATGCAGTTCCAAGGGAGAGTGAAAACCAGCTACAGCTTTCAGTGCTGGCAGCTTTCCTGTGCGCGCAATCTCTGGACGTTTCCAATTTCACTGCGGGGCACTGGGAGAGATTCAGACAGAGTTTTGCCCGATTACGAAGCAAAGCTTTAGCACCGCGCGAATGTCTGTGTGGCAGCGAATGCAGTTCCAAGGCACAGTGAAAACCAGCTACAGCTTTCAGTGCTGGCAGCTTTCCTGTGGGCGCAATCTCTGGACGTTTCCAATTTCACTGCCGGGCTCTGCCAGAGAGAGATACAGAGTGTTGCCCGATTACAAAGCAAAGCTTTAGCACCGCGCGAACGTCTGTGTGGCAGAGAATGCAGTTCCAAGGGACAGTGAAAACCAGCTACAGCTTTCAGTGCTGGCAGCTTTCCTGTGGGCGCAATCTCTGGACGTTTCCAATTTCACTGCCGGGCTCTGGGAGAGAGAGATACAGAGTGTTGCCTCATTACCTAGCAAAGCTTTTGTAGAGCGCGAATGTCTGTGTGGCAGCGAATGCAGTTCCAAGGGACAGTGAAAACCAGCTACAGCTTTCAGTGCTGGCAGCTTTCCTGTGGGCGCAATCTCTGGACGTTTCCAATTTCAATGCCGGGCTCTGGGAGAGAGAGATACAGAGTGTTGCCCCATTACCAAGCAAAGCTTTAGCAGAGCGCGAATGTCTGTGTGGCAGCGAATGCAGTTCCAAGGGACAGTGAAAACCAGCTACAGCTTTCAGTGCTGGCAGCTTTCCTGTGGCCGCCATCGCTGGACGTTTCCAATTTGGCATCCGGGCTCTGCCAGAGAGAGATACACAGTGTTGCCCCATTACGAAGCAAAGCTTTAGCAGAGCGCGAATGTCTGTGTGGCAGCGAATGCAGTTCCAAGGGACAGTGAAAACCAGCTACAGCTTTCAGTGCTGGCAGCTTTCCTGTAAGCACAGTCTCTGGACGTTTCCAATTTCACTGCCGGGCTCTGGGAGAGAGTCATACAGAGTATTGCCCCATTACCTAGCAAAGCTTTAGCAGAGCGCGAATGTCTGTGTGGCAGCGAATGCAGTTCCAAGGGACAGTGAAAACCAGCTACAGCTTTCAGTGCTGGCAGCTTTCCTGTGGCCGCTATGGCTGGACGTTTCCAATTTGGCAGCCGGGCTCTGCCAGAGAGAGATATACAGTGTTGCCCCATTACCAAGAAAAGCTTTAGCAGAGCGCGAATGTCTGTGTGGCAGCAAATGCAGTTCCAAGGGACAGTGAAAACCAGCTACATCTTTCAGTGCTGGCAGCTTTCCTGTGGGCGCAATCTCTGGACGTTTCCAATTTCACTGCCGGGCTCTGGGAGAGAGAGATACAGAGTGTTGCCTCATTACCTAGCAAAGCTTTTGTAGAGCGCGAATGTCTGTGTGGCAGCGAATGCAGTTCCAAGGGACAGTGAAAACCAGCTACAGCTTTCAGTGCTGGCAGCTTTCCTGTGGGCGCAATCACTGGACGTTTCCAATTTCAATGCCGGGCTCTGGGAGAGAGAGATACAGATTGTTGCCCCATTACCAAGCAAAGCTTCAGCAGAGCGCGAATGTCTGTGTGGCAGCGAATGCAGTTCCAAGGGACAGTGAAAACCAGCTACAGCTTTCAGTGCTGGCAGCTTTCCTGTGGGCGCAATCTCTGGACGTTTCCAATTTCACTGCCGGGCTCTGGGAGAGAGAGATACAGAGTGTTGCCCCATTACCTAGCAAAGCTTTTGTAGAGCGCGAATGTCTGTGTGGCAGCGAATGCAGTTCCAGGGGACAGTGAAAACCAGCTACAGCTTTCAGTGCTGGCAGCTTTGCTGTGGGCACAGTCTCTGGACGTTTCCAATTCCACTGCCGGGCTCTGGGAGAGAGTCATACAGAGTGTTGCCCCATTACCTAGCAAAGCTTCAGCAGAGCGCGAATGTCTGTGTGGCAGCGAATGCAGTTCCAAGGGACAGTGAAAACCAGCTACAGCTTTCAGTGCTGGCAGCTTTCCTGTGGGCACAGTCTCTGGATGTTTCCAATTTCACTGCCAGGCTCTGGGAGAGAGTCATACAGACTGTTGCCCCATTACCAAGAAAAGCTTTAGCAGAGCGCGAATGTCTGTGTGGCAGCGAATGCAGTTCCAAGGGACAGTGAAAACCAGCTACAGCTTTCAGTGCTGGCAGCTTTCCTGTGGCCGCTATGGCTGGACGTTTCCAATTTGGCAGCCGGGCTCTGCCAGAGAGAGATACAGAGTGTTGCCCCATTACCAAGAAAAGCTTTAGCAGAGCGCGAATGTCTGTGTGGCAGCGAATGCAGTTCCAAGGGACAGTGAAAACCAGCTACAGCTTTCAGTGCTGGCAGCTTTCCTGTGGCCACTATGGCTGGACGTTTCCAATTTGGCAGCCGGGCTCTGCCAGAGAGAGATACAGAGTGTTGCCCCATTACGAAGCAAAGCTTTAGCACAGCGCGAATGTCTGTGTGGCAGCGAATGCAGTTCCAAGGGACAGTGAAAACCAGCTACAGCTTTCAGTGCTGGCAGCTTTCCTGTGGGCGCAATCTCTGGACGTTTCCAATTTCACTGCCGGGCTCTGCCAGAGAGAGATACAGAGTGTTGCCCCATTACCTAGCAAAGCTTTAGTAGAGCGCGAATGTCTGTGTGGCAGCGAATGCAGTTCCAAGGGACAGTGCAAACCAGCTACAGCTTTCAGTGCTGGCAGCTTTCCTGTGGGCGCAATCTCTGGACGTTTCCAATCTGGCAGCCGGGCTCTGTCAGAGAGAGATACAGAGTGTTGCCCCATTACCTAGCAAAGCTTTAGTAGAGCGCGAATGTCTGTGTGGCAGCGAATGCAGTTCCAAGGGACAGTGCAAACCAGCTACAGCTTTCAGTGCTGGCAGCTTTCCTGTGGGCGCAATCTCTGGACGTTTCCAATTTCACTGCCGGGCACTCGAGAGAGTCAAACAGAGTGTTGCCCCATTACCTAGGAAACTTTTGTAGAGCGCGAATGTCTGTGTGGCAGCAAATGCAGTTCCAAGGGAGAGTGAAAACCAGCTACAGCTTTCAGTGCTGGCAGCTTTCCTGTGCGCGCAATCTCTGGACGTTTCCAATTTCACTGCCGGGCTCTGGGAGAGAGAGATACAGAGTGTTGCCCGATTACGAAGCAAAGCTTTAGCACCGCGCGAATGTCTGTGTGGCAGCGAATGCAGTTCCAAGGCACAGTGAAAACCAGCTACAGCTTTCAGTGCTGGCAGCTTTCCTGTGGGCGCAATCTCTGGACGTTTCCAATTTCACTGCCGGGCTCTGGGAGAGAGAGATACAGAGTGTTGCCCGATTACGAAGCAAAGCTTTAACACAGCGCGAACGTCTGTGTGGCAGCGAATGCAGTTCCAAGGGACAGTGAAAACCACCTACAGCTTTCAGTGCTGGCAGCTTTCCTGTGGGCGCAATCTCTGGACGTTTCCAATTTGACTGCCAGGCTCTGGGAGAGAGTCATACAGACTGCTGCCCCATTACCAAGCAAAGCTTTAGCAGAGCGCGAATGTCTGTGTGGCAGCGAATGCAGTTCCAAGGGAGAGTGAAAACCAGCTACAGCTTTCAGTGCTGGAAGCTTTCCTGTGCGCGCAATCTCTGGACGTTTCCAATTTCACTGCGGGGCACTGGGAGAGATTCATACAGAGTTTTTCCGATTACGAAGCAAAGCTTTAGCACCGCGCGAATGTCTGTGTGGCAGCGAATGCAGTTCCAAGGGACAGTGAAAACGAGCTATAGCATTCAGTGCTGGCAGCTTTCCTGTGGGCGCAATCTCTGGACGTTTCCAATTTCACTGCCGGACACTGGGAGAGAGTCATAGAGAGTGTTGCTGCGTTACCTAGCAAAGCTTTAGTAGAGCGCGAATGTCTGTGTGGCAGCGAATGCAGTTCCAAGGCACAGTGAAAACCAGCTACAGCTTTCAGTGCTGGCAGCTTTCCTGTGGGCGCAATCTCTGGACGTTTCCAATTTGACTGCCAGGCTCTGGGAGAGAGTCATACAGAGTATTGCCCCATTACCAAGCAAAGCTTTAGCAGAGCGCGAATGTCTGTGTGGCAGCGAATGCAGTTCCAAGGGACAGTGAAAAGAAGCTACAGCTTTCAGTGCTGGCAGCTTTCCTGTAGGCACAGTCTCTGGACGTTTCCAATTTCACTGCCGGGCTCTGGGAGAGAGAGATACAGAGTGTTGCCTCATTACCTAGCAAAGCTTTTGTAGAGCGCGAATGTCTGTGTGGCAGCGAATGCAGTTCCAAGGGACAGTGAAAACCAGCTACAGCTTTCAGTGCTGGCAGCTTTCCTGTGGCCGCTATGGCTGGACGTTTCCAATTTGGCAGCCGGGCTCTGCCAGAGAGAGATATACAGTGTTGCCCCATTACCAAGAAAAGCTTTAGCAGAGCGCGAATGTCTGTGTGGCAGCAAATGCAGTTCCAAGGGACAGTGAAAACCAGCTACATCTTTCAGTGCTGGCAGCTTTCCTGTGGGCGCAATCTCTGGACGTTTCCAATTTCACTGCCGGGCTCTGGGAGAGAGAGATACAGAGTGTTGCCTCATTACCTAGCAAAGCTTTTGTAGAGCGCGAATGTCTGTGTGGCAGCGAATGCAGTTCCAAGGGACAGTGAAAACCAGCTACAGCTTTCAGTGCTGGCAGCTTTCCTGTGGGCGCAATCACTGGACGTTTCCAATTTCAATGCCGGGCTCTGGGAGAGAGAGATACAGAGTGTTGCCCCATTACCAAGCAAAGCTTCAGCAGAGCGCGAATGTCTGTGTGGCAGCGAATGCAGTTCCAAGGGACAGTGAAAACCAGCTACAGCTTTCAGTGCTGGCAGCTTTCCTGTGGCGCAATCTCTGGACGTTTCCAATTTCACTGCCGGGCTCTGGGAGAGAGAGATACAGAGTGTTGCCCCATTACCTAGCAAAGCTTTTGTAGAGCGCGAATGTCTGTGTGGCAGCGAATGCAGTTCCAGGGGACAGTGAAAACCAGCTACAGCTTTCAGTGCTGGCAGCTTTGCTGTGGGCACAGTCTCTGGACGTTTCCAATTCCACTGCCGGGCTCTGGGAGAGAGTCATACAGAGTGTTGCCCCATTACCTAGCAAAGCTTCAGCAGAGCGCGAATGTCTGTGTGGCAGCGAATGCAGTTCCAAGGGACAGTGAAAACCAGCTACAGCTTTCAGTGCTGGCAGCTTTCCTGTGGCCGCTATGGCTGGACGTTTCCAATTTGGCAGCCGGGCTCTGCCAGAGAGAGATACAGAGTGTTGCCCCATTACGAAGCAATGCTTTAGCAGAGCGCGAATGTCTGTGTGGCAGCAAATGCAGTTCCAAGAGACAATGAAAACCAGCTACAGCTTTCAGTGCTGGCAGCTTTCCTGTGGGCACAGTCTCTGGACGTTTCCAATTTCACTGCCGGGCTCTGGGAGAGAGTCATACAGAATGTTGCCCCATTACCAAGCAAAGCTTTAGCAGAGCGCGAATGTCTGTGTGGCAGCGAATGCAGTTCCAAGGGACAGTGAAAACCAGCTACAGCTTTCAGTGCTGGCAGCTTTCCTGTGGCCGCTATGGCTGGACGTTTCCAATTTGGCAGCCGGGCTCTGCCAGAGAGAGATACAGAGTGTTGCCCCATTACCAAGAAAAGCTTTAGCAGAGCGCGAATGTCTGTGTGGCAGCGAATGCAGTTCCAAGGGACAGTGAAAACCAGCTACAGCTTTCAGTGCTGGCAGCTTTCCTGTGGCCGCTATGGCTGGACGTTTCCAATTTGGCAGCCGGGCTCTGCCAGAGAGAGATACAGAGTGTTGCCCCATTACGAAGCAAAGCTTTAGCAGAGCGCGAATGTCTGTGTGGCAGCGAATGCAGTTCCAAGGGACAGTGAAAACCAGCTACAGCTTTCAGTGCTGGCAGCTTTCCTGTGGGCGCAATCTCTGGACGTTTCCAATTTCACTGCCGGGCTCTGGGAGAGAGTCATACATAGTGTTGCCTCATTACCTAGCAAAGCTTTTGTAGAGCGCGAATGTCTGTGTGGCAGCGAATGCAGTTCCAAGGGACAGTGAAAAGAAGCTACAGCTTTCAATGCTGGCAGCTTTCCTGTAGGCACAGTCTCTGGACGTTTCCAATTTCACTGCCGGGCTCTGGGAGAGAGTCATACAGAGTATTGCCCCATTACCTAGCAAAGCTTTAGCAGAGCGCGAATGTCTGTGTGGCAGCGAATGCAGTTCCAAGGGACAGTGAAAACCAGCTACAGCTTTCAGTGCTGGCAGCTTTCCTGTGGCCGCTATGGCTGGACGTTTCCAATTTGGCAGCCGGGCTCTGCCAGAGAGAGATATACAGTGTTGCCCCATTACCAAGAAAAGCTTTAGCAGAGCGCGAATGTCTGTGTGGCAGCAAATGCAGTTCCAAGGGACAGTGAAAACCAGCTACATCTTTCAGTGCTGGCAGCTTTCCTGTGGGCGCAATCTCTGGACGTTTCCAATTTCACTGCCGGGCTCTGGGAGAGAGAGATACAGAGTGTTGCCTCATTACCTAGCAAAGCTTTTGTAGAGCGCGAATGTCTGTGTGGCAGCGAATGCAGTTCCAAGGGACAGTGAAAACCAGCTACAGCTTTCAGTGCTGGCAGCTTTCCTGTGGGCGCAATCACTGGACGTTTCCAATTTCAATGCCGGGCTCTGGGAGAGAGAGATACAGAGTGTTGCCCCATTACCAAGCAAAGCTTCAGCAGAGCGCGAATGTCTGTGTGGCAGCGAATGCAGTTCCAAGGGACAGTGAAAACCAGCTACAGCTTTCAGTGCTGGCAGCTTTCCTGTGGCGCAATCTCTGGACGTTTCCAATTTCACTGCCGGGCTCTGGGAGAGAGAGATACAGAGTGTTGCCCCATTACCTAGCAAAGCTTTTGTAGAGCGCGAATGTCTGTGTGGCAGCGAATGCAGTTCCAGGGGACAGTGAAAACCAGCTACAGCTTTCAGTGCTGGCAGCTTTGCTGTGGGCACAGTCTCTGGACTTTTCCAATTCCACTGCCGGGCTCTGGGAGAGAGTCATACAGAGTGTTGCCCCATTACCTAGCAAAGCTTCAGCAGAGCGCGAATGTCTGTGTGGCAGCGAATGCAGTTCCAAGGGACAGTGAAAACCAGCTACAGCTTTCAGTGCTGGCAGCTTTCCTGTGGCCGCTATGGCTGGACGTTTCCAATTTGGCAGCCGGGCTCTGCCAGAGAGAGATACAGAGTGTTGCCCCATTACGAAGCAATGCTTTAGCAGAGCGCGAATGTCTGTGTGGCAGCAAATGCAGTTCCAAGAGACAATGAAAACCAGCTACAGCTTTCAGTGCTGGCAGCTTTCCTGTGGGCACAGTCTCTGGACGTTTCCAATTTCACTGCCGGGCTCTGGGAGAGAGTCATACAGAATGTTGCCCCATTACCAAGCAAAGCTTTAGCAGAGCGCGAATGTCTGTGTGTGCAGTTCCAAGGGACAGTGAAAACCAGCTACAGCTTTCAGTGCTGACAGCTTTCCTGTGGCCGCTATGGCTGTACGTTTCCAATTTGCAATCCGGGCTCTGCCAGAGAGAGATACAGAGTGTTGCCCCATTACCAAGCAAAGCTTTAGCAGAGCGCGAATGTCTGTGTGGCAGCGAATGCAGTTCCAAGGGACAGTGAAAACCAGCTACAGCTTTCAGTGCTGGCAGCTTTCCTGTGGGCACAGTCTCTGGATGTTTCCAATTTCACTGCCGGGCTCTGGGAGAGAGTCATACAGAGTATTGCCCCATTACCTAGCAAAGCTTTAGCAGAGCGCGAATGACTGTGAGGCAGCGAATGCAGTTCCAAGGGACAGTGAAAACCAGCTACAGCTTTCAGTGCTGGCAGCTTTCCTGTGGGCGCAATCTCTGGACGTTTCCAATTTGACTGCCAGGCTCTGGGAGAGAGTCATACAGACTGTTGCCCCATTACCAAGAAAAGCTTTAGCAGAGCGCGAATGTCTGTGTGGCAGCGAATGCAGTTCCAAGGGACAGTGAAAACCAGCTACAGCTTTCAGTGCTGGCAGCTTTCCTGTGGCCGCTATGGCTGGACGTTTCCAATTTGGCAGCCGGGCTCTGCCAGAGAGAGATACAGAGTGTTGCCCCATTACCAAGAAAAGCTTTAGCAGAGCGCGAATGTCTGTGTGGCAGCGAATGCAGTTCCAAGGGACAGTGAAAACCAGCTACAGCTTTCAGTGCTGGCAGCTTTCCTGTGGCCGCTATGGCTGGACGTTTCCAATTTGGCAGCCGGGCTGTGCCAGAGAGAGATACAGAGTGTTGCCCCATTACGAAGCAAAGCTTTAGCACAGCGCGAATGTCTGTGTGGCAGCGAATGCAGTTCCAAGGGACAGTGCAAACCAGCTACAGCTTTCAGTGCTGGCAGCTTTCCTGTGGGCGCAATCTCTGGACGTTTCCAATTTCACTGCCGGGCACTCGAGAGAGTCAAACAGAGTGTTGCCCCATTACCTAGGAAACTTTTATAGAGCGCGAATGTCTGTGTGGCAGCAAATGCAGTTCCAAGGGAGAGTGAAAACCAGCTACAGCTTTCAGTGCTGGCAGCTTTCCTGTGCGCGCAATCTCTGGACGTTTCCAATTTCACTGCGGGGCACTGGGAGAGATTCAGACAGAGTTTTGCCCGATTACGAAGCAAAGCTTTAGCACCGCGCGAATGTCTGTGTGGCAGCGAATGCAGTTCCAAGGCACAGTGAAAACCAGCTACAGCTTTCAGTGCTGGCAGCTTTCCTGTGGGCGCAATCACTGGACGTTTCCAATTTCAATGCCGGGCTCTGGGAGAGAGAGATACAGAGTGTTGCCCCATTACCAAGCAAAGCTTCAGCAGAGCGCGAATGTCTGTGTGGCAGCGAATGCAGTTCCAAGGGACAGTGAAAACCAGCTACAGCTTTCAGTGCTGGCAGCTTTCCTGTGGCGCAATCTCTGGACGTTTCCAATTTCACTGCCGGGCTCTGGGAGAGAGAGATACAGAGTGTTGCCCCATTACCTAGCAAAGCTTTTGTAGAGCGCGAATGTCTGTGTGGCAGCGAATGCAGTTCCAGGGGACAGTGAAAACCAGCTACAGCTTTCAGTGCTGGCAGCTTTCCTGTGGGCGCAATCTCTGGACGTTTCCAATTTCAATGCCGGGCTCTGGGAGAGAGAG
This sequence comes from Mycteria americana, assembly GCF_035582795.1. Taxonomy (NCBI): domain Eukaryota; kingdom Metazoa; phylum Chordata; class Aves; order Ciconiiformes; family Ciconiidae; genus Mycteria; species Mycteria americana. Next base: position 65,172,956 of record NC_134366.1, read on the forward strand.
ATACAGAGTGTTGCCCCATTACGAAGCAATGCTTTAGCAGAGCGCCAATGTCTCTGTGGCAGCGAATGCAGTTCCAAGGGACAGTGAAAACCAGCTACAGCTTTCAGTGCTGGCAGCTTTCCTGTGGCCGCCATCGCTGGACGTTTCCAATTTGGCATCCGGGCTCTGCCAGAGAGAGATACAGAGTGTTGCCCCATTACGAAGCAAAGCTTTAGCAGAGCGCGAATGTCTGTGTGGCAGCGAATGCAGTTCCAAGGGACAGTGAAAACCAGCTACAGCTTTCAGTGCTGGCAGCTTTCCTGTGGGCGCAATCTCTGGACGTTTCCAATTTCACTGCCGGGCTCTGGGAGAGAGTCATACATAGTGTTGCCTCATTACCTAGCAAAGCTTTTGTAGAGCGCGAATGTCTGTGTGGCAGCGAATGCAGTTCCAAGGGACAGTGAAAAGAAGCTACAGCTTTCAATGCTGGCAGCTTTCCTGTAGGCACAGTCTCTGGACGTTTCCAATTTCACTGCCGGGCTCTGGGAGAGAGAGATACAGAGTGTTGCCCCATTACCAAGCAAAGCTTCAGCAGAGCGCGAATGTCTGTGTGGCAGCGAATGCAGTTCCAAGGGACAGTGAAAACCAGCTACAGCTTTCAGTGCTGGCAGCTTTCCTGTGGCGCAATCTCTGGACGTTTCCAATTTCACTGCCGGGCTCTGGGAGAGAGAGATACAGAGTGTTGCCCCATTACCAAGCAAAGCTTCAGCAGAGCGCGAATGTCTGTGTGGCAGCGAATGCAGTTCCAAGGGACAGTGAAAACCAGCTACAGCTTTCAGTGCTGGCAGCTTTCCTGTGGCGCAATCTCTGGACGTTTCCAATTTCACTGCCGGGCTCTGGGAGAGAGAGATACAGAGTGTTGCCCCATTACCTAGCAAAGCTTTTGTAGAGCGCGAATGTCTGTGTGGCAGCGAATGCAGTTCCAGGGGACAGTGAAAACCAGCTACAGCTTTCAGTGCTGGCAGCTTTGCTGTGGGCACAGTCTCTGGACGTTTCCAATTCCACTGCCGGGCTCTGGGAGAGAGTCATACAGAGTGTTGCCCCATTACCTAGCAAAGCTTCAGCAGAGCGCGAATGTCTGTGTGGCAGCGAATGCAGTTCCAAGGGACAGTGAAAACCAGCTACAGCTTTCAGTGCTGGCAGCTTTCCTGTGGCCGCTATGGCTGGACGTTTCCAATTTGGCAGCCGGGCTCTGCCAGAGAGAGATACAGAGTGTTGCCCCATTACGAAGCAATGCTTTAGCAGAGCGCGAATGTCTGTGTGGCAGCAAATGCAGTTCCAAGAGACAATGAAAACCAGCTACAGCTTTCAGTGCTGGCAGCTTTCCTGTGGGCACAGTCTCTGGACGTTTCCAATTTCACTGCCGGGCTCTGGGAGAGAGTCATACAGAATGTTGCCCCATTACCAAGCAAAGCTTTAGCAGAGCGCGAATGTCTGTGTGGCAGCGAATGCAGTTCCAAGGGACAGTGAAAACCAGCTACAGCTTTCAGTGCTGGCAGCTTTCCTGTGGCCGCTATGGCTGGACGTTTCCAATTTGGCAGCCGGGCTCTGCCAGAGAGAGATACAGAGTGTTGCCCCATTACCAAGAAAAGCTTTAGCAGAGCGCGAATGTCTGTGTGGCAGCGAATGCAGTTCCAAGGGACAGTGAAAACCAGCTACAGCTTTCAGTGCTGGCAGCTTTCCTGTGGCCGCTATGGCTGGACGTTTCCAATTTGGCACCCGGGCTCTGCCAGAGAGAGATACAGAGTGTTGCCCCATTGCCAATAAAAGCTTTAGCAGAGCGCGAATGTCTGTGTGGCAGAGAATGCAGTTCCAAGGGACAGTGAAAACCAGCTACAGCTTTCAGTGCTGGCAGCTTTCCTGTGGGCACAGTCTCTGGATGTTTCCAATTTCACTGCCGGGCTCTGGGAGAGAGTCATACAGAGTCTTGCCCCATTACCTAGCAAAGCTTTTGTAGAGCGCGAATGTCTGTGTGGCAGCGAATGCAGTTCCAAGGGACAGTGAAAACCAGCTACAGCTTTCAGTGCTGGCAGCTTTGCTGTGGGCACAGTCTCTGGACGTTTCCAATTCCACTGCCGGGCTCTGGGAGAGAGTCATACAGAGTGTTGCCCCATTACCTAGCAAAGCTTTTGTAGAGCGCGAATGTCTGTGTGGCAGCGAATGCAGTTCCAAGGGACAGTGAAAACCAGCTACTACTTTCAGTGCTGGCAGCTTTCCTGTGGGCGCAATCTCTGGACGTTTCCAATTTGGCAGCCGGGCTCTGCCAGAGAGAGATACAGAGTGTTGCCCCATTACCTAGCAAAGCTTTTGTAGAGCGCGAATGTCTGTGTTGCAGCGAATGCAGTTCCAAGGGAAAGTGAAAACCAGCTACAGCTTTAAGTGCTGGCAGCTTTCCTGTAGGCAAAGTCTCTGGACGTTTCCAATTTCACTGCCGGGCTCTGGGAGAGAGTCATACAGAGTGTTGCCCCATTACCTAGCAAAGCTTTTGTAGAGCGCGAATGTCTGTGTGGCAGCGAATGCAGTTCCAAGGGACAGTGAAAACCAGCTACTACTTTCAGTGCTGGCAGCTTTCCTGTGGGCGCAATCTCTGGACGTTTCCAATTTGACTGCCAGGCTCTGGGAGAGAGTCATACAGACTGTTGCCCCATTACCAAGAAAAGCTTTAGCAGAGCGCGAATGTCTGTGTGGCAGCGAATGCAGTTCCAAGGGACAGTGAAAACCAGCTACAGCTTTCAGTGCTGGCAGCTTTCCTGTGGCCGCTATGGCTGGACGTTTCCAATTTGGCAGCCGGGCTCTGCCAGAGAGAGATACAGAGTGTTGCCCCATTACCACGAAAAGCTTTAGCAGAGCGCGAATGTCTGTGTGGCAGCGAATGCAGTTCCAAGGGACAGTGAAAACCAGCTACAGCTTTCAGTGCTGGCAGCTTTCCTGTGGCCGCTATGGCTGGACGTTTCCAATTTGGCAGCCGGGCTCTGCCAGAGAGAGATACAGAGTGTTGCCCCATTACGAAGCAAAGCTTTAGCACAGCGCGAATGTCTGTGTGGCAGCGAATGCAGTTCCAAGGGACAGTGAAAACCAGCTACAGCTTTCAGTGCTGGCAGCTTTCCTGTGGGCGCAATCTCTGGACGTTTCCAATTTCACTGCCGGGCTCTGCCAGAGAGAGATACAGAGTGTTGCCCCATTACCTAGCAAAGCTTTAGTGGAGCGCGAATGTCTGTGTGGCAGCGAATGCAGTTCCAAGGGACAGTGAAAACCAGCTACAGCTTTCAGTGCTGGCAGCTTTCCTGTGCGCGCAATCTCTGGACGTTTCCAATTTCACTGCGGGGCACTGGGAGAGATTCATACAGAGTGTTGCCCGATTACGAAGAAAAGCTTTAGCACCGCGCGAACGTCTGTGTGGCAGCGAATGCAGTTCCAAGGGACAGTGAAAATGAGCTATAGCATTCAGTGCTGGCAGCTTTGCTGTGGGCGCAATCTCTGGACGTTTCCAATTTCACTGCGGGGCACTGGGAGAGACTCATATAGCGTGTTGCCCCATTACCTAGCAAAGCTTTAGTAGAGCGCGAATGTCTGTGTGGCAGCGAATGCAGTTCCAAGGGACAGTGAAAACGAGCTATAGCATTCAGTGCTGGCAGCTTTCCTGTGGGCGCAATCTCTGGACGTTTCCAATTTCACTGCCGGACACTGGGAGAGAGTCATCCAGAGTGTTGCTGCGTTACCTCGCAAAGCTTTAGTAGAGCGCGAATGTCTGTGTGGCAGCGAATGCAGTTCCAAGGCAAGTGAAAACCAGCTACAGCTTTCAGTGCTGGCAGCTTTCCTGTGGGCGCAATCTCTGGACGTTTCCAATTTCACTGCCGGGCTCTTGGAGAGAGTCATACAGAATGTTTCTCCGTTACCTAGCAAAGCTTTAGTAGAGCGCGAATGTCTGTGTGGCAGCGAATGCAGTTCCAAGGCACAGTGAAAACCACCTACAGCTTTCAGTGCTGGCAGCTTTCCTGTGGGCGCAATCTCTGGACGTTTCCAATTTCACTGCCGGGCACTCGAGAGAGTCAAACAGAGTGTTGCCCCATTACCTAGAAACTTTTGTAGAGCGCGAATGTCTGTGTGGCAGCAAATGCAGTTCCAAGGGAGAGTGAAAACCAGCTACAGCTTTCAGTGCTGGCAGCTTTCCTGTGCGCGCAATCTCTGGACATTTCCAATTTCACTGCGGGGCACTGGGAGAGACTCAGACAGAGTTTTGCCCGATTACGAAGCAAAGCTTTAGCACCGCGCGAATGTCTGTGTGGCAGCGAATGCAGTTCCAAGGGACAGTGAAAACCAGCTACAGCTTTCAGTGCTGGCAGCTTTCCTGTGGGCGCAAGCTCTGAACGTTTCCAATTTCACTGCCGGGGTCTGTCAGAGAGAGATACAGAGTGTTGCCCCATTACCTAGCAAAGCTTTAGTAGAGCGCGAATGTCTGTGTGGCAGCGAATGCAGTTCCAAGGGACAGTGAAAACCAGCTACAGCTTTCAGTGCTGGCAGCTTTGCTGTGGGCACAGTCTCTGGACGTTTCCAATTCCACTGCCGGGCTCTGGGAGAGAGTCATACAGAGTGTTGCCCCATTACATAGCAAAGCTTCAGCAGAGCGCGAATGTCTGTGTGGCAGCGAATGCAGTTCCAAGGGACAGTGAAAACCAGCTACAGCTTTCAGTGCTGGCAACTTTCGTCTGGCCGCTATCGCTGGACGTTTCCAATTTGGCATCCGGGCTCTGCCAGAGAGAGATACAGAGTGTTGCCCCATTACGAAGCAATGCTTTAGCAGAGCGCGAATGTCTGTGTGGCAGCAAATGCAGTTCCAAGGGACAGTGAAAACCCGCTACAGCTTTCAGTGCTGGCAGCTTTCCTGTAGGCACAGTCTCTGGACGTTTCCAATTTGACTGCCGGGCTCTGGGAGAGAGTCATACAGAGTATTGCCCCATTACCTAGCAAAGCTTTAGCAGAGCGCGAATGTCTGTGAGGCAGCGAATGCAGTTCCAAGGGACAGTGAAAACCCGCTACAGCTTTCAGTGCTGGCAGCTTTCCTGTAGGCACAGTCTCTGGACGTTTCCACTTTCACTGCCAGGCTCTGGGAGAGAGTCATACAGAGTGTTGCCCCATTACCTAGCAAAGCTTTTGTAGAGCGCGAATGTCTGTGTGGCAGCGAATGCAGTTCCAAGGGACAGTGAAAACCAGCTACAGCTTTCAGTGCTGGCAGCTTTCCTGTGGGCGCAGTCTCTGGACGTTTCCAATTTCACTGCCGGGCTCTGGGAGAGAGTCATACAGAGTGTTGCCCCATTATCTAGCAAAGCTTTAGCAGAGCGCGAATGTCTGTGTGGCAGCAAATGCAGTTCCAAGAGACAATGAAAACCAGCTACAGCTTTCAGTGCTGGCAGCTTTCCTGTGGCCGCTATCCCTGGACTTTTCCAATTTGGAATCCGGGCTCTGCCAGAGAGAGATACAGAGTGTTGCCCCATTACGAAGCAATGCTTTAGCAGAGCGCGAATGTCTGTGCGGCAGTGAATGCAGTTCCAAGGGACAGTGAAAACCAGCTACAGCTTTCAGTGCTGGCAACTTTCGTCTGGCCGCTATCGCTGGACGTTTCCAATTTGGCATCCGGGCTCTGCCAGAGAGAAATACAGAGTGTTGCCCCATTACGAAGCAATGCTTTAGCAGAGCACGCATGTCTGTGTGGCAGCAAATGCAGTTCCAAGGGACAGTGAAAACCAGCTACAGCTTTCAGTGCTGGCAGCTTTCCTGTAGGCACAGTCTCTGGACGTTTCCAATTTCACTGCCGGTCTCTGGGAGAGAGTCATACAGAGTGTTGCCCCATTACCTAGCAAAGCTTTAGCAGAGTGCTAATGTCTGTGAGGCAGCGAATGCAGTTCCAAGGGACAGTGAAAACCAGCTACAGCTTTCAGTGCTTGCAGCTTTCCTGTAGGCACAGTCTCTGGACGTTTCCAATTTCACTGCCGGGCTCTGGGAGAGAGTCATACAGAGTGTTGCCCCATTACGAAGAAAAGCTTTAGCAGAGCGCGAATGTCTGTGTGACAGCAAATGCAGTTCCAAGGGACAGTGAAAACCAGCTACAGCTTTCAGTGCTGGCAGCTTTCCTGTGGGCGCAATCTCTGGACGTTTCCAATTTCACTGCCGGGCTCTGGGAGAGAGAGATACAGAGTGTTGCCTCATTACCTAGCAAAGCTTTTGTAGAGCGCGAATGTCTGTGTGGCAGCGAATGCAGTTCCAAGGGACAGTGAAAACCAGCTACAGCTTTCAGTGCTGGCAGCTTTCCTGTGGGCGCAATCTCTGGACGTTTCCAATTTCAATACCGGGCTCTGGGAGAGAGAGATACAGAGTGTTGCCCCATTACCAAGCAAAGCTTTAGCAGAGCGCGAATGTCTGTGTGGCAGCGAATGCAGTTCCAAGGGACAGTGAAAACCAGCTACAGCTTTCAGTGCTGGCAGCTTTCCTGTGGCCGCCATCGCTGGACGTTTCCAATTTGGCATCCGGGCTCTGCCAGAGAGAGATACAGAGTGTTGCCCCATTACGAAGCAAAGCTTTAGCAGAGCGCGAATGTCTGTGTGGCAGCGAATGCAGTTCCAAGGTACAGTGAAAACCAGCTACAGCTTTCAGTGCTGGCAGCTTTCCTGTGGGCGCAATCTCTGGACGTTTCCAATTTCACTGCCGGGCTCTGGGAGAGAGTCATACATAGTGTTGCCTCATTACCTAGCAAAGCTTTTGTAGAGCGCGAATGTCTGTGTGGCAGCAAATGCAGTTCCAAGGGACAGTGAAAACCAGCTACAGCTTTCAGTGCTGGCAGCTTTCCTGTAGGCACAGTCTCTGGACGTTTCCAATTTCACTGCCGGGCTCTGGGAGAGAGTCATACAGAGTGTTGCCCCATTACCTAGCAAAGCTTTAGCAGAGCGCGAATGTCTGTGTGGCAGCAAATGCAGTTCCAAGAGACAATGAAAACCAGCTACAGCTTTCAGTGCTGGCAGCTTTCCTGTGGCCGCTATGGCTGTACGTTTCCAATTTGCAATCCGGGCTCTGCCAGAGAGAGATACAGAGTGTTGCCCCATTACCTAGCAAAGCTTTAACAGAGCGCGAATGTCTGTGTGGCAGCGAATGCAGTTCCAAGGGAGAGTGAAAACCAGCTACAGCTTTCAGTGCTGGCAGCTTTCCTGTGGCCGCTATGGCTGGACGTTTCCAATTTGGCAGCCGGGCTCTGCCAGAGAGAGATATACAGTGTTGCCCCATTACCAAGAAAAGCTATAGCAGAGCGCGAATGTCTGTGTGGCAGCAAATGCAGTTCCAAGGGACAGTGAAAACCAGCTACAGCTTTCAGTGCTGGCAGCTTTCCTGTGGGCGCAATCACTGGACGTTTCCAATTTCAATGCCGGGCTCTGGGAGAGAGAGATACAGAGTGTTGCCCCATTACCAAGCAAAGCTTTAGCAGAGCGCGAATGTCTGTGTGGCAGCGAATGCAGTTCCAAGGGACAGTGAAAACCAGCTACAGCTTTCAGTGCTGGCAGCTTTCCTGTGGCGCAATCTCTGGACGTTTCCAATTTCACTGCCGGGCTCTGGGAGAGAGAGATACAGAGTGTTGCCCCATTACCTAGCAAAGCTTTTGTAGAGCGCGAATGTCTGTGTGGCAGCGAATGCAGTTCCAGGGGACAGTGAAAACCAGCTACAGCTTTCAGTGCTGGCAGCTTTGCTGTGGGCACAGTCTCTGGACGTTTCCAATTCCACTGACGGGCTCTGGGAGAGAGTCATACAGAGTGTTGCCCCATTACCTAGCAAAGCTTCAGCAGAGCGCGAATGTCTGTGTGGCAGCGAATGCAGTTCCAAGGGACAGTGAAAACCAGCTACAGCTTTCAGTGCTGGCAGCTTTCCTGTGGGCACAGTCTCTGGACGTTTCCAATTTCACTGCCGGGCTCTGGGAGAGAGTCATACAGAATGTTGCCCCATTACCAAGGAAAGCTTTAGCAGAGCGCGAATGTCTGTGTGGCAGCGAATGCAGTTCCAAGGGACAGTGAAAACCAGCTACAGCTTTCAGTGCTGGCAGCTTTGCTGTGGGCACAGTCTCTGGACGTTTCCAATTCCACTGCCGGGCTCTGGGAGAGAGTCATACAGAGTGTTGCCCCATTACCTAGCAAAGCTTTTGTAGAGCGCGAATGTCTGTGTGGCAGCGAATGCAGTTCCAAGGGACAGTGAAAACCAGCTACAGCTTTCAGTGCTGGCAGCTTTCCTGTGGGCGCAATCTCTGGACGTTTCCAATTTCACTGCCGGGCTCTGGGAGAGAGAGATACAGAGTGTTGCCTCATTACCTAGCAAAGCTTTTGTAGAGCGCGAATGTCTGTGTGGCAGCGAATGCAGTTCCAAGGGACAGTGAAAACCAGCTACAGCTTTCAGTGCTGGCAGCTTTCCTGTGGGCGCAATCTCTGGACGTTTCCAATTTCAATGCCGGGCTCTGGGAGAGAGAGATACAGAGTGTTGCCCCATTACCAAGCAAAGCTTTAGCAGAGCGCGAATGTCTGTGTGGCAGCGAATGCAGTTCCAAGGGACAGTGAAAACCAGCTACAGCTTTCAGTGCTGGCAGCTTTCCTGTGGGCGCAATCTCTGGACGTTTCCAATTTCACTGCCGGGCTCTTGGAGAGAGTCATACAGAATGTTTCTCCGTTACCTAGCAAAGCTTTAGTAGAGCGCGAATGTCTGTGTGGCAGCAAATGCAGTTCCAAGGCACAGTGAAAACCACCTACAGCTTTCAGTGCTGGCAGCTTTCCTGTGGGCGCAATCTCTGGACGTTTCCAGTTTCACTGCGGGGCACTGGGAGACAGTCATACAGAGTTTTGCCTCATTACCTAGCGAAGCTTTTGTAGAGCGCGAATGTCTGTGTGGCAGCGAATGCAGTTCCAAGGGACAGTGAAAACCAGCTACAGCTTTCAGTGCTGGCAGCTTTCCTGTGGGCGCAATCTCTGGACGTTTCCAATTTCACTGCCGGGCTCTGGGAGAGAGAGATACAGAGTGTTGCCCCATTACCTAGCAAAGCTTTTGTAGAGCGCGAATGTCTGTGTGGCAGCGAATGCAGTTCCAAGGGACAGTGAAAACCAGCTACAGCTTTCAGTGCTGGCAGCTTTCCTGTGGCCGCTATCGCTGGACGTTTCCAATTTGGCATCCGGGCTCTGCCAGAGAGAGATACAGAGTGTTGCCCCATTACGAAGCAATGCTTTAGCAGAGCGCGAATGTCTGTGTGGCAGCGAATGCAGTTCCAAGGGACAGTGAAAACCAGCTACAGCTTTCAGTGCTGGCAGCTTTCCTGCGGCCGCTATGGCTGTACGTTTCCAATTTGGCAGCCGGGCTCTGCCAGAGAGAGATACAGAGTGTTGCCCCATTACCAAGAAAAGCTTTAGCAGAGCGCGAATGTCTGTGTGGCAGCGAATGCATTTCCAAGGGACAGTGAAAACCAGCTACAGCTTTCAGTGCTGGCAGCTTTCCTGTAGGCACAGTCTCTGGACGTTTCCAATTTCACTGCCGGGCTCTGGGAGAGAGTCATACAGAGTGTTGCCCCATTACGAAGAAAAGCTTTAGCAGAGCGCGAATGTCTGTGTTACAGCAAATGCAGTTCCAAGGGACAGTGAAAACCAGCTACAGCTTTCAGTGCTGGCAGCTTTCCTGTGGGCGCAATCTCTGGACGTTTCCAATTTCACTGCCGGGCTCTGGGAGAGAGAGATACAGAGTGTTGCCTCATTACCTAGCAAAGCTTTTGTAGAGCGCGAATGTCTGTGTGGCAGCGAATGCAGTTCCAAGGGACAGTGAAAACCAGCTACAGCTTTCAGTGCTGGCAGCTTTCCTGTGGGCGCAATCTCTGGACGTTTCCAATTTCAATACCGGGCTCTGGGAGAGAGAGATACAGAGTGTTGCCCCATTACCAAGCAAAGCTTTAGCAGAGCGCGAATGTCTGTGTGGCAGCGAATGCAGTTCCAAGGGACAGTGAAAACCAGCTACAGCTTTCAGTGCTGGCAGCTTTCCTGTGGCCGCCATCGCTGGACGTTTCCAATTTGGCATCCGGGCTCTGCCAGAGAGAGATACAGAGTGTTGCCCCATTACGAAGCAAAGCTTTAGCAGAGCGCGAATGTCTGTGTGGCAGCGAATGCAGTTCCAAGGGACAGTGAAAACCAGCTACAGCTTTCAGTGCTGGCAGCTTTCCTGTGGGCGCAATCTCTGGACGTTTCCAATTTCACTGCCGGGCTCTGGGAGAGAGTCATACATAGTGTTGCCTCATTACCTAGCAAAGCTTTTGTAGAGCGCGAATGTCTGTGTGGCAGCAAATGCAGTTCCAAGGGACAGTGAAAACCAGCTACAGCTTTCAGTGCTGGCAGCTTTCCTGTAGGCACAGTCTCTGGACGTTTCCAATTTCACTGCCGGGCTCTGGGAGAGAGTCATACAGAGTGTTGCCCCATTACCTAGCAAAGCTTTAGCAGAGCGCGAATGTCTGTGTGGCAGCAAATGCAGTTCCAAGAGACAATGAAAACCAGCTACAGCTTTCAGTGCTGGCAGCTTTCCTGTGGCCGCTATGGCTGTACGTTTCCAATTTGCAATCCGGGCTCTGCCAGAGAGAGATACAGAGTGTTGCCCCATTACCTAGCAAAGCTTTAACAGAGCGCGAATGTCTGTGTGGCAGCGAATGCAGTTCCAAGGGACAGTGAAAACCAGCTACAGCTTTCAGTGCTGGCAGCTTTCCTGTGGGCACAGTCTCTGGACGTTTCCAATTTCACTGCCGGGCTCTGGGAGAGAGTCATACAGAATGTTGCCCCATTACCAAGGAAAGCTTTAGCAGAGCGCGAATGTCTGTGTGGCAGCGAATGCAGTTCCAAGGGACAGTGAAAACCAGCTACAGCTTTCAGTGCTGGCAGCTTTGCTGTGGGCACAGTCTCTGGACGTTTCCAATTCCACTGCCGGGCTCTGGGAGAGAGTCATACAGAGTGTTGCCCCATTACCTAGCAAAGCTTTTGTAGAGCGCGAATGTCTGTGTGGCAGCGAATGCAGTTCCAAGGGACAGTGAAAACCAGCTACAGCTTTCAGTGCTGGCAGCTTTCCTGTGGGCGCAATCTCTGGACGTTTCCAATTTCACTGCCGGGCTCTGGGAGAGAGAGATACAGAGTGTTGCCTCATTACCTAGCAAAGCTTTTGTAGAGCGCGAATGTCTGTGTGGCAGCGAATGCAGTTCCAAGGGACAGTGAAAACCAGCTACAGCTTTCAGTGCTGGCAGCTTTCCTGTGGGCGCAATCTCTGGACGTTTCCAATTTCAATGCCGGGCTCTGGGAGAGAGAGATACAGAGTGTTGCCCCATTACCAAGCAAAGCTTTAGCAGAGCGCGAATGTCTGTGTGGCAGCGAATGCAGTTCCAAGGGACAGTGAAAACCAGCTACAGCTTTCAGTGCTGGCAGCTTTCCTGTGGGCGCAATCTCTGGACGTTTCCAATTTCACTGCCGGGCTCTTGGAGAGAGTCATACAGAATGTTTCTCCGTTACCTAGCAAAGCTTTAGTAGAGCGCGAATGTCTGTGTGGCAGCAAATGCAGTTCCAAGGCACAGTGAAAACCACCTACAGCTTTCAGTGCTGGCAGCTTTCCTGTGGGCGCAATCTCTGGACGTTTCCAGTTTCACTGCGGGGCACTGGGAGACAGTCATACAGAGTTTTGCCTCATTACCTAGCGAAGCTTTTGTAGAGCGCGAATGTCTGTGTGGCAGCGAATGCAGTTCCAAGGGACAGTGAAAACCAGCTACAGCTTTCAGTGCTGGCAGCTTTCCTGTGGGCGCAATCTCTGGACGTTTCCAATTTCACTGCCGGGCTCTGGGAGAGAGAGATACAGAGTGTTGCCCCATTACCTAGCAAAGCTTTTGTAGAGCGCGAATGTCTGTGTGGCAGCGAATGCAGTTCCAAGGGACAGTGAAAACCAGCTACAGCTTTCAGTGCTGGCAGCTTTCCTGTGGCCGCTATCGCTGGACGTTTCCAATTTGGCATCCGGGCTCTGCCAGAGAGAGATACAGAGTGTTGCCCCATTACGAAGCAATGCTTTAGCAGAGCGCGAATGTCTGTGTGGCAGCGAATGCATTTCCAAGGGACAGTGAAAACCAGCTACAGCTTTCAGTGCTGGCAGCTTTCCTGTAGGCACAGTCTCTGGACGTTTCCAATTTCACTGCCGGGCTCTGGGAGAGAGTCATACAGAGTGTTGCCCCATTACGAAGAAAAGCTTTAGCAGAGCGCGAATGTCTGTGTTACAGCAAATGCAGTTCCAAGGGACAGTGAAAACCAGCTACAGCTTTCAGTGCTGGCAGCTTTCCTGTGGGCGCAATCTCTGGACGTTTCCAATTTCACTGCCGGGCTCTGGGAGAGAGAGATACAGAGTGTTGCCTCATTACCTAGCAAAGCTTTTGTAGAGCGCGAATGTCTGTGTGGCAGCGAATGCAGTTCCAAGGGACAGTGAAAACCAGCTACAGCTTTCAGTGCTGGCAGCTTTCCTGTGGGCGCAATCTCTGGACGTTTCCAATTTCAATACCGGGCTCTGGGAGAGAGAGATACAGAGTGTTGCCCCATTACCAAGCAAAGCTTTAGCAGAGCGCGAATGTCTGTGTGGCAGCGAATGCAGTTCCAAGGGACAGTGAAAACCAGCTACAGCTTTCAGTGCTGGCAGCTTTCCTGTGGCCGCCATCGCTGGACGTTTCCAATTTGGCATCCGGGCTCTGCCAGAGAGAGATACAGAGTGTTGCCCCATTACGAAGCAAAGCTTTAGCAGAGCGCGAATGTCTGTGTGGCAGCGAATGCAGTTCCAAGGGACAGTGAAAACCAGCTACAGCTTTCAGTGCTGGCAGCTTTCCTGTGGGCGCAATCTCTGGACGTTTCCAATTTCACTGCCGGGCTCTGGGAGAGAGTCATACATAGTGTTGCCTCATTACCTAGCAAAGCTTTTGTAGAGCGCGAATGTCTGTGTGGCAGCAAATGCAGTTCCAAGGGACAGTGAAAACCAGCTATAGCTTTCAGTGCTGGCAGCTTTCCTGTAGGCACAGTCTCTGGACGTTTCCAATTTCACTGCCGGGCTCTGGGAGAGAGTCATACAGAGTGTTGCCCCATTACCTAGCAAAGCTTTAGCAGAGCGCGAATGTCTGTGTGGCAGCAAATGCAGTTCCAAGAGACAATGAAAACCAGCTACAGCTTTCAGTGCTGGCAGCTTTCCTGTGGCCGCTATGGCTGTACGTTTCCAATTTGCAATCCGGGCTCTGCCAGAGAGAGATACAGAGTGTTGCCCCATTACCTAGCAAAGCTTTAACAGAGCGCGAATGTCTGTGTGGCAGCGAATGCAGTTCCAAGGGAGAGTGAAAACCAGCTACAGCTTTCAGTGCTGGCAGCTTTCCTGTGGGAGCAATCTCTGGACATTTCCAATTTGACTGCCAGGCTCTGGGAGAGAGTCATACAGACTGTTGCCCCATTACCAAGCAAAGCTTTAGCAGAGCGCGAATGTCTGTGTGGCAGCGAATGCAGTTCCAAGGGACAGTGAAAACCAGCTACAGCTTTCAGTGCTGGCAGCTTTCCTGTGGGCGCAATCACTGGACGTTTCCAATTTCAATGCCGGGCTCTGGGAGAGAGAGATACAGAGTGTTGCCCCATTACCAAGCAAAGCTTTAGCAGAGCGCGAATGTCTGTGTGGCAGCGAATGCAGTTCCAAGGGACAGTGAAAACCAGCTACAGCTTTCAGTGCTGGCAGCTTTCCTGTGGCGCAATCTCTGGACGTTTCCAATTTCACTGCCGGGCTCTGGGAGAGAGAGATACAGAGTGTTGCCCCATTACCTAGCAAAGCTTTTGTAGAGCGCGAATGTCTGTGTGGCAGCGAATGCAGTTCCAGGGGACAGTGAAAACCAGCTACAGCTTTCAGTGCTGGCAGCTTTGCTGTGGGCACAGTCTCTGGACGTTTCCAATTCCACTGCCGGGCTCTGGGAGAGAGTCATACAGAGTGTTGCCCCATTACCTAACAAAGCTTCAGCAGAGCGCGAATGTCTGTGTGGCAGCGAATGCAGTTCCAAGGGACAGTGAAAACCAGCTACAGCTTTCAGTGCTGGCAGCTTTGCTGTGGGCACAGTCTCTGGACGTTTCCAATTCCACTGCCGGGCTCTGGGAGAGAGTCATACAGAGTGTTGCCCCATTACCTAGCAAAGCTTTTGTAGAGCGCGAATGTCTGTGTGGCAGCGAATGCAGTTCCAAGGGACAGTGAAAACCAGCTACAGCTTTCAGTGCTGGCAGCTTTCCTGTGGGCGCAATCTCTGGACGTTTCCAATTTCACTGCCGGGCTCTGGGAGAGAGAGATACAGAGTGTTGCCTCATTACCTAGCAAAGCTTTTGTAGAGCGCGAATGTCTGTGTGGCAGCGAATGCAGTTCCAAGGGACAGTGAAAACCAGCTACAGCTTTCAGTGCTGGCAGCTTTCCTGTGGGCGCAATCTCTGGACGTTTCCAATTTCACTGCCGGGCTCTTGGAGAGAGTCATACAGAATGTTTCTCCGTTACCTAGCAAAGCTTTAGTAGAGCGCGAATGTCTGTGTGGCAGCAAATGCAGTTCCAAGGCACAGTGAAAACCACCTACAGCTTTCAGTGCTGGCAGCTTTCCTGTGGGCGCAATCTCTGGACGTTTCCAATTTCACTGCGGAGCACTGGGAGACAGTCATACAGAGTGTTGCCTCATTACCTAGCAAAGCTTTTGTAGAGCGCGAATGTCTGTGTGGCAGCAAATGTAGTTCCAAGGGACAGTGAAAAACAGCTACAGCTTTCAGTGCTGGCAGCTTTCCTGTGGCCGCTATCGCTGGACGTTTCCAATTTGGCATCCGGGCTCTGCCAGAGAGAGATACAGAGTGTTGCCCCATTACGAAGCAATGCTTTAGCAGAGCGCGAATGTCTGTGTGGCAGCGAATGCAGTTCCAAGGGACAGTGAAAACCAGATACAGCTTTCAGTGCTGGCAGCTTTCCTGTGGGAGCAATCTCTGGACGTTTCCAATTTGACTGCCAGGCTCTGGGAGAGAGTCATACAGAGTGTTGCCCCATTACCTAGCAAAGCTTTAGCAGAGCGCAAATGTCTGTGAGGCAGCGAATGCAGTTCCAAGGGACAGTGAAAACCAGCTACAGCTTTCAGTGCTGGCAGCTTTCCTGTGGCCGCTATGGCTGGACGTTTGCAATTTGGCAGCCGAGCTCTGCCACAGAGAGATACAGATTGTTGCCCCATTACCAAGCAAAGCTTTAGCAAAGCGCGAATGTCTGTGTGGCAGCGAATGCAGTTCCAAGGGACAGTGAAAACCAGCTACAGCTTTCAGTGCTGGCAGCTTTCCTGTGGGCGCAATCTCTGGACGTTTCCAGTTTCACTGCGGGGCACTGGGAGACAGTCATACAGAGTGTTGCCTCATTACCTAGCGAAGCTTTTGTAGAGCGCGAATGTCTGTGTGGCAGCGAATGCAGTTCCAAGGGACAGTGAAAACCAGCTACAGCTTTCAGTGCTGGCAGCTTTCCTGTGGCCGCTATCGCTGGACGTTTCCAATTTGGCATCCGGGCTCTGCCAGAGAGAGATACAGAGTGTTGCCCCATTACGAAGCAATGCTTTAGCAGAGCGCGAATGTCTGTGTGGCAGCGAATGCAGTTCCAAGGGACAGTGAAAACCAGCTACAGCTTTCAGTGCTGGCAGCTTTCCTGTGGCCGCTATCGCTGGACGTTTCCAATTTGGCATCCGGGCTCTGCCAGAGAGAGATACAGAGTGTTGCCCCATTACGAAGCAATGCTTTAGCAGAGCGCGAATGTCTGTGTGGCAGCGAATGCAGTTCCAAGGGACAGTGAAAACCAGCTACAGCTTTCAGTGCTGGCAGCTTTCCTGCGGCCGCTATGGCTGTACGTTTCCAATTTGGCAGCCGGGCTCTGCCAGAGAGAGATACAGAGTGTTGCCCCATTACCAAGAAAAGCTTTAGCAGAGCGCGAATGTCTGTGTGGCAGCGAATGCATTTCCAAGGGACAGTGAAAACCAGCTACAGCTTTCAGTGCTGGCAGCTTTCCTGTGGCCGCTATGGCTGGACGTTTCCAATTTTGCAGCCGGGCTCTGCCAGAGAGAGATACAGAGTGTTGCCCCATTACGAAGCAAAGCTTTAGCACAGCGCGAATGTCTGTGTGGCAGCGAATGCAGTTCCAAGGGACAGTGAAAACCAGCTACAGCTTTCAGTGCTGGCAGCTTTTCTGTGGGCGCAAGCTCTGGACGTTTCCAATCTGGCAGCCGGGCTCTGTCAGAGAGAGATACAGAGTGTTGCCCCATTACCTAGCAATGCTTTAGTGGAGCGAGAATGTCTGTGTGGCAGCGAATGCAGTTCCAAGGCACAGTGAAAACCACCTACAGCTTTCAGTGCTGGCAGCTTTCCTGTGCGCGCAATCTCTGGACGTTTGCAATTTCCCTGCGGGGCACTGGGAGAGATTCATACAGAGTATTGCCCGATTACGAAGAAAAGCTTTAGCACCGCGCGAACGTCTGTGTGGCAGCGAATGCAGTTCCAAGGGACAGTGAAAACGAGCTATAGCATTCAGTGCTGGCAGCTTTCCTGTGGGCGCAATCTCTGGACGTTTCCAATTTCACTGCCGGGCTCTGCCAGAGAGAGATACAGAGTGTTGCCCGATTACGAAGCAAAGCTTTAACACAGCGCGAATGTCTGTGTGGCAGCGAATGCAGTTCCAAGGGACAGTGAAAACCAGCTACAGCTTTCAGTGCTGGCAGCTTTCCTGTGGGCGCAATCTCTGGACGTTTCCAATTTCAATGCCGGGCTCTGGGAGAGAGAGATACAGAGTGTTGCCCCATTACCAAGCAAAGCTTTAGCAGAGCGCGAATGTCTGTGTGGCAGCGAATGCAGTTCCAAGGGACAGTGAAAACCAGCTACAGCTTTCAGTGCTGGCAGCTTTCCTGTGGGCGCAATCTCTGGACGTTTCCAATTTCACTGCCGGGCTCTTGGAGAGAGTCATACAGAATGTTTCTCCGTTACCTAGCAAAGCTTTAGTAGAGCGCGAATGTCTGTGTGGCAGCAAATGCAGTTCCAAGGCACAGTGAAAACCACCTACAGCTTTCAGTGCTGGCAGCTTTCCTGTGGGCGCAATCTCTGGACGTTTCCAGTTTCACTGCGGGGCACTGGGAGACAGTCATACAGAGTTTTGCCTCATTACCTAGCGAAGCTTTTGTAGAGCGCGAATGTCTGTGTGGCAGCGAATGCAGTTCCAAGGGACAGTGAAAACCAGCTACAGCTTTCAGTGCTGGCAGCTTTCCTGTGGGCGCAATCTCTGGACGTTTCCAATTTCACTGCCGGGCTCTGGGAGAGAGAGATACAGAGTGTTGCCCCATTACCTAGCAAAGCTTTTGTAGAGCGCGAATGTCTGTGTGGCAGCGAATGCAGTTCCAAGGGACAGTGAAAACCAGCTACAGCTTTCAGTGCTGGCAGCTTTCCTGTGGCCGCTATCGCTGGACGTTTCCAATTTGGCATCCGGGCTCTGCCAGAGAGAGATACAGAGTGTTGCCCCATTACGAAGCAATGCTTTAGCAGAGCGCGAATGTCTGTGTGGCAGCGAATGCATTTCCAAGGGACAGTGAAAACCAGCTACAGCTTTCAGTGCTGGCAGCTTTCCTGTAGGCACAGTCTCTGGACGTTTCCAATTTCACTGCCGGGCTCTGGGAGAGAGTCATACAGAGTGTTGCCCCATTACGAAGAAAAGCTTTAGCAGAGCGCGAATGTCTGTGTTACAGCAAATGCAGTTCCAAGGGACAGTGAAAACCAGCTACAGCTTTCAGTGCTGGCAGCTTTCCTGTGGGCGCAATCTCTGGACGTTTCCAATTTCACTGCCGGGCTCTGGGAGAGAGAGATACAGAGTGTTGCCTCATTACCTAGCAAAGCTTTTGTAGAGCGCGAATGTCTGTGTGGCAGCGAATGCAGTTCCAAGGGACAGTGAAAACCAGCTACAGCTTTCAGTGCTGGCAGCTTTCCTGTGGGCGCAATCTCTGGACGTTTCCAATTTCAATACCGGGCTCTGGGAGAGAGAGATACAGAGTGTTGCCCCATTACCAAGCAAAGCTTTAGCAGAGCGCGAATGTCTGTGTGGCAGCGAATGCAGTTCCAAGGGACAGTGAAAACCAGCTACAGCTTTCAGTGCTGGCAGCTTTCCTGTGGCCGCCATCGCTGGACGTTTCCAATTTGGCATCCGGGCTCTGCCAGAGAGAGATACAGAGTGTTGCCCCATTACGAAGCAAAGCTTTAGCAGAGCGCGAATGTCTGTGTGGCAGCGAATGCAGTTCCAAGGGACAGTGAAAACCAGCTACAGCTTTCAGTGCTGGCAGCTTTCCTGTGGGCGCAATCTCTGGACGTTTCCAATTTCACTGCCGGGCTCTGGGAGAGAGTCATACATAGTGTTGCCTCATTACCTAGCAAAGCTTTTGTAGAGCGCGAATGTCTGTGTGGCAGCAAATGCAGTTCCAAGGGACAGTGAAAACCAGCTATAGCTTTCAGTGCTGGCAGCTTTCCTGTAGGCACAGTCTCTGGACGTTTCCAATTTCACTGCCGGGCTCTGGGAGAGAGTCATACAGAGTGTTGCCCCATTACCTAGCAAAGCTTTAGCAGAGCGCGAATGTCTGTGTGGCAGCAAATGCAGTTCCAAGAGACAATGAAAACCAGCTACAGCTTTCAGTGCTGGCAGCTTTCCTGTGGCCGCTATGGCTGTACGTTTCCAATTTGCAATCCGGGCTCTGCCAGAGAGAGATACAGAGTGTTGCCCCATTACCTAGCAAAGCTTTAACAGAGCGCGAATGTCTGTGTGGCAGCGAATGCAGTTCCAAGGGAGAGTGAAAACCAGCTACAGCTTTCAGTGCTGGCAGCTTTCCTGTGGGAGCAATCTCTGGACATTTCCAATTTGACTGCCAGGCTCTGGGAGAGAGTCATACAGACTGTTGCCCCATTACCAAGCAAAGCTTTAGCAGAGCGCGAATGTCTGTGTGGCAGCGAATGCAGTTCCAAGGGACAGTGAAAACCAGCTACAGCTTTCAGTGCTGGCAGCTTTCCTGTGGGCGCAATCACTGGACGTTTCCAATTTCAATGCCGGGCTCTGGGAGAGAGAGATACAGAGTGTTGCCCCATTACCAAGCAAAGCTTTAGCAGAGCGCGAATGTCTGTGTGGCAGCGAATGCAGTTCCAAGGGACAGTGAAAACCAGCTACAGCTTTCAGTGCTGGCAGCTTTCCTGTGGCGCAATCTCTGGACGTTTCCAATTTCACTGCCGGGCTCTGGGAGAGAGAGATACAGAGTGTTGCCCCATTACCTAGCAAAGCTTTTGTAGAGCGCGAATGTCTGTGTGGCAGCGAATGCAGTTCCAGGGGACAGTGAAAACCAGCTACAGCTTTCAGTGCTGGCAGCTTTGCTGTGGGCACAGTCTCTGGACGTTTCCAATTCCACTGCCGGGCTCTGGGAGAGAGTCATACAGAGTGTTGCCCCATTACCTAACAAAGCTTCAGCAGAGCGCGAATGTCTGTGTGGCAGCGAATGCAGTTCCAAGGGACAGTGAAAACCAGCTACAGCTTTCAGTGCTGGCAGCTTTGCTGTGGGCACAGTCTCTGGACGTTTCCAATTCCACTGCCGGGCTCTGGGAGAGAGTCATACAGAGTGTTGCCCCATTACCTAGCAAAGCTTTTGTAGAGCGCGAATGTCTGTGTGGCAGCGAATGCAGTTCCAAGGGACAGTGAAAACCAGCTACAGCTTTCAGTGCTGGCAGCTTTCCTGTGGGCGCAATCTCTGGACGTTTCCAATTTCACTGCCGGGCTCTGGGAGAGAGAGATACAGAGTGTTGCCTCATTACCTAGCAAAGCTTTTGTAGAGCGCGAATGTCTGTGTGGCAGCGAATGCAGTTCCAAGGGACAGTGAAAACCAGCTACAGCTTTCAGTGCTGGCAGCTTTCCTGTGGGCGCAATCTCTGGACGTTTCCAATTTCACTGCCGGGCTCTTGGAGAGAGTCATACAGAATGTTTCTCCGTTACCTAGCAAAGCTTTAGTAGAGCGCGAATGTCTGTGTGGCAGCAAATGCAGTTCCAAGGCACAGTGAAAACCACCTACAGCTTTCAGTGCTGGCAGCTTTCCTGTGGGCGCAATCTCTGGACGTTTCCAATTTCACTGCGGAGCACTGGGAGACAGTCATACAGAGTGTTGCCTCATTACCTAGCAAAGCTTTTGTAGAGCGCGAATGTCTGTGTGGCAGCAAATGTAGTTCCAAGGGACAGTGAAAAACAGCTACAGCTTTCAGTGCTGGCAGCTTTCCTGTGGCCGCTATCGCTGGACGTTTCCAATTTGGCATCCGGGCTCTGCCAGAGAGAGATACAGAGTGTTGCCCCATTACGAAGCAATGCTTTAGCAGAGCGCGAATGTCTGTGTGGCAGCGAATGCAGTTCCAAGGGACAGTGAAAACCAGATACAGCTTTCAGTGCTGGCAGCTTTCCTGTGGGAGCAATCTCTGGACGTTTCCAATTTGACTGCCAGGCTCTGGGAGAGAGTCATACAGAGTGTTGCCCCATTACCTAGCAAAGCTTTAGCAGAGCGCAAATGTCTGTGAGGCAGCGAATGCAGTTCCAAGGGACAGTGAAAACCAGCTACAGCTTTCAGTGCTGGCAGCTTTCCTGTGGCCGCTATGGCTGGACGTTTGCAATTTGGCAGCCGAGCTCTGCCACAGAGAGATACAGATTGTTGCCCCATTACCAAGCAAAGCTTTAGCAAAGCGCGAATGTCTGTGTGGCAGCGAATGCAGTTCCAAGGGACAGTGAAAACCAGCTACAGCTTTCAGTGCTGGCAGCTTTCCTGTGGGCGCAATCTCTGGACGTTTCCAGTTTCACTGCGGGGCACTGGGAGACAGTCATACAGAGTGTTGCCTCATTACCTAGCGAAGCTTTTGTAGAGCGCGAATGTCTGTGTGGCAGCGAATGCAGTTCCAAGGGACAGTGAAAACCAGCTACAGCTTTCAGTGCTGGCAGCTTTCCTGTGGCCGCTATCGCTGGACGTTTCCAATTTGGCATCCGGGCTCTGCCAGAGAGAGATACAGAGTGTTGCCCCATTACGAAGCAATGCTTTAGCAGAGCGCGAATGTCTGTGTGGCAGCGAATGCAGTTCCAAGGGACAGTGAAAACCAGCTACAGCTTTCAGTGCTGGCAGCTTTCCTGTGGCCGCTATCGCTGGACGTTTCCAATTTGGCATCCGGGCTCTGCCAGAGAGAGATACAGAGTGTTGCCCCATTACGAAGCAATGCTTTAGCAGAGCGCGAATGTCTGTGTGGCAGCGAATGCAGTTCCAAGGGACAGTGAAAACCAGCTACAGCTTTCAGTGCTGGCAGCTTTCCTGCGGCCGCTATGGCTGTACGTTTCCAATTTGGCAGCCGGGCTCTGCCAGAGAGAGATACAGAGTGTTGCCCCATTACCAAGAAAAGCTTTAGCAGAGCGCGAATGTCTGTGTGGCAGCGAATGCATTTCCAAGGGACAGTGAAAACCAGCTACAGCTTTCAGTGCTGGCAGCTTTCCTGTGGCCGCTATGGCTGGACGTTTCCAATTTTGCAGCCGGGCTCTGCCAGAGAGAGATACAGAGTGTTGCCCCATTACGAAGCAAAGCTTTAGCACAGCGCGAATGTCTGTGTGGCAGCGAATGCAGTTCCAAGGGACAGTGAAAACCAGCTACAGCTTTCAGTGCTGGCAGCTTTTCTGTGGGCGCAAGCTCTGGACGTTTCCAATCTGGCAGCCGGGCTCTGTCAGAGAGAGATACAGAGTGTTGCCCCATTACCTAGCAATGCTTTAGTGGAGCGAGAATGTCTGTGTGGCAGCGAATGCAGTTCCAAGGCACAGTGAAAACCACCTACAGCTTTCAGTGCTGGCAGCTTTCCTGTGCGCGCAATCTCTGGACGTTTGCAATTTCCCTGCGGGGCACTGGGAGAGATTCATACAGAGTATTGCCCGATTACGAAGAAAAGCTTTAGCACCGCGCGAACGTCTGTGTGGCAGCGAATGCAGTTCCAAGGGACAGTGAAAACGAGCTATAGCATTCAGTGCTGGCAGCTTTCCTGTGGGCGCAATCTCTGGACGTTTCCAATTTCACTGCCGGGCTCTGCCAGAGAGAGATACAGAGTGTTGCCCGATTACGAAGCAAAGCTTTAACACAGCGCGAATGTCTGTGTGGCAGCGAATGCAGTTGCAAGGGACAGTGAAAACCAGCTACAGCTTTCAGTGCTGGCAGCTTTCCTGTAGGCACAGTCTCTGGACGTTTCCAATTTCACTGCCGGGCTCTGGGAGAGAGTCATACAGAGTATTGCCCCATTACCTAGCAAAGCTTTTGTAGAGCGCGAATATCTGTGTGGCAGCGAATGCAGTTCCAAGGGAGAGTGAAAACCAGCTACAGCTTTCAGTGCTGGCAGCTTTCCTGTGGGCGCAATCTCTGGACGTTTCCAATTTCACTGCCGGGCACTGGGAGAGAGTCATCCAGAGTGTTGCTGCGTTACCTAGCAAAGCTTTAGTAGAGCGCGAATGTCTGTGTGGCAGCGAATGCAGTTCCAAGGCACAGTGAAAACCAGCTACAGCTTTCAGTGCTGGCAGCTTTCCTGTGGGCGCAATCTCTGGACGTTTCCAATTTCACTGCCGGGCTCTTGGAGAGAGTCATACAGAATGTTTCTCCGTTACCTAGCAAAGCTTTAGTAGAGCGCGAATGTCTGTGTGGCAGCGAATGCAGTTCCAAGGCACAGTGAAAACCACCTACAGCTTTCAGTGCTGGCAGCTTTCCTGTGCGCGCAATCTCTGGACGTTTCCAATTTCACTGCGGGGCACTGGGAGAGATTCAGACGGAGTTTTGCCCGATTACGAAGCAAAGCTTTAGCACCGCGCGAATGTCTGTGTGGCAGCGAATGCAGTTCCAAGGGACAGTGAAAACCAGCTACAGCTTTCAGTGCTGGCAGCTTTCCTGTGGGCGCAAGCTCTGGACGTTTCCAATTTCACTGCCGGGGTCTGTCAGAGAGAGATACAGAGTGTTGCCCCATTACCTAGCAAAGCTTTAGTAGAGCGCGAATGTCTGTGTGGCAGCAAATGCAGTTCCAAGGGACAGTGAAAACCAGCTACAGCTTTCAGTGCTGGCAGCTTTGCTGTGGGCACAGTCTCTGGACGTTTCCAATTCCACTGCCGGGCTCTGGGAGAGAGTCATACAGAGTGTTGCCCCATTACATAGCAAAGCTTCAGCAGAGCGCGAATGTCTGTGTGGCAGCGAATGCAGTTCCAAGGGACAGTGAAAACCAGCTACAGCTTTCAGTGCTGGCAACTTTCGTCTGGCCGCTATCGCTGGACGTTTCCAATTTGGCATCCGGGCTCTGCCAGAGAGAGATACAGAGTGTTGCCCCATTACGAAGCAATGCTTTAGCAGAGCGCGAATGTCTGTGTGGCAGCAAATGCAGTTCCAAGGGACAGTGAAAACCAGCTACAGCTTTCAGTGCTGGCAGCTTTCCTGTAGGCACAGTCTCTGGACGTTTCCAATTTGACTGCCGGGCTCTGGGAGAGAGTCATACAGAGTATTGCCCCATTACCTAGCAAAGCTTTAGCAGAGCGCGAATGTCTGTGAGGCAGCGAATGCAGTTCCAAGGGACAGTGAAAACCCGCTACAGCTTTCAGTGCTGGCAGCTTTCCTGTAGGCACAGTCTCTGGACGTTTCCAATTTCACTGCCAGGCTCTGGGAGAGAGTCATACAGAGTGTTGCCCCATTACCTAGCAAAGCTTTTGTAGAGCGCGAATGTCTGTGTGGCAGCGAATGCAGTTCCAAGGGACAGTGAAAACCAGCTACAGCTTTCAGTGCTGGCAGCTTTCCTGTGGGCGCAGTCTCTGGACGTTTCCAATTTCACTGCCGGGCTCTGGGAGAGAGTCATACAGAGTGTTGCCCCATTATCTAGCAAAGCTTTAGCAGAGCGCGAATGTCTGTGTGGCAGCAAATGCAGTTCCAAGAGACAATGAAAACCAGCTACAGCTTTCAGTGCTGGCAGCTTTCCTGTGGCCGCTATCCCTGGACTTTTCCAATTTGGAATCCGGGCTCTGCCAGAGAGAGATACAGAGTGTTGCCCCATTACGAAGCAATGCTTTAGCAGAGCGCGAATGTCTGTGCGGCAGTGAATGCAGTTCCAAGGGACAGTGAAAACCAGCTACAGCTTTCAGTGCTGGCAACTTTCGTCTGGCCGCTATCGCTGGACGTTTCCAATTTGGCATCCGGGCTCTGCCAGAGAGAAATACAGAGTGTTGCCCCATTACGAAGCAATGCTTTAGCAGAGCACGCATGTCTGTGTGGCAGCAAATGCAGTTCCAAGGGACAGTGAAAACCAGCTACAGCTTTCAGTGCTGGCAGCTTTCCTGTAGGCACAGTCTCTGGACCTTTCCAATTTCACTGCCGGGCTCTGGGAGAGAGTCATACAGAGTGTTGCCCCATTACCTAGCAAAGCTTTAGCAGAGTGCTAATGTCTGTGAGGCAGCGAATGCAGTTCCAAGGGACAGTGAAAACCAGCTACAGCTTTCAGTGCTGGCAGCTTTCCTGTAGGCACAGTCTCTGGACGTTTCCAATTTCACTGCCGGGCTCTGGGAGAGAGTCATACAGAGTGTTGCCCCATTACGAAGAAAAGCTTTAGCAGAGCGCGAATGTCGGTGTGACAGCAAATGCAGTTCCAAGGGACAGTGAAAACCAGCTACAGCTTTCAGTGCTGGCAGCTTTCCTGTGGGCGCAATCTCTGGACGTTTCCAATTTCACTGCCGGGCTCTGGGAGAGAGAGATACAGAGTGTTGCCTCATTACCTAGCAAAGCTTTTGTAGAGCGCGAATGTCTGTGTGGCAGCGAATGCAGTTCCAAGGGACAGTGAAAACCAGCTACAGCTTTCAGTGCTGGCAGCTTTCCTGTGGGCGCAATCTCTGGACGTTTCCAATTTCAATACCGGGCTCTGGGAGAGAGAGATACAGAGTGTTGCCCCATTACCAAGCAAAGCTTTAGCAGAGCGCGAATGTCTGTGTGGCAGCGAATGCAGTTCCAAGGGACAGTGAAAACCAGCTACAGCTTTCAGTGCTGGCAGCTTTCCTGTGGGCGCAATCTCTGGACGTTTCCAATTTCACTGCCGGGCTCTGGGAGAGAGTCATACATAGTGTTGCCTCATTACCTAGCAAAGCTTTTGTAGAGCGCGAATGTCTGTGTGGCAGCAAATGCAGTTCCAAGGGACAGTGAAAACCAGCTACAGCTTTCAGTGCTGGCAGCTTTCCTGTAGGCACAGTCTCTGGACGTTTCCAATTTCACTGCCGGGCTCTGGGAGAGAGTCATACAGAGTGTTGCCCCATTACCTAGCAAAGCTTTAGCAGAGCGCGAATGTCTGTGTGGCAGCAAATGCAGTTCCAAGAGACAATGAAAACCAGCTACAGCTTTCAGTGCTGGCAGCTTTCCTGTGGCCGCTATGGCTGTACGTTTCCAATTTGCAATCCGGGCTCTGCCAGAGAGAGATACAGAGTGTTGCCCCATTACCTAGCAAAGCTTTAACAGAGCGCGAATGTCTGTGTGGCAGCGAATGCAGTTCCAAGGGAGAGTGAAAACCAGCTACAGCTTTCAGTGCTGGCAGCTTTCCTGTGGGAGCAATCTCTGGACATTTCCAATTTGACTGCCAGGCTCTGGGAGAGAGTCATACAGACTGTTGCCCCATTACCAAGCAAAGCTTTAGCAGAGCGCGAATGTCTGTGTGGCAGCGAATGCAGTTCCAAGGGACAGTGAAAACCAGCTACAGCTTTCAGTGCTGGCAGCTTTCCTGTGGCCGCTATGGCTGGACGTTTCCAATTTGGCAGCCGGGCTCTGCCAGAGAGAGATATACAGTGTTGCCCCATTACCAAGAAAAGCTTTAGCAGAGCGCGAATGTCTGTGTGGCAGCAAATGCAGTTCCAAGGGACAGTGAAAACCAGCTACAGCTTTCAGTGCTGGCAGCTTTCCTGTGGGCGCAATCACTGGACGTTTCCAATTTCAATGCCGGGCTCTGGGAGAGAGAGATACAGAGTGTTGCCCCATTACCAAGCAAAGCTTTAGCAGAGCGCGAATGTCTGTGTGGCAGCGAATGCAGTTCCAAGGGACAGTGAAAACCAGCTACAGCTTTCAGTGCTGGCAGCTTTCCTGTGGCCGCTATGGCTGTACGTTTCCAATTTGCAATCCGGGCTCTGCCAGAGAGAGATACAGAGTGTTGCCCCATTACCAAGCAAAGCTTTTGTAGAGCGCGAATGTCTGTGTGGCAGCGAATGCAGTTCCAAGGGACAGTGAAAACCAGCTACAGCTTTCAGTGCTGGCAGCTTTGCTGTGGCCGCTATGGCTGGACTTTTCGAATTTGGCAGCCAGGCTCTGCCAGAGAGAGATACAGAGTGTTGCCCCATTACCAAGCAAAGCTTTAGCAGAGCGCGAATGTCTGTGTGGCAGCGAATGCAGTTCCAAGGGACAGTGAAAACCAGCTACAGCTTTCAGTGCTGGCAGCTTTGCTGTGGGCACAGTCTCTGGACGTTTCCAATTCCACTGCCGGGCTCTGGGAGAGAGTCATACAGAGTGTTGCCCCATTACCTAGCAAAGCTTTTGTAGAGCGCGAATGTCTGTGTGGCAGCGAATGCAGTTCCAAGGCACAGTGAAAACCAGCTACAGCTTTCAGTGCTGGCAGCTTTCCTGTGGGCGCAATCTCTGGACGTTTCCAATTTCACTGCCGGGCTCTGGGAGAGAGAGATACAGAGTGTTGCCTCATTACCTAGCAAAGCTTTTGTAGAGCGCGAATGTCTGTGTGGCAGCGAATGCAGTTCCAAGGGACAGTGAAAACCAGCTACAGCTTTCATTGCTGGCAGCTTTCCTGTGGCCGCTATGGCTGTACGTTTCCAATTTGGCAGCCGGGCTCTGCCAGAGAGAGATATACAGTGTTGCCCCATTACCAAGAAAAGCTTTAGCAGAGCGCGAATGTCTGTGTGGCAGCGAATGCAGTTCCAAGGGACAGTGAAAACCAGCTACAGCTTTCAGTGCTGGCAGCTTTCCTGTGGCCGCCATCGCTGGACGTTTCCAATTTGGCATCCGGGCTCTGCCAGAGAGAGATACAGAGTGTTGCCCCATTACGAAGCAAAGCTTTAGCAGAGCGCGAATGTCTGTGTGGCAGCGAATGCAGTTCCAAGGGACAGTGAAAACCAGCTACAGCTTTCAGTGCTGGCAGCTTTCCTGTGGGCGCAATCTCTGGACGTTTCCAATTTCACTGCCGGGCTCTGGGAGAGAGTCATACATAGTGTTGCCTCATTACCTAGCAAAGCTTTTGTAGAGCGCGAATGTCTGTGTGGCAGCAAATGCAGTTCCAAGGGACAGTGAAAACCAGCTACAGCTTTCAGTGCTGGCAGCTTTCCTGTAGGCACAGTCTCTGGACGTTTCCAATTTCACTGCCGGGCTCTGGGAGAGAGTCATACAGAGTGTTGCCCCATTACCAAGCAAAGCTTTAGCAGAGCGCGAATGTCTGTGTGGCAGCAAATGCAGTTCCAAGAGACAATGAAAACCAGCTACAGCTTTCAGTGCTGGCAGCTTTCCTGTGGCCGCTATGGCTGTAGGTTTCCAATTTGCAATCCGGGCTCTGCCAGAGAGAGATACAGAGTGTTGCCCCATTACCTAGCAAAGCTTTAACAGAGCGCGAATGTCTGTGTGGCAGCGAATGCAGTTCCAAGGGACAGTGAAAACCAGCTACAGCTTTCAGTGCTGGCAGCTTTCCTGTGGGAGCAATCTCTGGACATTTCCAATTTCACTGCCGGGCTCTGGGAGAGAGAGATACAGAGTGTTGCCCCATTACCTAGCAAAGCTTCAGCAGAGCGCGAATGTCTGTGTGGCAGCGAATGCAGTTCCAAGGGACAGTGAAAACCAGCTACAGCTTTCAGTGCTGGCAGCTTTCCTGTGGCCGCTATGGCTGGACGTTTCCAATTTGGCAGCCGGGCTCTGCCAGAGAGAGATATACAGTGTTGCCCCATTACCAAGAAAAGCTTTAGCAGAGCGCGAATGTCTGTGTGGCAGCAAATGCAGTTCCAAGGGACAGTGAAAACCAGCTACAGCTTTCAGTGCTGGCAGCTTTCCTGTGGGCGCAATCACTGGACGTTTCCAATTTCAATGCCGGGCTCTGGGAGAGAGTCATACAGAGTGTTGCCCCATTACCTAGCAAAGCTTCAGCAGAGCGCGAATGTCTGTGTGGCAGCGAATGCAGTTCCAAGGGACAGTGAAAACCAGCTACAGCTTTCAGTGCTGGCAGCTTTCCTGTGGCGCAATCTCTGGACGTTTCCAATTTTACTGCCGGGCTCTGCCAGAGAGAGATACAGAGTGTTGCCCCATTACGAAGCAATGCTTTAGCAGAGCGCGAATGTCTGTGTGGCAGCAAATGCAGTTCCAAGAGACAATGAAAACCAGCTACAGCTTTCAGTGCTGGCAGCTTTCCTGTGGGCACAGTCTCTGGACGTTTCCAATTTCACTGCCGGGCTCTGGGAGAGAGTCATACAGAATGTTGCCCCATTACCAAGCAAAGCTTTAGCAGAGCGCGAATGTCTGTGTGGCAGCGAATGCAGTTCCAAGGGACAGTGAAAACCAGCTACAGCTTTCAGTGCTGGCAGCTTTCCTGTGGCCGCTATGGCTGTACGTTTCCAATTTGCAATCCGGGCTCTGCCAGAGAGAGATACAGAGTGTTGCCCCATTACCAAGCAAAGCTTTTGTAGAGCGCGAATGTCTGTGTGGCAGCAAATGCAGTTCCAAGGGACAGTGAAAACCAGCTACAGCTTTCAGTGCTGGCAGCTTTCCTGTGGGCGCAATCACTGGACGTTTCCAATTTCAATGCCGGGCTCTGGGAGAGAGAGATACAGAGTGTTGCCCCATTACCAAGCAAAGCTTTAGCAGAGCGCGAATGTCTGTGTGGCAGCGAATGCAGTTCCAAGGGACAGTGAAAACCAGCTACAGCTTTCAGTGCTGGCAGCTTTCCTGTGGCGCAATCTCTGGACGTTTCCAATTTCACTGCCGGGCTCTGGGAGAGAGAGATACAGAGTGTTGCCCCATTACCTAGCAAAGCTTTTGTAGAGCGCGAATGTCTGTGTGGCAGCAAATGCAGTTCCAGGGGACAGTGAAAACCAGCTACAGCTTTCAGTGCTGGCAGCTTTGCTGTGGGCACAGTCTCTGGACGTTTCCAATTCCACTGACGGGCTCTGGGAGAGAGTCATACAGAGTGTTGCCCCATTACCTAGCAAAGCTTCAGCAGAGCGCGAATGTCTGTGTGGCAGCGAATGCAGTTCCAAGGGACAGTGAAAACCAGCTACAGCTTTCAGTGCTGGCAGCTTTCCTGTGGCCGCTATGGCTGGACGTTTCCAATTTGGCAGCCGGGCTCTGCGAGAGAGAAATACAGAGTGTTGCCCCATTACGAAGCAATGCTTTAGCAGAGCGCGAATGTCTGTGTGGCAGCAAATGCAGTTCCAAGGGACAGTGAAAACCAGCTACAGCTTTCAGTGCTGGCAGCTTTCCTGTGGGAGCAATCTCTGGACATTTCCAATTTCACTGCCGGGCTCTGGGAGAGAGAGATACAGAGTGTTGCCCCATTACCTAGCAAAGCTTTAGCAGAGCGCGAATGTCTGTGTGGCAGCGAATGCAGTTCCAAGGGACAGTGAAAACCAGCTACAGCTTTCAGTGCTGGCAGCTTTCCTGTGGCCGCTATGGCTGGACGTTTCCAATTTGGCAGCCGGGCTCTGCCAGAGAGAGATATACAGTGTTGCCCCTTTACCAAGAAAAGCTTTAGCAGAGCGCGAATGTCTGTGTGGCAGCAAATGCAGTTCCAAGGGACAGTGAAAACCAGCTACAGCTTTCAGTGCTGGCAGCTTTCCTGTGGGCGCAATCACTGGACGTTTCCAATTTCAATGCCGGGCTCTCGGAGAGAGTCATACAGAGTGTTGCCCCATTACCTAGCAAAGCTTCAGCAGAGCGCGAATGTCTGTGTGGCAGCGAATGCAGTTCCAAGGGACAGTGAAAACCAGCTACAGCTTTCAGTGCTAGCAGCTTTCCTGTGGCGCAATCTCTGGACGTTTCCAATTTTACTGCCGGGCTCTGCCAGAGAGAGATACAGAGTGTTGCCCCATTACGAAGCAATGCTTTAGCAGAGCGCGAATGTCTGTGTGGCAGCAAATGCAGTTCCAAGAGACAATGAAAACCAGCTACAGCTTTCAGTGCTGGCAGCTTTCCTGTGGGCACAGTCTCTGGACGTTTCCAATTTCACTGCCGGGCTCTGGGAGAGAGTCATACAGAATGTTGCCCCATTACCAAGCAAAGCTTTAGCAGAGCGCGAATGTCTGTGTGGCAGCGAATGCAGTTCCAAGGGACAGTGAAAACCAGCTACAGCTTTCAGTGCTGGCAGCTTTCCTGTGGCCGCTATGGCTGTACGTTTCCAATTTGCAATCCGGGCTCTGCCAGAGAGAGATACAGAGTGTTGCCCCATTACCAAGCAAAGCTTTTGTAGAGCGCGAATGTCTGTGTGGCAGCGAATGCAGTTCCAAGGGACAGTGAAAACCAGCTACAGCTTTCAGTGCTGGCAGCTTTGCTGTGGCCGCTATGGCTGGACTTTTCGAATTTGGCAGCCAGGCTCTGCCAGAGAGAGATACAGAGTGTTGCCCCATTACCAAGCAAAGCTTTAGCAGAGCGCGAATGTCTGTGTGGCAGCGAATGCAGTTCCAAGGGACAGTGAAAACCAGCTACAGCTTTCAGTGCTGGCAGCTTTGCTGTGGGCACAGTCTCTGGACGTTTCCAATTCCACTGCCGGGCTCTGGGAGAGAGTCATACAGAGTGTTGCCCCATTACCTAGCAAAGCTTTTGTAGAGCGCGAATGTCTGTGTGGCAGCGAATGCAGTTCCAAGGCACAGTGAAAACCAGCTACAGCTTTCAGTGCTGGCAGCTTTCCTGTGGCCGCTATGGCTGGACGTTTCCAATTTGGCAGCCGGGCTGTGCCAGAGAGAGATATACAGTGTTGCCCCATTACCAAGAAAAGCTTTAGCAGAGCGCGAATGTCTGTGTGGCAGCAAATGCAGTTCCAAGGGACAGTGAAAACCAGCTACAGCTTTCAGTGCTGGCAGCTTTCCTGTGGGCGCAATCTCTGGACGTTTCCAATTTCACTGCCGGGCTCTGGGAGAGAGAGATACAGAGTGTTGCCTCATTACCTAGCAAAGCTTTTGTAGAGCGCGAATGTCTGTGTGGCAGCGAATGCAGTTCCAAGGGACAGTGAAAACCAGCTACAGCTTTCAGTGCTGGCAGCTTTCCTGTGGCCGCCATCGCTGGACGTTTCCAATTTGGCATCCGGGCTCTGCCAGAGAGAGATACAGAGTGTTGCCCCATTACGAAGCAAAGCTTTAGCAGAGCGCGAATGTCTGTGTGGCAGCGAATGCAGTTCCAAGGGACAGTGAAAACCAGCTACAGCTTTCAGTGCTGGCAGCTTTCCTGTGGGCGCAATCTCTGGACGTTTCCAATTTCACTGCCGGGCTCTGGGAGAGAGTCATACATAGTGTTGCCTCATTACCTAGCAAAGCTTTTGTAGAGCGCGAATGTCTGTGTGGCAGCAAATGCAGTTCCAAGGGACAGTGAAAACCAGCTACAGCTTTCAGTGCTGGCAGCTTTCCTGTAGGCACAGTCTCTGGACGTTTCCAATTTCACTGCCGGGCTCTGGGAGAGAGTCATACAGAGTGTTGCCCCATTACCAAGCAAAGCTTTAGCAGAGCGCGAATGTCTGTGTGGCAGCAAATGCAGTTCCAAGAGACAATGAAAACCCGCTACAGCTTTCAGTGCTGGCAGCTTTCCTGTGGCCGCTATGGCTGGACGTTTCCAATTTGGCAGCCGGGCTCTGCCAGAGAGAGATATACAGTGTTGCCCCATTACCAAGAAAAGCTTTAGCAGAGCGCGAATGTCTGTGTGGCAGCAAATGCAGTTCCAAGGGACAGTGAATACCAGCTACAGCTTTCAGTGCTGGCAGCTTTGCTGTGGCCGCTATGGCTGGACTTTTCGAATTTGGCAGCCAGGCTCTGCCAGAGAGAGATACAGAGTGTTGCCCCATTACCAAGCAAAGCTTTAGCAGAGCGCGAATGTCTGTGTGGCAGCGAATGCAGTTCCAAGGGACAGTGAAAACCAGCTACAGCTTTCAGTGCTGGCAGCTTTGCTGTGGGCACAGTCTCTGGACGTTTCCAATTCCACTGCCGGGCTCTGGGAGAGAGTCATACAGAGTGTTGCCCCATTACCTAGCAAAGCTTTTGTAGAGCGCGAATGTCTGTGTGGCAGCGAATGCAGTTCCAAGGCACAGTGAAAACCAGCTACAGCTTTCAGTGCTGGCAGCTTTCCTGTGGCCGCTATGGCTGGACGTTTCCAATTTGGCAGCCGGGCTGTGCCAGAGAGAGATATACAGTGTTGCCCCATTACCAAGAAAAGCTTTAGCAGAGCGCGAATGTCTGTGTGGCAGCAAATGCAGTTCCAAGGGACAGTGAAAACCAGCTACAGCTTTCAGTGCTGGCAGCTTTCCTGTGGGCGCAATCTCTGGACGTTTCCAATTTCACTGCCGGGCTCTGGGAGAGAGAGATACAGAGTGTTGCCTCATTACCTAGCAAAGCTTTTGTAGAGCGCGAATGTCTGTGTGGCAGCGAATGCAGTTCCAAGGGACAGTGAAAACCAGCTACAGCTTTCAGTGCTGGCAGCTTTCCTGTGGCCGCCATCGCTGGACGTTTCCAATTTGGCATCCGGGCT
The DNA here is from genome assembly GCF_035582795.1 of Mycteria americana. NCBI lineage: Eukaryota > Metazoa > Chordata > Aves > Ciconiiformes > Ciconiidae > Mycteria > Mycteria americana. The sequence continues at coordinate 65,205,861 of NC_134366.1, forward strand.
CTGCCAGAGAGAGATACAGAGTGTTGCCCCATTACGAAGCAAAGCTTTAGCAGAGCGCGAATGTCTGTGTGGCAGCGAATGCAGTTCCAAGGGACAGTGAAAACCAGCTACAGCTTTCAGTGCTGGCAGCTTTCCTGTGGGCGCAATCTCTGGACGTTTCCAATTTCACTGCCGGGCTCTGGGAGAGAGTCATACATAGTGTTGCCTCATTACCTAGCAAAGCTTTTGTAGAGCGCGAATGTCTGTGTGGCAGCAAATGCAGTTCCAAGGGACAGTGAAAACCAGCTACAGCTTTCAGTGCTGGCAGCTTTCCTGTAGGCACAGTCTCTGGACGTTTCCAATTTCACTGCCGGGCTCTGGGAGAGAGTCATACAGAGTGTTGCCCCATTACCAAGCAAAGCTTTAGCAGAGCGCGAATGTCTGTGTGGCAGCAAATGCAGTTCCAAGAGACAATGAAAACCCGCTACAGCTTTCAGTGCTGGCAGCTTTCCTGTGGCCGCTATGGCTGGACGTTTCCAATTTGGCAGCCGGGCTCTGCCAGAGAGAGATATACAGTGTTGCCCCATTACCAAGAAAAGCTTTAGCAGAGCGCGAATGTCTGTGTGGCAGCAAATGCAGTTCCAAGGGACAGTGAATACCAGCTACAGCTTTCAGTGCTGGCAGCTTTCCTGTGGGCGCAATCACTGGACGTTTCCAATTTCAATGCCGGGCTCTGGGAGAGAGTCATACAGAGTGTTGCCCCATTACCTAGCAAAGCTTCAGCAGAGCGCGAATGTCTGTGTGGCAGCGAATGCAGTTCCAAGGGACAGTGAAAACCAGCTACAGCTTTCAGTGCTGGCAGCTTTCCTGTGGCGCAATCTCTGGACGTTTCCAATTTTACTGCCGGGCTCTGCCAGAGAGAGATACAGAGTGTTGCCCCATTACGAAGCAATGCTTTAGCAGAGCGCGAATGTCTGTGTGGCAGCAAATGCAGTTCCAAGAGACAATGAAAACCAGCTACAGCTTTCAGTGCTGGCAGCTTTCCTGTGGGCACAGTCTCTGGACGTTTCCAATTTCACTGCCGGGCTCTGGGAGAGAGTCATACAGAATGTTGCCCCATTACCAAGCAAAGCTTTAGCAGAGCGCGAATGTCTGTGTGGCAGCGAATGCAGTTCCAAGGGACAGTGAAAACCAGCTACAGCTTTCAGTGCTGGCAGCTTTCCTGTGGCCGCTATGGCTGTACGTTTCCAATTTGCAATCCGGGCTCTGCCAGAGAGAGATACAGAGTGTTGCCCCATTACCAAGCAAAGCTTTTGTAGAGCGCGAATGTCTGTGTGGCAGCGAATGCAGTTCCAAGGGACAGTGAAAACCAGCTACAGCTTTCAGTGCTGGCAGCTTTGCTGTGGCCGCTATGGCTGGACTTTTCGAATTTGGCAGCCAGGCTCTGCCAGAGAGAGATACAGAATGTTGCCCCATTACCAAGCAAAGCTTTAGCAGAGCGCGAATGTCTGTGTGGCAGCGAATGCAGTTCCAAGGGACAGTGAAAACCAGCTACAGCTTTCAGTGCTGGCAGCTTTCCTGTGGCCGCTATGGCTGTACGTTTCCAATTTGGCAGCCGGGCTGTGCCAGAGAGAGATATACAGTGTTGCCCCATTACCAAGAAAAGCTTTAGCAGAGCGCGAATGTCTGTGTGGCAGCAAATGCAGTTCCAAGGGACAGTGAAAACCAGCTACAGCTTTCAGTGCTGGCAGCTTTGCTGTGGGCACAGTCTCTGGACGTTTCCAATTCCACTGCCGGGCTCTGGGAGAGAGTCATACAGAGTGTTGCCCCATTACCTAGCAAAGCTTTAGCAGAGCGCGAATGTCTGTGAGGCAGCGAATGCAGTTCCAAGGGACAGTGAAAACCAGCTACAGCTTTCAGTGCTGGCAGCTTTCCTGTGGCCGCTATCGCTGGACGTTTCCAATTTGGCATCCGGGCTCTGCCAGAGAGAGATACAGAGTGTTGCCCCATTACGAAGCAATGCTTTAGCAGAGCGCGAATGTCTGTGTGGCAGCGAATGCAGTTCCAAGGGACAGTGAAAACCAGCTACAGCTTTCAGTGCTGGCAGCTTTGCTGTGGGCACAGTCTCTGGACGTTTCCAATTCCACTGCCGGGCTCTGGGAGAGAGTCATACAGAGTGTTGCCCCATTACCTAGCAAAGCTTTAGCAGAGCGTGAATGTCTGTGTGGCAGCGAATGCAGTTCCAAGGGACAGTGAAAACCAGCTACAGCTTTCAGTGCTGGCAGCTTTCCTGTGGCCGCTATGGCTGGACGTTTCCAATTTGGCAGCCGGGCTCTGCCAGAGAGAGATACAGAGTGTTGCCCCATTACGAAGCAATGCTTTAGCAGAGCGCGAATGTCTGTGTGGCAGCGAATGCAGTTCCAAGGGACAGTGAAAACCAGCTACAGCTTTCAGTGCTGGCAGCTTTGCTGTGGGCACAGTCTCTGGACGTTTCCAATTCCACTGCCGGGCTCTGGGAGAGAGTCATACAGAGTGTTGCCCCATTACCTAGCAAAGCTTTAGCAGAGCGTGAATGTCTGTGTGGCAGCGAATGCAGTTCCAAGGGACAGTGAAAACCAGCTACAGCTTTCAGTGCTGGCAGCTTTCCTGTGGCCGCTATGGCTGGACGTTTCCAATTTGGCAGCCGGGCTCTGCCAGAGAGAGATACAGAGTGTTGCCCCATTACGAAGCAATGCTTTAGCAGAGCGCGAATGTCTGTGTGGCAGCGAATGCAGTTCCAAGGGACAGTGAAAACCAGCTACAGCTTTCAGTGCTGGCAGCTTTGCTGTGGGCACAGTCTCTGGACGTTTCCAATTTCACTGCCGGGCTCTGGGAGAGAGTGATACAGAGTCTTGCCCCATTACCTAGCAAACCTTTAGCAGAGCGCGAATGTCTGTGTGGCAGCGAATGCAGTTCCAAGGGACAGTGAAAACCAGCTACAGCTTTCAGTGCTGGCAGCTTTCCTGTGGGCGCAATCTCTGGACGTTTCCAATTTCAATGCCGGGCTCTGGGAGAGAGAGATACAGAGTGTTGCCCCATTACCTAGCAAAGCTTTAGCACAGCGCGAATGTGTGCGTGGCAGCGAATGCAGTTCCAAGGGACAGTGAAAACCAGCTACAGCTTTCATTGCTGGCAGCTTTCCTGTGGCCGCTATGGCTGTACGTTTCCAATTTGGCAGCCGGGCTCTGCCAGAGAGAGATACAGAGTGTTGCCCCATTACCAAGCAATGCTTCAGCAGAGCGCGAATGTCTTTGTGGCAGCGAATGCAGTTCCAAGGGACAGTGAAAACCAGCTACAGCTTTCAGTGCTGGCAGATTTCCTGTGGGCGCAATCTCTGGACGTTTCCAATTCCACTGCCGGGCTCTGGGAGAGAGAGATACAGAGTCTTGCCCCATTACCTAGCAAAGCTTTAGCAGAGCGCGAATGTCTGTGTGGCAGCGAATGCAGTTCCAAGGGACAGTGAAAACCAGCCACAGCTTTCAGTGCTGGCAGCTTTCCTGTGGGCGCAATCTCTGGACGTTTCAAATTTCACTGCCGGGCTCTGGGAGAGAGTCATACAGAGTCTTGCCCCATTACCTAGCAAAGCTTTTGTAGAGCGCGAACGTCTGTGTGGCAGCGAATGCAGTTCCAAGGGACAGTGAAAACCAGCTACAGCTTTCAGTGCTGGCAGCTTTGCTGTGGCCGCTATGGCTGGACGTTTCCAATTTGGAAGCCAGGCTCTGCCAGAGAGAGATACAGAGTGTTGCCCCATTACCAAGCAAAGCTTTAGCAGAGCGCGAATGTCTGTTTGGCACCGAATGCAGTTACAAGGGACAGTGAAAACCAGCTACAGCTTTCAGTGCTGGCAGCTTTGCTGTGGGCACAGTCTCTGGACGTTTCCAATTCCACTGCCGGGCTCTGGGAGAGAGTCATACAGAGTGTTGCCCCATTACCTAGCAAAGCTTTTGTAGAGCGCGAATGTCTGTGTGGCAGCGAATGCAGTTCCAAGGGACAGTGAAAACCAGCTACAGCTTTCAGTGCTGGCAGCTTTCCTGTGGCCGCTATGGCTGGACGTTTCCAATTTGGCAGCCGGGCTCTGCCAGAGAGAGATACAGAGTGTTGCCCCATTACGAAGCAATGCTTTAGCAGAGCGCGAATGTCTGTGTGGCAGCGAATGCAGTTCCAAGGGACAGTGAAAACCAGCTACATCTTTCAGTGCTGGCAGCTTTCCTGTGGGACCAATCTCTGGACGTTTCCTATTTGACTGCCAGGCTCTGGGAGAGAGTCATACAGACTGTTGCCCCATTACCAAGCAAAGCTTTAGCAGAGCGCGAATGTCTGTGTGGCAGCGAATGCAGTTCCAAGGGACAGTGAAAACCAGCTACAGCTTTCAGTGCTGGCAGCTTTCCTGTGGGCGCAATCTCTGGACGTTTCCAATTTCACTGCCGGGCTCTGGGAGAGAGAGGTACAGAGTGTTGCCTCATTACCTAGCAAAGCTTTTGTAGAGCGCGAATGTCTGTGTGGCAGCGAATGCAGTTCCAAGGGACAGTGAAAACCAGCTACAGCTTTCAGTGCTGGCAGCTTTGCTGTGGCCGCTATGGCTGGACGTTTCAAATTTGGCAGCCGGGCTCTGCCAGAGAGAGATACAGAGTGTTGACCCATTACGAAGCAATGCTTTAGCAGACCGCGAATGTCTGTTTGGCATCGAATGCAGTTCCAAGGGACAGTGAAAACCAGCTACAGCTTTCAGTGCTGGCAGCTTTCCTGTGGGCGCAATCTCTGGACGTTTCCAATTTGGCAGCCAGGCTCTGCCAGAGAGAGATACAGAGTGTTGCCCCATTACCTAGCAAAGCTTTAGCAGAGCGCGAATGTCTGTGTGGCAGCGAATGCAGTTCCAAGGGACAGTGAAAACCAGCTACAGATTTAAGTGCTGGCAGCTTTCCTGTGGGCGCAAGCTCTGGACGTTTCCAATTTCACTGCCGGGCTCTGGGAGAGAGTCATACAGACTGTTGCCCCATTACCTAGCAAAGCTTTAGCAGAGCGCGAATGTCTGTGTGGCAGCGAATGCAGTTCCAAGGGACAGTGAAAACCAGCTACAGCTTTCAGTGCTGGCAGCTTTGCTGTGGCCGCTATGGCTGGACGTTTCCAATTTGGCAGCCAGGCTCTGCCAGAGAGAGATACAGAGTGTTGCCCCATTACCAAGCAAAGCTTTAGCAGAGCGCGAATGTCTGTGTGGCAGCGAATGCAGTTCCAAGGGACAGTGAAAACCAGCTACAGCTTTCAGTGCTGGCAGCTTTCCTGTGGCCGCTATGGCTGGACGTTTCCAATTTGGCAGCCGGGCTCTGCCAGAGAGAGATACAGAGTGTTTCCCCATTACGAAGCAATGCTTTAGCAGAGCGCGAATGTCTGTGTGGCAGCGAATGCAGTTCCAAGAGACAGTGAAAACCAGCTACAGCTTTCATTGCTGGCAGCTTTCCTGTGGCCGCCATCGCTGGACGTTTCCAATTTGGCATCCGGGCTCTGCCAGAGAGAGATACAGAGTGTTGCCCCATTACCAAGCAATGCTTTAGCAGAGCGCGAATGTCTGTGTGGCAGCGAATGCAGTTCCAAGGGACAGTGAAAACCAGCTACAGCTTTCAGTGCTGACAGCTTTCCTGTGGGCACAGTCTCTGGACATTTCCAATTTCACTGCCGGGCTCTTGGAGAGAGTCATACAGAGTCTTGCCCCATTACCTAGCAAAGCTTTTGTAGAGCGCGAATGTGTGTGTGGCAGCGAATGCAGTTCCAAGAGACAGTGAAAACCAGCTACAGCTTTCATTGCTGGCAGCTTTCCTGTGGCCGCTATGGCTGTACGTTTCCAATTTGGCAGCCGGGCTCTGCCAGAGAGAGATACAGAGTGTTGCCCCGTTACCAAGCAATGTTTCAGCAGAGCGCGAATGTCTGTGTGGCAGCGAATGCAGTTCCAAGGGGCAGTGAAAACCAGCTACAGCTTTCAGTGCTGGCACCTTTCCTGTGGGCGCAATCTCTGGACGTTTCCAATTTCACTGCCGGGCTCTGGGAGAGAGTCATACAGAGTCTTGCCCCATTACCTAGCAAAGCTTTTGTAGAGCGCGAATGTCTGTGTGGCAGCGAATGCAGTTCCAAGAGACAGTGAAAACCAGCTACAGCTTTCAGTGCTGGCAGCTTTCCTGTGGGCGCAATCTCTGGACGTTTCCAATTTCACTGCCGGGCTCTGGGAGAGAGAGATAGAGAGTGTTGCCCCATTACCTAGCAAAGCTTTTGTAGAGCGCGAATGTCTGTGTGGCAGCGAATGCAGTTCCAAGGGACAGTGAAAACCAGCTACAGCTTTCAGTGCTGGCAGCTTTCCTGTGGGCGCAATCTCTGGACGTTTCCAATTCCACTGCCGGGCTCTGGGAGAGAGTCATACAGAGTGTTGCCCCATTACCTAGCAAAGCTTTAGCAGAGCGCGAATGTTTGTGTGGCAGCGAATGCAGTTCCAAGGGACAGTGAAAACCAGCTACAGCTTTCAGTGCTGGCAGCTTTGCTGTGGCCGCTATGGCTGGACGTTTCCAATTTGGCATCCTGGCTCTGCCAGAGAGAGATACAGAGTGTTGCCCCATTACGAAGCAATGCTTTAGCAGAGCGCGAATGTCTGTTTGGCATCGAATGCAGTTCCAAGGGACAGTGAAAAGCAGCTACAGCTTTCAGTGCTGGCAGCTTTCCTGTGGGCACAGTCTCTGGACATTTCCAATTTCACTGCCGGGCTCTTGGAGAGAGTCATACAGAGTCTTGCCCCATTACCTAGCAAAGCTTTTGTAGAGCGCGAATGTGTGTGTGGCAGCGAATGCAGTTCCAAGAGACAGTGAAAACCAGCTACAGCTTTCATTGCTGGCAGCTTTCCTGTGGCCGCTATGGCTGTATGTTTCCAATTTGGCAGCCGGGCTCTGCCAGAGAGAGATACAGAGTGTTGCCCCATTACCAAGCAATGTTTCAGCAGAGCGCGAATGTCTGTGTGGCAGCGAATGCAGTTCCAAGGGACAGTGAAAACCAGCTACAGCTTTCAGTGCTGGCAGCTTTCCTGTGGGCGCAATCTCTGGACGTTTCCAATTTCACTGCCGGGCTCTGGGAGAGAGAGGTACAGAGTGTTGCCTCATTACCTAGCAAAGCTTTTGTAGAGCGCGAATGTCTGTGTGGCAGCGAATGCAGTTCCAAGGGACAGTGAAAACCAGCTACAGCTTTCATTGCTGGCAGCTTTGCTGTGGCCGCTATGGCTGGACGTTTCAAATTTGGCAGCCGGGCTCTGCCAGAGAGAGATACAGAGTGTTGACCCATTACGAAGCAATGCTTTAGCAGACCGCGAATGTCTGTTTGGCATCGAATGCAGTTCCAAGGGACAGTGAAAACCAGCTACAGCTTTCAGTGCTGGCAGCTTTCCTGTGGGCGCAATCTCTGGACGTTTCCAATTTGGCAGCCAGGCTCTGCCAGAGAGAGATACAGAGTGTTGCCCCATTACCTAGCAAAGCTTTAGCAGAGCGCGAATGTCTGTGTGGCAGCGAATGCAGTTCCAAGGGACAGTGAAAACCAGCTACAGATTTAAGTGCTGGCAGCTTTCCTGTGGGCGCAAGCTCTGGACGTTTCCAATTTCACTGCCGGGCTCTGGGAGAGAGTCATACAGACTGTTGCCCCATTACCAAGAAAAGCTTTAGCAGAGCGCGAATGTCTGTGTGGCAGCGAATGCAGTTCCAAGGGACAGTGAAAACCAGCTACAGCTTTCAGTGCTGGCAGCTTTCCTGTGGGCGCAATCTCTGGACGTTTCCAATTTCACTGCCGGGCTCTGGGAGAGAGAGATACAGAGTGTTGCCTCATTACCTAGCAAAGCTTTTGTAGAGCGCGAATGTCTGTGTGGCAGCGAATGCAGTTCCAAGGGACAGTGAAAACCAGCTACAGCTTTCAGTGCTGGCCGCTTTCCTGTGGGCGCAAGCTCTGGACGTTTCCAATTTCAGTGCCGGGCTCTGGGAGAGGGTCATACATAGCGTTGCCTCATTACCTAGCAAATCTTTTGTAGAGCGCGAATGTCTGTGTGGCAGCAAATGCAGTTCCAAGGGACAGTGAAAACCAGCTACAGCTTTCAGTGCTGGCAGCTTTCTTGTGGGCACAGTCTCTGGACGTTTCCAATTTGACTGCCGGGCTCTGGGAGAGAGTCATACAGAATGTTGCCCCATTACCAAGCAAAGCTTTAGCAGAGCGCGAATGTCTGTGTGGCAGCGAATGCAGTTCCAAGGGACAGTGAAAACCAGCTACAGCTTTCAGTGCTGGCAGCTTTCCTGTGGCCGCTATGGCTGTACGTTTCCAATTTGGCATCCGGGCTCTGCCAGAGAGAGATACAGAGTGTTGCCCCATTACGAAGCAATGCTTTAGCAGAGCGCGAATGTCTGTGTGGCAGCGAATGCAGTTCCAAGGGACAGTGAAAACCAGCTACAGCTTTCAGTGCTGGCAGATTTCCTGTGGGCGCAATCTCTGGACGTTTCCAATTTCACTGCCGGGCTCTGGGAGAGAGAGATACAGAGCGTTGCCTCATTACCTAGCAAAGCTTTTGTAGAGCGCGAATGTCTGTGTGGCAGCGAATGCAGTTCCAAGGGACAGTGAAAACCAGCTACAGCTTTCAGTGCTGGCAGCTTTCCTGTGGGCGCAATCTCTGGACGTTTCCAATTTCACTGCCGGGCTCTGGGAGAGACAGATACAGAGTGTTGCCTCATTAACTAGCAAAGCTTTTGTAGAGCGCGAATGTCTGTGTGGCAGCGAATGCAGTTCCAAGGGACAGTGAAAACCAGCTACAGCTTTCAGTGCTGGCCGCTTTCCTGTGGGCGCAAGCTCTGGACGTTTCCAATTTCAGTGCCGGGCTCTGGGAGAGGGTCATACATAGCGTTGCCTCATTACCTAGCAAATCTTTTGTAGAGCGCGAATGTCTGTGTGGCAGCAAATGCAGTTCCAAGGGACAGTGAAAACCAGCTACAGCTTTCAGTGCTGGCAGCTTTCTTGTGGGCACAGTCTCTGGACGTTTCCAATTTGACTGCCGGGCTCTGGGAGAGAGTCATACAGAATGTTGCCCCATTACCAAGCAAAGCTTTAGCAGAGCGCGAATGTCTGTGTGGCAGCGAATGCAGTTCCAAGGGACAGTGAAAACCAGCTACAGCTTTCAGTGCTGGCAGCTTTCCTGTGGCCGCTATGGCTGTACGTTTCCAATTTGGCATCCGGGCTCTGCCAGAGAGAGATACAGAGTGTTGCCCCATTACGAAGCAATGCTTTAGCAGAGCGCGAATGTCTGTGTGGCAGCGAATGCAGTTCCAAGGGACAGTGAAAACCAGCTACAGCTTTCAGTGCTGGCAGCTTTCCTGTGGGCACAGTCTCTGGACGTTTCCAATTCCTCTGCCGGGCTCTGGGAGAGAGTCATACTGAGAGTTGCCCCATTACCTAGCAAAGCTTTAGCAGAGCGCGAATGTCTGTGTGGCAGCGAATGCAGTTCCAAGGGACAGTGAAAACCAGCTACAGCTTTCAGTGCTGGCAGCTTTGCTGTGGCCGCTATGGCTGGACGTTTCCAATTTGGCAGCCAGGCTCTGCCAGAGAGAGATACAGAGTGTTGCCCCATTACCAAGCAAAGCTTTAGCAGAGCGCGAATGTCTGTGTGGCAGCGAATGCAGTTCCAAGGGACAGTGAAAACCAGCTACAGCTTTCAGTGCTGGCAGCTTTCCTGTGGCCGCTATGGCTGGACGTTTCCAATTTGGCAGCCGGGCTCTGCCAGAGAGAGATACAGAGTGTTTCCCCATTACGAAGCAATGCTTTAGCAGAGCGCGAATGTCTGTGTGGCAGCGAATGCAGTTCCAAGAGACAGTGAAAACCAGCTACAGCTTTCATTGCTGGCAGCTTTCCTGTGGCCGCTATGGCTGTACGTTTCCAATTTGGCAGCCGGGCTCTGCCAGAGAGAGATACAGAGTGTTGCCCCATTACCAAGCAATGCTTTAGCAGAGCGCGAATGTCTGTGTGGCAGCGAATGCAGTTCCAAGGGACAGTGAAAACCAGCTACAGCTTTCAGTGCTGGCAGCTTTCCTGTGGGCGCAATCTCTGGACGTTTCCAATTTCACTGCCGGGCTCTGGGAGAGACAGATACAGAGTGTTGCCTCATTAACTAGCAAAGCTTTTGTAGAGCGCGAATGTCTGTGTGGCAGCGAATGCAGTTCCAAGGGACAGTGAAAACCAGCTACAGCTTTCAGTGCTGGCAGATTTCCTGTGGGCGCAATCTCTGGACGTTTCCAATTTCAATGCCGGGCTCTGGGAGAGAGAGATACAGAGTGTTGCCCCATTACCAAGCAAAGCTTTAGCAGAGCGCGAATGTCTGTGTGGCAGCGAATGCAGTTCCAAGGGACAGTGAAAACCAGCTACAGCTTTCAGTGCTGGCAGATTTCCTGTGGCCGCTATGGCTGTACGTTTCCAATTTGGCAGCCGGGCTCTGCCAGAGAGAGATACAGAGTGTTGCCCCATTACCAAGCAATGCTTTAGCAGAGCACGAATGTCTGTGTGGCAGCGAATGCAGTTCCAAGGGACAGTGAAAACCAGCTACAGCTTTCAGTGCTGGCAGCTTTCCTATGGCCGCCATCGCTGGACGTTTCCAATTTGGCATCCGGGCTCTGCCAGAGAGAGATACAGAGTGTTGCCCCATTACCAAGAAAAGCTTTAGCAGAGCGCGAATGTCTGTGTGGCAGCGAATGCAGTTCCAAGGGACAGTGAAAACCAGCTACAGCTTTCAGTGCTGGCAGCTTTCCTGTGGGCGCAATCTCTGGACGTTTCCAATTCCACTGCCGGGCTCTGGGAGAGAGTCATACAGAGTATTGCCCCATTACCTAGCAAAGCTTCAGCAGAGCGCGAATGTCTGTGTGGCAGCGAATGCAGTTCCAAGGGACAGTGAAAACCAGCTACAGCTTTCAGTGCTGGCAGCTTTGCTGTGGCCGCTATGGCTGTACGTTTCCAATTTGGCAGCCGGGCTCTGCCAGAGAGAGATACAGAGTGTTGCCCCATTACCAAGAAAAGCTTTAGCAGAGCGCGAATGTCTGTGTGGCAGCAAATGCAGTTCCAAGGGACAGTGAAAACCAGCTACAGCTTTCAGTGCTGGCAGCTTTCCTGTGGGCGCAATCTCTGGACGTTTCCAATTTCACTGCCGGGCTCTGGGAGAGAGAGGTACAGACTGTTGCCTCATTACCTAGCAAAGCTTTTGTAGAGCGCGAATGTCTGTGTGGCAGCGAATGCAGTTCCAAGGGACAGTGAAAACCAGCTACAGCTTTCAGTGCTGGCAGATTTCCTGTGGGCGCAATCTCTGGACGTTTCCAATTTCAATGCCGGGCTCTGGGAGAGAGAGATACAGAGTGTTGCCCCATTACCAAGCAAAGCTTTAGCAGAGCGCGAATGTCTGTGTGGCAGCGAATGCAGTTCCAAGGGACAGTGAAAACCAGCTACAGCTTTCAGTGCTGGCAGCTTTCCTGTGGCCGCTATGGCTGGACGTTTCAAATTTGGCAGCCGGGCTCTGCCAGAGAGAGATACAGAGTGTTTCCCCATTACGAAGCAATGCTTTAGCAGAGCGCGAATGTCTGTTTGGCATCGAATGCAGTTCCAAGGGACAGTGAAAACCAGCTACAGATTTCAGTGCTGGCAGCTTTCCTGTGGGCGCAATCTCTGGACGTTTCCAATTTGGTAGCCGGGCTCTGCCAGAGAGAGATACAGAGTGTTGCCCCATTACCTAGCAAAGCTTTAGCAGAGCGCGAATGTCTGTGTGGCAGCGAATGCAGTTCCAAGGGACAGTGAAAACCAGCTACAGCTTTCAGTGCTGGCAGCTTTCCTGTGGGCACAGTCTCTGGACATTTCCAATTTCACTGCCGGGCTCTTGGAGAGAGTCATACAGAGTCTTGCCCCATTACCTAGCAAAGCTTTTGTAGAGCGCGAATGTGTGTGTGGCAGCGAATGCAGTTCCAAGAGACAGTGAAAACCAGCTACAGCTTTCAGTGCTGGCAGCTTTCCTGTGGGCGCAATCTCTGGACGTTTCCAATTTCACTGCCGGGCTCTGGGAGAGAGAGATACAGAGTGTTGCCTCATTAACTAGCAAAGCTTTTGTAGAGCGCGAATGTCTGTGTGGCAGCGAATGCAGTTCCAAGGGACAGTGAAAACCAGCTACAGCTTTCAGTGCTGGCAGATTTCCTGTGGGCGCAATCTCTGGACGTTTCCAATTTCACTGCCGGGCTCTGGGAGAGAGTCATACATAGTGTTGCCCCATTACCTAGCAAAGCTTTTGTAGAGCGCGAATGTCTGTGTGGCAGCGAATGCAGTTCCAAGGGACAGTGAAAACCAGCTACAGCTTTCAGTGCTGGCAGCTTTCCTGTGGGTACAGTCTCTGAATGTTTCCAATTTCACTGCCGGGCTCTTGGAGAGAGTCATACAGAGTCTTGCCCCATTACCTAGCAAATCTTTTGTAGAGCGCGAATGTGTGTGTGGCAGCGAATGCAGTTCCAAGAGACAGTGAAAACCAGCTACAGCTTTCAGTGCTGGCAGCTTTCCTGTGGCCGCTATGGCTGGACGTTTCCAATTTGGCAGCCGGGCTCTGCCAGAGAGACATACAGCGTGTTGCCCCATTACCAAGCAATGTTTCAGCAGAGCGCGAATGTCTGTGTGGCAGCGAATGCAGTTCCAAGGGACAGTGAAAACCAGCTACAGCTTTCAGTGCTGGCAGCTTTCCTGTGGCCGCTATGGCTGGACGTATCCAATTTGGCAGCCGGGCTCTGCCAGACAGAGATACAGAGTGTTGCCCCATTACCAAGAAAAGCTTTACCAGAGCGCGAATGTCTGTGTGGCAGCGAATGCAGTTCCAAGGGACAGTGAAAACCAGCTACAGCTTTCAGTGCTGGCAGCTTTCCTGTGGGCGCAATCTCTGGACGTTTCCAATTTCACTGCCGGGCTCTGGGAGAGAGTCATACAGAATGTTGCCCCATTACCAAGCAAAGCTTTAGCAGAGCGCGAATGTCTGTGTGGCAGCGAATGCAGTTCCAAGGGACAGTGAAAACCAGCTACAGCTTTCAGTGCTGGCAGCTTTCCTGTGGCCGCTATGGCTGGACGTTTCCAATTTGGCAGCCGGGCTCTGCCAGAGAGAGATACAGAGTGTTGCCCCATTACCAAGAAAAGCTTTAGCAGAGCGCGAATGTCTGTGTGGCAGCAAATGCAGTTCCAAGGGACAGTGAAAACCAGCTACAGCTTTCAGTGCTGGCAGCTTTCCTGTGGGCGCAATCTCTGGACGTTTCCAATTTCACTGCCGGGCTCTGGGAGAGAGTCATACAGAGTGTTGCCCCATTACCTAGCAAAGCTTCAGCAGAGCGCGAATGTCTGTGTGGCAGCGAATGCAGTTCCAAGGGACAGTGAAAACCAGCTACAGCTTTCAGTGCTGGCAGCTTTCCTGTGGCCGCTATGGCTGGACGTTTCCAATTTCAATGCCGGGCTCTGGGAGAGAGAGATACAGAGTGTTGCCCCATTACCAAGCAAAGCTTTAGCAGAGCGCGAATGTCTGTGTGGCAGCGAATGCAGTTCCAAGGGACAGTGAAAACCACCAACAGCTTTCAGTGCTGGCAGATTTCCTGTGGCCGCTATGGCTGTACGTTTCCAGTTTGGCAGCCGGGCTCTGCCAGAGAGAGATACAGAGTGTTGCCCCATTACCAAGCAATGCTTTAGCAGAGCACGAATGTCTGTGTGGCAGCGAATGCAGTTCCAAGGGACAGTGAAAACCAGCTACAGCTTTCAGTGCTGGCAGCTTTCCTATGGCCGCCATCGCTGGACGTTTCCAATTTGGCATCCGGGCTCTGCCAGAGAGAGATACAGAGTGTTGCCCCATTACCAAGAAAAGCTTTAGCAGAGCGCGAATGTCTGTGTGGCAGCGAATGCAGTTCCAAGGGACAGTGAAAACCAGCTACAGCTTTCAGTGCTGGCAGCTTTCCTGTGGGCGCAATCTCTGGACATTTCCAATTCCAGTGCCGGGCTCTGGGAGAGAGTCATACAGAGTGTTGCCCCATTACCTAGCAAAGCTTCAGCAGAGCGCGAATGTCTGTGTGGCAGCGAATGCAGTTCCAAGGGACAGTGAAAACCAGCTACAGCTTTCAGTGCTGGCAGCTTTCCTGTGGCCGCTATGGCTGGACGTTTCCAATTTGGCAGCCGGGCTCTGCCAGAGAGACATACAGAGTGTTGCCCCATTACCAAGCAAAGCTTTAGAAGAGCGCGAATGTCTGTGTGGCAGCGAATGCAGTTCCAAGGGACAGTGAAAACCAGCTACAGCTTTCAGTGCTGGCAGATTTCCTGTGGGCGCAATCTCTGGACGTTTCCAATTTCACTGCCGGGCTCTGGGAGAGAGTCATCCATAGTGTTGCCCCATTACCTAGCAAAGCTTTTGTACAGCGCGAATGTCTGTGTGGCAGCGAATGCAGTTCCAAGGGACAGTGAAAACCAGCTACAGCTTTCAGTGCTGGCAGCTTTCCTGTGTGTACAGTCTCTGAATGTTTCCAATTTCACTGCCGGGCTCTTGGAGAGAGTCATACAGAGTCTTGCCCCATTACCTAGCAAAGCTTTTGTAGAGCGCGAATGTGTGTGTGGCAGCGAATGCAGTTCCAAGAGACAGTGAAAACCAGCTACAGCTTTCATTGCTGGCAGCTTTCCTGTGGCCGCTATGGCTGTACGTTTCCAATTTGGCAGCCGGGCTCTGCCAGAGAGAGATACAGAGTGTTGCCCCATTACCAAGCAATGTTTCAGCAGAGCGCGAATGTCTGTGTGGCAGCGAATGCAGTTCCAAGGGACAGTGAAAACCAGCTACAGCTTTCAGTGCTGGCAGCTTTCCTGTGGGCGCAATCTCTGGACGTTTCCAATTTCACTGCCGGGCTCTGGGAGAGAGAGATACAGAGTGTTGCCTCATTACCTAGCAAAGCTTTTGTAGAGCGCGAATGTCTGTGTGGCAGCGAATGCAGTTCCAAGGGACAGTGAAAACCAGCTACAGCTTTCAGTGCTGGCAGCTTTCCTGTGGGCGCAATCTCTGGACGTTTCCAATTTCAATGCCGGGCTCTGGGAGAGAGAGATACACAGTGTTGCCCCATTACCAAGCAAAGCTTTAGCAGAGCGCGAATGTCTGTGTGGCAGCGAATGCAGTTCCAAGGGACAGTGAAAACCAGCTACAGCTTTCAGTGCTGGCAGATTTCCTGTGGGCGCAATCTCTGGACGTTTCCAATTTCACTGCCGGGCTCTGGGAGAGAGTCATACAGACTGTTGCCCCATTACCAAGCAAAGCTTTAGCAGAGCGCGAATGTCTGTGTGGCAGCGAATGCAGTTCCAAGGGACAGTGAAAACCAGCTACAGCTTTCAGTGCTGGCAGCTTTCCTGTGGGAGCAATCTCTGGACGTTTCCAATTTCACTGCCGGGCTCTGGGAGAGAGTCATACAGAGTGTTGCCCCATTACCAAGAAAAGCTTTAGCAGAGCGCGAATGTCTGTGTGGCAGCAAATGCAGTTCCAAGAGACAGTGAAAACCAGCTACAGCTTTCAGTGCTGGCAGCTTTGCTGTGGGCACAGTCTCTGGACGTTTCCAATTCCACTGCCGTGCTCTGGGAGAGAGTCATACAGACTGTTGCCCCATTACCTAGCAAAGCTTTAGCAGAGCGCGAATGTCTGTGTGGCAGCGAATGCAGTTCCAAGGGACAGTGAAAACCAGCTACAGCTTTCAGTGCTGGCAGCTTTGCTGTGGCCGCTATGGCTGGACGTTTCCAATTTGGCAGCCGGGCTCTGCCAGAGAGAGATACAGAGTGTTGCCCCATTACCAAGAAAAGCTTTAGCAGAGCGCGAATGTCTGTGTGGCAGCAAATGCAGTTCCAAGGGACAGTGAAAACCAGCTACAGCTTTCAGTGCTGGCAGCTTTCCTGTGGGCGCAATCTCTGGACGTTTCCAATTTCACTGCCGGGCTCTGGGAGAGAGAGATACAGAGTGTTGCCCCATTACCTAGCAAAGCTTTTGTAGAGCGCGAATGTCTGTGTGGCAGCGAATGCAGTTCCAAGGGACAGTGAAAACCAGCTACAGCTTTCAGTGCTGGCAGCTTTGCTGTGGGCACAGTCTCTGCACGTTTCCAATTCCACTGCCGGGCTCTGGGAGAGAGTCATACAGAGTGTTGCCCCATTACCTAGCAAAGCTTCAGCAGAGCGCGAATGTCTGTGTGGCAGCGAATGCAGTTCCAAGGGACAGTGAAAACCAGCTACAGCTTTCAGTGCTGGCAGCTTTGCTGTGGCCGCTATGGCTGGACGTTTCCAATTTGGCAGCCAGGCTCTGCCAGAGAGAGATACAGAGTGTTGCCCCATTACCAAGCAAAGCTTTAGCAGAGCGCGAATGTCTGTGTGGCAGCGAATGCAGTTCCAAGGGACAGTGAAAACCAGCTACAGCTTTCAGTGCTGGCAGCTTTCCTGTGGCCGCTATGGCTGGACGTTTCAAATTTGGCAGCCGGGCTCTGCCAGAGAGAGATACAGAGTGTTGCCCCATTACGAAGCAATGCTTTAGCAGAGCGCGAATGTCTGTTTGGCATCGAATGCAGTTCCAAGGGACAGTGAAAACCAGCTACAGCTTTCAGTGCTGGCAGCTTTCCTGTGGGCGCAATCTCTGGACGTTTCCAATTTCACTGCCGGGCTCTGCCAGAGAGAGATACAGAGTTTTGCCTCATTACCTAGCAAAGCTTTTGTAGAGCGCGAATGTCTGTGTGGCAGCGAATGCAGTTCCAAGGGACAGTGAAAACCAGCTACAGCTTTCAGTGCTGGCAGCTTTCCTGTGGGCGCAATCTCTGGACGTTTCCAATTTCACTGCCGGGCTCTGGGAGAGAGAGATACAGAGTGTTGCCCCATTACCTAGCAAAGCTTTTGTAGAGCGCGAATGTCTGTGTGGCAGCGAATGCAGTTCCAAGGGACAGTGAAAACCAGCTACAGCTTTCAGTGCTGGCAGCTTTGCTGTGGGCACAGTCTCTGCACGTTTCCAATTCCACTGCCGGGCTCTGGGAGAGAGTCATACAGAGTGTTGCCCCATTACCTAGCAAAGCTTCAGCAGAGCGCGAATGTCTGTGTGGCAGCGAATGCAGTTCCAAGGGACAGTGAAAACCCGCTACAGCTTTCAGTGCTGGCAGCTTTGCTGTGGCCGCTATGGCTGGACGTTTCCAATTTGGCAGCCGGGCTCTGCCAGAGAGAGATACAGAGTGTTGCCCCATTACCTAGCAAAGCTTTAGCAGAGCGCGAATGTCTGTGTGGCAGCGAATGCAGTTCCAAGGGACAGTGAAAACCAGCTACAGCTTTCAGTGCTGGCAGCTTTCCTGTGGGCGCAATCTCTGGACGTTTCCAATTTCACTGCCGGGCTCTGGGAGAGAGAGATACAGAGTGTTGCCCCATTACCTAGCAAAGCTTTTGTAGAGCGCGAATGTCTGTGTGGCAGCGAATGCAGTTCCAAGGGACAGTGAAAACCAGCTACAGCTTTCAGTGCTGGCAGCTTTCCTGTGGGCGCAATCTCTGGACGTTTCCAATTTCACTGCCGGGCTCTGGGAGAGAGAGATACAGAGTGTTGCCCCATTACCTAGCAAAGCTTTTGTAGAGCGCGAATGTCTGTGTGGCAGCGAATGCAGTTCCAAGGGACAGTGAAAACCAGCTACAGCTTTCAGTGCTGGCAGCTTTGCTGTGGCCGCTATGGCTGGACGTTTCCAATTTGGCAGCCAGGCTCTGCCAGAGAGAGATACAGAGTGTTGCCCCATTACCAAGCAAGGCTTTAGCAGAGCGCGAATGTCTGTGTGGCAGCGAATGCAGTTCCAAGGGACAGTGAAAACCAGCTACAGCTTTCAGTGCTGGCAGCTTTCCTGTGGCCGCTATGGCTGGACGTTTCAAATTTGGCAGCCGGGCTCTGCCAGAGAGAGATACAGAGTGTTGCCCCATTACGAAGCAATGCTTTAGCATAGCGCGAATGTCTGTTTGGCATCGAATGCAGTTCCAAGGGACAGTGAAAACCAGCTACAGCTTTCAGTGCTGGCAGCTTTCCTGTGGCCGCAATCTCTGGACGTTTCCAATTTGGCAGCCGGGCTCTGCCAGAGAGAGATACAGAGTGTTGCCCCATTACCAAGCAATGTTTCAGCAGAGCGCGAATGTCTGTGTGGAAGCGAATGCAGTTCCAAGGGACAGTGAAAACCAGCTACAGCTTTCAGTGCTGGCAGCTTTCCTGTGGGCGCAATCTCTGGACGTTTCCAATTTCAATGCCGGGCTCTGGGAGAGAGAGATACAGAGTGTTGCCCCATTACCAAGCAATGTTTCAGCAGAGCGCGAATGTCTGTGTGGCAGCGAATGCAGTTCCAAGGGACAGTGAAAACCAGCTACAGCTTTCAGTGCTGGCAGCTTTCCTATGGCCGCCATCGCTGGACGTTTCCAATTTGGCATCCGGGCTCTGCCAGAGAGAGATACAGAGTGTTGCCCCATTACCAAGCAAAGCTTTAGCAGAGCGCGAATGTCTGTGTGGCAGCGAATGCAGTTCCAAGGGACAGTGAAAACCAGCTACAGCTTTCAGTGCTGGCAGCTTTCCTGTGGGCGCAATCTCTGGACGTTTCCAATTCCACTGCCGGGCTCTGGGAGAGAGTCATACAGAGTGTTGCCCCATTACCTAGCAAAGCTTCAGCAGAGCGCGAATGTCTGTGTGGCAGCGAATGCAGTTCCAAGGGACAGTGAAAACCAGCTACAGCTTTCAGTGCTGGCAGATTTCCTGTGGGCGCAATCTCTGGACGTTTCCAATTTCACTGCCGGGCTCTGGGAGAGAGTCATACATAGTGTTGCCCCATTACCTAGCAAAGCTTTTGTAGAGCGCGAATGTCTGTGTGGCAGCGAATGCAGTTCCAAGGGACAGTGAAAACCAGCTACAGCTTTCAGTGCTGGCCGCTTTCCTGTGGGCGCAGTCTCTGGACGTTTCCAATTTCACTGCCGGGCTCTGGGAGAGAGTCATACAGAATGTTGCCCCATTACCAAGCAAAGCTTTAGCAGAGCGCGAATGTCTGTGTGGCAGCGAATGCAGTTCCAAGGGACAGTGAAAACCAGCTACAGCTTTCAGTGCTGGCAGCTTTCCTGTGGGCGCAATCTCTGGACGTTTCCAATTTCACTGCCGGGCTCTGGGAGAGAGTCATACATAGTGTTGCCTCATTACCTAGCAAAGCTTTTGTAGAGCGCGAATGTCTGTGTGGCAGCGAATGCAGTTCCAAGGGACAGTGAAAACCAGCTACAGCTTTCAGTGCTGGCAGCTTTCCTGTGGGCGCAATCTCTGGACGTTTCCAATTTCACTGCCGGGCTCTGGGAGAGAGTCATACATAGTGTTGCCCCATTACCTAGCAAAGCTTTTGTAGAGCGCGAATGTCTGTGTGGCAGCGAATGCAGTTCCAGGGAACAGTGAAAACCAGCTACAGCTTTCAGTGCTGGCAGCTTTGCTGTGGGCACAGTCTCTGGACGTTTCCAATTCCACTGCCGGGCTCTGGGAGAGAGTCATACAGAGTGTTGCCCCATTACCTAGCAAAGCTTCAGCAGAGCGCGAATGTCTGTGTGGCAGCGAATGCAGTTCCAAGGGACAGTGAAAACCCGCTACAGCTTTCAGTGCTGGCAGCTTTGCTGTGGCCGCTATGGCTGGACGTTTCCAATTTGGCAGCCGGGCTCTGCCAGAGAGAGATACAGAGTGTTGCCCCATTACCTAGCAAAGCTTTAGCAGAGCGCGAATGTCTGTGTGGCAGCGAATGCAGTTCCAAGGGACAGTGAAAACCAGCTACAGCTTTCAGTGCTGGCAGCTTTCCTGTGGGCGCAATCTCTGGACGTTTCCAATTTCACTGCCGGGCTCTGGGAGAGAGAGATACAGAGTGTTGCCCCATTACCTAGCAAAGCTTTTGTAGAGCGCGAATGTCTGTGTGGCAGCGAATGCAGTTCCAAGGGACAGTGAAAACCAGCTACAGCTTTCAGTGCTGGCAGCTTTCCTGTGGGCGCAATCTCTGGACGTTTCCAATTTCACTGCCGGGCTCTGGGAGAGAGAGATACAGAGTGTTGCCCCATTACCTAGCAAAGCTTTTGTAGAGCGCGAATGTCTGTGTGGCAGCGAATGCAGTTCCAAGGGACAGTGAAAACCAGCTACAGCTTTCAGTGCTGGCAGCTTTGCTGTGGCCGCTATGGCTGGACGTTTCCAATTTGGCAGCCAGGCTCTGCCAGAGAGAGATACAGAGTGTTGCCCCATTACCAAGCAAGGCTTTAGCAGAGCGCGAATGTCTGTGTGGCAGCGAATGCAGTTCCAAGGGACAGTGAAAACCAGCTACAGCTTTCAGTGCTGGCAGCTTTCCTGTGGCCGCTATGGCTGGACGTTTCAAATTTGGCAGCCGGGCTCTGCCAGAGAGAGATACAGAGTGTTGCCCCATTACGAAGCAATGCTTTAGCATAGCGCGAATGTCTGTTTGGCATCGAATGCAGTTCCAAGGGACAGTGAAAACCAGCTACAGCTTTCAGTGCTGGCAGCTTTCCTGTGGCCGCAATCTCTGGACGTTTCCAATTTGGCAGCCGGGCTCTGCCAGAGAGAGATACAGAGTGTTGCCCCATTACCAAGCAATGTTTCAGCAGAGCGCGAATGTCTGTGTGGAAGCGAATGCAGTTCCAAGGGACAGTGAAAACCAGCTACAGCTTTCAGTGCTGGCAGCTTTCCTGTGGGCGCAATCTCTGGACGTTTCCAATTTCAATGCCGGGCTCTGGGAGAGAGAGATACAGAGTGTTGCCCCATTACCAAGCAATGTTTCAGCAGAGCGCGAATGTCTGTGTGGCAGCGAATGCAGTTCCAAGGGACAGTGAAAACCAGCTACAGCTTTCAGTGCTGGCAGCTTTCCTATGGCCGCCATCGCTGGACGTTTCCAATTTGGCATCCGGGCTCTGCCAGAGAGAGATACAGAGTGTTGCCCCATTACCAAGCAAAGCTTTAGCAGAGCGCGAATGTCTGTGTGGCAGCGAATGCAGTTCCAAGGGACAGTGAAAACCAGCTACAGCTTTCAGTGCTGGCAGCTTTCCTGTGGGCGCAATCTCTGGACGTTTCCAATTCCACTGCCGGGCTCTGGGAGAGAGTCATACAGAGTGTTGCCCCATTACCTAGCAAAGCTTCAGCAGAGCGCGAATGTCTGTGTGGCAGCGAATGCAGTTCCAAGGGACAGTGAAAACCAGCTACAGCTTTCAGTGCTGGCAGATTTCCTGTGGGCGCAATCTCTGGACGTTTCCAATTTCACTGCCGGGCTCTGGGAGAGAGTCATACATAGTGTTGCCCCATTACCTAGCAAAGCTTTTGTAGAGCGCGAATGTCTGTGTGGCAGCGAATGCAGTTCCAAGGGACAGTGAAAACCAGCTACAGCTTTCAGTGCTGGCCGCTTTCCTGTGGGCGCAGTCTCTGGACGTTTCCAATTTCACTGCCGGGCTCTGGGAGAGAGTCATACAGAATGTTGCCCCATTACCAAGCAAAGCTTTAGCAGAGCGCGAATGTCTGTGTGGCAGCGAATGCAGTTCCAAGGGACAGTGAAAACCAGCTACAGCTTTCAGTGCTGACAGCTTTCCTGTGGCCGCCATCGCTGGACGTTTCCAATTTGGCATCCGGGCTCTGCCAGAGAGAGATACAGAGTGTTGCCCCATTACCAAGCAAAGCTTTAGCAGAGCGCGAATGTCTGTGTGGCAGCGAATGCAGTTCCAAGGGACAGTGAAAACCAGCTACAGCTTTCAGTGCTGGCAGCTTTCCTGTGGGCGCAATCTCTGGACGTTTCCAATTTCACTGCCGGGCTCTGGGAGAGAGTCATACATAGTGTTGCCTCATTACCTAGCAAAGCTTTTGTAGAGCGCGAATGTCTGTGTGGCAGCGAATGCAGTTCCAAGGGACAGTGAAAACCAGCTACAGCTTTCAGTGCTGGCAGATTTCCTGTGGGCGCAATCTCTGGACGTTTCCAATTTCACTGCCGGGCTCTGGGAGAGAGTCATACATAGTGTTGCCCCATTACCTAGCAAAGCTTTTGTAGAGCGCGAATGTCTGTGTGGCAGCGAATGCAGTTCCAGGGAACAGTGAAAACCAGCTACAGCTTTCAGTGCTGGCAGCTTTGCTGTGGGCACAGTCTCTGGACGTTTCCAATTCCACTGCCGGGCTCTGGGAGAGAGTCATACAGAGTCTTGCCCCATTACCTAGCAAAGCTTCAGCAGAGCGCGAATGTCTGTGTGGCAGCGAATGCAGTTCCAAGGGACAGTGAAAACCAGCTACAGATTTCAGTGCTGGCAGCTTTCCTGTGGCCGCTATGGCTGGACGTTTCCAATTTGGCAGCCGGGCTCTGCCAGAGAGACATACAGAGTGTTGCCCCATTACCTAGCAAAGCTTTAGCAGAGCGCGAATGTCTGTGTGGCAGCGAATGCAGTTCCAAGGGACAGTGAAAACCAGCTACAGCTTTCAGTGCTGGCAGCTTTGCTGTGGCCGCTATGGCTGGACGTTTCCAATTTGGCAGCCAGGCTCTGCCAGAGAGAGATACAGAGTGTTGCCCCATTACCAAGCAAAGCTTTAGCAGAGCGCGAATGTCTGTGTGGCAGCGAATGCAGTTCCAAGGGACAGTGAAAACCAGCTACAGCTTTCAGTGCTGGCAGCTTTCCTGTGGGCGCAATCTCTGGACGTTTCCAATTTCACTGCCGGGCTCTGGGAGAGAGTCATACAGAATGTTGCCCCATTACCAAGCAAAGCTTTAGCAGAGCGCGAATGTCTGTGTGGCAGCGAATGCAGTTCCAAGGGACAGTGAAAACCAGCTACAGCTTTCAGTGCTGGCAGCTTTCCTGTGGCCGCTATGGCTGGACGTTTCCAATTTGGCAGCCGGGCTCTGCCAGAGAGAGATACAGAGTGTTGCCCCATTACCAAGAAAAGCTTTAGCAGAGCGCGAATGTCTGTGTGGCAGCAAATGCAGTTCCAAGGGACAGTGAAAACCAGCTACAGCTTTCAGTGCTGGCAGCTTTCCTGTGGCGCAATCTCTGGACGTTTCCAATTTCACTGCCGGGCTCTGGGAGAGAGTCATACAGAGTGTTGCCCCATTACCTAGCAAAGCTTCAGCAGAGCGCGAATGTCTGTGTGGCAGCGAATGCAGTTCCAAGGGACAGTGAAAACCAGCTACAGCTTTCAGTGCTGGCAGCTTTCCTGTGGCCGCTATGGCTGGACGTTTCCAATTTCAATGCCGGGCTCTGGGAGAGAGAGATACAGAGTGTTGCCCCATTACCAAGCAAAGCTTTAGCAGAGCGCGAATGTCTGTGTGGCAGCGAATGCAGTTCCAAGGGACAGTGAAAACCACCAACAGCTTTCAGTGCTGGCAGATTTCCTGTGGCCGCTATGGCTGTACGTTTCCAGTTTGGCAGCCGGGCTCTGCCAGAGAGAGATACAGAGTGTTGCCCCATTACCAAGCAATGCTTTAGCAGAGCACGAATGTCTGTGTGGCAGCGAATGCAGTTCCAAGGGACAGTGAAAACCAGCTACAGCTTTCAGTGCTGGCAGCTTTCCTATGGCCGCCATCGCTGGACGTTTCCAATTTGGCATCCGGGCTCTGCCAGAGAGAGATACAGAGTGTTGCCCCATTACCAAGAAAAGCTTTAGCAGAGCGCGAATGTCTGTGTGGCAGCGAATGCAGTTCCAAGGGACAGTGAAAACCAGCTACAGCTTTCAGTGCTGGCAGCTTTCCTGTGGGCGCAATCTCTGGACATTTCCAATTCCAGTGCCGGGCTCTGGGAGAGAGTCATACAGAGTGTTGCCCCATTACCTAGCAAAGCTTCAGCAGAGCGCGAATGTCTGTGTGGCAGCGAATGCAGTTCCAAGGGACAGTGAAAACCAGCTACAGCTTTCAGTGCTGGCAGCTTTCCTGTGGCCGCTATGGCTGGACGTTTCCAATTTGGCAGCCGGGCTCTGCCAGAGAGACATACAGAGTGTTGCCCCATTACCAAGCAAAGCTTTAGAAGAGCGCGAATGTCTGTGTGGCAGCGAATGCAGTTCCAAGGGACAGTGAAAACCAGCTACAGCTTTCAGTGCTGGCAGATTTCCTGTGGGCGCAATCTCTGGACGTTTCCAATTTCACTGCCGGGCTCTGGGAGAGAGTCATCCATAGTGTTGCCCCATTACCTAGCAAAGCTTTTGTAGAGCGCGAATGTCTGTGTGGCAGCGAATGCAGTTCCAAGGGACAGTGAAAACCAGCTACAGCTTTCAGTGCTGGCAGCTTTCCTGTGTGTACAGTCTCTGAATGTTTCCAATTTCACTGCCGGGCTCTTGGAGAGAGTCATACAGAGTCTTGCCCCATTACCTAGCAAAGCTTTTGTAGAGCGCGAATGTGTGTGTGGCAGCGAATGCAGTTCCAAGAGACAGTGAAAACCAGCTACAGCTTTCATTGCTGGCAGCTTTCCTGTGGCCGCTATGGCTGTACGTTTCCAATTTGGCAGCCGGGCTCTGCCAGAGAGAGATACAGAGTGTTGCCCCATTACCAAGCAATGTTTCAGCAGAGCGCGAATGTCTGTGTGGCAGCGAATGCAGTTCCAAGGGACAGTGAAAACCAGCTACAGCTTTCAGTGCTGGCAGCTTTCCTGTGGGCGCAATCTCTGGACGTTTCCAATTTCACTGCCGGGCTCTGGGAGAGAGAGATACAGAGTGTTGCCTCATTACCTAGCAAAGCTTTTGTAGAGCGCGAATGTCTGTGTGGCAGCGAATGCAGTTCCAAGGGACAGTGAAAACCAGCTACAGCTTTCAGTGCTGGCAGATTTCCTGTGGGCGCAATCTCTGGACGTTTCCAATTTCACTGCCGGGCTCTGGGAGAGAGTCATACAGACTGTTGCCCCATTACCAAGCAAAGCTTTAGCAGAGCGCGAATGTCTGTGTGGCAGCGAATGCAGTTCCAAGGGACAGTGAAAACCAGCTACAGCTTTCAGTGCTGGCAGCTTTCCTGTGGGAGCAATCTCTGGACGTTTCCAATTTCACTGCCGGGCTCTGGGAGAGAGTCATACAGAGTGTTGCCCCATTACCAAGAAAAGCTTTAGCAGAGCGCGAATGTCTGTGTGGCAGCAAATGCAGTTCCAAGCGACAGTGAAAACCAGCTACAGCTTTCAGTGCTGGCAGCTTTGCTGTGGGCACAGACTCTGGACGTTTCCAATTCCACTGCCGGGCTCTGGGAGAGAGTCATACAGACTGTTGCCCCATTACCTAGCAAAGCTTTAGCAGAGCGCGAATGTCTGTGTGGCAGCGAATGCAGTTCCAAGGGACAGTGAAAACCAGCTACAGCTTTCAGTGCTGGCAGCTTTGCTGTGGCCGCTATGGCTGGACGTTTCCAATTTGGCAGCCGGGCTCTGCCAGAGAGAGATACAGAGTGTTGCCCCATTACCAAGAAAAGCTTTAGCAGAGCGCGAATGTCTGTGTGGCAGCAAATGCAGTTCCAAGGGACAGTGAAAACCAGCTACAGCTTTCAGTGCTGGCAGCTTTCCTGTGGGCGCAATCTCTGGACGTTTCCAATTCCACTGCCGGGCTCTGGGAGAGAGTCATACAGAGTGTTGCCCCATTACCTAGCAAAGCTTTTGTAGAGCGCGAATGTCTGTGTGGCAGCGAATGCAGTTCCAAGGGACAGTGAAAACCAGCTACAGCTTTCAGTGCTGGCAGCTTTCCTGTGGCCGCTATGGCTGGACGTTTCCAATTTGGCAGCCAGGCTCTGCCAGAGAGAGATACAGAGTGTTGCCCCATTACCAAGCAAAGCTTTAGCAGAGCGCGAATGTCTGTGTGGCAGCGAATGCAGTTCCAAGGGACAGTGAAAACCAGCTACAGCTTTCAGTGCTGGCAGCTTTCCTGTGGCCGCTATGGCTGGACGTTTCAAAATTGGCAGCCGGGCTCTGCCAGAGAGAGATACAGAGTGTTGCCCCATTACGAAGCAATGCTTTAGCAGAGCGCGAATGTCTGTTTGGCATCGAATGCAGTTCCAAGGGACAGTGAAAACCAGCTACAGCTTTCAATGCTGGCAGCTTTGCTGTGGGCACAGTCTCTGGACGTTTCCAATTCCACTGCCGGGCTCTGGGAGAGAGTCATACAGACTGTTGCCCCATTACCTAGCAAAGCTTTAGCAGAGCGCGAATGTCTGTGTGGCAGCGAATGCAGTTCCAAGGGACAGTGCAAACCAGCTACAGCTTTCAGTGCTGGCAGCTTTGCTGTGGCCGCTATGGCTGGACGTTTCCAATTTGGCATCCGGGCTCTGCCAGAGAGAGATACAGAGTGTTGCCCGATTACGAAGCAAAGCTTTAGCACAGCGCGAACGTCTGTGTGGCAGCGAATGTAGTTCCAAGGGACAGTGAAAACCAGCTACAGCTTTCAGTGCTGGCAGCTTTCCTGTGGGCGCAATCTCTGGACGTTTCCAATTTCACTGCCGGGCTCTGCCAGAGAGAGATACAGAGTTTTGCCTCATTACCTAGCAAAGCTTTTGTAGAGCGCGAATGTCTGTGTGGCAGCGAATGCAGTTCCAAGGGACAGTGAAAACCAGCTACAGCTTTCAGTGCTGGCAGCTTTCCTGTGGGCGCAATCTCTGGACGTTTCCAATTTCACTGCCGGGCTCTGCCAGAGAGAGATACAGAGTGTTGCCCCATTACCAAGAAAAGCTTTAGCAGAGCGCGAATGTCTGTGTGGCAGCGAATGCAGTTCCAAGGGACAGTGAAAACCAGCTACAGCTTTCAGTGCTGGCAGCTTTGCTGTGGGCACAGTCTCTGCACGTTTCCAATTCCACTGCCGGGCTCTGGGAGAGAGTCATACAGAATGTTGCCCCATTACCAAGCAAAGCTTTAGCAGAGCGCGAATGTCTGTGTGGCAGCGAATGCAGTTCCAAGGGACAGTGAAAACCCGCTACAGCTTTCAGTGCTGGCAGCTTTCCTGTGGCCGCTATGGCTGGACGTTTCCAATTTGGCAGCCGGGCTCTGCCAGAGAGAGATACAGAGTGTTGCCCCATTACCTAGCAAAGCTTTAGCAGAGCGCGAATGTCTGTGTGGCAGCGAAT
This sequence comes from Mycteria americana, assembly GCF_035582795.1. Taxonomy (NCBI): domain Eukaryota; kingdom Metazoa; phylum Chordata; class Aves; order Ciconiiformes; family Ciconiidae; genus Mycteria; species Mycteria americana. The sequence goes on from NC_134366.1 coordinate 65,232,995, forward strand.
GCAGTTCCAAGGGACAGTGAAAACCAGCTACAGCTTTCAGTGCTGGCAGCTTTGCTGTGGGCACAGTCTCTGCACGTTTCCAATTCCACTGCCGGGCTCTGGGAGAGAGTCATACAGAATGTTGCCCCATTACCAAGCAAAGCTTTAGCAGAGCGCGAATGTCTGTGTGGCAGCGAATGCAGTTCCAAGGGACAGTGAAAACCCGCTACAGCTTTCAGTGCTGGCAGCTTTCCTGTGGCCGCTATGGCTGGACGTTTCCAATTTGGCAGCCGGGCTCTGCCAGAGAGAGATACAGAGTGTTGCCCCATTACCTAGCAAAGCTTTAGCAGAGCGCGAATGTCTGTGTGGCAGCGAATGCAGTTCCAAGGGACAGTGAAAACCAGCTACAGCTTTCAGTGCTGGCAGCTTTCCTGTGGGCGCAATCTCTGGACGTTTCCAATTTCACTGCCGGGCTCTGGGAGAGAGAGATACAGAGTGTTACCCCATTACCTAGCAAAGCTTTTGTAGAGCGCGAATGTCTGTGTGGCAGCGAATGCAGTTCCAAGGGACAGTGAAAACCAGCTACAGCTTTCAGTGCTGGCAGCTTTGCTGTGGGCACAGTCTCTGCACGTTTCCAATTCCACTGCCGGGCTCTGGGAGAGAGTCATACAGAGTGTTGCCCCATTACCTAGCAAAGCTTCAGCAGAGCGCGAATGTCTGTGTGGCAGCGAATGCAGTTCCAAGGGACAGTGAAAACCCGCTACAGCTTTCAGTGCTGGCAGCTTTGCTGTGGCCGCTATGGCTGGACGTTTCCAATTTGGCAGCCGGGCTCTGCCAGAGAGTCATACAGAGTGTTGCCCCATTACCAAGTAAAGCTTTAGCAGAGCGCGATTGTCTGTGTGGCAGCGAATGCAGTTCCAAGGGACAGTGAAAACCAGCTACAGCTTTCAGTGCTGGCAGCTTTCCTGTGGCCGCTATGGCTGGACGTTTCCAATTTGGCAGCCGGGCTCTGCCAGAGAGAGATACAGAGTGTTGCCCCATTGCCAAGAAAAGCTTTAGCAGAGCGCGAATGTCTGTGTGGCAGAGAATGCAGTTCCAAGGGACAGTGAAAACCAGCTACAGCTTTCAGTGCTGGCAGCTTTCATGTGGGCACAGTCTCTGGATGTTTCCAATTTCACTGCCGGGCTCTGGGAGAGAGTCATACAGAGTCTTGCCCCATTACCTAGCAAAGCTTTAGCAGAGCGCGAATGTGTGTGTGGCAGCGAATGCAGTTCCAAGGGACAGTGAAAACCAGCTACAGCTTTCAGTGCTGGCAGATTTCCTGTGGCCGCTATGGCTGTACGTTTCCAATTTGGCAGCCGGGCTCTGCCAGAGAGAGATACAGAGTGTTGCCCCATTACCAAGCAATGCTTCAGCAGAGCGCGAATGTCTGTGTGGCAGCGAATGCAGTTCCAAGGGACAGTGAAAACCAGCTACAGCTTTCAGTGCTGGCAGATTTCCTGTGGGCGCAATCTCTGGACGTTTCCAATTTCACTGCCGGGCTCTGGGAGAGAGTGATACAGAGTCTTGCCCCATTACCTTGCAAACCTTTAGCAGAGCGCGAATGTCTGTGTGGCAGCGAATGCAGTTGCAAGGGACAGGGAAAACCAGCTACAGCTTTCAGTGCTGGCAGCTTTCCTGTGGCCGCCATCGCTGGACGTTTCCAATTTGGCATCCGGGCTCTGCCAGAGAGAGATACAGAGTGTTGCCCCATTACCAAGCAAAGCTTTAGCAGAGCGCGAATGTCTGTGTGGCAGCGAATGCAGTTCCAAGGGACAGTGAAAACCAGCTACAGCTTTCAGTGCTGGCAGCTTTCCTGTGGCCGCTATCGCTGGACGTTTCCAATTTCACTGCCGGGCTCTGGGAGAGAGTCATACATAGTGTTGCCTCATTACCTAGCAAAGCTTTTGTAGAGCGCGAATGTCTGTGTGGCAGCAAATGCAGTTCCAAGGGACAGTGAAAACCAGCTACAGCTTTCAGTGCTGGCAGCTTTCCTGTAGGCACAGTCTCTGGACGTTTCCAATTTCACTGCCGGGCTCTGGGAGAGAGAGATACAGACTGTTGCCCCATTACCAAGCAAAGCTTTAGCAGAGCGCGAATGTCTGTGTGGCAGCGAATGCAGTTCCAAGGGACAGTGAAAACCAGCTACAGCTTTCAGTGCTGGCAGCTTTCCTGTGGCCGCTATGGCTGGACGTTTCCAATTTGGCATCCGGGCTCTGCCAGAGAGAGATACAGAGTGTTGCCCCATTACGAAGCAATGCTTTAGCAGAGCGCGAATGTCTGTTTGGCATCGAATGCAGTTCCAAGGGACAGTGAAAACCAGCTACAGCTTTCAGTGCTGGCAGCTTTCCTGTGGGCGCAATCTCTGGACGTTTCCAATTTGGCAGCCGGGCTCTGCCAGAGAGAGATACAGACTGTTGCCCCATTACCTAGCAAAGCTTTAGCAGAGCGCGAATGTCTGTGTGGCAGCGAATGCAGTTCCAAGGGACAGTGAAAACCAGCTACAGCTTTCAGTGCTGGCAGCTTTGCTGTGGCCGCTATGGCTGGACGTTTCCAATTTGGCAGCCGGGCTCTGCCAGAGAGAGATACAGAGTGTTGCCCCATTACCAAGAAAAGCTTTAGCAGAGCGCGAATGTCTGTGTGGCAGCAAATGCAGTTCCAAGGGACAGTGAAAACCAGCTACAGCTTTCAGTGCTGGCAGCTTTCCTGTGGGCGCAATCTCTGGACGTTTCCAATTTCACTGCCGGGCTCTGGGAGAGAGAGATACAGAGTTTTGCCTCATTACCTAGCAAAGCTTTTGTAGAGCGCGAATGTCTGTGTGGCAGCGAATGCAGTTCCAAGGGACAGTGAAAACCAGCTACAGCTTTCAGTGCTGGCAGCTTTCCTGTGGGCGCAATCTCTGGACGTTTCCAATTTCACTGCCGGGCTCTGGGAGAGAGAGATACAGAGTGTTGCCCCATTACCTAGCAAAGCTTTTGTAGAGCGCGAATGTCTGTGTGGCAGCGAATGCAGTTCCAAGGGACAGTGAAAACCAGCTACAGCTTTCAGTGCTGGCAGATTTGCTGTGGGCACAGTCTCTGCACGTTTCCAATTCCACTGCCGGGCTCTGGGAGAGAGTCATACAGAGTGTTGCCCCATTACCTAGCAAAGCTTCAGCAGAGCGCGAATGTCTGTGTGGCAGCGAATGCAGTTCCAAGGGACAGTGAAAACCAGCTACAGCTTTCAGTGCTGGCAGCTTTCCTGTGGCCGCTATGGCTGGACGTTTCCAATTTGGCAGCCGGGCTCTGCCAGAGAGAGATACAGAGTGTTGCCCCATTACCTAGCAAAGCTTTAACAGAGCGCGAATGTCTGTGTGGCAGCGAATGCAGTTCCAAGGGACAGTGAAAACCAGCTACAGCTTTCAGTGCTGGCAGCTTTCCTGTGGGCGCAATCTCTGGACGTTTCCAATTTCACTGCCGGGCACTGGGAGAGAGAGATACAGAGTGTTGCCTCATTACCTAGCAAAGCTTTTGTAGAGCGCGAATGTCTGTGTGGCAGCGAATGCAGTTCCAAGGGACAGTGAAAACCAGCTACAGCTTTCAGTGCTGGCAGCTTTGCTGTGGGCACAGTCTCTGGACGTTTCCAATTCCACTGCCGGGCTCTGGGAGAGAGTCATACAGAGTGTTGCCCCATTACCAAGCAAAGCTTTAACACAGCGCGAATGTCTGTGTGGCAGCGAATGCAGTTCCAAGGGACAGTGAAAACCAGCTACAGCTTTCAGTGCTGGCAGCTTTCCTGTGGCCGCTATGGCTGGACGTTTCCAATTTGGCAGCCGGGCTCTGCCAGAGAGAGATACAGAGTGTTGCCCCATTACGAAGCAATGCTTTAGCAGAGCGCGAATGTCTGTGTGGCACCGAATGCAGTTCCAAGGGACAGTGAAAACCAGCTACAGCTTTCAGTGCTGGCAGCTTTCCTGTGGGAGCAATCTCTGGACGTTTCCAATTTCACTGCCGGGCTCTGGGAGAGAGTCATACAGAGTGTTGCCCCATTACCAAGCAAAGCTTTAGCAGAGCGCGAATGTCTGTGTGGCAGCGAATGCAGTTCCAAGGGACAGTGAAAACCAGCTACAGCTTTCAGTGCTGGCAGCTTTCCTGTGGCCGCTATGGCTGGACGTTTCCAATTTGGCAGCCGGGCTCTGCCAGAGAGAGATACAGAGTGTTGCCCCATTGCCAAGAAAAGCTTTAGCAGAGCGCGAATGTCTGTGTGGCAGAGAATGCAGTTCCAAGGGACAGTGAAAACCAGCTACAGCTTTCAGTGCTGGCAGCTTTCCTGTGGGCACAGTCTCTGGATGTTTCCAATTTCACTGCCGGGCTCTGGGAGAGAGTCATACAGAGTCTTGCCCCATTACCTAGCAAAGCTTTAGCAGAGCGCGAATGTGTGTGTGGCAGCGAATGCAGTTCCAAGGGACAGTGAAAACCAGCTACAGCTTTCAGTGCTGGCAGCTTTCCTCTGGGCGCAATCTCTGGACGTTTCCAATTTCACTGCCGGGCTCTGGGAGAGAGTCATACAGAGTCTTGCCCCATTACCTAGCAAAGCTTTTGTAGAGCGCGAATGTCTGTGTGGCAGCGAATGCAGTTCCAAGGGACAGTGAAAACCAGCTACAGCTTTCAGTGCTGGCAGCTTTGCTGTGGCCGCTATGGCTGGACGTTTCCAATTTGGCAGCCGGGCTCTGCCAGAGAGACATACAGAGTGTTGCCCCATTACCTAGCAAAGCTTTTGTAGAGCGCGAATGTCTGTGTGGCAGCGAATGCAGTTCCAAGGGACAGTGAAAACCAGCTACAGCTTTCAGTGCTGGCAGCTTTCCTGTGGCGCAATCTCTGGACGTTTCCAATTTCACTGCCGGGCTCTGGGAGAGAGAGATACAGAGTGTTGCCCCCTTACCTAGCAAAGCTTTTGTAGAGCGCGAATGTCTGTGTGGCAGCGAATGCAGTTCCAAGGGACAGTGAAAACCAGCTACAGCTTTCAGTGCTGGCAGCTTTGCTGTGGGCACAGTCTCTGGACGTTTCCAATTCCACTGCCGGGCTCTGGGAGAGAGTCATACAGAGTGTTGCCCCATTACCTAGCAAAGCTTCAGCAGAGCGCGAATGTCTGTGTGGCAGCGAATGCAGTTCCAAGGGACAGTGAAAACCAGCTACAGCTTTCAGTGCTGGCAGCTTTCCTGTGGCCGCTATGGCTGGACGTTTCCAATTTGGCAGCCGGGCTCTGCCAGAGAGAGATACAGAGTGTTGCCCCATTACGAAGCAATGCTTTAGCAGACCGCGAATGTCTGTGTGGCAGCGAATGCAGTTCCAAGGGATAGTGAAAACCAGCTACAGCTTTCAGTGCTGACAGCTTTCCTGTGGCCGCTATGGCTAGACGTTTCCAATTTGGCAGCCGGGCTCTGCCAGAGAGAGATACAGAGTGTTGCCCCATTACCAAGAAAAGCTTTAGCAGAGCGCGAATGTCTGTGTGGCAGCAAATGCAGTTCCAAGGGACAGTGAAAACCAGCTACAGCTTTCAGTGCTGGCAGCTTTCCTGTGGGTGCAATCTCTGGATGTTTCCAATTTCAATGCCGGGCTCTGGGAGAGAGAGATACAGAGTGTTACCCCATTACCAAGCAAAGCTTTAGCAGAGCGCGAATGTCTGTGTGGCAGCGAATGCAGTTGCAAGGGACAGGGAAAACCAGCTACAGCTTTCAGTGCTGGCAGCTTTCCTGTGGCCGCCATCGCTGGACGTTTCCAATTTGGCATCCGGGCTCTGCCAGAGAGAGATACAGAGTGTTGCCCCATTACCAAGAAAAGCTTTAGCAGAGCGCGAATGTCTGTGTGGCAGCAAATGCAGTTCCAAGGGACAGTGAAAACCAGCTACAGCTTTCAGTGCTGGCAGCTTTCCTGTGGGCGCAATCTCTGGACGTTTCCAATTTCACTGCCGGGCTCTGGGAGAGAGAGATACAGAGTGTTGCCCCATTACCTAGCAAAGCTTTTGTAGAGCGCGAATGTCTGTGTGGCAGCGAATGCAGTTCCAGGGAACAGTGAAAACCAGCTACAGCTTTCAGTGCTGGCAGCTTTGCTGTGGGCACAGTCTCTGGACGTTTCCAATTCCACTGCCGGGCTCTGGGAGAGAGTCATACAGAGTGTTGCCCCATTACCAAGCAAAGCTTTAACACAGCGCGAATGTCTGTGTGGCAGCGAATGCAGTTCCAAGGGACAGTGAAAACCAGCTACAGCTTTCAGTGCTGGCAGCTTTCCTGTGGCCGCTATGGCTGTACGTTTCCAATTTGGCAGCCGGGCTCTGCCAGAGACAGATACAGAGTGTTGCCCCATTACGAAGCAATGCTTTAGCAGAGCGCGAATGTCTGTGTGGCACCGAATGCAGTTCCAAGGGACAGTGAAAACCAGCTACAGCTTTCAGTGCTGGCAGCTTTCCTGTGGGAGCAATCTCTGGACGTTTCCAATTTCACTGCCGGGCTCTGGGAGAGAGTCATACAGAGTGTTGCCCCATTACCAAGCAAAGCTTTAGCAGAGCGCGAATGTCTGTGTGGCAGCGAATGCAGTTCCAAGGGACAGTGAAAACCAGCTACAGCTTTCAGTGCTGGCAGCTTTCCTGTGGCCGCTATGGCTGGACGTTTCCAATTTGGCAGCCGGGCTCTGCCAGAGAGAGATACAGAGTGTTGCCCCATTGCCAAGAAAAGCTTTAGCAGAGCGCGAATGTCTGTGTGGCAGAGAATGCAGTTCCAAGGGACAGTGAAAACCAGCTACAGCTTTCAGTGCTGGCAGCTTTCCTGTGGGCACAGTCTCTGGATGTTTCCAATTTCACTGCCGGGCTCTGGGAGAGAGTCATACAGAGTCTTGCCCCATTACCTAGCAAAGCTTTAGCAGAGCGCGAATGTGTGTGTGGCAGCGAATGCAGTTCCAAGGGACAGTGAAAACCAGCTACAGCTTTCAGTGCTGGCAGCTTTCCTCTGGGCGCAATCTCTGGACGTTTCCAATTTCACTGCCGGGCTCTGGGAGAGAGTCATACAGAGTCTTGCCCCATTACCTAGCAAAGCTTTTGTAGAGCGCGAATGTCTGTGTGGCAGCGAATGCAGTTCCAAGGGACAGTGAAAACCAGCTACAGCTTTCAGTGCTGGCAGCTTTGCTGTGGCCGCTATGGCTGGACGTTTCCAATTTGGCAGCCGGGCTCTGCCAGAGAGAGATACAGAGTGTTGCCCCATTACCAAGAAAAGCTTTAGCAGAGCGCGAATGTCTGTGTGGCAGCGAATGCAGTTCCAAGGGACAGTGAAAACCAGCTACAGCTTTCAGTGCTGGCAGATTTCCTGTGGGCGCAATCTCTGGACGTTTCCAATTTCACTGCCGGGCTCTGGGAGAGAGTCATACATAGTGTTGCCCAATTACGAAGCAATGCTTTTGTAGAGCGCGAATGTCTGTGTGGCAGCGAATGCAGTTCCAAGGGACAGTGAAAACCAGCTACAGCTTTCAGTGCTGGCAGCTTTCCTGTGGCGCAATCTCTGGACGTTTCCAATTTCACTGCCGGGCTCTGGGAGAGAGAGATACAGAGTGTTGCCCCCTTACCTAGCAAAGCTTTTGTAGAGCGCGAATGTCTGTGTGGCAGCGAATGCAGTTCCAAGGGACAGTGAAAACCAGCTACAGCTTTCAGTGCTGGCAGCTTTGCTGTGGGCACAGTCTCTGGACGTTTCCAATTCCACTGCCGGGCTCTGGGAGAGAGTCATACAGAGTGTTGCCCCATTACCTAGCAAAGCTTCAGCAGAGCGCGAATGTCTGTGTGGCAGCGAATGCAGTTCCAAGGGACAGTGAAAACCAGCTACAGCTTTCAGTGCTGGCAGCTTTCCTCTGGCCGCTATGGCTGGACGTTTCCAATTTGACAGCCGGGCTCTGCCAGAGATAGATACAGAGTGTTGCCCCATTACGAAGCAAAGCTTTAGCAGAGCGCGAATGTCTGTGTGGCAGCGAATGCAGTTCCAAGGGATAGTGAAAACCAGCTACAGCTTTCAGTGCTGGCAGCTTTCCTGTGGCCGCTATGGCTAGACGTTTCCAATTTGGCAGCCGGGCTCTGCCAGAGAGAGATACAGAGTGTTGCCCCATTACCAAGAAAAGCTTTAGCAGAGCGCGAATGTCTGTGTGGCAGCAAATGCAGTTCCAAGGGACAGTGAAAACCAGCTACAGCTTTCAGTGCTGGCAGCTTTCCTGTGGGTGCAATCTCTGGATGTTTCCAATTTCAATGCCGGGCTCTGGGAGAGAGAGATACAGAGTGTTACCCCATTACCAAGCAAAGCTTTAGCAGAGCGCGAATGTCTGTGTGGCAGCGAATGCAGTTGCAAGGGACAGGGAAAACCAGCTACAGCTTTCAGTGCTGGCAGCTTTCCTGTGGCCGCCATCGCTGGACGTTTCCAATTTGGCATCCGGGCTCTGCCAGAGAGAGATACAGAGTGTTGCCCCATTACCAAGCAAAGCTTTAGCAGAGCGCGAATGTCTGTGTGGCAGCGAATGCAGTTCCAAGGGACAGTGAAAACCAGCTACAGCTTTCAGTGCTGGCAGCTTTCCTCTGGCCGCTATCGCTGGACGTTTCCAATTTCACTGCCGGGCTCTGGGAGAGAGTCATACATAGTGTTGCCTCATTACCTAGCAAAGCTTTTGTAGAGCGCGAATGTCTGTGTGGCAGCAAATGCAGTTCCAAGGGACAGTGAAAACCAGCTACAGCTTTCAGTGCTGGCAGCTTTCCTGTAGGCACAGTCTCTGGACGTTTCCAATTTCACTGCCGGGCTCTGGGAGAGAGAGATACAGAGTGTTGCCCCATTACCAAGCAAAGCTTTAGCAGAGCGCGAATGTCTGTGTGGCAGCGAATGCAGTTCCAAGGGACAGTGAAAACCAGCTACAGCTTTCAGTGCTGGCAGCTTTCCTGTGGCCGCTATGGCTGGACGTTTCAAATTTGGCAGCCGGGCTCTGCCAGAGAGAGATACAGAGTGTTGCCCCATTACGAAGCAATGCTTTAGCAGAGCGCGAATGTCTGTTTGGCATCGAATGCAGTTCCAAGGGACAGTGAAAACCAGCTACAGCTTTCAGTGCTGGAGCTTTCCTGTGGGCGCAATCTCTGGACGTTTCCAATTTGGCAGCCGGGCTCTGCCAGAGAGAGATACAGAGTGTTGCCCCATTACCAAGAAAAGCTTTAGCAGAGCGCGAATGTCTGTGTGGCAGCAAATGCAGTTCCAAGGGACAGTGAAAACCAGCTACAGCTTTCAGTGCTGGCAGCTTTCCTGTGGGCGCAATCTCTGGACGTTTCCAATTTCACTGCCGGGCTCTGGGAGAGAGAGATACAGAGTTTTGCCTCATTACCTAGCAAAGCTTTTGTAGAGCGCGAATGTCTGTGTGGCAGCGAATGCAGTTCCAAGGGACAGTGAAAACCAGCTACAGCTTTCAGTGCTGGCAGATTTGCTGTGGGCACAGTCTCTGCACGTTTCCAATTCCACTGCCGGGCTCTGGGAGAGAGTCATACAGAGTGTTGCCCCATTACCTAGCAAAGCTTCAGCAGAGCGCGAATGTCTGTGTGGCAGCGAATGCAGTTCCAAGGGACAGTGAAAACCAGCTACAGCTTTCAGTGCTGGCAGCTTTCCTGTGGCCGCTATGGCTGGACGTTTCCAATTTGGCAGCCGGGCTCTGCCAGAGAGAGATACAGAGTGTTGCCCCATTACCTAGCAAAGCTTTAACAGAGCGCGAATGTCTGTGTGGCAGCGAATGCAGTTCCAAGGGACAGTGAAAACCAGCTACAGCTTTCAGTGCTGGCAGCTTTCCTGTAGGCACAGTCTCTGGACGTTTCCAATTTCACTGCCGGGCTCTGGGAGAGAGAGATACAGAGTGTTTCCCCATTACCAAGCAAAGCTTTAGCAGAGCGCGAATGTCTGTGTGGCAGCGAATGCAGTTCCAAGGGACAGTGAAAACCAGCTACAGCTTTCAGTGCTGGCAGCTTTCCTGTGGCGCAATCTCTGGACGTTTCCAATTTCACTGCCGGGCTCTGGGAGAGAGAGATACAGAGTGTTGCCCCATTACCTAGCAAAGCTTTTGTAGAGCGCGAATGTCTGTGTGGCAGCGAATGCAGTTCCAGGGAACAGTGAAAACCAGCTACAGCTTTCAGTGCTGGCAGCTTTGCTGTGGGCACAGTCTCTGGACGTTTCCAATTCCACTGCCGGGCTCTGGGAGAGAGTCATACAGAGTGTTGCCCCATTACCTAGCAAAGCTTTAACACAGCGCGAATGTCTGTGTGGCAGCGAATGCAGTTCCAAGGGACAGTGAAAACCAGCTACAGCTTTCAGTGCTGGCAGCTTTCCTGTGGGAGCAATCTCTGGACGTTTCCAATTTCACTGCCGGGCTCTGGGAGAGAGTCATACAGAGTGTTGCCCCATTACGAAGCAATGCTTTAGCAGAGCGCGAATGTCTGTGTGGCACCGAATGCAGTTCCAAGGGACAGTGAAAACCAGCTACAGCTTTCAGTGCTGGCAGCTTTCCTGTGGGAGCAATCTCTGGACGTTTCCAATTTCACTGCCGGGCTCTGGGAGAGAGTCATACAGAGTGTTGCCCCATTACCAAGCAAAGCTTTAGCAGAGCGCGAATGTCTGTGTGGCAGCGAATGCAGTTCCAAGGGACAGTGAAAACCAGCTACAGCTTTCAGTGCTGGCAGCTTTCCTGTGGCCGCTATGGCTGGACGTTTCCAATTTGGCAGCCGGGCTCTGCCAGAGAGAGATACAGAGTGTTGCCCCATTGCCAAGAAAAGCTTTAGCAGAGCGCGAATGTCTGTGTGGCACCGAATGCAGTTCCAAGGGACAGTGAAAACCAGCTACAGCTTTCAGTGCTGGCAGCTTTCCTGTGGGCACAGTCTCTGGATGTTTCCAATTTCACTGCCGGGCTCTGGGAGAGAGTCATACAGAGTCTTGCCCCATTACCTAGCAAAGCTTTACCAGAGCGCGAATGTGTGTGTGGCAGCGAATGCAGTTCCAAGGGACAGTGAAAACCAGCTACAGCTTTCAGTGCTGGCAGATTTCCTGTGGCCGCTATGGCTGGACGTTTCCAATTTGGCAGCCGGGCTCTGCCAGAGAGAGATACAGAGTGTTGCCCCATTACCAAGCAATGCTTCAGCAGAGCGCGAATGTCTGTGTGGCAGCGAATGCAGTTCCAAGGGACAGTGAAAACCAGCTACAGGTTTCAGTGCTGGCAGCTTTCCTCTGGGCTCAATCTCTGGACGTTTCCAATTTCACTGCCGGGCTCTGGGAGAGAGTCATACAGAGTCTTGCCCCATTACCTAGCAAAGCTTTTGTAGAGCGCGAATGTCTGTGTGGCAGCGAATGCAGTTCCAAGGGACAGTGAAAACCAGCTACAGCTTTCAGTGCTGGCAGCTTTGCTGTGGCCGCTATGGCTGGACGTTTCCAATTTGGCAGCCAGGCTCTGCCAGAGAGAGATACAGATTGTTGCCCCATTACCAAGCAAAGCTTTAGCAGAGCGCGAATGTCTGTGTGGCAGCGAATGCAGTTCCAAGGGACAGTGAAAACCACCAACAGCTTTCAGTGCTGGCAGCTTTGCTGTGGGCACAGTCTCTGGACGTTTCCAATTCCACTGCCGGGCTCTGGGAGAGAGTCATACAGAGTGTTGCCCCATTACCTAGCAAAGCTTTTGTAGAGCGCGAATGTCTGTGTGGCAGCGAATGCAGTTCCAAGGGACAGTGAAAACCAGCTACAGCTTTCAGTGCTGGCAGCTTTCCTGTGGGCACAGTCTCTGGACGTATCCAATTTCACTGCCGGGCCCTGGGAGAGAGAGATACAGAGTGTTGCCTCATTACCTAGCAAAGTTTTTGTAGAGCGCGAATGTCTGTGAGGCAGCGAATGCAGTTCCAAGGGACAGGGAAAACCAGCTACAGCTTTCAGTGCTGGCAGCTTTCCTGTGGGAGCAATCTCTGGACGTTTCCAATTTCACTGCCGGGCTCTGGGAGAGAGTCATACAGAGTGTTGGCTCATTACCTAGCAAAGTTTTTGTAGAGCGCGAATGTCTGTGAGGCAGCGAATGCAGTTCCAAGGGACAGTGAAAACCAGCTACAGCTTTCAGTGCTGGCAGCTTTCCTGTGGGCGCAATCTCTGGACGTTTCCAATTTCACTGCCGGGCTCTGGGAGAGAGAGATACAGAGTGTTGCCCCATTACCTAGCAAAGCTTTAGCAGAGCGCGAATGTCTGTGTGGCAGCGAATGCAGTTCCAAGGGACAGTGAAAACCAGCTACAGCTTTCAGTGCTGGCAGCTTTCCTGTAGGCACAGTCTCTGGACGTTTCCAATTTCACTGCCGGGCTCTGGGAGAGAGTCATACAGAGTGTTGCCCCATTATGTAGCAAAGCTTTAGCAGAGCGCGAATGTCTGTGTGGCAGCGAATGCAGTTCCAAGGGACAGTGAAAACCAGCTACAGCTTTCAGTGCTGACAGCTTTCCTGTGGCCGCTATGGCTGGACGTTTCCAATTTGGCAGCCGGGCTCTGCCAGAGAGAGATACAGAGTGTTGCCCCATTACCAAGAAAAGCTTTAGCAGAGCGCGAATGTCTGTGTGGCAGCAAATGCAGTTCCAAGGGACAGTGAAAACCAGCTACAGCTTTCAGTGCTGGCAGCTTTCCTGTGGGCGCAATCTCTGGACGTTTCCAATTTCACTGCCGGGCTCTGAGAGAGAGAGATACAGAGTTTTGCCTCACTACCTAGCAAAGCTTTTGTAGAGCGCGAATGTCTGTGTGGCAGCGAATGCAGTTCCAAGGGACAGTGAAAACCAGCTACAGCTTTCAGTGCTGGCAGCTTTCCTGTGGGCGCAATCTCTGGACGTTTCCAATTTCACTGCCGGGCTCTGGGAGAGAGAAATACAGAGTGTTGCCCCATTACCTAGCAAAGCTTTAGCAGAGCGCGAATGTCTGTGTGGCAGCGAATGCAGTTCCAAGGGACAGTGAAAACCAGCTACAGCTTTCAGTGCTGGCAGCTTTGCTGTGGCCGCTATGGCTGGACGTTTCCAATTTGGCAGCCAGGCTCTGCCAGAGAGAGATACAGAGTGTTGCCCCATTACCAAGCAAAGCTTTAGCAGAGCGCGAATGTCTGTGTGGCAGCGAATGCAGTTCCAAGGGACAGTGAAAACCAGCTACAGCTTTCAGTGCTGGCAGCTTTGCTGTGGCCGCTATGGCTGGACGTTTCCAATTTGGCAGCCAGGCTCTGCCAGAGAGAGATACAGAGTGTTGCCCCATTACCAAGCAAAGCTTTAGCAGAGCGCGAATGTCTGTGTGGCAGCGAATGCAGTTCCAAGGGACAGTGAAAACCAGCTACAGCTTTCAGTGCTGGCAGCTTTCCTGTGGCCGCTATGGCTGGACGTTTCAAATTTGGCAGCCGGGCTCTGCCAGAGAGAGATACAGAGTGTTGCCCCATTACGAAGCAATGCTTTAGCAGAGCGCGAATGTCTGTTTGGCATCGAATGCAGTTCCAAGGGACAGTGAAAACCAGCTACAGCTTTCAGTGCTGGCAGCTTTCCTGTGGGCGCAATCTCTGGACGTTTCCAATTTGGCAGCCGGGCTCTGCCAGAGAGAGATACAGAGTGTTGCCCCATTACCTAGCAAAGCTTTAGCAGAGCGCGAATGTCTGTGTGGCAGCAAATGCAGTTCCAAGAGACAGTGAAAACCAGCTACAGCTTTCAGTGCTGGCAGCTTTGCTGTGGGCACAGTCTCTGGACGTTTCCAATTCCACTGCCGGGCTCTGGGAGAGAGAGATACAGAGTGTTGCCCCATTACCAAGCAAAGCTTTAGCAGAGCGCGAATGTCTGTGTGGCAGCGAATGCAGTTCCAAGGGACAGTGAAAACCAGCTACAGCTTTCAGTGCTGGCAGCTTTCCTGTGGCCGCTATCGCTGGACGTTTCCAATTCCACTGCCGGGCTCTGGGAGAGAGTCATACAGAGTGTTGCCCCATTACCTAGCAAAGCTTCAGCAGAGCGCGAATGTCTGTGTGGCAGCGAATGCAGTTCCAAGGGACAGTGAAAACCAGCTACAGCTTTCAGTGCTGGCCGCTTTCCTGTGGGCGCAAGCTCTGGACGTTTCCAATTTCACTGCCGGGCTCTGGGAGAGAGTCATACAGAATGTTGCCCCATTACCAAGCAAAGCTTTAGCAGAGCGCGAATGTCTGTGTGGCAGCGAATGCAGTTCCAAGGGACAGTGAAAACCAGCTACAGCTTTCATTGCTGGCAGCTTTCCTGTAGGCACAGTCTCTGGACGTTTCCAATTTCACTGCCGGGCTCTGGGAGAGAGTCATACAGAGTGTTGCCCCATTATGTAGCAAAGCTTTAGCAGAGCGCGAATGTCTGTGTGGCAGCGAATGCAGTTCCAAGGGACAGTGAAAACCAGCTACAGCTTTCAGTGCTGACAGCTTTCCTGTGGCCGCTATGGCTGGACGTTTCCAATTTGGCAGCCGGGCTCTGCCAGAGAGAGATACAGAGTGTTGCCCCATTACCAAGAAAAGCTTTAGCAGAGCGCGAATGTCTGTGTGGCAGCAAATGCAGTTCCAAGGGACAGTGAAAACCAGCTACAGCTTTCAGTGCTGGCAGCTTTCCTGTGGGCGCAATCTCTGGACGTTTCCAATTTCACTGCCGGGCTCTGAGAGAGAGAGATACAGAGTTTTTCCTCACTACCTAGCAAAGCTTTTGTAGAGCGCGAATGTCTGTGTGGCAGCGAATGCAGTTCCAAGGGACAGTGAAAACCAGCTACAGCTTTCAGTGCTGGCAGCTTTCCTGTGGGCGCAATCTCTGGACGTTTCCAATTTCACTGCCGGGCTCTGGGAGAGAGAAATACAGAGTGTTGCCCCATTACCAAGCAAAGCTTTAGCAGAGCGCGAATGTCTGTGTGGCAGCGAATGCAGTTCCAAGGGACAGTGAAAACCAGCTACAGCTTTCAGTGCTGGCAGCTTTGCTGTGGGCACAGTCTCTGGACGTTTCCAATTCCACTGCCGGGCTCTGGGAGAGAGTCATACAGAGTGTTGCCCCATTACCTAGCAAAGCTTCAGCAGAGCGCGAATGTCTGTGTGGCAGCGAATGCAGTTCCAAGGGACAGTGAAAACCAGCTACAGCTTTCAGTGCTGGCAGCTTTCCTCTGGCCGCTATGGCTGGACGTTTCCAATTTGACAGCCGGGCTCTGCCAGAGATAGATACAGAGTGTTGCCCCATTACGAAGCAAAGCTTTAGCAGAGCGCGAATGTCTGTGTGGCAGCGAATGCAGTTCCAAGGGATAGTGAAAACCAGCTACAGCTTTCAGTGCTGGCAGCTTTCCTGTGGCCGCTATGGCTAGACGTTTCCAATTTGGCAGCCGGGCTCTGCCAGAGAGAGATACAGAGTGTTGCCCCATTACCAAGAAAAGCTTTAGCAGAGCGCGAATGTCTGTGTGGCAGCAAATGCAGTTCCAAGGGACAGTGAAAACCAGCTACAGCTTTCAGTGCTGGCAGCTTTCCTGTGGGTGCAATCTCTGGATGTTTCCAATTTCAATGCCGGGCTCTGGGAGAGAGAGATACAGAGTGTTACCCCATTACCAAGCAAAGCTTTAGCAGAGCGCGAATGTCTGTGTGGCAGCGAATGCAGTTGCAAGGGACAGGGAAAACCAGCTACAGCTTTCAGTGCTGGCAGCTTTCCTGTGGCCGCCATCGCTGGACGTTTCCAATTTGGCATCCGGGCTCTGCCAGAGAGAGATACAGAGTGTTGCCCCATTACCAAGCAAAGCTTTAGCAGAGCGCGAATGTCTGTGTGGCAGCGAATGCAGTTCCAAGGGACAGTGAAAACCAGCTACAGCTTTCAGTGCTGGCAGCTTTCCTCTGGCCGCTATCGCTGGACGTTTCCAATTTCACTGCCGGGCTCTGGGAGAGAGTCATACATAGTGTTGCCTCATTACCTAGCAAAGCTTTTGTAGAGCGCGAATGTCTGTGTGGCAGCAAATGCAGTTCCAAGGGACAGTGAAAACCAGCTACAGCTTTCAGTGCTGGCAGCTTTCCTGTAGGCACAGTCTCTGGACGTTTCCAATTTCACTGCCGGGCTCTGGGAGAGAGAGATACAGAGTGTTGCCCCATTACCAAGCAAAGCTTTAGCAGAGCGCGAATGTCTGTGTGGCAGCGAATGCAGTTCCAAGGGACAGTGAAAACCAGCTACAGCTTTCAGTGCTGGCAGCTTTCCTGTGGCCGCTATGGCTGGACGTTTCAAATTTGGCAGCCGGGCTCTGCCAGAGAGAGATACAGAGTGTTGCCCCATTACGAAGCAATGCTTTAGCAGAGCGCGAATGTCTGTTTGGCATCGAATGCAGTTCCAAGGGACAGTGAAAACCAGCTACAGCTTTCAGTGCTGGAGCTTTCCTGTGGGCGCAATCTCTGGACGTTTCCAATTTGGCAGCCGGGCTCTGCCAGAGAGAGATACAGAGTGTTGCCCCATTACCAAGAAAAGCTTTAGCAGAGCGCGAATGTCTGTGTGGCAGCAAATGCAGTTCCAAGGGACAGTGAAAACCAGCTACAGCTTTCAGTGCTGGCAGCTTTCCTGTGGGCGCAATCTCTGGACGTTTCCAATTTCACTGCCGGGCTCTGGGAGAGAGAGATACAGAGTTTTGCCTCATTACCTAGCAAAGCTTTTGTAGAGCGCGAATGTCTGTGTGGCAGCGAATGCAGTTCCAAGGGACAGTGAAAACCAGCTACAGCTTTCAGTGCTGGCAGATTTGCTGTGGGCACAGTCTCTGCACGTTTCCAATTCCACTGCCGGGCTCTGGGAGAGAGTCATACAGAGTGTTGCCCCATTACCTAGCAAAGCTTCAGCAGAGCGCGAATGTCTGTGTGGCAGCGAATGCAGTTCCAAGGGACAGTGAAAACCAGCTACAGCTTTCAGTGCTGGCAGCTTTCCTGTGGCCGCTATGGCTGGACGTTTCCAATTTGGCAGCCGGGCTCTGCCAGAGAGAGATACAGAGTGTTGCCCCATTACCTAGCAAAGCTTTAACAGAGCGCGAATGTCTGTGTGGCAGCGAATGCAGTTCCAAGGGACAGTGAAAACCAGCTACAGCTTTCAGTGCTGGCAGCTTTCCTGTAGGCACAGTCTCTGGACGTTTCCAATTTCACTGCCGGGCTCTGGGAGAGAGAGATACAGAGTGTTTCCCCATTACCAAGCAAAGCTTTAGCAGAGCGCGAATGTCTGTGTGGCAGCGAATGCAGTTCCAAGGGACAGTGAAAACCAGCTACAGCTTTCAGTGCTGGCAGCTTTCCTGTGGCGCAATCTCTGGACGTTTCCAATTTCACTGCCGGGCTCTGGGAGAGAGAGATACAGAGTGTTGCCCCATTACCTAGCAAAGCTTTTGTAGAGCGCGAATGTCTGTGTGGCAGCGAATGCAGTTCCAGGGAACAGTGAAAACCAGCTACAGCTTTCAGTGCTGGCAGCTTTGCTGTGGGCACAGTCTCTGGACGTTTCCAATTCCACTGCCGGGCTCTGGGAGAGAGTCATACAGAGTGTTGCCCCATTACCTAGCAAAGCTTTAACACAGCGCGAATGTCTGTGTGGCAGCGAATGCAGTTCCAAGGGACAGTGAAAACCAGCTACAGCTTTCAGTGCTGGCAGCTTTCCTGTGGGAGCAATCTCTGGACGTTTCCAATTTCACTGCCGGGCTCTGGGAGAGAGTCATACAGAGTGTTGCCCCATTACGAAGCAATGCTTTAGCAGAGCGCGAATGTCTGTGTGGCACCGAATGCAGTTCCAAGGGACAGTGAAAACCAGCTACAGCTTTCAGTGCTGGCAGCTTTCCTGTGGGAGCAATCTCTGGACGTTTCCAATTTCACTGCCGGGCTCTGGGAGAGAGTCATACAGAGTGTTGCCCCATTACCAAGCAAAGCTTTAGCAGAGCGCGAATGTCTGTGTGGCAGCGAATGCAGTTCCAAGGGACAGTGAAAACCAGCTACAGCTTTCAGTGCTGGCAGCTTTCCTGTGGCCGCTATGGCTGGACGTTTCCAATTTGGCAGCCGGGCTCTGCCAGAGAGAGATACAGAGTGTTGCCCCATTGCCAAGAAAAGCTTTAGCAGAGCGCGAATGTCTGTGTGGCACCGAATGCAGTTCCAAGGGACAGTGAAAACCAGCTACAGCTTTCAGTGCTGGCAGCTTTCCTGTGGGCACAGTCTCTGGATGTTTCCAATTTCACTGCCGGGCTCTGGGAGAGAGTCATACAGAGTCTTGCCCCATTACCTAGCAAAGCTTTACCAGAGCGCGAATGTGTGTGTGGCAGCGAATGCAGTTCCAAGGGACAGTGAAAACCAGCTACAGCTTTCAGTGCTGGCAGATTTCCTGTGGCCGCTATGGCTGGACGTTTCCAATTTGGCAGCCGGGCTCTGCCAGAGAGAGATACAGAGTGTTGCCCCATTACCAAGCAATGCTTCAGCAGAGCGCGAATGTCTGTGTGGCAGCGAATGCAGTTCCAAGGGACAGTGAAAACCAGCTACAGGTTTCAGTGCTGGCAGCTTTCCTCTGGGCTCAATCTCTGGACGTTTCCAATTTCACTGCCGGGCTCT
Organism: Mycteria americana; assembly: GCF_035582795.1. Classification (NCBI taxonomy): domain Eukaryota; kingdom Metazoa; phylum Chordata; class Aves; order Ciconiiformes; family Ciconiidae; genus Mycteria; species Mycteria americana. The sequence goes on from NC_134366.1 coordinate 65,251,601, forward strand.
GGGAGAGAGTCATACAGAGTCTTGCCCCATTACCTAGCAAAGCTTTTGTAGAGCGCGAATGTCTGTGTGGCAGCGAATGCAGTTCCAAGGGACAGTGAAAACCAGCTACAGCTTTCAGTGCTGGCAGCTTTGCTGTGGCCGCTATGGCTGGACGTTTCCAATTTGGCAGCCAGGCTCTGCCAGAGAGAGATACAGATTGTTGCCCCATTACCAAGCAAAGCTTTAGCAGAGCGCGAATGTCTGTGTGGCAGCGAATGCAGTTCCAAGGGACAGTGAAAACCACCAACAGCTTTCAGTGCTGGCAGCTTTGCTGTGGGCACAGTCTCTGGACGTTTCCAATTCCACTGCCGGGCTCTGGGAGAGAGTCATACAGAGTGTTGCCCCATTACCTAGCAAAGCTTTTGTAGAGCGCGAATGTCTGTGTGGCAGCGAATGCAGTTCCAAGGGACAGTGAAAACCAGCTACAGCTTTCAGTGCTGGCAGCTTTCCTGTGGGCACAGTCTCTGGACGTATCCAATTTCACTGCCGGGCCCTGGGAGAGAGAGATACAGAGTGTTGCCTCATTACCTAGCAAAGTTTTTGTAGAGCGCGAATGTCTGTGAGGCAGCGAATGCAGTTCCAAGGGACAGGGAAAACCAGCTACAGCTTTCAGTGCTGGCAGCTTTCCTGTGGGAGCAATCTCTGGACGTTTCCAATTTCACTGCCGGGCTCTGGGAGAGAGTCATACAGAGTGTTGGCTCATTACCTAGCAAAGTTTTTGTAGAGCGCGAATGTCTGTGAGGCAGCGAATGCAGTTCCAAGGGACAGTGAAAACCAGCTACAGCTTTCAGTGCTGGCAGCTTTCCTGTGGGCGCAATCTCTGGACGTTTCCAATTTCACTGCCGGGCTCTGGGAGAGAGAGATACAGAGTGTTGCCCCATTACCTAGCAAAGCTTTAGCAGAGCGCGAATGTCTGTGTGGCAGCGAATGCAGTTCCAAGGGACAGTGAAAACCAGCTACAGCTTTCAGTGCTGGCAGCTTTCCTGTAGGCACAGTCTCTGGACGTTTCCAATTTCACTGCCGGGCTCTGGGAGAGAGTCATACAGAGTGTTGCCCCATTATGTAGCAAAGCTTTAGCAGAGCGCGAATGTCTGTGTGGCAGCGAATGCAGTTCCAAGGGACAGTGAAAACCAGCTACAGCTTTCAGTGCTGACAGCTTTCCTGTGGCCGCTATGGCTGGACGTTTCCAATTTGGCAGCCGGGCTCTGCCAGAGAGAGATACAGAGTGTTGCCCCATTACCAAGAAAAGCTTTAGCAGAGCGCGAATGTCTGTGTGGCAGCAAATGCAGTTCCAAGGGACAGTGAAAACCAGCTACAGCTTTCAGTGCTGGCAGCTTTCCTGTGGGCGCAATCTCTGGACGTTTCCAATTTCACTGCCGGGCTCTGAGAGAGAGAGATACAGAGTTTTGCCTCACTACCTAGCAAAGCTTTTGTAGAGCGCGAATGTCTGTGTGGCAGCGAATGCAGTTCCAAGGGACAGTGAAAACCAGCTACAGCTTTCAGTGCTGGCAGCTTTCCTGTGGGCGCAATCTCTGGACGTTTCCAATTTCACTGCCGGGCTCTGGGAGAGAGAAATACAGAGTGTTGCCCCATTACCTAGCAAAGCTTTAGCAGAGCGCGAATGTCTGTGTGGCAGCGAATGCAGTTCCAAGGGACAGTGAAAACCAGCTACAGCTTTCAGTGCTGGCAGCTTTGCTGTGGCCGCTATGGCTGGACGTTTCCAATTTGGCAGCCAGGCTCTGCCAGAGAGAGATACAGAGTGTTGCCCCATTACCAAGCAAAGCTTTAGCAGAGCGCGAATGTCTGTGTGGCAGCGAATGCAGTTCCAAGGGACAGTGAAAACCAGCTACAGCTTTCAGTGCTGGCAGCTTTGCTGTGGCCGCTATGGCTGGACGTTTCCAATTTGGCAGCCAGGCTCTGCCAGAGAGAGATACAGAGTGTTGCCCCATTACCAAGCAAAGCTTTAGCAGAGCGCGAATGTCTGTGTGGCAGCGAATGCAGTTCCAAGGGACAGTGAAAACCAGCTACAGCTTTCAGTGCTGGCAGCTTTCCTGTGGCCGCTATGGCTGGACGTTTCAAATTTGGCAGCCGGGCTCTGCCAGAGAGAGATACAGAGTGTTGCCCCATTACGAAGCAATGCTTTAGCAGAGCGCGAATGTCTGTTTGGCATCGAATGCAGTTCCAAGGGACAGTGAAAACCAGCTACAGCTTTCAGTGCTGGCAGCTTTCCTGTGGGCGCAATCTCTGGACGTTTCCAATTTGGCAGCCGGGCTCTGCCAGAGAGAGATACAGAGTGTTGCCCCATTACCTAGCAAAGCTTTAGCAGAGCGCGAATGTCTGTGTGGCAGCAAATGCAGTTCCAAGAGACAGTGAAAACCAGCTACAGCTTTCAGTGCTGGCAGCTTTGCTGTGGGCACAGTCTCTGGACGTTTCCAATTCCACTGCCGGGCTCTGGGAGAGAGAGATACAGAGTGTTGCCCCATTACCAAGCAAAGCTTTAGCAGAGCGCGAATGTCTGTGTGGCAGCGAATGCAGTTCCAAGGGACAGTGAAAACCAGCTACAGCTTTCAGTGCTGGCAGCTTTCCTGTGGCCGCTATCGCTGGACGTTTCCAATTCCACTGCCGGGCTCTGGGAGAGAGTCATACAGAGTGTTGCCCCATTACCTAGCAAAGCTTCAGCAGAGCGCGAATGTCTGTGTGGCAGCGAATGCAGTTCCAAGGGACAGTGAAAACCAGCTACAGCTTTCAGTGCTGGCCGCTTTCCTGTGGGCGCAAGCTCTGGACGTTTCCAATTTCACTGCCGGGCTCTGGGAGAGAGTCATACAGAATGTTGCCCCATTACCAAGCAAAGCTTTAGCAGAGCGCGAATGTCTGTGTGGCAGCGAATGCAGTTCCAAGGGACAGTGAAAACCAGCTACAGCTTTCATTGCTGGCAGCTTTCCTGTAGGCACAGTCTCTGGACGTTTCCAATTTCACTGCCGGGCTCTGGGAGAGAGTCATACAGAGTGTTGCCCCATTATGTAGCAAAGCTTTAGCAGAGCGCGAATGTCTGTGTGGCAGCGAATGCAGTTCCAAGGGACAGTGAAAACCAGCTACAGCTTTCAGTGCTGACAGCTTTCCTGTGGCCGCTATGGCTGGACGTTTCCAATTTGGCAGCCGGGCTCTGCCAGAGAGAGATACAGAGTGTTGCCCCATTACCAAGAAAAGCTTTAGCAGAGCGCGAATGTCTGTGTGGCAGCAAATGCAGTTCCAAGGGACAGTGAAAACCAGCTACAGCTTTCAGTGCTGGCAGCTTTCCTGTGGGCGCAATCTCTGGACGTTTCCAATTTCACTGCCGGGCTCTGAGAGAGAGAGATACAGAGTTTTTCCTCACTACCTAGCAAAGCTTTTGTAGAGCGCGAATGTCTGTGTGGCAGCGAATGCAGTTCCAAGGGACAGTGAAAACCAGCTACAGCTTTCAGTGCTGGCAGCTTTCCTGTGGGCGCAATCTCTGGACGTTTCCAATTTCACTGCCGGGCTCTGGGAGAGAGAAATACAGAGTGTTGCCCCATTACCAAGCAAAGCTTTAGCAGAGCGCGAATGTCTGTGTGGCAGCGAATGCAGTTCCAAGGGACAGTGAAAACCAGCTACAGCTTTCAGTGCTGGCAGCTTTGCTGTGGCCGCTATGGCTGGACGTTTCCAATTTGGCAGCCAGGCTCTGCCAGAGAGAGATACAGAGTGTTGCCCCATTACCAAGCAAAGCTTTAGCAGAGCGCGAATGTCTGTGTGGCAGCGAATGCAGTTCCAAGGGACAGTGAAAACCAGCTACAGCTTTCAGTGCTGGCAGCTTTGCTGTGGCCGCTATGGCTGGACGTTTCCAATTTGGCAGCCAGGCTCTGCCAGAGAGAGATACAGAGTGTTGCCCCATTACCAAGCAAAGCTTTAGCAGAGCGCGAATGTCTGTGTGGCAGCGAATGCAGTTCCAAGGGACAGTGAAAACCAGCTACAGCTTTCAGTGCTGGCAGCTTTCCTGTGGCCGCTATGGCTGGACGTTTCAAATTTGGCAGCCGGGCTCTGCCAGAGAGAGATACAGAGTGTTGCCCCATTACGAAGCAATGCTTTAGCAGAGCGCGAATGTCTGTTTGGCATCGAATGCAGTTCCAAGGGACAGTGAAAACCAGCTACAGCTTTCAGTGCTGGCAGCTTTCCTGTGGGCGCAATCTCTGGACGTTTCCAATTTGGCAGCCGGGCTCTGCCAGAGAGAGATACAGAGTGTTGCCCCATTACCTAGCAAAGCTTTAGCAGAGCGCGAATGTCTGTGTGGCAGCAAATGCAGTTCCAAGAGACAGTGAAAACCAGCTACAGCTTTCAGTGCTGGCAGCTTTGCTGTGGGCACAGTCTCTGGACGTTTCCAATTCCACTGCCGGGCTCTGGGAGAGAGAGATACAGAGTGTTGCCCCATTACCAAGCAAAGCTTTAGCAGAGCGCGAATGTCTGTGTGGCAGCGAATGCAGTTCCAAGGGACAGTGAAAACCAGCTACAGCTTTCAGTGCTGGCAGCTTTCCTGTGGCCGCTATCGCTGGACGTTTCCAATTCCACTGCCGGGCTCTGGGAGAGAGTCATACAGAGTGTTGCCCCATTACCTAGCAAAGCTTCAGCAGAGCGCGAATGTCTGTGTGGCAGCGAATGCAGTTCCAAGGGACAGTGAAAACCAGCTACAGCTTTCAGTGCTGGCCGCTTTCCTGTGGGCGCAAGCTCTGGACGTTTCCAATTTCACTGCCGGGCTCTGGGAGAGAGTCATACAGAATGTTGCCCCATTACCAAGCAAAGCTTTAGCAGAGCGCGAATGTCTGTGAGGCAGCGAATGCAGTTCCAAGGGACAGTGAAAACCAGCTACAGCTTTCAGTGCTGGCAGCTTTCCTGTAGGCACAGTCTCTGGACGTTTCCAATTTCACTGCCGGGCTCTGGGAGAGAGTCATACAGAATGTTGCCCCATTACCAAGCAAAGCTTTAGCAGAGCGCGAATGTCTGTGTGGCAGCGAATGCAGTTCCAAGGGACAGTGAAAACCAGCTACAGCTTTCAGTGCTGGCAGCTTTCCTGTGGGAGCAATCTCTGGACGTTTCCAATTTGACTGCCAGGCTCTGGGACAGAGTCATACAGACTGTTGCCCCATTACCAAGCAAAGCTTTAGCAGAGCGCGAATGTCTGTGTGGCAGAGAATGCAGTTCCAAGGGACAGTGAAAACCAGCTACAGCTTTCAGTGCTGGCAGCTTTCCTGTGGGCACAGTCTCTGGATGTTTCCAATTTCATTGCCGGGCTCTGGGAGAGAGTCATACAGAATGTTGCCCCATTACCTAGCAAAGCTTTAGCAGAGCGCGAATGTGTGTGTGGCAGCGAATGCAGTTCCAAGGGACAGTGAAAACCAGCTACAGCTTTCATTGCTGGCAGCTTTCCTGTGGCCGCTATGGCTGTACGTTTCCAATTTGGCAGCCGGGCTCTGCCAGAGAGAGATACAGAGTGTTGCCCCATTACCAAGCAATGCTTCAGCAGAGCGCGAATGTCTGTGTGGCAGCGAATGCAGTTCCAAGGGACAGTGAAAACCAGCTACAGCTTTCAGTGCTGGCAGCTTTCCTCTGGGCGCAATCTCTGGACGTTTCCAATTTCACTGCCGGGCTCTGGGAGAGAGTCATACAGAGTCTTGCCCCATTACCTAGCAAAGCTTTTGTAGAGCGCGAATGTCTGTGTGGCAGCGAATGCAGTTCCAAGGGACAGTGAAAACCAGCTACAGCTTTCAGTGCTGGCAGCTTTGCTGTGGCCGCTATGGCTGGACGTTTCCAATTTGGCAGCCAGGCTCTGCCAGAGAGAGATACAGAGTGTTGCCCCATTACCAAGCAAAGCTTTAGCAGAGCGCGAATGTCTGTGTGGCAGCGAATGCAGTTCCAAGGGACAGTGAAAACCAGCTACAGCTTTCAGTGCTGGCAGCTTTGCTGTGGGCACAGTCTCTGGACGTTTCCAATTCCACTGCCGGGCTCTGGGAGAGAGTCATACAGAGTGTTGCCCCATTACCTAGCAAAGCTTTTGTAGAGCGCGAATGTCTGTGTGGCAGCGAATGCAGTTCCAAGGGACAGTGAAAACCAGCTACAGCTTTCAGTGCTGGCAGCTTTCCTGTGGCCGCTATGGCTGGACGTTTCCAATTTGGCAGCCGGGGTGTGCCAGAGAGAGATACACAGAGTTGCCCCATTACCAAGAAAAGCTTTAGCAGAGCGCGAATGTCTGTGTGGCAGCAAATGCAGTTCCAAGGGACAGTGAAAACCAGCTACAGCTTTCAGTGCTGGCAGCTTTGCTGTGGGCACAGTCTCTGGACGTTTCCAATTCCACTGCCGGGCTCTGGGAGAGAGTCATACAGAGTGTTGCCCCATTACCTAGCAAAGCTTTTGTAGAGCGCGAATGTCTGTGTGGCAGCGAATGCAGTTCCAAGGGACAGTGAAAACCAGCTACAGCTTTCAGTGCTGGCAGCTTTCCTGTGGCCGCTATGGCTGGACGTTTCCAATTTGGCATCCAGGCTCTGCCAGAAAGAGATACAGAGTGTTGCCCCATTACGAAGCAATGCTTTAGCAGAGCGCGAATGTCTGTTTGGCATCGAATGCAGTTCCAAGGGACAGTGAAAACCAGCTACAGCTTTCAGTGCTGGCCGCTTTCCTGTGGGCGCAATCTCTGGACGTTTCCAATTTCACTGCCGGGCTCTGGGAGAGAGTCATACAGAATGTTGCCCCATTACCAAGCAAAGCTTTAGCAGAGCGCGAATGTCTGTGTGGCAGCGAATGCAGTTCCAAGGGACAGTGAAAACCAGCTACAGCTTTCAGTGCTGGCAGCTTTCCTGTGGCCGCTATGGCTGGACGTTTCCAATTTGGCAGCCGGGCTCTGCCAGAGAGATATATAGATTGTTGCCCCATTACCAAGCAATGCTTCAGCAGAGCGCGAATGTCTGTGTGGCAGCGAATGCAGTTCCAAGGGACAGTGAAAACCAGCTACAGCTTTCAGTGCTGGCAGCTTTCCTGTGGACTCTATGGCTGTACGTTTCCAATTTGGCATCCGGGCTCTGCCAGAGAGAGATACAGAGTGTTGCCCCATTACGAAGCAATGCTTTAGCAGAGCGCGAATCTCTGTGTGGCAGCAAATGCAGTTCCAAGAGACAATGAAAACCAGCTACAGCTTTCAGTGCTGGCAGATTTCCTGTGGGCGCAATCTCTGGACGTTTCCAATTTCACTGCCGGACTCTGGGAGAGAGAGATACAGAGTGTTGCCTCATTACCTAGCAAAGCTTTTGTAGAGCGCGAATGTCTGTGTGGCAGCGAATGCAGTTCCAAGGGACAGTGAAAACCAGCTACAGCTTTCAGTGCTGGGAGCTTTCCTGTGGCCGCTATGGCTGGACGTTTCCAATTTGGCAGCCGGGCTGTGCTAGAGAGAGATACAGAGTGTTGCCCCATTACCAAGCAAAGCTTTAGCAGAGCGCGAATGTCTGTGTGGCAGCGAATGCAGTTCCAAGGGACAGTGAAAACCAGCTACAGCTTTCAGTGCTGGCAGCTTTCCTGTGGCCGCTATCGCTGGACGTTTCCAATTTTGCATCCGGGTTCTGCCAGAGAGAGATACAGAGTGTTGCTCTATTACGAAGCAAAGGTTTAGCAGAGCGCGAATGTCTGTGTGGCAGCGAATGCAGTTCCAAGGGACAGTGAAAACCAGCTACAGCTTTCAGTGCTGGCAGCTTTCCTGTGGCCGCCATCGCTGGACGTTTCCAATTTGGCATCCGGGCTCTGCCAGAGAGAGATACAGAGTGTTGCCCCATTACGAAGCAATGCTTTAGCAGAGCGCGAATGTCTGTGTGGCAGCGAATGCAGTTCCAAGGGACAGTGAAAACCAGCTACAGCTTTCAGTGCTGGCAGCTTTCCTGTGGGCGCAAGCTCTGGACGTTTCCAATTTCACTGCCGGGCACTGGGAGAGAGTCATACAGAGTGTTGCCCCATTACCTAGCAAAGCTTTTGTAGCGCGCGAATGTCTGTGTGGCAGCGAATGCAGTTCCAAGGGACAGTGAAAACCAGCTACAGCTTTCAGTGCTGGCAGCTTTCCTATTGCCGCTATCGCTGGACGTTTCCAATTTGGCATCCAGGCTCTGCCAGAGAGAGATACAGAGTGTTGCCTCATTACGAAGCAATGCTTTAGCAGAGCGCGAATGTCTGTGTGGCAGCGAATGCAGTTCCAAGGGACAGTGAAAACCAGCTACAGCTTTCAGTGCTGGCAGCTTTCCTGTTGCCGCTATCGCTGGACGTTTCCAATTTGGCATCCAGGCTCTGCCAGAGAGAGATACAGAGTGTTGCCTCATTACGAAGCAAAGGTTTAGCAGAGCGCGAATGTCTGTGTGGCAGCGAATGCAGTTCCAAGGGACAGTGAAAACCAGCTACAGCTTTCGGTGCTGGCAGCTTTCCTGTGGGCGCAATCTCTGGACGTTTCCATTTTGGCAGCCGGGCTCTGCCAGAGAGAGATACAGAGTGTTGCCCCATTACCAAGAAAAGCTTTAGCAGAGCGCGAATGTCTGTGAGGCAGCGAATGCAGTTCCAAGGGACAGTGAAAACCAGCTACAGCTTTCAGTGCTGGCAGCATTCCTGTGGCCGCTATGGCTGGACGTTTGCAATTTAGCAGCCGAGCTCTGCCAGGGAGAGATACAGAGTGTTGCCCCATTACCAAGCAAAGCTTTAGCAGAGCGCGAATGTCTGTGTGGCAGCTAATGCAGTTCCAAGGGACAGTGAAAACCAGCTACAGCTTTCAGTGCTGGCAGCTTTCCTGTGGGCACAGTCTCTGGACGTTTCCAATTTCACTGCCGGGCTCTGGGAGAGAGTCATACAGAGTGTTGCCCCATTATCTAGCAAAGCTTTAGCAGAGCGCGACTGTCTGTGTGGCAGCAAATGCAGTTCCAAGAGACAATGAAAACCAGCTACAGCTTTCAGTGCTGGCAGCTTTCCTGTGGACTCTATGGCTGTACGTTTCCAATTTGGCATCCGGGCTCTGCCAGAGAGAGATACAGAGTGTTGCCCCATTACGAAGCAATGCTTTAGCAGAGCGCGAATGTCTGTGTGGCAGCGAATGCAGTTCCAAGGGACAGTGAAAACCAGCTACAGCTTTCAGTGCTGGCAGCTTTCCTGTGGGCACAGTCTCTGGACGTTTCCAATTTCACTGCCGGGCTCTGGGAGAGAGTCATACAGAGTGTTGCCCCATTATCTAGCAAAGCTTTAGCAGAGCGCGAATGTCTGTGTGGCAGCGAATGCAGTTCCAAGGGACAGTGAAAACCAGCTACAGCTTTCAGTGCTGGCAGCTTTCCTGTGGACTCTATGGCTGTACGTTTCCAATTTGGCATCCGGGCTCTGCCAGAGAGAGATACAGAGTGTTGCCCCATTACGAAGCAAAGCTTTAGCAGAGCGCGAATGTCTGTGTGGCAGCGAATGCAGTTCCAAGGGACAGTGAAAACCAGCTACAGCTTTCAGTGCTGGCAGCTTTCCTGTGGACTCTATGGCTGTACGTTTCCAATTTGGCATCCGGGCTCTGCCAGAGAGAGATACAGAGTGTTGCCCCATTACGAAGCAATGCTTTAGCAGAGCGCGAATGTCTGTGTGGCAGCAAATGCAGTTCCAAGAGACAATGAAAACCAGCTACAGCTTTCAGTGCTGGCAGATTTCCTGTGGGCGCAGTCTCTGGACGTTTCCAATTTCACTGCCGGGCTCTGGGAGAGGGTCATACATAGCGTTGCCTCATTACCTAGCAAATCTTTTGTAGAGCGCGAATGTCTGTGTGGCAGCAAATGCAGTTCCAAGGGACAGTGAAAACCAGCTACAGCTTTCAGTGCTGGCAGCTTTCCTGTGGGCACAGTCTCTGGACATTTCCAATTCCACTGCCGGGCTCTGGGAGAGAGTCATACAGAGTGTTGCCCCATTACCTAGCAAAGCTTTAGCAGAGCGCGAATGTCTGTGTGGCAGCGAATGCAGTTCCAAGGGACAGTGAAAACCAGCTACAGCTTTCAGTGCTGGCAGCTTTCCTGTGGACTCTATGGCTGTACGTTTCCAATTTGGCATCCGGCCTCTGCCAGAGAGAGATACAGAGTGTTGCCCCATTACGAAGCAATGCTTTAGCAGAGCGCGAATGTCTGTGTGGCAGCAAATGCAGTTCCAAGAGACAATGAAAACCAGCTACAGCTTTCAGTGCTGGCAGATTTCCTGTGGGCGCAATCTCTGGACGTTTCCAATTTCACTGCCGGGCTCTGGGAGAGAGAGATACAGAGTGTTGCCTCATTACCTAGCAAAGCTTTTGTAGAGCGCGAATGTCTGTGTGGCAGCGAATGCAGTTCCAAGGGACAGTGAAAACCAGCTACAGCTTTCAGTGCTGGCAGCTTTCCTGTGGGCGCAATCTCTGGACGTTTCCAATTTCACTGCCGGGCTCTGGGAGAGAGAGATACAGAGTGTTGCCCCATTACCAAGAAAAGCTTTCGCAGAGCGCGAATGTCTGTGTGGCAGCGAATGCAGTTCCAAGGGACAGTGAAAACCAGCTACAGCTTTCAGTGCTGGCAGCTTTCCTGTGGGCACAGTCTCTGGACGTTTCCAATTTCACTGCCGGGCTCTGGGAGAGAGTCATACAGAGTGTTGCCCCATTACCTAGCAAAGCTTTAGCAGAGCGCGAATGTCTGTGTGGCAGCGAATGCAGTTCCAAGGGACAGTGAAAACCAGCTACAGATTTAAGTGCTGGCCGCTTTCCTGTGGGCGCAAGCTCTGGACGTTTCCAATTTCACTGCCGGGCTCTGGGAGAGAGAGATACAGAGTGTTGCCTCATTACCTAGCAAAGTTTTTGTAGAGCGCGAATGTCTGTGTGGCAGCGAATGCAGTTCCAAGGGACAGTGAAAACCAGCTACAGCTTTCAGTGCTGGCAGCTTTGCTGTGGCCGCTATGGCTGGACGTTTCCAATTTGGCAGCCAGGCTCTGCCAGAGAGAGATACAGAGTGTTGCCCCATTACCAAGCAAAGCTTTAGCAGAGCGCGAATGTCTGTGTGGCAGCGAATGCAGTTCCAAGGGACAGTGAAAACCAGCTACAGCTTTCAGTGCTGGCAGCTTTCCTGTGGACTCTATGGCTGTACGTTTCCAATTTGGCATCCGGGCTCTGCCAGAGAGAGATACAGAGTGTTGCCCCATTACGAAGCAATGCTTTAGCAGAGCGCGAATGTCTGTGTGGCAGCGAATGCAGTTCCAAGAGACAATGAAAACCAGCTACAGCTTTCAGTGCTGGCAGATTTCCTGTGGGCGCAATCTCTGGACGTTTCCAATTTCACTGCCGGGCTCTGGGAGAGAGAGATACAGAGTGTTGCCTCATTACCTAGCAAAGCTTTTGTAGAGCGCGAATGTCTGTGTGGCAGCGAATGCAGTTCCAAGGGACAGTGAAAACCAGCTACAGCTTTCAGTGCTGGCAGCTTTCCTGTGGCCGCTATCGCTGGACGTTTCCAATTTTGCATCCGGGTTCTGCCAGAGAGAGATACAGAGTGTTGCTCTATTACGAAGCAAAGGTTTAGCAGAGCGCGAATGTGTGTGTGGCAGCGAATGCAGTTCCAAGGGACAGTGAAAACCAGCTACAGCTTTCAGTGCTGGCAGCTTTCCTGTGGTCGCCATCGCTGGACGTTTCCAATTTGGCATCCGGGCTCTGCCAGAGAGAGATACAGAGTGTTGCCCCATTACGAAGCAATGCTTTAGCAGAGCGCGAATGTCTGTGTGGCAGCGAATGCAGTTCCAAGGGACAGTGAAAACCAGCTACAGCTTTCAGTGCTGGCAGCTTTCCTGTGGGCGCAAGCTCTGGACGTTTCCAATTTCACTGCCGGGCACTGGGAGAGAGTCATACAGAGTGTTGCCCCATTACCTAGCAAAGCTTTAGCAGAGCGCGAATGTCTGTGTGGCAGCGAATGCAGTTCCAAGGGACAGTGAAAACCAGCTACAGCTTTCAGTGCTGGCAGCTTTCCTGTTGCTGCTATCGCTGGACGTTTCCAATTTGGCATCCAGGCTCTGCCAGAGAGAGATACAGAGTGTTGCCTGATTACGAAGCAATGCTTTAGCAGAGCGCGAATGTCTGTGTGGCAGCGAATGCAGTTCCAAGGGACAGTGAAAACCAGCTACAGCTTTCAGTGCTGGCAGATTTCCTGTAGGCACAGTCTCTGGACGTTTCCAATTTCACTGCCGGGCTCTGGGAGAGAGTCATACAGAGTGTTGCCCCATATACCTAGCAAAGCTTTAGCAGAGCGCAAATGTCTGTGTGGCAGCGAATGCAGTTCCAAGGGAGAGTGAAAACCAGCTACAGCTTTCAGTGCTGGCAGCTTTCTTGTGGGCACAGTGTCTGGACGTATCCAATTTCACTGCCGGGCCCTGGGAGAGAGAGATACAGAGTGTTGCCTCATTACCTAGCAAACTTTTTGTAGAGCGCGAATGTCTGTGTGGCAGCGAATGCAGTTCCAAGGGACAATGAAAACCAGCTACAGCTTTCAGTGCTGTCAGCTTTCCTGTGGACTCTATGGCTGTACGTTTCCAATTTGGCATCCGGGCTCTGCCAGAGAGAGATACAGAGTGTTGCCCCATTACCAAGAAAAGCTTTAGCAGAGCGCGAATGTCTGTGTGGCAGCGAATGCAGTTCCAAGGGACAGTGAAAACCAGCTACAGCTTTCAGTGCTGGCAGCTTTCCTGTGGGCACAGTCTCTGGACGTTTCCAATTTCACTGCCGGGCTCTGGGAGAGAGTCATACAGAGTGTTGCCCCATTATCTAGCAAAGCTTTAGCAGAGCGCGAATGTCTGTGTGGCAGCAAATGCAGTTCCAAGAGACAATGAAAACCAGCTACAGCTTTCAGTGCTGGCAGCTTTCCTGTGGGCACAGTCTCTGGACGTTTCCAATTTGACTGCCGGGCTCTGGGAGAGAGTCATACAGAATGTTGCCCCATTACCAAGCAAAGCTTTAGCAGAGCGCGAATGTCTGTGTGGCAGCGAATGCAGTTCCAAGGGACAGTGAAAACCAGCTACAGCTTTCAGTGCTGGCAGCTTTCTTGTGGGCACAGTCTCTGGACGTATCCAATTTCACTGCCGGGCCCTGGGAGAGAGAGATACAGAGTGTTGCCTCATTACCTAGCAAACTTTTTGTAGAGCGCGAATGTCTGTGTGGCAGCGAATGCAGTTCCAAGGGACAATGAAAACCAGCTACAGCTTTCAGTGCTGGCAGCTTTCCTGTGGACTCTATGGCTGTACGTTTCCAATTTGGCATCCGGGCTCTGCCAGAGAGAGATACAGAGTGTTGCCCCATTACGAAGCAAAGCTTTAGCAGAGCGCGAATGTCTGTGTGGCAGCGAATGCAGTTCCAAGGGACAGTGAAAACCAGCTACAGCTTTCAGTGCTGGCAGCTTTCCTGTGGACTCTATGGCTGTACGTTTCCAATTTGGCATCCGGGCTCTGCCAGAGAGAGATACAGAGTGTTGCCCCATTACGAAGCAATGCTTTAGCAGAGCGCGAATGTCTGTGTGGCAGCAAATGCAGTTCCAAGAGACAATGAAAACCAGCTACAGCTTTCAGTGCTGGCAGATTTCCTGTGGGCGCAATCTCTGGACGTTTCCAATTTCACTGCCGGGCTCTGGGAGAGAGAGATACAGAGTGTTGCCTCATTACCTAGCAAAGCTTTTGTAGAGCGCGAATGTCTGTGTGGCAGCGAATGCAGTTCCAAGGGACAGTGAAAACCAGCTACAGCTTTCAGTGCTGGCCGCTTTCCTGTGGGCGCAAGCTCTGGACGTTTCCAATTTCACTGCCGGGCTCTGGGAGAGGGTCATACATAGCGTTGCCTCATTACCTAGCAAATCTTTTGTAGAGCGCGAATGTCTGTGTGGCAGCAAATGCAGTTCCAAGGGACAGTGAAAACCCGCTACAGCTTTCAGTGCTGACAGCTTTCCTGTGGGCACAGTCTCTGGACGTTTCCAATTCCACTGCCGGCCTCTGGGAGAGAGTCATACAGAGTGTTGACCCATTACCTAGCAATGCTTCAGCAGAGCGCGAATGTCTGTGTGGCAGCGAATGCAGTTCCAAGGGACAGTGAAAACCAGCTACAGCTTTCAGTGCTGGCAGCTTTCCTGTGGGCACAGTCTCTGGACGTTTCCAATTTCACTGCCGGGCTCTGGGAGAGAGTCATACAGAGTGTTGCCCCATTACCTAGCAAAGCTTTAGCAGAGCGCGAATGTCTATGAGGCAGCGAATGCAGTTCCAAGGGACAGTGAAAACCAGCTACAGCTTTCAGTGCTGGCAGCTTTCCTGTAGGCACAGTCTCTGGACGTTTCCAATTTCACTGCAGGGCTCTGGGAGAGAGTCATACAGAGTGTTGCCCCATTACCTAGCAAAGCTTTAGCAGAGCGCGAATGTCTGTGTGGCAGCGCATGCAGTTCCAAGGGACAGTGAAAAGCAGCTACAGCTTTCAGTGCTGGCAGCTTTCCTGTGGGTGCAATCTCTGGACGTTTCCAATTTCACTGCCGGGCTCTGGGAGAGAGAGATACAGAGTGTTGCCTCATTACCTAGCAAAGCTTTTGTAGAGCGCGAATGTCTGTGTGGCAGCGAATGCAGTTCCAAGGGACAGTGAAAACCAGCTACAGCTTTCAGTGCTGGCAGCTTTGCTGTGGCCGCTATGGCTGGACGTTTCCAATTTGGCAGCCAGGCTCTGCCAGAGAGAGATACAGAGTGTTGCCCCATTACGAAGCAATGCTTTAGCAGAGCGCGAATGTCTGTGTGGCAGCGAATGCAGTTCCAAGGGACAGTGAAAACCAGCTACAGCTTTCAGTGCTGGCAGCTTTCCTGTGGGCGCAAGCTCTGGACGTTTCCAATTTCACTGCCGGGCACTGGGAGAGAGTCATACAGAGTGTTGCCCCATTACCTAGCAAAGCTTTAGCAGAGCGCGAATGTCTGTGTGGCAGCGAATGCAGTTCCAAGGGACAGTGAAAACCAGCTACAGCTTTCAGTGCTGGCAGCTTTCCTGTTGCCGCTATCGCTGGACGTTTCCAATTTGGCATCCAGGCTCTGCCAGAGAGAGATACAGAGTGTTGCCTCATTACGAAGCAATGCTTTAGCAGAGCGCGAATGTCTGTGTGGCAGCGAATGCAGTTCCAAGGGACAGTGAAAACCAGCTACAGCTTTCAGTGCTGGCAGCTTTCCTGTGGACTCTATGGCTGTACGTTTCCAATTTGGCATCCGGGCTCTGCCAGAGAGAGATACAGAGTGTTGCCCCATTACGAAGCAAAGCTTTAGCAGAGCGCGAATGTCTGTGTGGCAGCGAATGCAGTTCCAAGGGACAGTGAAAACCAGCTACAGCTTTCAGTGCTGGCAGCTTTCCTGTGGACTCTATGGCTGTACGTTTCCAATTTGGCATCCGGGCTCTGCCAGAGAGAGATACAGAGTGTTGCCCCATTACGAAGCAATGCTTTAGCAGAGCGCGAATGTCTGTGTGGCAGCAAATGCAGTTCCAAGAGACAATGAAAACCAGCTACAGCTTTCAGTGCTGGCAGATTTCCTGTGGGCGCAATCTCTGGACGTTTCCAATTTCACTGCCGGGCTCTGGGAGAGAGAGATACAGAGTGTTGCCTCATTACCTAGCAAAGCTTTTGTAGAGCGCGAATGTCTGTGTGGCAGCGAATGCAGTTCCAAGGGACAGTGAAAACCAGCTACAGCTTTCAGTGCTGGCAGCTTTCCTGTGGGCGCAATCTCTGGACGTTTCCAATTTCAATGCCGGGCTCTGGGAGAGAGAGATACAGAGTGTTGCCCCATTACCAAGAAAAGCTTTCGCAGAGCGCGAATGTCTGTGTGGCAGCGAATGCAGTTCCAAGGGACAGTGAAAACCAGCTACAGCTTTCAGTGCCGGCAGCTTTCCTGTGGGCGCAATCTCTGGACGTTTCCAATTTCACTGCCGGGCTCTGGGAGAGAGAGATACAGAGTGTTGCCTCATTACCTAGCAAAGCTTTTGTAGAGCGCGAATGTCTGTGTGGCAGCGAATGCAGTTCCAAGGGACAGTGAAAACCAGCTACAGCTTTCAGTGCTGGCAGCTTTGCTGTGGCCGCTATGGCTGGACGTTTCCAATTTGGCAGCCAGGCTCTGCCAGAGAGAGATACAGAGTGTTGCCCCATTACCAAGCAAAGCTTTAGCAGAGCGCGAATGTCTGTGTGGCAGCGAATGCAGTTCCAAGGGACAGTGAAAACCAGCTACAGCTTTCAGTGCTGGCAGCTTTCCTGTGGACTCTATGGCTGTACGTTTCCAATTTGGCATCCGGGCTCTGCCAGAGAGAGATACAGAGTGTTGCCCCATTACGAAGCAAAGGTTTAGCAGAGCGCGAATGTCTGTGTGGCAGCGAATGCAGTTCCAAGGGACAGTGAAAACCAGCTACAGCTTTCAGTGCTGGCAGCTTTCCTGTGGACTCTATGGCTGTACGTTTCCAATTTGGCATCCGGGCTCTGCCAGAGAGAGATACAGAGTGTTGCCCCATTACGAAGCAATGCTTTAGCAGAGCGCGAATGTCTGTGTGGCAGCGAATGCAGTTCCAAGGGACAGTGAAAACCAGCTACAGCTTTCAGTGCTGGCAGATTTCCTGTGGGCGCAATCTCTGGACGTTTCCAATTTCACTGCCGGGCTCTGGGAGAGAGAGATACAGAGTGTTGCCTCATTACCTAGCAAAGCTTTTGTAGAGCGCGAATGTCTGTGTGGCAGCGAATGCAGTTCCAAGGGACAGTGAAAACCAGCTACAGCTTTCAGTGCTGGCCGCTTTCCTGTGGGAGCAAGCTCTGGACGTTTCCAATTTCACTGCCGGTCTCTGGGAGAGGGTCATACATAGCGTTGCCTCATTACCTAGCAAATCTTTTGTAGAGCGCGAATGTCTGTGTGGCAGCAAATGCAGTTCCAAGGGACAGTGAAAACCCGCTACAGCTTTCAGTGCTGACAGCTTTCCTGTGGGCACAGTCTCTGGACGTTTCCAATTCCACTGCCGGGCTCTGGGAGAGAGTCATACAGAGTGTTGCCCCATTACCTAGCAAAGCTTTAGCAGAGCGCGAATGTCTGTGTGGCAGCGAATGCAGTTCCAAGGGACAGTGAAAAGCAGCTACAGCTTTCAGTGCTGGCAGCTTTCCTGTGGGCGCAATCTCTGGACGTTTCCAATTTCACTGCCGGGCTCTGGGAGAGAGAGATACAGAGTGTTGCCTCATTACCTAGCAAAGCTTTTGTAGAGCGCGAATGTCTGTGTGGCAGCGAATGCAGTTCCAAGGGACAGTGAAAACCAGCTACAGCTTTCAGTGCTGGCAGCTTTCCTGTGGCCGCCATCGCTGGACGTTTCCAATTTGGCATCCGGGCTCTGCCAGAGAGAGATACAGAGTGTTGCCCCATTACGAAGCAATGCTTTAGCAGAGCGCGAATGTCTGTGTGGCAGCGAATGCAGTTCCAAGGGACAGTGAAAACCAGCTACAGCTTTCAGTGCTGGCAGCTTTCCTGTGGGCGCAAGCTCTGGACGTTTCCAATTTCACTGCCGGGCACTGGGAGAGAGTCATACAGAGTGTTGCCCCATTACCTAGCAAAGCTTTAGCAGAGCGCGAATGTCTGTGTGGCAGCGAATGCAGTTCCAAGGGACAGTGAAAACCAGCTACAGCTTTCAGTGCTGGCAGCTTTCCTGTTGCCGCTATCGCTGGACGTTTCCAATTTGGCATCCAGGCTCTGCCAGAGAGAGATACAGAGTGTTGCCTCATTACGAAGCAATGCTTTAGCAGAGCGCGAATGTCTGTGTGGCAGCGAATGCAGTTCCAAGGGACAGTGAAAACCAGCTACAGCTTTCAGTGCTGGCAGATTTCCTGTAGGCACAGTCTCTGGACGTTTCCAATTTCACTGCCGGGCTCTGGGAGAGAGTCATACAGAGTGTTGCCCCATATACCTAGCAAAGCTTTAGCAGAGCGCAAATGTCTGTGTGGCAGCGAATGCAGTTCCAAGGGAGAGTGAAAACCAGCTACAGCTTTCAGTGCTGGCAGCTTTCTTGTGGGCACAGTCTCTGGACGTATCCAATTTCACTGCCGGGCCCTGGGAGAGAGAGATACAGAGTGTTGCCTCATTACCTAGCAAACTTTTTGTAGAGCGCGAATGTCTGTGTGGCAGCGAATGCAGTTCCAAGGGACAATGAAAACCAGCTACAGCTTTCAGTGCTGTCAGCTTTCCTGTGGACTCTATGGCTGTACGTTTCCAATTTGGCATCCGGGCTCTGCCAGAGAGAGATACAGAGTGTTGCCCCATTACGAAGCAATGCTTTAGCAGAGCGCGAATGTCTGTGTGGCAGCGAATGCAGTTCCAAGGGACAGTGAAAACCAGCTACAGCTTTCAGTGCTGGCAGCTTTCCTGTGGGCACAGTCTCTGGACGTTTCCAATTTCACTGCCGGGCTCTGGGAGAGAGTCATACAGAGTGTTGCCCCATTATCTAGCAAAGCTTTAGCAGAGCGCGAATGTCTGTGTGGCAGCAAATGCAGTTCCAAGAGACAATGAAAACCAGCTACAGCTTTCAGTGCTGGCAGCTTTCCTGTGGGCACAGTCTCTGGACGTTTCCAATTTGACTGCCGGGCTCTGGGAGAGAGTCATACAGAATGTTGCCCCATTACCAAGCAAAGCTTTAGCAGAGCGCGAATGTCTGTGTGGCAGCGAATGCAGTTCCAAGGGACAGTGAAAACCAGCTACAGCTTTCAGTGCTGGCAGCTTTCCTGTGGACTCTATGGCTGTACGTTTCCAATTTGGCATCCGGGCTCTGCCAGAGAGAGATACAGAGTGTTGCCCCATTACGAAGCAAAGCTTTAGCAGAGCGCGAATGTCTGTGTGGCAGCGAATGCAGTTCCAAGGGACAGTGAAAACCAGCTACAGCTTTCAGTGCTGGCAGCTTTCCTGTGGACTCTATGGCTGTACGTTTCCAATTTGGCATCCGGGCTCTGCCAGAGAGAGATACAGAGTGTTGCCCCATTACGAAGCAATGCTTTAGCAGAGCGCGAATGTCTGTGTGGCAGCAAATGCAGTTCCAAGAGACAATGAAAACCAGCTACAGCTTTCAGTGCTGGCAGATTTCCTGTGGGCGCAATCTCTGGACGTTTCCAATTTCACTGCCGGGCTCTGGGAGAGAGAGATACAGAGTGTTGCCTCATTACCTAGCAAAGTTTTTGTAGAGCGCGAATGTCTGTGTGGCAGCGAATGCAGTTCCAAGGGACAGTGAAAACCAGCTACAGCTTTCAGTGCTGGCAGCTTTCCTGTGGGCGCAATCTCTGGACGTTTCCAATTTCACTGCCGGGCTCTGGGAGAGAGAGATACAGAGTGTTGCCTCATTACCTAGCAAAGCTTTTGTAGAGCGCGAATGTCTGTGTGGCAGCGAATGCAGTTCCAAGGGACAGTGAAAACCAGCTACAGCTTTCAGTGCTGGCAGCTTTCCTGTGGGCGCAAGCTCTGGACGTTTCCAATTTCACTGCCGGGCTCTGGGAGAGGGTCATACATAGCGTTGCCTCATTACCTAGCAAATCTTTTGTAGAGCGCGAATGTCTGTGTGGCAGCAAATGCAGTTCCAAGGGACAGTGAAAACCCGCTACAGCTTTCAGTGCTGACAGCTTTCCTGTGGGCACAGTCTCTGGACGTTTCCAATTCCAGTGCCGGGCTCTGGGAGAGAGTCATACAGAGTGTTGACCCATTACCTAGCAATGCTTCAGCAGAGCGCGAATGTCTGTGTGGCAGCGAATGCAGTTCCAAGGGACAGTGAAAACCAGCTACAGCTTTCAGTACTGGCAGCTTTCCTGTGGGCACAGTCTCTGGACGTTTCCAATTCCACTGCCGGGCTCTGGGAGAGAGTCATACAGAGTGTTGCCCCATTACCTAGCAAAGCTTTAGCAGAGCGCGAATGTCTGTGTGGCAGCGAATGCAGTTCCAAGGGACAGTGAAAACCAGCTACAGCTTTCAGTGCTGGCAGCTTTGCTGTGGCCGCTATGGCTGGACGTTTCCAATTTGGCAGCCAGGCTCTGCCAGAGAGAGATACAGAGTGTTGCCCCATTACCAAGCAAAGCTTTAGCAGAGCGTGAATGTCTGTGTGGCAGCGAATGCAGTTCCAAGGGACAGTGAAAACCAGCTACAGCTTTCAGTGCTGGCAGCTTTCCTGTGGACTCTATGGCTGTACGTTTCCAATTTGGCATCCGGGCTCTGCCAGAGAGAGATACAGAGTGTTGCCCCATTACGAAGCAAAGCTTTAGCAGAGCGCGAATGTCTGTGTGGCAGCGAATGCAGTTCCAAGGGACAGTGAAAACCAGCTACAGCTTTCAGTGCTGGCAGCTTTCCTGTGGACTCTATGGCTGTACGTTTCCAATTTGGCATCCGGGCTCTTCCAGAGAGAGATACAGAGTGTTGCCCCATTACGAAGCAATGCTTTAGCAGAGCGCGAATGTCTGTGTGGCAGCAAATGCAGTTCCAAGAGACAATGAAAACCAGCTACAGCTTTCAGTGCTGGCAGATTTCCTGTGGGCGCAATCTCTGGACGTTTCCAATTTCACTGCCGGGCTCTGGGAGAGAGAGATACAGAGTGTTGCCTCATTACCTAGCAAAGCTTTTGTAGAGCGCGAATGTCTGTGTGGCAGCGAATGCAGTTCCAAGGGACAGTGAAAACCAGCTACAGCTTTCAGTGCTGGCAGCTTTCCTGTGGGCGCAATCTCTGGACGTTTCCAATTTCAATGCCGGGCTCTGGGAGAGAGAGATACAGAGTGTTGCCCCATTACCAAGAAAAGCTTTCGCAGAGCGCGAATGTCTGTGTGGCAGCGAATGCAGTTCCAAGGGACAGTGAAAACCAGCTACAGCTTTCAGTGCTGGCAGCTTTCCTGTGGGCGCAATCTCTGGACGTTTCCAATTTCACTGCCGGGCTCTGGGAGAGAGAGATACAGAGTGTTGCCTCATTACCTAGCAAAGCTTTTGTAGAGCGCGAATGTCTGTGTGGCAGCGAATGCAGTTCCAAGGGACAGTGAAAACCAGCTACAGATTTAAGTGCTGGCCGCTTTCCTGTGGGCGCAAGCTCTGGACGTTTCCAATTTCACTGCCGGGCTCTGGGAGAGAGAGATACAGAGTGTTGCCTCATTACCTAGCAAAGTTTTTGTAGAGCGCGAATGTCTGTGTGGCAGCGAATGCAGTTCCAAGGGACAGTGAAAACCAGCTACAGCTTTCAGTGCTGGCAGCTTTCCTGTGGACTCTATGGCTGTACGTTTCCAATTTGGCATCCGGGCTCTGCCAGAGAGAGATACAGAGTGTTGCCCCATTACGAAGCAATGCTTTAGCAGAGCGCGAATGTCTGTGTGGCAGCAAATGCAGTTCCAAGAGACAATGAAAACCAGCTACAGCTTTCAGTGCTGGCAGATTTCCTGTGGGCGCAATCTCTGGACGTTTCCAATTTCACTGCCGGGCTCTGGGAGAGAGAGATACAGAGTGTTGCCTCATTACCTAGCAAAGCTTTTGTAGAGCGCGAATGTCTGTGTGGCAGCGAATGCAGTTCCAAGGGACAGTGAAAACCAGCTACAGCTTTCAGTGCTGGCCGCTTTCCTGTGGGCGCAAGCTCTGGACGTTTCCAATTTCACTGCCGGGCTCTGGGAGAGGGTCATACATAGCGTTGCCTCATTACCTAGCAAATCTTTTGTAGAGCGCGAATGTCTGTGTGGCAGCAAATGCAGTTCCAAGGGACAGTGAAAACCCGCTACAGCTTTCAGTGCTGACAGCTTTCCTGTGGGCACAGTCTCTGGACGTTTCCAATTCCACTGCCGGCCTCTGGGAGAGAGTCATACAGAGTGTTGACCCATTACCTAGCAATGCTTCAGCAGAGCGCGAATGTCTGTGTGGCAGCGAATGCAGTTCCAAGGGACAGTGAAAACCAGCTACAGCTTTCAGTGCTGGCAGCTTTCCTGTGGGCACAGTCTCTGGACGTTTCCAATTTCACTGCCGGGCTCTGGGAGAGAGTCATACAGAGTGTTGCCCCATTACCTAGCAAAGCTTTAGCAGAGCGCGAATGTCTATGAGGCAGCGAATGCAGTTCCAAGGGACAGTGAAAACCAGCTACAGCTTTCAGTGCTGGCAGCTTTCCTGTAGGCACAGTCTCTGGACGTTTCCAATTTCACTGCAGGGCTCTGGGAGAGAGTCATACAGAGTGTTGCCCCATTACCTAGCAAAGCTTTAGCAGAGCGCGAATGTCTGTGTGGCAGCGCATGCAGTTCCAAGGGACAGTGAAAAGCAGCTACAGCTTTCAGTGCTGGCAGCTTTCCTGTGGGTGCAATCTCTGGACGTTTCCAATTTCACTGCCGGGCTCTGGGAGAGAGAGATACAGAGTGTTGCCTCATTACCTAGCAAAGCTTTTGTAGAGCGCGAATGTCTGTGTGGCAGCGAATGCAGTTCCAAGGGACAGTGAAAACCAGCTACAGCTTTCAGTGCTGGCAGCTTTGCTGTGGCCGCTATGGCTGGACGTTTCCAATTTGGCAGCCAGGCTCTGCCAGAGAGAGATACAGAGTGTTGCCCCATTACGAAGCAATGCTTTAGCAGAGCGCGAATGTCTGTGTGGCAGCGAATGCAGTTCCAAGGGACAGTGAAAACCAGCTACAGCTTTCAGTGCTGGCAGCTTTCCTGTGGGCGCAAGCTCTGGACGTTTCCAATTTCACTGCCGGGCACTGGGAGAGAGTCATACAGAGTGTTGCCCCATTACCTAGCAAAGCTTTAGCAGAGCGCGAATGTCTGTGTGGCAGCGAATGCAGTTCCAAGGGACAGTGAAAACCAGCTACAGCTTTCAGTGCTGGCAGCTTTCCTGTTGCCGCTATCGCTGGACGTTTCCAATTTGGCATCCAGGCTCTGCCAGAGAGAGATACAGAGTGTTGCCTCATTACGAAGCAATGCTTTAGCAGAGCGCGAATGTCTGTGTGGCAGCGAATGCAGTTCCAAGGGACAGTGAAAACCAGCTACAGCTTTCAGTGCTGGCAGCTTTCCTGTGGACTCTATGGCTGTACGTTTCCAATTTGGCATCCGGGCTCTGCCAGAGAGAGATACAGAGTGTTGCCCCATTACGAAGCAAAGCTTTAGCAGAGCGCGAATGTCTGTGTGGCAGCGAATGCAGTTCCAAGGGACAGTGAAAACCAGCTACAGCTTTCAGTGCTGGCAGCTTTCCTGTGGACTCTATGGCTGTACGTTTCCAATTTGGCATCCGGGCTCTGCCAGAGAGAGATACAGAGTGTTGCCCCATTACGAAGCAATGCTTTAGCAGAGCGCGAATGTCTGTGTGGCAGCAAATGCAGTTCCAAGAGACAATGAAAACCAGCTACAGCTTTCAGTGCTGGCAGATTTCCTGTGGGCGCAATCTCTGGACGTTTCCAATTTCACTGCCGGGCTCTGGGAGAGAGAGATACAGAGTGTTGCCTCATTACCTAGCAAAGCTTTTGTAGAGCGCGAATGTCTGTGTGGCAGCGAATGCAGTTCCAAGGGACAGTGAAAACCAGCTACAGCTTTCAGTGCTGGCAGCTTTCCTGTGGGCGCAATCTCTGGACGTTTCCAATTTCAATGCCGGGCTCTGGGAGAGAGAGATACAGAGTGTTGCCCCATTACCAAGAAAAGCTTTCGCAGAGCGCGAATGTCTGTGTGGCAGCGAATGCAGTTCCAAGGGACAGTGAAAACCAGCTACAGCTTTCAGTGCCGGCAGCTTTCCTGTGGGCGCAATCTCTGGACGTTTCCAATTTCACTGCCGGGCTCTGGGAGAGAGAGATACAGAGTGTTGCCTCATTACCTAGCAAAGCTTTTGTAGAGCGCGAATGTCTGTGTGGCAGCGAATGCAGTTCCAAGGGACAGTGAAAACCAGCTACAGCTTTCAGTGCTGGCAGCTTTGCTGTGGCCGCTATGGCTGGACGTTTCCAATTTGGCAGCCAGGCTCTGCCAGAGAGAGATACAGAGTGTTGCCCCATTACCAAGCAAAGCTTTAGCAGAGCGCGAATGTCTGTGTGGCAGCGAATGCAGTTCCAAGGGACAGTGAAAACCAGCTACAGCTTTCAGTGCTGGCAGCTTTCCTGTGGACTCTATGGCTGTACGTTTCCAATTTGGCATCCGGGCTCTGCCAGAGAGAGATACAGAGTGTTGCCCCATTACGAAGCAAAGGTTTAGCAGAGCGCGAATGTCTGTGTGGCAGCGAATGCAGTTCCAAGGGACAGTGAAAACCAGCTACAGCTTTCAGTGCTGGCAGCTTTCCTGTGGACTCTATGGCTGTACGTTTCCAATTTGGCATCCGGGCTCTGCCAGAGAGAGATACAGAGTGTTGCCCCATTACGAAGCAATGCTTTAGCAGAGCGCGAATGTCTGTGTGGCAGCGAATGCAGTTCCAAGGGACAGTGAAAACCAGCTACAGCTTTCAGTGCTGGCAGATTTCCTGTGGGCGCAATCTCTGGACGTTTCCAATTTCACTGCCGGGCTCTGGGAGAGAGAGATACAGAGTGTTGCCTCATTACCTAGCAAAGCTTTTGTAGAGCGCGAATGTCTGTGTGGCAGCGAATGCAGTTCCAAGGGACAGTGAAAACCAGCTACAGCTTTCAGTGCTGGCCGCTTTCCTGTGGGAGCAAGCTCTGGACGTTTCCAATTTCACTGCCGGTCTCTGGGAGAGGGTCATACATAGCGTTGCCTCATTACCTAGCAAATCTTTTGTAGAGCGCGAATGTCTGTGTGGCAGCAAATGCAGTTCCAAGGGACAGTGAAAACCCGCTACAGCTTTCAGTGCTGACAGCTTTCCTGTGGGCACAGTCTCTGGACGTTTCCAATTCCACTGCCGGGCTCTGGGAGAGAGTCATACAGAGTGTTGCCCCATTACCTAGCAAAGCTTTAGCAGAGCGCGAATGTCTGTGTGGCAGCGAATGCAGTTCCAAGGGACAGTGAAAAGCAGCTACAGCTTTCAGTGCTGGCAGCTTTCCTGTGGGCGCAATCTCTGGACGTTTCCAATTTCACTGCCGGGCTCTGGGAGAGAGAGATACAGAGTGTTGCCTCATTACCTAGCAAAGCTTTTGTAGAGCGCGAATGTCTGTGTGGCAGCGAATGCAGTTCCAAGGGACAGTGAAAACCAGCTACAGCTTTCAGTGCTGGCAGCTTTCCTGTGGCCGCCATCGCTGGACGTTTCCAATTTGGCATCCGGGCTCTGCCAGAGAGAGATACAGAGTGTTGCCCCATTACGAAGCAATGCTTTAGCAGAGCGCGAATGTCTGTGTGGCAGCGAATGCAGTTCCAAGGGACAGTGAAAACCAGCTACAGCTTTCAGTGCTGGCAGCTTTCCTGTGGGCGCAAGCTCTGGACGTTTCCAATTTCACTGCCGGGCACTGGGAGAGAGTCATACAGAGTGTTGCCCCATTACCTAGCAAAGCTTTAGCAGAGCGCGAATGTCTGTGTGGCAGCGAATGCAGTTCCAAGGGACAGTGAAAACCAGCTACAGCTTTCAGTGCTGGCAGCTTTCCTGTTGCCGCTATCGCTGGACGTTTCCAATTTGGCATCCAGGCTCTGCCAGAGAGAGATACAGAGTGTTGCCTCATTACGAAGCAATGCTTTAGCAGAGCGCGAATGTCTGTGTGGCAGCGAATGCAGTTCCAAGGGACAGTGAAAACCAGCTACAGCTTTCAGTGCTGGCAGATTTCCTGTAGGCACAGTCTCTGGACGTTTCCAATTTCACTGCCGGGCTCTGGGAGAGAGTCATACAGAGTGTTGCCCCATATACCTAGCAAAGCTTTAGCAGAGCGCAAATGTCTGTGTGGCAGCGAATGCAGTTCCAAGGGAGAGTGAAAACCAGCTACAGCTTTCAGTGCTGGCAGCTTTCTTGTGGGCACAGTCTCTGGACGTATCCAATTTCACTGCCGGGCCCTGGGAGAGAGAGATACAGAGTGTTGCCTCATTACCTAGCAAACTTTTTGTAGAGCGCGAATGTCTGTGTGGCAGCGAATGCAGTTCCAAGGGACAATGAAAACCAGCTACAGCTTTCAGTGCTGTCAGCTTTCCTGTGGACTCTATGGCTGTACGTTTCCAATTTGGCATCCGGGCTCTGCCAGAGAGAGATACAGAGTGTTGCCCCATTACGAAGCAATGCTTTAGCAGAGCGCGAATGTCTGTGTGGCAGCGAATGCAGTTCCAAGGGACAGTGAAAACCAGCTACAGCTTTCAGTGCTGGCAGCTTTCCTGTGGGCACAGTCTCTGGACGTTTCCAATTTCACTGCCGGGCTCTGGGAGAGAGTCATACAGAGTGTTGCCCCATTATCTAGCAAAGCTTTAGCAGAGCGCGAATGTCTGTGTGGCAGCAAATGCAGTTCCAAGAGACAATGAAAACCAGCTACAGCTTTCAGTGCTGGCAGCTTTCCTGTGGGCACAGTCTCTGGACGTTTCCAATTTGACTGCCGGGCTCTGGGAGAGAGTCATACAGAATGTTGCCCCATTACCAAGCAAAGCTTTAGCAGAGCGCGAATGTCTGTGTGGCAGCGAATGCAGTTCCAAGGGACAGTGAAAACCAGCTACAGCTTTCAGTGCTGGCAGCTTTCCTGTGGACTCTATGGCTGTACGTTTCCAATTTGGCATCCGGGCTCTGCCAGAGAGAGATACAGAGTGTTGCCCCATTACGAAGCAAAGCTTTAGCAGAGCGCGAATGTCTGTGTGGCAGCGAATGCAGTTCCAAGGGACAGTGAAAACCAGCTACAGCTTTCAGTGCTGGCAGCTTTCCTGTGGACTCTATGGCTGTACGTTTCCAATTTGGCATCCGGGCTCTGCCAGAGAGAGATACAGAGTGTTGCCCCATTACGAAGCAATGCTTTAGCAGAGCGCGAATGTCTGTGTGGCAGCAAATGCAGTTCCAAGAGACAATGAAAACCAGCTACAGCTTTCAGTGCTGGCAGATTTCCTGTGGGCGCAATCTCTGGACGTTTCCAATTTCACTGCCGGGCTCTGGGAGAGAGAGATACAGAGTGTTGCCTCATTACCTAGCAAAGTTTTTGTAGAGCGCGAATGTCTGTGTGGCAGCGAATGCAGTTCCAAGGGACAGTGAAAACCAGCTACAGCTTTCAGTGCTGGCAGCTTTCCTGTGGGCGCAATCTCTGGACGTTTCCAATTTCACTGCCGGGCTCTGGGAGAGAGAGATACAGAGTGTTGCCTCATTACCTAGCAAAGCTTTTGTAGAGCGCGAATGTCTGTGTGGCAGCGAATGCAGTTCCAAGGGACAGTGAAAACCAGCTACAGCTTTCAGTGCTGGCAGCTTTCCTGTGGGCGCAAGCTCTGGACGTTTCCAATTTCACTGCCGGGCTCTGGGAGAGGGTCATACATAGCGTTGCCTCATTACCTAGCAAATCTTTTGTAGAGCGCGAATGTCTGTGTGGCAGCAAATGCAGTTCCAAGGGACAGTGAAAACCCGCTACAGCTTTCAGTGCTGACAGCTTTCCTGTGGGCACAGTCTCTGGACGTTTCCAATTCCAGTGCCGGGCTCTGGGAGAGAGTCATACAGAGTGTTGACCCATTACCTAGCAATGCTTCAGCAGAGCGCGAATGTCTGTGTGGCAGCGAATGCAGTTCCAAGGGACAGTGAAAACCAGCTACAGCTTTCAGTACTGGCAGCTTTCCTGTGGGCACAGTCTCTGGACGTTTCCAATTCCACTGCCGGGCTCTGGGAGAGAGTCATACAGAGTGTTGCCCCATTACCTAGCAAAGCTTTAGCAGAGCGCGAATGTCTGTGTGGCAGCGAATGCAGTTCCAAGGGACAGTGAAAACCAGCTACAGCTTTCAGTGCTGGCAGCTTTGCTGTGGCCGCTATGGCTGGACGTTTCCAATTTGGCAGCCAGGCTCTGCCAGAGAGAGATACAGAGTGTTGCCCCATTACCAAGCAAAGCTTTAGCAGAGCGTGAATGTCTGTGTGGCAGCGAATGCAGTTCCAAGGGACAGTGAAAACCAGCTACAGCTTTCAGTGCTGGCAGCTTTCCTGTGGACTCTATGGCTGTACGTTTCCAATTTGGCATCCGGGCTCTGCCAGAGAGAGATACAGAGTGTTGCCCCATTACGAAGCAAAGCTTTAGCAGAGCGCGAATGTCTGTGTGGCAGCGAATGCAGTTCCAAGGGACAGTGAAAACCAGCTACAGCTTTCAGTGCTGGCAGCTTTCCTGTGGACTCTATGGCTGTACGTTTCCAATTTGGCATCCGGGCTCTTCCAGAGAGAGATACAGAGTGTTGCCCCATTACGAAGCAATGCTTTAGCAGAGCGCGAATGTCTGTGTGGCAGCAAATGCAGTTCCAAGAGACAATGAAAACCAGCTACAGCTTTCAGTGCTGGCAGATTTCCTGTGGGCGCAATCTCTGGACGTTTCCAATTTCACTGCCGGGCTCTGGGAGAGAGAGATACAGAGTGTTGCCTCATTACCTAGCAAAGCTTTTGTAGAGCGCGAATGTCTGTGTGGCAGCGAATGCAGTTCCAAGGGACAGTGAAAACCAGCTACAGCTTTCAGTGCTGGCAGCTTTCCTGTGGGCGCAATCTCTGGACGTTTCCAATTTCAATGCCGGGCTCTGGGAGAGAGAGATACAGAGTGTTGCCCCATTACCAAGAAAAGCTTTCGCAGAGCGCGAATGTCTGTGTGGCAGCGAATGCAGTTCCAAGGGACAGTGAAAACCAGCTACAGCTTTCAGTGCTGGCAGCTTTCCTGTGGGCGCAATCTCTGGACGTTTCCAATTTCACTGCCGGGCTCTGGGAGAGAGAGATACAGAGTGTTGCCTCATTACCTAGCAAAGCTTTTGTAGAGCGCGAATGTCTGTGTGGCAGCGAATGCAGTTCCAAGGGACAGTGAAAACCAGCTACAGATTTAAGTGCTGGCCGCTTTCCTGTGGGCGCAAGCTCTGGACGTTTCCAATTTCACTGCCGGGCTCTGGGAGAGAGAGATACAGAGTGTTGCCTCATTACCTAGCAAAGTTTTTGTAGAGCGCGAATGTCTGTGTGGCAGCGAATGCAGTTCCAAGGGACAGTGAAAACCAGCTACAGCTTTCAGTGCTGGCAGCTTTGCTGTGGCCGCTATGGCTGGACGTTTCCAATTTGGCAGCCAGGCTCTGCCAGAGAGAGATACAGAGTGTTGCCCCATTACCAAGCAAAGCTTTAGCAGAGCGCGAATGTCTGTGTGGCAGCGAATGCAGTTCCAAGGGACAGTGAAAACCAGCTACAGCTTTCAGTGCTGGCAGCTTTCCTGTGGACTCTATGGCTGTACGTTTCCAATTTGGCATCCGGGCTCTGCCAGAGAGAGATACAGAGTGTTGCCCCATTACGAAGCAAAGCTTTAGCAGAGCGCGAATGTCTGTGTGGCAGCGAATGCAGTTCCAAGGGACAGTGAAAACCAGCTACAGCTTTCAGTGCTGGCAGCTTTCCTGTGGACTCTATGGCTGTACGTTTCCAATTTGGCATCCGGGCTCTTCCAGAGAGAGATACAGAGTGTTGCCCCATTACGAAGCAATGCTTTAGCAGAGCGCGAATGTCTGTGTGGCAGCGAATGCAGTTCCAAGGGACAGTGAAAACCAGCTACAGCTTTCAGTGCTGGCAGATTTCCTGTGGGCGCAATCTCTGGACGTTTCCAATTTCACTGCCGGGCTCTGGGAGAGAGAGATACAGAGTGTTGCCTCATTACCTAGCAAAGCTTTTGTAGAGCGCGAATGTCTGTGTGGCAGCGAATGCAGTTCCAAGGGACAGTGAAAACCAGCTACAGCTTTCAGTGCTGGCCGCTTTCCTGTGGGCGCAAGCTCTGGACGTTTCCAATTTCACTGCCGGGCTCTGGGAGAGGGTCATACATAGCGTTGCCTCATTACCTAGCAAATCTTTTGTAGAGCGCGAATGTCTGTGTGGCAGCAAATGCAGTTCCAAGGGACAGTGAAAACCCGCTACAGCTTTCAGTGCTGACAGCTTTCCTGTGGGCACAGTCTCTGGACGTTTCCAATTCCACTGCCGGGCTCTGGGAGAGAGTCATACAGAGTGTTGACCCATTACCTAGCAATGCTTCAGCAGAGCGCGAATGTCTGTGTGGCAGCGAATGCAGTTCCAAGGGACAGTGAAAACCAGCTACAGCTTTCAGTGCTGGCAGCTTTCCTGTGGGCACAGTCTCTGGACGTTTCCAATTTCACTGCCGGGCTCTGGGAGAGAGTCATACAGAGTGTTGCCCCATTACCTAGCAAAGCTTTAGCAGAGCGCGAATGTCTATGAGGCAGCGAATGCAGTTCCAAGGGACAGTGAAAACCAGCTACAGCTTTCAGTGCTGGCAGCTTTCCTGTAGGCACAGTCTCTGGACGTTTCCAATTTCACTGCAGGGCTCTGGGAGAGAGTCATACAGAGTGTTGCCCCATTACCTAGCAAAGCTTTAGCAGAGCGCGAATGTCTGTGTGGCAGCGAATGCAGTTCCAAGGGACAGTGAAAAGCAGCTACAGCTTTCAGTGCTGGCAGCTTTCCTGTGGGCGCAATCTCTGGACGTTTCCAATTTCACTGCCGGGCTCTGGGAGAGAGAGATACAGAGTGTTTCCCCATTACCTAGCATAGCTTTTGTTGAGCGCGAATGTCTGTGTGGCAGCGAATGCAGTTCCAAGAGACAGTGAAAACCAGCTACAGCTTTCAGTGCTGGCAGCTTTCCTGTGGCCGCTATGGCTGGACGTTTCCAATTTGGCAGCCGGGCTGTGCCAGAGAGAGATACAGAGTGTTGCCCCATTACCAAGCAAAGCTTTAGCAGAGCGCGAATGTCTGTGTGGCAGCAAATGCAGTTCCAAGGGACAGTGAAAACCAGCTACAGCTTTCAGTGCTGGCAGCTTTCCTGTGGCCGCTATCGCTGGACGTTTCCAATTTTGCATCCGGGTTCTGCCAGAGAGAGATACAGAGTGTTGCTCTATTACGAAGCAAAGGTTTAGCAGAGCGCGAATGTCTGTGTGGCAGCGAATGCAGTTCCAAGGGACAGTGAAAACCAGCTACAGCTTTCAGTGCTGGCAGCTTTCCTGTTGCCGCTATCGCTGGACGTTTCCAATTTGGCATCCAGGCTCTGCCAGAGAGAGATACAGAGTGTTGCCTCATTACGAAGCAATGCTTTAGCAGAGCGCGAATGTCTGTGTGGCAGCGAATGCAGTTCCAAGGGACAGTGAAAACCAGCTACAGCTTTCAGTGCTGGCAGCTTTCCTGTGGGCACAGTCTCTGGACGTTTCCAATTTCACTGCCGGGCTCTGGGAGAGAGTCATACAGAGTGTTGCCCCATTATCTAGCAAAGCTTTAGCAGAGCGCGAATGTCTGTGTGGCAGCAAATGCAGTTCCAAGAGACAATGAAAACCAGCTACAGCTTTCAGTGCTGGCAGCTTTCCTGTGGGCACAGTCTCTGGACGTTTCCAATTTGACTGCCGGGCTCTGGGAGAGAGTCATACAGAATGTTGCCCCATTACCAAGCAAAGCTTTAGCAGAGCGCGAATGTCTGTGTGGCAGCGAATGCAGTTCCAAGGGACAGTGAAAACCAGCTACAGCTTTCAGTGCTGGCAGCTTTCCTGTGGACTCTATGGCTGTACGTTTCCAATTTGGCATCCGGGCTCTGCCAGAGAGAGATACAGAGTGTTGCCCCATTACGAAGCAAAGGTTTAGCAGAGCGCGAATGTCTGTGTGGCAGCGAATGCAGTTCCAAGGGACAGTGAAAACCAGCTACAGCTTTCAGTGCTGGCAGCTTTCCTGTGGGAGCAATCTCTGGACGTTTCCAATTTGACTGCCAGGCTCTGGGAGAGAGTCATACAGACTGTTGCCCCATTACCAAGCAAAGCTTTAGCAGAGCGCGAATGTCTGTGTGGCAGCGAATGCAGTTCCAAGGGACAGTGAAAACCAGCTACAGCTTTCAGTGCTGGCAGCTTTCCTGTGGCCGCTATGGCTGGACGTTTCCAATTTGGCAGCCGGGCTGTGCCAGAGAGAGATACAGAGTGTTGCCCCATTACCAAGCAAAGCTTTAGCAGAGCGCGAATGTCTGTGTGGCAGCAAATGCAGTTCCAAGGGACAGTGAAAACCAGCTACAGCTTTCAGTGCTGGCAGCTTTCCTGTGGCCGCCATCGCTGGACGTTTCCAATTTGGCATCCGGGTTCTGCCAGAGAGAGATACAGAGTGTTGCTCTATTACGAAGCAAAGGTTTAGCAGAGCGCGAATGTCTGTGTGGCAGAGAATGCAGTTCCAAGGGACAGTGAAAACCAGCTACAGCTTTCAGTGCTGGCAGCTTTCCTGTGGCCGCCATCGCTGGACGTTTCCAATTTGGCATCCAGGCTCTGCCAGAGAGAGATACAGAGTGTTGCCCCATTACGAAGCAATGCTTTAGCAGAGCGCGAATGTCTGTGTGGC
Source organism: Mycteria americana (assembly GCF_035582795.1). Classification (NCBI taxonomy): domain Eukaryota; kingdom Metazoa; phylum Chordata; class Aves; order Ciconiiformes; family Ciconiidae; genus Mycteria; species Mycteria americana. The sequence goes on from NC_134366.1 coordinate 65,284,071, forward strand.
AGCGAATGCAGTTCCAAGGGACAGTGAAAACCAGCTACAGCTTTCAGTGCTGGCAGCTTTCCTGTGGGCGCAAGCTCTGGACGTTTCCAATTTCACTGCCGGGCACTGGGAGAGAGTCATACAGAGTGTTGCCCCATTACCTAGCAAAGCTTTAGCAGAGCGCAAATGTCTGTGTGGCAGCGAATGCAGTTCCAAGGGACAGTGAAAACCAGCTACAGCTTTCAGTGCTGGCAGCTTTCCTGTGGCCGCCATCGCTGGACGTTTCCAATTTGGCATCCGGGCTCTGCCAGAGAGAGATACAGAGTGTTGCCTCATTACGAAGCAATGCTTTAGCAGAGCGCGAATGTCTGTGTGGCAGCGAATGCAGTTCCAAGGGACAGTGAAAACCAGCTACAGCTTTCAGTGCTGGCAGCTTTCTTGTGGGCACAGTCTCTGGACGTATCCAATTTCACTGCCGGGCCCTGGGAGAGAGAGATACAGAGTGTTGCCTCATTACCTAGCAAACTTTTTGTAGAGCGCGAATGTCTGTGTGGCAGCGAATGCAGTTCCAAGGGACAGTGAAAACCAGCTACATCTTTCAGTGCTGGCAGCTTTCCTGTGGCCGCTATCGCTGGACGTTTCCAATTTTGCATCCGGGTTCTGCCAGAGAGAGATACAGAGTGTTGCTCTATTACGAAGCAAAGGTTTAGCAGAGCGCGAATGTCTGTGTGGCAGCAAATGCAGTTCCAAGAGACAATGAAAACCAGCTACAGCTTTCAGTGCTGGCAGATTTCCTGTGGGCGCAATCTCTGGACGTTTCCAATTTCACTGCCGGGCTCTGGGAGAGAGAGATACAGAGTGTTGCCTCATTACCTAGCAAAGCTTTTGTAGAGCGCGAATGTCTGTGTGGCAGCGAATGCAGTTCCAAGGGACAGTGAAAACCAGCTACAGCTTTCAGTGCTGGCAGCTTTCCTGTGGGCGCAATCTCTGGACGTTTCCAATTTCAATGCCGGGCTCTGGGAGAGAGAGATACAGAGTGTTGCCTCATTACCTAGCAAAGCTTTTGTAGAGCGCGAATGTCTGTGTGGCAGCGAATGCAGTTCCAAGGGACAGTGAAAACCAGCTACAGATTTAAGTGCTGGCCGCTTTCCTGTGGGCGCAAGCTCTGGACGTTTCCAATTTCACTGCCGGGCTCTGGGAGAGAGAGATACAGAGTGTTGCCTCATTACCTAGCAAAGTTTTTGTAGAGCGCGAATGTCTGTGTGGCAGCGAATGCAGTTCCAAGGGACAGTGAAAACCAGCTACAGCTTTCAGTGCTGGCAGCTTTGCTGTGGCCGCTATGGCTGGACGTTTCCAATTTGGCAGCCAGGCTCTGCCAGAGAGAGATACAGAGTGTTGCCCCATTACCAAGCAAAGCTTTAGCAGAGCGCGAATGTCTGTGTGGCAGCGAATGCAGTTCCAAGGGACAGTGAAAACCAGCTACAGCTTTCAGTGCTGGCAGCTTTCCTGTGGACTCTATGGCTGTACGTTTCCAATTTGGCATCCGGGCTCTTCCAGAGAGAGATACAGAGTGTTGCCCCATTACGAAGCAATGCTTTAGCAGAGCGCGAATGTCTGTGTGGCAGCGAATGCAGTTCCAAGGGACAGAGAAAACCAGCTACAGCTTTCAGTGCTGGCAGATTTCCTGTGGGCGCAATCTCTGGACGTTTCCAATTTCACTGCCGGGCTCTGGGAGAGAGAGATACAGAGTGTTGCCTCATTACCTAGCAAAGCTTTTGTAGAGCGCGAATGTCTGTGTGGCAGCGAATGCAGTTCCAAGGGACAGTGAAAACCAGCTACAGCTTTCAGTGCTGGCCGCTTTCCTGTGGGCGCAAGCTCTGGACGTTTCCAATTTCACTGCCGGGCTCTGGGAGAGGGTCATACATAGCGTTGCCTCATTACCTAGCAAATCTTTTGTAGAGCGCGAATGTCTGTGTGGCAGCAAATGCAGTTCCAAGGGACAGTGAAAACCCGCTACAGCTTTCAGTGCTGACAGCTTTCCTGTGGGCACAGTCTCTGGACGTTTCCAATTCCACTGCCGGGCTCTGGGAGAGAGTCATACAGAGTGTTGACCCATTACCTAGCAATGCTTCAGCAGAGCGCGAATGTCTGTGTGGCAGCGAATGCAGTTCCAAGGGACAGTGAAAACCAGCTACAGCTTTCAGTGCTGGCAGCTTTCCTGTGGGCACAGTCTCTGGACGTTTCCAATTTCACTGCCGGGCTCTGGGAGAGAGTCAAACAGAGTGTTGCCCCATTACCTAGCAAAGCTTTAGCAGAGCGCGAATGTCTATGAGGCAGCGAATGCAGTTCCAAGGGACAGTGAAAACCAGCTACAGCTTTCAGTGCTGGCAGCTTTCCTGTAGGCACAGTCTCTGGACGTTTCCAATTTCACTGCAGGGCTCTGGGAGAGAGTCATACAGAGTGTTGCCCCATTACCTAGCAAAGCTTTAGCAGAGCGCGAATGTCTGTGTGGCAGCGAATGCAGTTCCAAGGGACAGTGAAAAGCAGCTACAGCTTTCAGTGCTGGCAGCTTTCCTGTGGGCGCAATCTCTGGACGTTTCCAATTTCACTGCCGGGCTCTGGGAGAGAGAGATACAGAGTGTTGCCTCATTACCTAGCAAAGCTTTTGTAGAGCGCGAATGTCTGTGTGGCAGCGAATGCAGTTCCAAGGGACAGTGAAAACCAGCTACAGCTTTCAGTGCTGGCAGCTTTGCTGTGGCCGCTATGGCTGGACGTTTCCAATTTGGCAGCCAGCCTCTGCCAGAGAGAGATACAGAGTGTTGCCCCATTACCAAGCAAAGCTTTAGCAGAGCGCGAATGTCTGTGTGGCAGCGAATGCAGTTCCAAGGGACAGTGAAAAGCAGCTACAGCTTTCAGTGCTGGCAGATTTCCTGTGGGCGCAATCTCTGGAAGTTTCCAATTTCACTGCCGGGCTCTGGGAGAGAGAGATACAGAGTGTTTCCCCATTACCTAGCATAGCTTTTGTAGAGCGCGAATGTCTGTGTGGCAGCGAATGCAGTTCCAAGGGACAGTGAAAACCAGCTACAGCTTTCAGTGCTGGCAGCTTTCCTGTGGCCGCTATGGCTGGACGTTTCCAATTTGGCAGCCGGGCTGTGCCAGAGAGAGATACAGAGTGTTGCCCCATTACCAAGCAAAGCTTTAGCAGAGCGCGAATGTCTGTGTGGCAGCAAATGCAGTTCCAAGGGACAGTGAAAACCAGCTACAGCTTTCAGTGCTGGCAGCTTTCCTGTGGCCGCTATCGCTGGACGTTTCCAATTTTGCATCCGGGTTCTGCCAGAGAGAGATACAGAGTGTTGCTCTATTACGAAGCAAAGGTTTAGCAGAGCGCGAATGTCTGTGTGGCAGCGAATGCAGTTCCAAGGGACAGTGAAAACCAGCTACAGCTTTCAGTGCTGGCAGCTTTCCTGTTGCCGCTATCGCTGGACGTTTCCAATTTGGCATCCAGGCTCTGCCAGAGAGAGATACAGAGTGTTGCCCCATTATCTAGCAAAGCTTTAGCAGAGCGCGAATGCCTGTGTGGCAGCAAATGCAGTTCCAAGAGACAATGAAAACCAGCTACAGCTTTCAGTGCTGGCAGCTTTCCTGTGGGCACAGTCTCTGGACGTTTCCAATTTGACTGCCGGGCTCTGGGAGAGAGTCATACAGAATGTTGCCCCATTACCAAGCAAAGCTTTAGCAGAGCGCGAATGTCTGTGTGGCAGCGAATGCAGTTCCAAGGGACAGTGAAAACCAGCTACAGCTTTCAGTGCTGGCAGCTTTCCTGTGGACTCTATGGCTGTACGTTTCCAATTTGGCATCCGGGCTCTGCCAGAGAGAGATACAGAGTGTTGCCCCATTACGAAGCAAAGGTTTAGCAGAGCGCGAATGTCTGTGTGGCAGCGAATGCAGTTCCAAGGGACAGTGAAAACCAGCTACAGCTTTCAGTGCTGGCAGCTTTCCTGTGGACTCTATGGCTGTACGTTTCCAATTTGGCATCCGGGCTCTGCCAGAGAGAGATACAGAGTGTTGCCCCATTACGAAGCAATGCTTTAGCAGAGCGCGAATGTCTGTGTGGCAGCGAATGCAGTTCCAAGGGACAGTGAAAACCAGCTACAGCTTTCAGTGCTGGCAGATTTCCTGTGGGCGCAATCTCTGGACGTTTCCAATTTCACTGCCGGGCTCTGGGAGAGAGAGATACAGAGTGTTTCCCCATTACCTAGCAAAGCTTTTGTAGAGCGCGAATGTCTGTGTGGCAGCGAATGCAGTTCCAAGGGACAGTGAAAACCAGCTACAGCTTTCAGTGCTGGCAGCTTTCCTGTGGGAGCAATCTCTGGACGTTTCCAATTTGACTGCCAGGCTCTGGGAGAGAGTCATACAGACTGTTGCCCCATTACCAAGCAAAGCTTTAGCAGAGCGCGAATGTCTGTGTGGCAGCGAATGCAGTTCCAAGGGACAGTGAAAACCAGCTACAGCTTTCAGTGCTGGCAGCTTTCCTGTGGCCGCTATGGCTGGACGTTTCCAATTTGGCATCCGGGCTCTGCCAGAGAGAGATACAGAGTGTTGCCCCATTACCAAGCAAAGCTTTAGCAGAGCGCGAATGTCTGTGTGGCAGCAAATGCAGTTCCAAGGGACAGTGAAAACCAGCTACAGCTTTCAGTGCTGGCAGCTTTCCTGTGGCCGCCATCGCTGGACTTTTCCAATTTGGCATCCGGGTTCTGCCAGAGAGAGATACAGAGTGTTGCTCTATTACGAAGCAAAGGTTTAGCAGAGCGCGAATGTCTGTGTGGCAGAGAATGCAGTTCCAAGGGACAGTGAAAACCAGCTACAGCTTTCAGTGCTGGCAGATTTCCTGTGGCCGCCATCGCTGGACGTTTCCAATTTGGCATCCAGGCTCTGCCAGAGAGAGATACAGAGTGTTGCCCCATTACGAAGCAATGCTTTAGCAGAGCGCGAATGTCTGTGTGGCAGCGAATGCAGTTCCAAGGGACAGTGAAAACCAGCTACAGCTTTCAGTGCTGGCAGCTTTCCTGTGGGCGCAAGCTCTGGACGTTTCCAATTTCACTGCCGGGCACTGGGAGAGAGTCATACAGAGTGTTGCCCCATTACCTAGCAAAGCTTTAGCAGAGCGCAAATGTCTGTGTGGCAGCGAATGCAGTTCCAAGGGACAGTGAAAACCAGCTACAGCTTTCAGTGCTGGCAGCTTTCCTGTGGCCGCCATCGCTGGACGTTTCCAATTTGGCATCCGGGCTCTGCCAGAGAGAGATACAGAGTGTTGCCTCATTACGAAGCAATGCTTTAGCAGAGCGCGAATGTCTGTGTGGCAGCGAATGCAGTTCCAAGGGACAGTGAAAACCAGCTACAGCTTTCAGTGCTGGCAGCTTTCTTGTGGGCACAGTCTCTGGACGTATCCAATTTCACTGCCGGGCCCTGGGAGAGAGAGATACAGAGTGTTGCCTCATTACCTAGCAAACTTTTTGTAGAGCGCGAATGTCTGTGTGGCAGCGAATGCAGTTCCAAGGGACAGTGAAAACCAGCTACATCTTTCAGTGCTGGCAGCTTTCCTGTGGCCGCTATCGCTGGACGTTTCCAATTTTGCATCCGGGTTCTGCCAGAGAGAGATACAGAGTGTTGCTCTATTACGAAGCAAAGGTTTAGCAGAGCGCGAATGTCTGTGTGGCAGCGAATGCAGTTCCAAGAGACAATGAAAACCAGCTACAGCTTTCAGTGCTGGCAGCTTTCCTGTGGACTCTATGGCTGTACGTTTCCAATTTGGCATCCGGGCTCTGCCAGAGAGAGATACAGAGTGTTGCCCCATTACGAAGCAATGCTTTAGCAGAGCGCGAATGTCTGTGTGGCAGCGAATGCAGTTCCAAGGGACAGTGAAAACCAGCTACAGCTTTCAGTGCTGGCAGCTTTCCTGTGGCCGCTATGGCTGGACGTTTCCAATTTGGCAGCCGGGCTGTGCCAGAGAGAGATACAGAGTGTTGCCCCATTACCAAGCAAAGCTTTAGCAGAGCGCGAATGTCTGTGTGGCAGCAAATGCAGTTCCAAGGGACAGTGAAAACCAGCTACAGCTTTCAGTGCTGGCAGCTTTCCTGTGGCCGCCATCGCTGGACGTTTCCAATTTGGCATCCGGGTTCTGCCAGAGAGAGATACAGAGTGTTGCTCTATTACGAAGCAAAGGTTTAGCAGAGCGCGAATGTCTGTGTGGCAGAGAATGCAGTTCCAAGGGACAGTGAAAACCAGCTACAGCTTTCAGTGCTGGCAGCTTTCCTGTGGCCGCCATCGCTGGACGTTTCCAATTTGGCATCCGGGCTCTGCCAGAGAGAGATACAGAGTGTTGCCCCATTACGAAGCAATGCTTTAGCAGAGCGCGAATGTCTGTGTGGCAGCGAATGCAGTTCCAAGGGACAGTGAAAACCAGCTACAGCTTTCAGTGCTGGCAGCTTTCCTGTGGGCGCAAGCTCTGGACGTTTCCAATTTCACTGCCGGGCACTGGGAGAGAGTCATACAGAGTGTTGCCCCATTACCTAGCAAAGCTTTAGCAGAGCGCAAATGTCTGTGTGGCAGCGAATGCAGTTCCAAGGGACAGTGAAAACCAGCTACAGCTTTCAGTGCTGGCAGATTTCCTGTGGACTCTATGGCTGTACGTTTCCAATTTGGCATCCGGGCTCTGCCAGAGAGAGATACAGAGTGTTGCCCCATTACGAAGCAATGCTTTAGCAGAGCGCGAATGTCTGTGTGGCAGCGAATGCAGTTCCAAGGGACAATGAAAACCAGCTACAGCTTTCAGTGCTGGCAGCTTTCCTGTGGGCGCAATCTCTGGACGTTTCCAATTTCACTGCCGGGCTCTGGGAGAGAGAGATACAGAGTGTTGCCTCATTACCTAGCAAAGCTTTTGTAGAGCGCGAATGTCTGTGTGGCAGCGAATGCAGTTCCAAGGGACAGTGAAAACCAGCTACAGCTTTCAGTGCTGGCCGCTTTCCTGTGGGCGCAAGCTCTGGACGTTTCCAATTTCACTGCCGGGCTCTGGGAGAGGGTCATACATAGCGTTGCCTCATTACCTAGCAAATCTTTTGTAGAGCGCGAATGTCTGTGTGGCAGCAAATGCAGTTCCAAGAGACAGTGAAAACCCGCTACAGCTTTCAGTGCTGGCAGCTTTCCTGTGGGCACAGTCTCTGGACGTTTCCAATTCCACTGCGGGGCTCTGGGAGAGAGTCATACAGAGTGTTGCCCCATTACCTAGCAAAGCTTTAGCAGAGCGCGAATGTCTGTGTGGCAGCGAATGCAGTTCCAAGGGACAGTGAAAACCAGCTACAGCTTTCAGTGCTGGCAGCTTTCCTGTAGGCACAGTCTCTGGACGTTTCCAATTTCACTGCCGGGCTCTGGGAGAGAGTCATACAGGGTCTTGCCCCATTACCTAGCAAAGCTTTTGTAGAGCGCGAATGTGTGTGTGGCAGCGAATGCAGTTCCAAGGGACAGTGAAAACCAGCTACAGCTTTCATTGCTGGCAGCTTTCCTGTGGCCGCTATGGCTGTACGTTTCCAATTTGGCAGCCGGGCTCTGCCAGAGAGAGATACAGAGTGTTGCCCCATTACCAAGCAATGTTTCAGCAGAGCGCGAATGTCTGTGTGGCAGCGAATGCAGTTCCAAGGGACAGTGAAAACCCGCTACAGCTTTCAGTGCTGGCAGCTTTCCTGTGGGCACAGTCTCTGGACGATTCCAATTCCACTGCCGGGCTCTGGGAGAGAGTCATACAGAGTGTTGACCCATTACCTAGCAATGCTTCAGCAGAGCGCGAATGTCTGTGTGGCAGCGAATGCAGTTCCAAGGGACAGTGAAAACCAGCTACAGCTTTCAGTGCTGGCACCTTTCCTGTGGGCACAGTCTCTGGACGTTTCCAATTTCACTGCCGGGCTCTGGGAGAGAGTCATACAGAGTGTTGCCCCATTACCTAGCAAAGCTTTAGCAGAGCGCGAATGTCTGTGAGGCAGCGAATGCAGTTCCAAGAGACAATGAAAACCAGCTACATCTTTCAGTGCTGGCAGATTTCCTGTGGACTCTATGGCTGTACGTTTCCAATTTGGCATCCGGGCTCTGCCAGAGAGAGATACAGAGTGTTGCCCCATTACGAAGCAATGCTTTAGCAGAGCGCGAATGTCTGTGTGGCAGCGAATGCAGTTCCAAGGGACAGTGAAAACCAGCTACAGCTTTCAGTGCTGGCAGATTTCCTGTGGACTCTATGGCTGTACGTTTCCAATTTGGCATCCGGGCTCTGCCAGAGAGAGATACAGAGTGTTGCCCCATTACGAAGCAATGCTTTAGCAGAGCGCGAATGTCTGTGTGGCAGCGAATGCAGTTCCAAGGGACAGTGAAAACCAGCTACAGCTTTCAGTGCTGGCAGCTTTCCTGTGGGCGCAATCTCTGGATGTTTCCAATTTCAATGCCGGGCTCTGGGAGAGAGAGATACAGAGTGTTGCCCCATTACCAAGAAAAGCTTTAGCAGAGCGCGAATGTCTGTGTGGCAGCGAATGCAGTTCCAAGGGACAGTGAAAACCAGCTACAGCTTTCAGTGCTGGCAGCTGTCCTGTGGGCGCAATCTCTGGACGTTTCCAATTTCAATGCCGGGCTCTGGGAGAGAGAGATACAGAGTGTTGCCCCATTACGAAGCAATGCTTTAGCAGAGCGCGAATGTCTGTGTGGCAGCGAATGCAGTTCCAAGGGACAGTGAAAACCAGCTACAGCTTTCAGTGCTGGCAGCTTTCCTGTGGGCACAGTCTCTGGACGTTTCCAATTTCACTGCCGGGCTCTGGGAGAGAGTCATACAGAGTGTTGCCCCATTACCTAGCAAAGCTTTAGCAGAGCGCGAATGTCTGTGTGGCAGCGAATGCAGTTCCAAGGGACAGTGAAAAGCAGCTACAGCTTTCAGTGCTGGCAGCTTTCCTGTGGGCGCAATCTCTGGACGTTTCCAATTTCACTGCCGGGCTCTGGGAGAGGGTCATACATAGCGTTGCCTCATTACCTAGCAAATCTTTTGTAGAGCGCGAATGTCTGTGTGGCAGCAAATGCAGTTCCAAGAGACAGTGAAAACCCGCTACAGCTTTCAGTGCTGGCAGCTTTCCTGTGGGCACAGTCTCTGGACGTTTCCAATTCCACTGCCGGGCTCTGGGAGAGAGTCATACAGAGTGTTGCCCCATTACCTAGCAAAGCTTTAGCAGAGCGCGAATGTCTGTGAGGCAGCGAATGCAGTTCCAAGGGACAGTGAAAACCAGCTACAGCTTTCAGTGCTGGCAGCTTTCCTGTAGGCACAGTCTCTGGACGTTTCCAATTTCACTGCCGGGCTCTGGGAGAGAGTCATACAGGGTCTTGCCCCATTACCTAGCAAAGCTTTTGTAGAGCGCGAATGTGTGTGTGGCAGCGAATGCAGTTCCAAGGGACAGTGAAAACCAGCTACAGCTTTCATTGCTGGCAGCTTTCCTGTGGCCGCTATGGCTGTACGTTTCCAATTTGGCAGCCGGGCTCTGCCAGAGAGAGATACAGAGTGTTGCCCCATTACCAAGCAATGTTTCAGCAGAGCGCGAATGTCTGTGTGGCAGCGAATGCAGTTCCAAGGGACAGTGAAAACCAGCTACAGCTTTCAGTGCTGGCAGCTTTCCTGTGGGCGCAATCTCTGGACGTTTCCAATTTCACTGCCGGGCTCTGGGAGAGAGAGATACAGAGTGTTGCCTCATTACCTAGCAAAGCTTTTGTAGAGCGCGAATGTCTGTGTGGCAGCGAATGCAGTTCCAAGGGACAGTGAAAACCAGCTACAGCTTTCAGTGCTGGCCGCTTTCCTGTGGGCGCAAGCTCTGGACGTTTCCAATTTCACTGCCGGGCTCTGGGAGAGGGTCATACATAGCGTTGCCTCATTACCTACCAAAGCTTTTGTAGAGCGCGAATGTCTGTGTGGCAGCAAATGCAGTTCCAAGGGACAGTGAAAACCCGCTACAGCTTTCAGTGCTGGCAGCTTTCCTGTGGGCACAGTCTCTGGACGATTCCAATTCCACTGCCGGGCTCTGGGAGAGAGTCATACAGAGTGTTGACCCATTACCTAGCAATGCTTCAGCAGAGCGCGAATGTCTGTGTGGCAGCGAATGCAGTTCCAAGGGACAGTGAAAACCAGCTACAGCTTTCAGTGCTGGCACCTTTCCTGTGGGCACAGTCTCTGGACGTTTCCAATTTCACTGCCGGGCTCTGGGAGAGAGTCATACAGAGTGTTGCCCCATTACCTAGCAAAGCTTTAGCAGAGCGCGAATGTCTGTGAGGCAGCGAATGCAGTTCCAAGGGACAGTGAAAACCAGCTACAGCTTTCAGTGCTGGCAGCTTTCCTGTAGGCACAGTCTCTGGACGTTTCCAATTTCACTGCCGGGCTCTGGGAGAGAGTCATACAGAGTGTTGCCCCATTATCTAGCAAAGCTTTAGCAGAGCGCGAATGTCTGTGTGGCAGCAAATGCAGTTCCAAGAGACAATGAAAACCAGCTACAGCTTTCAGTGCTGGCAGCTTTCCTGTGGGCACAGTCTCTGGACGTTTCCAATTTGACTGCCGGGCTCTGGGAGAGAGTCATACAGAATGTTGCCCCATTACCAAGCAAAGCTTTAGCAGAGCGCGAATGTCTGTGTGGCAGCGAATGCAGTTCCAAGGGACAGTGAAAACCAGCTACAGCTTTCAGTGCTGGCAGCTTTCCTGTGGGCGCAATCTCTGGACGTTTCCAATTTCACTGCCGGGCTCTGGGAGAGAGAGATACAGAGTGTTGCCTCATTACCTAGCAAAGCTTTTGTAGAGCGCGAATGTCTGTGTGGCAGCGAATGCAGTTCCAAGGGACAGTGAAAACCAGCTACAGCTTCAGTGCTGGCAGCTTTCCTGTGGGCGCAATCTCTGGACGTTTCCAATTTCACTGCCGGGCTCTGGGAGAGAGAGATACAGAGTGTTGCCCCATTACAAAGCAATGCTTTAGCAGAGCGCGAATGTCTGTGTGGCAGCGAATGCAGTTCCAAGGGACAGTGAAAACCAGCTACAGCTTTCAGTGCTGGCAGCTTTCCTGTGGGCACAGTCTCTGGACATTTCCAATTTCACTGCCGGGCTCTTGGAGAGAGTCATACAGAGTCTTGCCCCATTACCTAGCAAAGCTTTTGTAGAGTGCGAATGTGTGTGTGGCAGCGAATGCAGTTCCAAGGGACAGTGAAAACCAGCTACAGCTTTCATTGCTGGCAGCTTTCCTGTGGCCGCTATGGCTGTACGTTTCCAATTTGGCAGCCGGGCTCTGCCAGAGAGAGATACAGAGTGTTGCCCCATTACCAAGCAATGTTTCAGCAGAGCGCGAATGTCTGTGTGGCAGCGAATGCAGTTCCAAGGGACAGTGAAAACCAGCTACAGCTTTCAGTGCTGGCAGCTTTCCTGTGGGCGCAAGCTCTGGACGTTTCCAATTTCACTGCCGGGCTCTGGGAGAGAGTCATACAGAGTGTTGCCTCATTACCTAGCAAAGCTTTTGTAGAGCGCGAATGTCTGTGTGGCAGCGAATGCAGTTCCAAGGGACAGTAAAAACCAGCTACAGCTTTCAGTGCTGGCAGCTTTCCTGTGGCCGCCATCGCTGGACGTTTCCAATTTGGCATCCGGGCTCTGCCAGAGAGAGATACAGAGTGTTGCCCCATTACGAAGCAATGCTTTAGCAGAGCGCGAATGTCTGTGTGGCAGCGAATGCAGTTCCAAGGGACAGTGAAAACCAGCTACAGCTTTCAGTGCTGGCAGCTTTGCTGTGGGCACAGTCTCTGGACGTTTCCAATTCCACTGCCGGGCTCTGGGAGAGAGTCATACAGACTGTTGCCCCATTACCTAGCAAAGCTTCAGCAGAGCGCGAATGTCTGTGAGGCAGCGAATGCAGTTCCAAGGGACAGTGAAAACCAGCTACAGCTTTCAGTGCTGGCAGCTTTCCTGTGGCCGCTATGGCTGGACGTTTCCAATTTCAATGCCGGGCTCTGGGAGAGAGAGATACAGAGTGTTGCCCCATTACCTAGCAAAGCTTCAGCAGAGCGCGAATGTCTGTGTGGCAGCGAATGCAGTTCCAAGGGACAGTGAAAACCAGCTACAGCTTTCAGTGCTGGGAGCTTTCCTGTGGCCGCTATGGCTGTACATTTCCAATTTGGCAACCGGGCTCTGCCAGAGAGAGATACAGAGTGTTGACCCATTACCAAGCAAAGCTTTAGCAGAGCGCGAATGTCTGTGTGGCAGCGAATGCAGTTCCAAGGGACAGTGAAAACCAGCTACAGCTTTCAGTGCTGGCAGCTTTCCTGTGGGAGCAATCTCTGGACGTTTCCAATTTGACTGCCAGGCTCTGGGAGAGAGTCATACAGACTGTTGCCCCATTACCTAGCAAAGCTTTAGCAGAGCGCGAATGTGTGTGTGGCAGCGAATGCAGTTCCAAGGGACAGTGAAAACCAGCTACAGCTTTCAGTGCTGGCAGCTTTGCTGTGGCCGCTATGGCTGGACGTTTCCAATTTGGCAGCCAGGCTCTGCCAGAGAGAGATACAGAGTGTTGCCCCATTACCAAGCAAAGCTTTAGCAGAGCGCGAATGTCTGTGTGGCAGCGAATGCAGTTCCAAGGGACAGTGAAAACCAGCTACAGCTTTCAGTGCTGGCAGCTTTCCTGTGGCCGCCATCGCTGGACGTTTCCAATTTGGCATCCGGGCTCTGCCAGAGAGAGATACAGAGTGTTGCCTCATTACGAAGCAATGCTTTAGCAGAGCGCGAATGTCTGTGTGGCAGCGAATGCAGTTCCAAGGGACAGTGAAAACCAGCTACAGCTTTCAGTGCTGGCAGCTTTCTTGTGGGCACAGTCTCTGGACGTATCCAATTTCACTGCCGGGCCCTGGGAGAGAGAGATACAGAGTGTTGCCTCATTACCTAGCAAACTTTTTGTAGAGCGCGAATGTCTGTGTGGCAGCGAATGCAGTTCCAAGGGACAGTGAAAACCAGCTACATCTTTCAGTGCTGGCAGCTTTCCTGTGGCCGCTATCGCTGGACGTTTCCAATTTTGCATCCGGGTTCTGCCAGAGAGAGATACAGAGTGTTGCTCTATTACGAAGCAAAGGTTTAGCAGAGCGCGAATGTCTGTGTGGCAGCGAATGCAGTTCCAAGAGACAATGAAAACCAGCTACAGCTTTCAGTGCTGGCAGCTTTCCTGTGGACTCTATGGCTGTACGTTTCCAATTTGGCATCCGGGCTCTGCCAGAGAGAGATACAGAGTGTTGCCCCATTACGAAGCAATGCTTTAGCAGAGCGCGAATGTCTGTGTGGCAGCGAATGCAGTTCCAAGGGACAGTGAAAACCAGCTACAGCTTTCAGTGCTGGCAGCTTTCCTGTGGCCGCTATGGCTGGACGTTTCCAATTTGGCAGCCGGGCTGTGCCAGAGAGAGATACAGAGTGTTGCCCCATTACCAAGCAAAGCTTTAGCAGAGCGCGAATGTCTGTGTGGCAGCAAATGCAGTTCCAAGGGACAGTGAAAACCAGCTACAGCTTTCAGTGCTGGCAGCTTTCCTGTGGCCGCCATCGCTGGACGTTTCCAATTTGGCATCCGGGTTCTGCCAGAGAGAGATACAGAGTGTTGCTCTATTACGAAGCAAAGGTTTAGCAGAGCGCGAATGTCTGTGTGGCAGAGAATGCAGTTCCAAGGGACAGTGAAAACCAGCTACAGCTTTCAGTGCTGGCAGCTTTCCTGTGGCCGCCATCGCTGGACGTTTCCAATTTGGCATCCGGGCTCTGCCAGAGAGAGATACAGAGTGTTGCCCCATTACGAAGCAATGCTTTAGCAGAGCGCGAATGTCTGTGTGGCAGCGAATGCAGTTCCAAGGGACAGTGAAAACCAGCTACAGCTTTCAGTGCTGGCAGCTTTCCTGTGGGCGCAAGCTCTGGACGTTTCCAATTTCACTGCCGGGCACTGGGAGAGAGTCATACAGAGTGTTGCCCCATTACCTAGCAAAGCTTTAGCAGAGCGCAAATGTCTGTGTGGCAGCGAATGCAGTTCCAAGGGACAGTGAAAACCAGCTACAGCTTTCAGTGCTGGCAGATTTCCTGTGGACTCTATGGCTGTACGTTTCCAATTTGGCATCCGGGCTCTGCCAGAGAGAGATACAGAGTGTTGCCCCATTACGAAGCAATGCTTTAGCAGAGCGCGAATGTCTGTGTGGCAGCGAATGCAGTTCCAAGGGACAGTGAAAACCAGCTACAGCTTTCAGTGCTGGCAGATTTCCTGTGGGCGCAATCTCTGGACGTTTCCAATTTCACTGCCGGGCTCTGGGAGAGAGAGATACAGAGTGTTGCCTCATTACGAAGCAATGCTTTAGCAGAGCGCGAATGTCTGTGTGGCAGCGAATGCAGTTCCAAGGGACAGTGAAAACCAGCTACAGCTTTCAGTGCTGGCAGCTTTCCTGTGGGCACAGTCTCTGGACGTTTCCAATTTCACTGCCGGGCTCTGGGAGAGAGTCATACAGAGTGTTGCCCCATTACCTAGCAAAGCTTTAGCAGAGCACGAATGTCTGTGTGGCAGCGAATGCAGTTCCAAGGGACAGTGAAAACCAGCTACAGCTTTCAGTGCTGGCAGCTTTCCTGTGGGCGCAATCTCTGGACGTTTCCAATTTCACTGCCGGGCTCTGGGAGAGAGAGATACAGAGTGTTGCCTCATTACCTAGCAAAGCTTTTGTAGAGCGCGAATGTCTGTGTGGCAGCGAATGCAGTTCCAAGGGACAATGAAAACCAGCTACAGCTTTCAGTGCTGGCAGCTTTCCTGTGGGCGCAATCTCTGGACGTTTCCAATTTCACTGCCGGGCTCTGGGAGAGAGAGATACAGAGTGTTGCCTCATTACCTAGCAAAGCTTTTGTAGAGCGCGAATGTCTGTGTGGCAGCGAATGCAGTTCCAAGGGACAGTGAAAACCAGCTACAGCTTTCAGTGCTGGCCGCTTTCCTGTGGGCGCAAGCTCTGGACGTTTCCAATTTCACTGCCGGGCTCTGGGAGAGGGTCATACATAGCGTTGCCTCATTACCTAGCAAATCTTTTGTAGAGCGCGAATGTCTGTGTGGCAGCAAATGCAGTTCCAAGAGACAGTGAAAACCCGCTACAGCTTTCAGTGCTGGCAGCTTTCCTGTGGGCACAGTCTCTGGACGTTTCCAATTCCACTGCGGGGCTCTGGGAGAGAGTCATACAGAGTGTTGCCCCATTACCTAGCAAAGCTTTAGCAGAGCGCGAATGTCTGTGAGGCAGCGAATGCAGTTCCAAGGGACAGTGAAAACCAGCTACAGCTTTCAGTGCTGGCAGCTTTCCTGTAGGCACAGTCTCTGGACGTTTCCAATTTCACTGCCGGGCTCTGGGAGAGAGTCATACAGGGTCTTGCCCCATTACCTAGCAAAGCTTTTGTAGAGCGCGAATGTGTGTGTGGCAGCGAATGCAGTTCCAAGGGACAGTGAAAACCAGCTACAGCTTTCATTGCTGGCAGCTTTCCTGTGGCCGCTATGGCTGTACGTTTCCAATTTGGCAGCCGGGCTCTGCCAGAGAGAGATACAGAGTGTTGCCCCATTACCAAGCAATGTTTCAGCAGAGCGCGAATGTCTGTGTGGCAGCGAATGCAGTTCCAAGGGACAGTGAAAACCCGCTACAGCTTTCAGTGCTGGCAGCTTTCCTGTGGGCACAGTCTCTGGACGATTCCAATTCCACTGCCGGGCTCTGGGAGAGAGTCATACAGAGTGTTGACCCATTACCTAGCAATGCTTCAGCAGAGCGCGAATGTCTGTGTGGCAGCGAATGCAGTTCCAAGGGACAGTGAAAACCAGCTACAGCTTTCAGTGCTGGCACCTTTCCTGTGGGCACAGTCTCTGGACGTTTCCAATTTCACTGCCGGGCTCTGGGAGAGAGTCATACAGAGTGTTGCCCCATTACCTAGCAAAGCTTTAGCAGAGCGCGAATGTCTGTGAGGCAGCGAATGCAGTTCCAAGAGACAATGAAAACCAGCTACATCTTTCAGTGCTGGCAGATTTCCTGTGGACTCTATGGCTGTACGTTTCCAATTTGGCATCCGGGCTCTGCCAGAGAGAGATACAGAGTGTTGCCCCATTACGAAGCAATGCTTTAGCAGAGCGCGAATGTCTGTGTGGCAGCGAATGCAGTTCCAAGGGACAGTGAAAACCAGCTACAGCTTTCAGTGCTGGCAGATTTCCTGTGGACTCTATGGCTGTACGTTTCCAATTTGGCATCCGGGCTCTGCCAGAGAGAGATACAGAGTGTTGCCCCATTACGAAGCAATGCTTTAGCAGAGCGCGAATGTCTGTGTGGCAGCGAATGCAGTTCCAAGGGACAGTGAAAACCAGCTACAGCTTTCAGTGCTGGCAGCTTTCCTGTGGGCGCAATCTCTGGATGTTTCCAATTTCAATGCCGGGCTCTGGGAGAGAGAGATACAGAGTGTTGCCCCATTACCAAGAAAAGCTTTAGCAGAGCGCGAATGTCTGTGTGGCAGCGAATGCAGTTCCAAGGGACAGTGAAAACCAGCTACAGCTTTCAGTGCTGGCAGCTGTCCTGTGGGCGCAATCTCTGGACGTTTCCAATTTCAATGCCGGGCTCTGGGAGAGAGAGATACAGAGTGTTGCCCCATTACGAAGCAATGCTTTAGCAGAGCGCGAATGTCTGTGTGGCAGCGAATGCAGTTCCAAGGGACAGTGAAAACCAGCTACAGCTTTCAGTGCTGGCAGCTTTCCTGTGGGCACAGTCTCTGGACGTTTCCAATTTCACTGCCGGGCTCTGGGAGAGAGTCATACAGAGTGTTGCCCCATTACCTAGCAAAGCTTTAGCAGAGCGCGAATGTCTGTGTGGCAGCGAATGCAGTTCCAAGGGACAGTGAAAAGCAGCTACAGCTTTCAGTGCTGGCAGCTTTCCTGTGGGCGCAATCTCTGGACGTTTCCAATTTCACTGCCGGGCTCTGGGAGAGGGTCATACATAGCGTTGCCTCATTACCTAGCAAATCTTTTGTAGAGCGCGAATGTCTGTGTGGCAGCAAATGCAGTTCCAAGAGACAGTGAAAACCCGCTACAGCTTTCAGTGCTGGCAGCTTTCCTGTGGGCACAGTCTCTGGACGTTTCCAATTCCACTGCCGGGCTCTGGGAGAGAGTCATACAGAGTGTTGCCCCATTACCTAGCAAAGCTTTAGCAGAGCGCGAATGTCTGTGAGGCAGCGAATGCAGTTCCAAGGGACAGTGAAAACCAGCTACAGCTTTCAGTGCTGGCAGCTTTCCTGTAGGCACAGTCTCTGGACGTTTCCAATTTCACTGCCGGGCTCTGGGAGAGAGTCATACAGGGTCTTGCCCCATTACCTAGCAAAGCTTTTGTAGAGCGCGAATGTGTGTGTGGCAGCGAATGCAGTTCCAAGGGACAGTGAAAACCAGCTACAGCTTTCATTGCTGGCAGCTTTCCTGTGGCCGCTATGGCTGTACGTTTCCAATTTGGCAGCCGGGCTCTGCCAGAGAGAGATACAGAGTGTTGCCCCATTACCAAGCAATGTTTCAGCAGAGCGCGAATGTCTGTGTGGCAGCGAATGCAGTTCCAAGGGACAGTGAAAACCAGCTACAGCTTTCAGTGCTGGCAGCTTTCCTGTGGGCGCAATCTCTGGACGTTTCCAATTTCACTGCCGGGCTCTGGGAGAGAGAGATACAGAGTGTTGCCTCATTACCTAGCAAAGCTTTTGTAGAGCGCGAATGTCTGTGTGGCAGCGAATGCAGTTCCAAGGGACAGTGAAAACCAGCTACAGCTTTCAGTGCTGGCCGCTTTCCTGTGGGCGCAAGCTCTGGACGTTTCCAATTTCACTGCCGGGCTCTGGGAGAGGGTCATACATAGCGTTGCCTCATTACCTACCAAAGCTTTTGTAGAGCGCGAATGTCTGTGTGGCAGCAAATGCAGTTCCAAGGGACAGTGAAAACCCGCTACAGCTTTCAGTGCTGGCAGCTTTCCTGTGGGCACAGTCTCTGGACGATTCCAATTCCACTGCCGGGCTCTGGGAGAGAGTCATACAGAGTGTTGCCCCATTACCTAGCAAAGCTTTAGCAGAGCGCGAATGTCTGTGAGGCAGCGAATGCAGTTCCAAGGGACAGTGAAAACCAGCTACAGCTTTCAGTGCTGGCAGCTTTCCTGTAGGCACAGTCTCTGGACGTTTCCAATTTCACTGCCGGGCTCTGGGAGAGAGTCATACAGAGTGTTGCCCCATTACCTAGCAATGCTTCAGCAGAGCGCGAATGTCTGTGTGGCAGCGAATGCAGTTCCAAGGGACAGTGAAAACCAGCTACAGCTTTCAGTGCTGGCACCTTTCCTGTGGGCACAGTCTCTGGACGTTTCCAATTTCACTGCCGGGCTCTGGGAGAGAGTCATACAGAGTGTTGCCCCATTACCTAGCAAAGCTTTAGCAGAGCGCGAATGTCTGTGAGGCAGCGAATGCAGTTCCAAGGGACAGTGAAAACCAGCTACAGCTTTCAGTGCTGGCAGCTTTCCTGTAGGCACAGTCTCTGGACGTTTCCAATTTCACTGCCGGGCTCTGGGAGAGAGTCATACAGAGTGTTGCCCCATTATCTAGCAAAGCTTTAGCAGAGCGCGAATGTCTGTGTGGCAGCAAATGCAGTTCCAAGAGACAATGAAAACCAGCTACAGCTTTCAGTGCTGGCAGCTTTCCTGTGGGCACAGTCTCTGGACGTTTCCAATTTGACTGCCGGGCTCTGGGAGAGAGTCATACAGAATGTTGCCCCATTACCAAGCAAAGCTTTAGCAGAGCGCGAATGTCTGTGTGGCAGCGAATGCAGTTCCAAGGGACAGTGAAAACCAGCTACAGCTTTCAGTGCTGGCAGCTTTCCTGTGGGCGCAATCTCTGGACGTTTCCAATTTCACTGCCGGGCTCTGGGAGAGAGAGATACAGAGTGTTGCCTCATTACCTAGCAAAGCTTTTGTAGAGCGCGAATGTCTGTGTGGCAGCGAATGCAGTTCCAAGGGACAGTGAAAACCAGCTACAGCTTCAGTGCTGGCAGCTTTCCTGTGGGCGCAATCTCTGGACGTTTCCAATTTCACTGCCGGGCTCTGGGAGAGAGAGATACAGAGTGTTGCCCCATTACAAAGCAATGCTTTAGCAGAGCGCGAATGTCTGTGTGGCAGCGAATGCAGTTCCAAGGGACAGTGAAAACCAGCTACAGCTTTCAGTGCTGGCAGCTTTCCTGTGGGCACAGTCTCTGGACATTTCCAATTTCACTGCCGGGCTCTTGGAGAGAGTCATACAGAGTCTTGCCCCATTACCTAGCAAAGCTTTTGTAGAGTGCGAATGTGTGTGTGGCAGCGAATGCAGTTCCAAGGGACAGTGAAAACCAGCTACAGCTTTCATTGCTGGCAGCTTTCCTGTGGCCGCTATGGCTGTACGTTTCCAATTTGGCAGCCGGGCTCTGCCAGAGAGAGATACAGAGTGTTGCCCCATTACCAAGCAATGTTTCAGCAGAGCGCGAATGTCTGTGTGGCAGCGAATGCAGTTCCAAGGGACAGTGAAAACCAG
The DNA here is from genome assembly GCF_035582795.1 of Mycteria americana. Classification (NCBI taxonomy): domain Eukaryota; kingdom Metazoa; phylum Chordata; class Aves; order Ciconiiformes; family Ciconiidae; genus Mycteria; species Mycteria americana. The sequence continues at coordinate 65,303,683 of NC_134366.1, forward strand.
CTACAGCTTTCAGTGCTGGCAGCTTTCCTGTGGGCGCAAGCTCTGGACGTTTCCAATTTCACTGCCGGGCTCTGGGAGAGAGTCATACAGAGTGTTGCCTCATTACCTAGCAAAGCTTTTGTAGAGCGCGAATGTCTGTGTGGCAGCGAATGCAGTTCCAAGGGACAGTAAAAACCAGCTACAGCTTTCAGTGCTGGCAGCTTTCCTGTGGCCGCCATCGCTGGACGTTTCCAATTTGGCATCCGGGCTCTGCCAGAGAGAGATACAGAGTGTTGCCCCATTACGAAGCAATGCTTTAGCAGAGCGCGAATGTCTGTGTGGCAGCGAATGCAGTTCCAAGGGACAGTGAAAACCAGCTACAGCTTTCAGTGCTGGCAGCTTTGCTGTGGGCACAGTCTCTGGACGTTTCCAATTCCACTGCCGGGCTCTGGGAGAGAGTCATACAGACTGTTGCCCCATTACCTAGCAAAGCTTCAGCAGAGCGCGAATGTCTGTGAGGCAGCGAATGCAGTTCCAAGGGACAGTGAAAACCAGCTACAGCTTTCAGTGCTGGCAGCTTTCCTGTGGCCGCTATGGCTGGACGTTTCCAATTTCAATGCCGGGCTCTGGGAGAGAGAGATACAGAGTGTTTCCCCATTACCTAGCAAAGCTTCAGCAGAGCGCGAATGTCTGTGTGGCAGCGAATGCAGTTCCAAGGGACAGTGAAAACCAGCTACAGCTTTCAGTGCTGGGAGCTTTCCTGTGGCCGCTATGGCTGTACATTTCCAATTTGGCAACCGGGCTCTGCCAGAGAGAGATACAGAGTGTTGACCCATTACCAAGCAAAGCTTTAGCAGAGCGCGAATGTCTGTGTGGCAGCGAATGCAGTTCCAAGGGACAGTGAAAACCAGCTACAGCTTTCAGTGCTGGCAGCTTTCCTGTGGGAGCAATCTCTGGACGTTTCCAATTTGACTGCCAGGCTCTGGGAGAGAGTCATACAGACTGTTGCCCCATTACCTAGCAAAGCTTTAGCAGAGCGCGAATGTGTGTGTGGCAGCGAATGCAGTTCCAAGGGACAGTGAAAACCAGCTACAGCTTTCAGTGCTGGCAGCTTTGCTGTGGCCGCTATGGCTGGACGTTTCCAATTTGGCAGCCAGGCTCTGCCAGAGAGAGATACAGAGTGTTGCCCCATTACCAAGCAAAGCTTTAGCAGAGCGCGAATGTCTGTGTGGCAGCGAATGCAGTTCCAAGGGACAGTGAAAAGCAGCTACAGCTTTCAGTGCTGGCAGCTTTGCTGTGGGCACAGTCTCTGGACGTTTCCAATTCCACTGCCGGGCTCTGGGAGAGAGTCATACAGACTGTTGCCCCATTACCTAGCAAAGCTTCAGCAGAGCGCGAATGTCTGTGAGGCAGCGAATGCAGTTCCAAGGGACAGTGAAAACCAGCTACAGCTTTCAGTGCTGGCAGCTTTCCTGTGGGAGCAATCTCTGGACGTTTCCAATTTGACTGCCAGGCTCTGGGAGAGAGTCATACAGACTGTTGCCCCATTACCTAGCAAAGCTTCAGCAGAGCGCGAATGTCTGTGTGGCAGCGAATGCAGTTCCAAGGGACAGTGAAAACCAGCTACAGCTTTCAGTGCTGGCAGCTTTCCTGTGGCCGCTATGGCTGGACGTTTCCAATTTGGCAGCCGGGCTCTGCCAGAGAGACATACAGAGTGTTGCCCCATTACCAAGCAATGTTTCAGCAGAGTGCGAATGTCTGTGTGGCAGCGAATGCAGTTCCAAGGGACAGTGAAAACCAGCTACAGCTTTCAGTGCTGGCAGCTTTCCTGTGGGCGCAATCTCTGGACGTTTCCAATTCCACTGCCGGGCTCTGGGAGAGAGTCATACAGAGTGTTGCCCCATTACCTAGCAAAGCTTCAGCAGAGCGCGAATGTCTGTGTGGCAGCGAATGCAGTTCCAAGAGACAGTGAAAACCAGCTACAGCTTTCAGTGCTGGCAGCTTTCCTGTGGGCGCAATCTCTGGACGTTTCCAATTTCAATGCCGGGCTCTGGGAGAGAGAGATACACAGTGTTGCCCCATTACCTAGCAAAGCTTTAGCAGAGCGCGAATGTCTGTGTGGCAGCGAATGCAGTTCCAAGGGACAGTGAAAACCAGCTACAGCTTTCAGTGCTGGCAGCTTTCCTGTGGCCGCTATGGCTGTACGTTTCCAATTTTGCAGCCGGACTCTGCCAGAGAGAGATACAGACTGTTGCCCCATTACCAAGCAATGCTTTAGCAGAGCGCGAATGTCTGTGTGGCAGCGAATGCAGTTCCAAGGGACAGTGAAAACCAGCTACAGCTTTCAGTGCTGGCAGCTTTCCTGTGGCCGCTATCGCTGGACGTTTCCAATTTGGCATCCGGGCTCTGCCAGAGAGAGATACAGAGTGTTGCCCCATTACGAAGCAATGCTTTAGCAGAGTGCGAATGTCTGTTTGGCATCGAATGCAGTTCCAAGGGACAGTGAAAACCAGCTACAGCTTTCAGTGCTGGCAGATTTCCTGTGGGCGCAATCTCTGGACGTTTCCAATTCCACTGCCGGGCTCTGGGAGAGAGTCATACAGAGTCTTGCCCCATTACCTAGCAAAGCTTCAGCAGAGCGCGAATGTCTGTGTGGCAGCGAATGCAGTTCCAAGGGACAGTGAAAACCAGCTACAGCTTTCAGTGCTGGCAGCTTTCCTGTGGCCGCTATCGCTGGACGTTTCCAATTTGGCATCCGGGTTCTGCCAGAGAGAGATACAGAGTGTTGCCGCATTACGAAGCAATGCTTTAGCAGAGCGCGAATGTCTGTTTGGCATCGAATGCAGTTCCAAGGGACAGTGAAAACCAGCTACAGCTTTCAGTGCTGGCAGCTATCCTGTGGCCGCTATGGCTGGACGTTTCCAATTTGGCAGCCGGGCTGTGCCAGAGAGAGATACAGAGTGTTGCTCTATTACGAAGCAAAGGTTTAGCAGAGCGCGAATGTCTGTGTGGCAGCGAATGCAGTTCCAAGGGACAGTGAAAACCAGCTACAGCTTTCGGTGCTGGCAGCTTTCCTGTGGGCGCAATCTCTGGACGTTTCCATTTTGGCAGCCGGGCTCTGCCAGAGAGAGATACAGAGTGTTGCCCCATTACCAAGAAAAGCTTTAGCAGAGCGCGAATGTCTGTGAGGCAGCGAATGCAGTTCCAAGGGACAGTGAAAACCAGCTACAGCTTTCAGTGCTGGCAGCCTTCCTGTGGCCGCTATGGCTGGACGTTTGCAATTTAGCAGCCGAGCTCTGCCAGAGAGAGATACAGAGTGTTGCCCCATTACGAAGCAATGCTTTAGCAGAGCGCGAATGTCTGTGTGGCAGCGAATGCAGTTCCAAGGGACAGTGAAAACCAGCTACAGCTTTCAGTGCTGGCAGCTTTCCTGTGGGTGCAATCTCTGGACGTTTCCAATTTTGCATCCGTGTTCTGCCAGAGAGAGATATAGAGTGTTGCCCCATTACCAAGCAATGCTTCAGCAGAGCGCGAATGTCTGTGTGGCAGCGAATGCAGTTCCAAGGGACAGTGAAAACCAGCTACAGCTTTCAGTGCTGGCAGCTTTCCTGTGGCCGCTATGGCTGGACGTTTCCAATTTGGCAGCCGGGCTCTGCCAGAGAGAGATACAGAGTGTTGCCCCATTACCAAGAAAAGCTTTAGCAGAGCGCGAATGTCTGTGTGGCAGCGAATGCAGTTCCAAGAGACAGTGAAAACCAGCTACAGCTTTCAGTGCTGGCAGCTTTCCTGTGGGCACAGTCTCTGGACGTATCCACTTTCACTGCCAGGCTCTGGGACAGAGTCGTACAGAGTGTTGCCCCATTACCTAGCAAAGCTTTAGCAGAGCGCGAATGTCTGTGTGGCAGCGAATGCAGTTCCAAGGGACAGTGAAAACCAGCTACAGCTTTCAGTGCTGGCAGCTTTCCTGTGGCCGCTATCGCTGGACGTTTCCAAT